>NC_064671.1:54563108-55232274 GCF_943734685.1 Anopheles coluzzii | reverse complement strand
TTTACATTTCGTCGTTTCTCTTTCTTCCCTAGAGCGCACCACATAGGCCAGGAGTGCATCTGTCGGCAGATCTGAGGTGAAATTGTATATGTTTTTTGTTCAAAATTTTAAGTCGAATTGTTGAACAACACTTTACCATTGTTAAACACCGTTATTGTTCGTAATTTTAGGGATTTTTAATTGTTTTTTTTCTTAGTAGGGAGGAAATCTTTTAGATGTAATGATCTACACATGGGGTCATACATTCGTTACACAGATGGGAAAAATGAAGATTTCGTCGGAATCGATTCCGGCTAGCTCCGAAGTTTTCTGGAATCGATTCCGGATAGTAGGTTCGGAATCAGTTTCCGGAATCGGTTACGGAATCGGCTCTGGAATTGGTTCCGAACTCGGCTCCAGAATCGGAATCGGCTCCGGAATCGGAATCGGTTCCGGAATTGGCTCCGGAATCAAAATCGGCTCCGACAACGGAATTGACTCCGAAATCAGAATTGGCTTCGAAACAGAGTCGGTTTCGGCATCTTCATAGGAATAGGCGTTTGAGTCCAATGATGCTACGTGTTGATAGCGGCAAAGAATCAAAATTTACTTGAAAATGATCTATTCACATGGATATTCCCAGACTTATTTCGCTTCCCACACTTCTTATTTCAATTCAAACCATTCCATTTATGGAGTCAAGCCTGATTCCGTTATCAGAGCAAATTGCGATTCCCAGGTCGATTCCGATTCCGGAGACGATTCTGATTCAGGAGCCGATTCCAATCCTAGAATCGATTCCGGAGTCGATCTCGGAATCGATCAGCTCCGGATTAAACTCCGGAATCGGCTAGGGAACCAACTCCGAAATCGACTCCGGATTCAACTCCGGAATTGGCTCCGGAACCAACTTCGGAATCGGCTTCGGAATCGACTCCGGAATCGGCTCCGAAACCAACTCCGGAATCGGCTCCGGTTTCAAATCCGGAAACGGCTCCGGATTCAAATCCGGAATCGGCTCTGGAATCGACTCCGGAATCGAAATCGATTCCAGCATCGGAATCGGTTCCAGAATTGATTCCGAACACGGAATCGGAATCGGGTAGGTCCGATTCCGAGCTCCCACCACTAGTCGTTACCATACAATCATCCTTATGACGAAGCTTCGTTCTGCTAGCGAACCGCACCACACCGTGCCTTTGAAGGAAAGATGTGTGTATGTCATTATACATTTCCAAACCATTCCATTCCATTGAAATAACTTGTATTTTTAAATTACAAAAAAACCCCTTTTTATTCAAAAACAACGGTTTAAAACGAATTTATTGCTAGTCGTACCCAATTAATTACAGCAAATAATTAAATATCTTATCATTACAATAATGTCTACATGTTCCTTCATTGCTTGTACATTATGTGAACACTAATTTGGTTGTATCAGCAATAATTTATGATCGCTTACAAACGCGACGTGTGCAAACTGGCTTAGTTCAAAAATCCGACAAATCAGATTTCGTACTACTGCAGAGAGCTTTAAATTTCGCTGATGCATTCGAGAATGACAGAGCTTCGGAATGAAGACAACAAATGAAACTACACAACAACGGGATTTGCCCACAACTTGCTTACCTAGTGTAAATGTGAAACATCCACGTGTTTAATGTTTCCTTCTGTTGCTGCTCGTCGCTTGAACAACAAAGTAACAATCGATTTTACTTGAAACTGGGAGAATCGGCCATAATGTATCTTTCTTTTAGAATTTGTAAGATTTTCGCTTCTTCTTCTATTTAGCGTAACACGTCCTACGCGCTCGATCATACACAACAAGCTGCTGGTCTATACAAGCATACCCTTGCTACGGGGGAATGGTTCATATGAGGCTTGAACCCATGACGGGCATGATGTTAAGTCGTGCGAGTTGACGACTGTTCCACGGGACTGTCCCTTCAGCTTATCATTCGTGAGAATAATTAGAGCACAAAGCAAAATATAATTTAACGAACAACGGTTCAATCGTGCTGGGGTGTTTTTGATCATTCAACCACGGTGGCATTAAGCTTCGAATGCAAGAATTTGCTCCTAAGCGTTAGTGTGATGAGGAGCTTTATTTGCCAATTATAGAGTTCATTCAAACAGGTTTTGTTTTTTTTTTACGTAGGAACTTTTCCCCTCAGTTCAGATAAACCGTATTACTACTCAAACGCGTTTTAACTACGCCACATGTTCTGTGACTGCAATTTAGATGGCTATTTACTGCAGAAACATTAAAAAGCAATCATTTGTAAGTATTGCTGCAAGAGTTTTCCCTTTCATGGCACACTCTTCATTTTTACCTTGCCGTTTATCAAATGTGTCCGCCTCGTTGCGCTGCTGGTGCAACGCACAGATCCTGTAAGAGTTCCAGCACGAGCCAATCGGTTCGTTTCTAATTCTGCGAGCGATAGTATTTCTGTTGTTGTGTTGCAAACCCTTCTCGGCTGCATCTGACGCATACCGAGCGCGAATAATTATCATGGTACTAACCTGTTTGCAGGCATGAGAAACACATCCTACTAGGTGCGATCTCGCGAGCCGGCGATCCAAAGTGTGTATGCGGACGCGGGCGTTTTACGGAATGGTAAATGATTTACGATGACAAGTGTAGACGAATAATGTCTGTCTCGCTCAACACATCTGCTAAATCGCAGAAATCTCTTATACTGCCGCGGTGCCTTCCATCATCACTACCACCAACACCACCACGGTAGCCTGCTGTACATGATGTCTAGTTGTAGCATAAGCGGCGGTACCTATAGCCTCGGTCGAAAGAAGAATGGCGAAGACGAATATGCTTTATCAACCTCTTGGGAACCATGGCGCGCGGGTTCGGCGAGGATCGTGCGGCAATACCAACAAGCGGGCGCGGGACGACCGGTGATGACCATCAGTTCGTCGACCCGCGTGGCCGCTTCGATCGCATGCTGATCGCTTCGCGAACCTTCAGTTCTAGTTGCGGTCCCCCCTAGTTCGCCTAGTGGAAGAGAACATCCATTCAAAAAAGAACCATCTATGACGCATAAGTAAATGAATAATAATTCATCAATCATTGGTACGGGGCCTGCATTTTCTTATTTTAAACCTGGGATTTTACACTTTTAACGAAATGATAGCTCACTTCTACTCTTGTTCCCAAAACTCTTCAAACTGTGCACAAAACAGAGCAGCAAAAAAGGCCACTAAAATTACCTTCCCCTTATCAGTTAATGCTTGTGCCCTTTCCACCTTCAAAAGAGCCTTAAGCGCAAAGGAATGTCCAGGTAGTTCGTTAAATTTCGAAACAACGCGAAACAACACCTGGTCACACGCCTCAAAGCAACATAGTGAAGGAATTTGTTGTCCAGATCCTATCTGGTCAATGTTCTAGCAAGTTCGTACAACCGCACAGCAGTGCGCGCAAAGGGTGTGGAGGAACAGAAACCAAGAACACTAACAAAAAATCTGTGTCCATGTCATTGTATCTGCTGCTGGGGTTGAAATTGTTTATCTCTTGTCTGAGGTCCCTTTGGCGTGACATAGAGTAAGAGCAAGCTCCTCCTGCGAACGGTTGTTGTACTATTGCGTTTGTTGCTGTGTGGCGATTCGTTGGCATGTCTTGGGAAGGAAAATACATACAGCATTAAGCATGACGAATGAAGAGCAACCCGTTGTCCTAATCGATTTACGTGCTGAATTCTACAAGTCCGAATAGGTTCAACTCTCATCCGTCGTACTTTTGCTGTGCATGGTAACTGAAAATTTCTAAGCACTATTATGTGTATTATGTGTCTACTTCTTCTATTTGGCATAACGTCCTACGCGACATGCCGAACTTTACTTTACAGGCTTTCGAGACTTAATTCATTACCACGTAGCCGGATAGTCAAATCCTTGCTACGGGGGGACGGTCCATTCTGGGCTTGAACCCATGACCCCATGACGGGCATGTTATTGAGTAGTTCGAGTTAACGACTGTACCACGAGACCGCCCCAATGTGTCTAAACAGACTGAATAATAACGCTTAGCAGTAGTAATGATACGTCAAAAAAGAAGATTAGAAGAGAGTAATTAAAGTAAACTGCTGTGAAAAATAATTGTATTTCAACAACAATTCAATTCATTTTGTAATTTTGAGCTCGACTTTTTAAATAGTGGTTTAACTCTGTTGTTGTAACTCTTATTGTGAACGTAATTAAAGGTCAAACAAAACCTACCAAAAAACTTCTACTTTACGAAATTCGGATTACCAATTAGTGGTGGGTCATACGATTTATTTCACGATGAGTCGGGTGCGAGCCAGTCGGAATCGATTCCGACCTGTTGGTGCAGCAGATGCGCTAGGTCGTACCCGAATGATGAGTAGGTGCAAGAAAGCATAAGCGACTCCGACCCGTTGGTGCAGCGAGTTCGGGTCGGATCGGTTTGAACCTACCTTGACTCGATTCAACCCGACCCGAAATCACTGCAACAACGGGTCGGAGTCGCTTATGCTTTCTTGTACCTACCAGAATCGATGCACCTATTGAACCTACTTGCAGCTTTCGGGTCGAAACGAACGACTTCGGATCGCTAACGGATGGCTCCAACCCGGTAGGTTCGGATCGACCTGCCCATCAGTATTACCAACCTCGATCCATGATCCACAACTACTAAGTCCATCGAAGTATGCTTTGTTCCAGCTAATTAGTTTTTTTACGTTATTTTCGTTGTTTCAGTTAATTCATGCCATACCCTATTGCTTCGAATTATGGACTTACTTACTTATCCGGCTGTTTCGAATTAAGGACACTTAAAGCATTTTTGGCAAGCATTAATTTCTCACTTATTTGAATTTCATCGGTCACACCTTTTCAAAATTCACATTTTCTATAATTTTACTCGGAACATTGCATAAAATCATAAAATGGCAACTGTATTTTGATTCATATACGAACAATTTCAAGCTCACGTTTCAAATTACGTACGTTTTATAGTGTATTTATTGCAAATAATTGCGATGAATTGCGGACAGCCTCAAAATGTCAGCAGTTAACTTCACTTTCACAGACATACTACTCTTTCCCTCGTTTTTAACTTATATTAAGATCCAGAACCCAATTGTAATGGTCGGTGTCCTCCTGGAGCGACAGAACAACGGTTTTACTTTCATCTTCAAATATCGTTGGTTTATTGTTGTGTAATTATACACTTTACTTCGGCTGTCCTGAATCCGAATTCCGAACAAAATTTAAAAAGTGTTTGAATGAAAATCAGTTTTATAACAATATGACAAAACACTGTTGTCTTCACGTTGATTCCGACGTACTTTAATGCATCTGGATCAGATTGATAGGAATTGTCGAAGAAATTACTTTGTAATATTGTTCTAAGACCGTCTGAACCGAATTTATTCATTCTAAGCCATTGTTACAAAGTTCAACAAAGTGATTTTGCCAATGATCTACTATGTTCTGATCTACAATGATCTACTCATTGACGGTAACAATGGTTGTCTCTTAAGGTTTATTTTAACTACCTTTTGCTATCTGAGACAAATCATGAATCTCGAAAAGTTTAGAGTTTCATGAATATTTATACAAAAACATTCACGCTTTTTTATACCTCTTCAATGCTCTTCACTGAATAAGCAGTCCCGCGATTTTAAAAAAAAAGTGATAAAAAAAATTGTCACCCATTTTTATGTCACTTTTCTCGATTAAGAATTAAACTTCATATTACACATCATACAAAAAATATATATAAAAAAAATCAAATAAAAATCCAGCACAGACACCCCGAGCACTGCTCTCTTCTCTTTAGATGCTCGTGAATGTTTAGAGATTCCTGAATCTTTTAACATTCGAATCGAAAGTGATATTGCCAGATTCAAATATCTACTTACGGTTAATATTGTGCACAAGTTATAACATTAAACATTACTTACGTGGCACTACAATGCAATTTTCACAGTAGTTGAAATTAAAAAAATACAAATTAAATGTATTCAATTTAATTATCTATATTTCAATTAATCTTTTGTTTTTGACCATTTTTCTCTTATGTCTCTTTTATTCTCTTGCGTATATGTTTCGCCTGGGATGTAGCTTCTGGCATCAACGAGTAACTTCATGTAGTGAAATGCCAATTTCAATCAAGCTTGTTCCTGCAAACTGCATTTAGTTATGGTGTTTTTGCATACTTGTCAATAAGAGTTCGTTCAACGCTTGATTGCTCCATGTATCAATGCGTGTGTGAGTGTGGCTTTAATTATCATATAATAATTCTCAATAAAAGTACATGATGTAGTAAAATAATACCTTAAAAATGTTACACGTTCCAATCATGGCTCGATACGATTTCATATTTTGAATTTTTATAGTTAAAAATTACTAGAATAAACAAAAAAAAACCGAATGCCTTTTTAATGCTAGTAAGTAATGAATTCCTTTACAATCTATAAAGTCCATTAATTCAAAGGCTCTCGAAAATACTTTTTCACAGAAATCCTCCTTTGCGGCCTTCTTTGAAAAGGACAGCCCCCCCCCCCCCCCCCCCCCCCCCATCGAGCTTGTGGTGCTTTCAACAGAACGGTATGACCAATTCCCACCAGAAATCAATATTTACATCACAATATGCTCTCCTCTCCCCCCTACAGCGATCCGACGATTTGATCTTTTCTACTGTGTACATTAAAACAATGTTACGTGCAGAAAAGATAAAAATATGTTGGTGAATGTATCTTTTGGCGCAAACGACCGTACACACCATACACCGTTCATACGATTTTACGCAAATACCCATGGCTTGGCCGAAATAATTTAACAGAAAAAATCACATTTTTATCTTAGCATTTGCATTTCGTGCATAGTGGTACACTGTAACTGTGGTGTTGTGGTATCATTTTACGTGTGGTAAGAACAAGATTACATAGAGAGAGAGAGAGAGGAAGAGAGAGAGAGAGAGGGTGTGTGAGGGTAAATGAAAAATTCCGACTTCCAGAACGCAGTTCAAAAGAAGAGTGATACAAGATGATAGTAACAGTTTGGCTACTTTTTTTTTATATAAAATTACATTTTCTATTATAGTTTCTATTTCAAAACCGTCTAAAACGGTTGCTCGTTCTTCTTCTGTGGTTTGTTCATTGTATTGTATCAATGGCCATGCATGTGTGCATATTTTAGCAATTCAAGTTTTCGCAGAACCTTATGTAAAATCTTTCCTTCCTGCACATTCACTTTTTCGCCTTTTGTTTCGCTACTTTCATGTCAGAATTATTTCCAATCATTTCACGTTGTTGTGCATACGTTTTCCTTACATGTTGCATATTTTGTTCAATTGGCCATACGTGATGAGTGAATTGTGTAAGTGTTTGATGTTAATAATTGGAATGAAAAACACTAGCTTGTATCATTGGTTGATGGTGTCCTCCTGTTGTTCGTATCATTCGTGCTATTTAAAAAGGAACTATTTTTACGTAGATGGATTGTGTAAATGAAATTAAGTGTTTTTTTTTCTTGTTTGTCTAAAAGAAAATATTCAGTAAAAAGCTAATGTAGGTAAAAACAAATAGAGCATTCTTACTACGTTCTGGTGGTGCGTAAATTGTTAATTGACAAGATTGGACCTGCTTAAGGTTTGTGGTTGTGGTTCCATCTAAACCATTCTATCGTTCCAAAGCGTTCACTAAACAAATGTTTTACATAAAATGATGGTGCATTGGAACGAAAGTGTCACTAGAATGGCAAAAGAGAAAAAAAAACCTAGAAACCATCGTGAAGAAGAGCATTATCTTATTTGGTGATAGTTGATTTCTTTTTTCCTCTATAAAATTTGATTTGGTTACAAGTTGATTTGATTACATAGTTCACCCCGGTGCGCTTCACTTGCATGGTGACGACTACTTCCGTTTTGCTTTGTATACATAATGTTTTGCTATAATACACTTAAGTGTACTTATACTTCCGATTAATCGTTTTGTTTCATGATCTTAATGCAATGTATGTGGTAGGTAGAGATTATTCTTTAGAATGTTCTTTCTACTAACGCTACCCATGTCACTTATCTCTTTATAGTTTTGCAGCTGCATGCGCGCTGCTTCAATCCCGCATTCTCTAATACACACACGATATTTAAAAAAAAACATTAAATAATTGGTCAAACCTATCTTTGTCTTTAAATAGATAAAACGAATTGTGAATCTTTACTGTACAAAATTGTATAATACAGGCAAAATTAAACCTAACATCGAAAGCGTCCGACACTACTACATACTTACAAAATCGATCAATGCTGAGTTTTTTGTAGTTTTCTTTGCAAGAAAAGCAAGTGTCAAATATTTTCTATTCGCTAAACCGCTAAACACAATGAGACACTTAACCTTTTTGCAAATTGTATTGCTAAATTAGCCCTAACCGGTATCGATTGCATTTGGAAACGTAGAGATAAATATATACTCGAGACATCATATTTAAAAAAAAAACCATCATTTTAAAAAGGACGAAACCCTCCCCTTTCCGTTGCAGCAATCTAACTCATCTATGGGCAACGTATGAATCGAGGCATGAACTGCAGGCTCCGCCGCGCATTTTCACTTATATATTTCTATCAAGATGAAGAATAACTTAACCTCTGCGTCAAATCGTACTGCATTTATGCGTGTAAGGATCTGTGAGTATATGCACCAATACTGCATACTGTTTATGCAGTGTTAGTATAGAAAAGGACGAACCGTACTCGAGTGAGGAATGTTTGTCAATCGCTTTGTACCCCCCTCTCCCATTGAGTCTGTTTAACATAGTAGTGTTTTGTTGCCTGCATCAGCTGCAGCTTATCCTATTTTCTGCTACGTTATTGTAAACTGCCAAATATCGTGCAGTTGTTGTTCTACGTTTAACGTGAAGTTTCACTACCGGCCAATAAGAAGAAGCAGATAGTGGCAAAATGGTTTGCTTTCTACATTGTTCGCTCACATCGCCCACCGATAGAAGCGCTAAAAATGATAGAAAGAGAGAGAGAGAGCACCGAAAACTAACGTATGTTATTCGTCACAAATGGATTATGAGTTTATGTGCAGCAAATTATTACTACTCTGCAATGTTTGTTTCTTGTCGTTTTATTTTTTTATAATGGCAGCACGTCCAACACTTTTGCAGCAAAAGTGTCGAATTGGCGTGTACCGTCGCTGTAATTGCAAGACTTTTCAACACAATTACGTTCGGTAGAGTTTAAAGGGCATGTAACTATATACACTGCAACACATGTTGCCTGTTTGCGGGTTTGTGTTTGCGCTTCCGCAAAAGCAACGGTGGACACGTTCCTTCTCTTTGCTTAAGCCTCCACCATATAGTAGGGTTTGTTACATTTTGATTTGTCTTTTATCTTTAGTTACTTTTTACCGTATTTTACTACACGTAATGACATATTCGTTTCTTTGTAATAAGTGAATACAACAACCAGGAGCAGTTGCAACTACTGCAGGAGTAACTTTGGGTTTTGTGGCATTGTATCAGCAGCACTGCACACTGCAACAGAGTGCATGTATGTAGTGCATCCTGCATCATGTATGGCTGCATGCATATGTTTCACGAATGACTGTTCTGCACCACACTTTTCACCAGCGTCTCATCATCTCTCTGGTCAGTGTTTAAAGAATGTCCTGAAGATTAAAACTATCATTGTCCAGTGAGTTGAGCAGGTCCTGCGCATTGAACTGGTTAGGATCTCCTACAGGCAGGTTCTCCAGGAACGCTAGGAACTCGGATGAATTGTTGTTGTTGCTGCTATTGTTATTACCGGGACCAGGGCCGTTGTTGTTCATGTTGCCGCTGCCACTGTTGTTGTTGTTGCTATTGTTGCTACCGCTGTTATTGTTGTTCCCTCCTCCATTATTGCTATTCGGACCGGCGGATGATGGGCCGGGACCAGTAAGCATATTGCCAGGATTCATATTACCGTTCACGTTTGGTCCTACTCCCGGGCCACCACCGATTGAACCAGTACTGCTCCCTCCGCCAATCATCGTCGTTGTGGTGGACTGTTGCGTAGATTGCGTTGTAAAAGTATTCATCACAGATTGTTGATTTTGTTGCTGCTGCTGTATGGACATGGTTTGCGTCTGAGACATGTGTATTTGACTCATCTGCATTTGATTCATCATGTTTTGCTGCTGCAGCTGTTGGTGTTGCTGGAGCATTTGCATTTGGTTCATCGCTCCACCACTGTTGTTGGCTTGCCCTTGGTACATTGCGAGATTTTGCTGCCTTAGCATTTGCATTTGCATCGCCGTCATGCTGTTACCACTGGCCGGTCCACCGGGTCCACTGTTTGGTCCACTTGGTCCCATACCTGGACCAGTAGCATTACCTCCTCCACCACCAGCAGCTCCAGCCACACCACCAGCCGCAATTGAACTAGCAGGTCCACCCGGCCCATTCGGCCCGACTGGTCCGACAGATGAATCCAATCGTGATACGGGACCATTTGGCCCTCCAACTGGACCACTGGCTGGACCTAAAATATCAATAAAACATAAAAAACAAGTTATAAAATGGTTAATCTCAACACATTGCAGTATTGAACATAAAAAAGATTGTTTTTATTCACTTACCACCAAATCCTGGACGCATACTTCCACCACTTGTGGCACCAAAATTGACTTGCTGCTGTTGCATGGCCATCATATGCCGCCATTCTGCTTGCTGCGACCCAATAGGCATACCTTCTGGTCCTACCTGCACATTTGGAGGCCGTTGTACCGGCCCATTCATAACCGATCCGGTTACCGTTCCTGCACCACCACCACTACCACCAGCAGCACCTCCACCAGCACCGCCTGCACCAGGAACAACTCCAACGTTGGGTCCAGCACCTCCACCGAACCCTCCTACCATGCCCGCCGGTCCTCTAGGGCCACTGTGACCAGCCATCTGCTGCTGCTGTTGCATGTAAGCTGCATGTTGGGCTCGCATCATGGGTCCACTAGGGGGAATCGGCTGCTGCGTGATTCTTCGCATAGCTGGAAAACGGCCACCAGCATGTAGCATTTGTTGCTGCTGTGCCTGTTGCTGCTGCATCATGGCCGCTGCTGCCGCTGCTGCTGCTGGGTTCGCCTGCTGTGCCGCTTTATAGTCTGGTGGAGGTGGTCGAGCACCGGCCACCATCTGCTGTTGCATGGCTTGGGCGCGTATCATTTGCTGCTGCTGCTGCTGCTGTTGTTGCAAAAATTTCATCTGCTCCGCGTGTCGCATTGCTCCTGCCGGGCCACTAGCACCACCACCGGCAGCATGTATCATGCCGCCATTAGCACCGCCCATGCCTGCACCATTCACAACACCCGTACCGTTACCAGCGCCGGGGGCCATCGAGTTTGACACCATCGTATTCAGCCCACTGATGCCACCTCCATTCGGACCGCCCATGCCACCCATTCCCATGGGAACGTTGGGTCCCATTCCAACACCGCCATTACCCGGACCGCCAGGACCTCCCATGCCACCCGAACCAACCATACCACCAACCATACCAGGTGGTACTGTTCCACCGCCCGGTCCAATACCGGGGCCAGTAGCACCTCCTGGACCATTGCCGCCAAGCCCTTGCCCGCCTGGTGGTCCACCCGCATGTGTTGGCTGCTGCTGTTGTTGCTGCTGAGGTTGGTTCTGTGCTGGTCCTCCCATTCCGGGTTGCTGCTGTTGATGTTGCGGACCAGCGCCATTTGCCATACCCACATTTCCATTAACCTGGTGCTGCTGCTGCTGTCGGGCTCGTAACGTTTGTTGCGTAAAGTTGATCGTTTGGGATTGTGATACCGTATACTGTGCCTCGTTAACAATGGATGATCCTGAAAGTGGTATAAAAACGAGCATTTAGAACCAATCAAGTAAGAATTATTTGTGTTACATATAGCGAAATTGAGAACAGAGAAGCCTTTACGAACTCACGAACTTCATATGTGTGAAAACATTTACATATGAACAAACCTCTATTTTTCACTTCCAGATCCCACTACCCACTTCATTAACCACCCCATTTTACGATTCATCCCTTTGGTCGACGTTCGTATTGGTGATTGTGTGGCATAATAAAAAAAGTGCTTAAAAATCGTACAGATTTGCACGAACAAATGACGCCAACATTCTGCGTCGTGCGGGTACTGATGAAACGTTTGATTGGTAAAAGTATAGCTCTACTCCTTCCAATAAGCAACCTTCAACATTAGTTGCAAGAACTTATATAGTTCAAACCAAAAAACCATTATAAAAAGTGCTCAGCTACACAGCACTAAAAGTTCGAGTCATTTCAGGTACACTCAATCCGGCGATAATGGTCGCTCTACCATAGCGACAGTGTCGCAAAGGAAATCTATTAACCTAAAAGCAAATCACCGGATGATATCAACATGGAATATAAAAGAAGGGATATTCGGTAGGGTATCATATACACCCAGGCTAGACGACACGCGAGTCTTAACGATCCGTTTAGTCGTGCCGTTCGGCTTTGCAATCGGAGAAAACGTAACTCCCGCATATTGTAGCTTCCCCTGACATTTTTTTTTTTTCACTAGACGGTAGCACATATTGCATATTTCGGTTCAATCGATTGGAGCACGTACAGTCAAATCAAACTGCACATGGTCATGCGCAGTTTGGGCCGTTGTCCTCCGCAAGGGGAAAATGCCACTCAGTAAAGTACAGCGGGCACAGAAACCATATCCTCGTACGAATATGTTCCTCCTTTTTTTTGTTTGGCTGCCAGAGTACACTCATTTATGATTCTCGCACTATTTGTGCTCTTGCATTTGAAAGCCTCTCATTTTATTACACATGTTAACACATATGTATAGAATGTACTATATCGCATTAATATATTCATATACATGTCTGTTTGTGTATAAACACCAATTGGGTACATGTATGTGTATATAATATTGGTATTAAAACATATATATTTTAATAAAGCATATAATGCTTATGCACGCAACCAAAATGTAGAAAATACAAAAAAAAATAAGTTCCTTTTTATTCAAACGGGTCTTGGGCAGAATTGCCTAAATATGGTAAAATGTTAAAAGCAACCACAATGTTCAAAATGACAACTTTACCGAACCGGGCGTAAAAAATACAAGCGGAAAACCGAAAATATTCATCACATTACAAAAAAAAAACGGAAAATTACAACAATTTGTTTTCACCGATTTGGTCGATTCTTACCTTGTGAATTGGGCACTTGGTTCTGAGGATGGTTCTGATTAGAAGCATTGCCACCGACATTTCCAGTATTTATACCCTGCCCTGGAACGTTTGGTATCGTGTTCTGGGGTCCAACGTTATTGCCCACATTGCCAACACCTCCCTGTCCACCGACCATTCCGCCAGGTAAGTTACCCATACCGGGGCCGGTTTGCTTGCCTTGCTGTGTTTGCTGCTTTGGCCCAGTCGTCTGCTGTCCATGGTGCTGCTGATGCGGCTGATGTTGATGTTGCTGATGCTGCTGCTGCTGATGCTGTGAATGATGCTGCTGATGCTGTGGATGTTGACCGTGCTGCTGCTGCTGGTGCTGTTGATGTGGTTGATGTTGCTGATGTTGTGGATGTTGTGGATGCTGTTGGTGTTGCGCGTGTTGCTGATGCTGTTGCTGCTGCTGTTGTTGTTGCTGTTGTTGTTGCTGCTGCTGCTGCTGCTGTTGTTGCTGCTGTTGTTGACCAGTTTGTTGTTGGCTGAAGAAAACACCTTGTTGTGCGGCTACCGAAACACCCGTTTTAAGATCACCACTAAGATGTAAATGCTGACCGGCTGACACCTGTTGACGAGTAAAGTAATAAAATAAAAAAAGAAATATTAAAAAAAACATAAGTTTAGTTTTTTTATATTTTTAGTTATTTATATTATACTTCATATTATAGTGCAAGTAGATATTCCTCTTGAGGTTATATTTAAATTAAACATACAATCTTATAATGAGCTTATTTATCCCTGATTAAAAGAAGAGCGTCTGATTTTATAATTAAAGAGACATGGGCTTGCCAAGGTCTAAGTGCTGAATTAGATATGTGCAATTCATCGACGACATAATTGGATTTAATACACACCAACCAGCTTTGCATCCTTCGTTTGTTGCTTCCGAGTTGTACAATAGTGGTGAAAAAGAGCTTACCACTCCACCCCACAATATAAGCATGGTATGGTAGCACTTTTCCAATGGACGCATCCATACCTAGACAGTAGTAGTTTATACCTTCAATGCAGTCCCTTCGTAGGGTACTACTGCTTCTACTCCAAGCAAATCGAGTTCTTTTCGGGCTGGGCTTCAAACTAGTCGCAGATGCAGCCACACACATGCCGCCACAGTGTACGACAAAACCGGACGACAAGTTTGTTCATATAGAACACATACACACCAAAAACCTGACCGTGTGCCACACCACCGCAAGCGATGAAAATTAACGAGAATGGGCATCGGGAGATTTGCCGAAATCACGTAACACTTCTAAATTAGACAAGTACTCAAACACGGCCTTATCGCGCCGTGTGCACTGCCATTTGATTTTCAAATTCTCACCCGTTTCGTGTGTTCCGTCCGAAAGCTCCCCCCCCCCCCCAAAATGATTATGCTGCTGTGAGATGGGCATCATTAAAATGGTGGCTTTATCGATTCTTTCCCGTAGGAGGAGGTGGTGCATTCAGAGGCAGTAATATTCCGGATATGCGTTTGCCTTTTCGATCCCGTTTCGAATGCACGGGATACGATTTATCGGCACGGAGCATCATTTTATAAAACGGGTCTGTGGCAAATGAAACGCATTGCATAAAAATGCATGACAATTTCCATGTTTTTTCTTTCACGAAATTATTTCACACATAATTTTCAATATTGGGAAATCTGTGTTATGCATGCTGTAATGCAACTTTTAAAGGTTAATGACATGTACGCAGTTGTAAGCCCAGCAATAAATTATTATAAAACATATTTAATCTTTTTACAGCCACTTCATCCTGTAGAACGATATTTTGCAAACAGCAAGTGCAGTCTTCTTTTAGTCTATTAATTTTTTTTTCGATTGCAATGTTAAATATAAAATAAAACAGCAAAACTTAGCATCTAACAAAAGCGTTAACTATACCGGTTTGCGACAAAGCATGGGACGTGCGGTTGTATTAACGCCAACAAAGCTCGGCTCAAAGCTCGCTCTCGAAGCTCCGACCGAAGCACACCAGGCAGAGAAATAACCCTCGGCGGTCACGGACAACGAACGGTCGCGCGGCACGTACACTGACGCATCGAGGAGGAGTACTACCTACCACGCTGGCTTCAACGTCTTTCCCGTGTTACCTTCCCACATGCAATGCAAAGAAAAAGAGAACTAAGGCCTGCCGAAAGAGACATCGCACACACAGCCGAGACACACTACCGAGAGCAGGAGGGAAGAACACTACACGGTGTGCTGCTACAACAACGTCGCGCTGTCCACCACCGTGAATTTGGGCGAAGGGAAGCTAGCAACGCAAACTTTAATTTGGGTCATTTGCCATTATGTTGGTTGTGGTGTGCCCGCTTTGTACGCAGCCTTTTCTCGTTTTCCTACAGCGAAGCAGCGTACGTATCGTATCGTCCGTAGACAAGCGTTTGCGCTTGGCGTCGAGCGAGCTACCGTTAAATCCAAGCACTGTTAGTAAAGCATTTCCCCGGTACTATTTGAAAGCATGTGGAGATTTCACCTTTCTAGCGGCTGTTGAGCATAAAATGATGCTTTGCCTGTTTGTACGTTTTAGCGCCACTATATTTGCAACTGAAGCGTGCATATATACTTCCAGCACAGGTCAAAAAATTCGACGCAAATATTCCTTTCCGAGGTTGTGCAGCAACTAAGTAAAGTGTGGTTTGATACTCCTCAACCTTCTTACAAAGTCAAAGTTCATACTGTGCAGCAGCAATTGCAATCCACCATCAGGCTAAAGGCAGTGTGTAGCGCAAGAGCGGTGACCAACCACTACTACTACTACTACCACGGTGATTATCGCGAGGTTTTACTTTTTACCTCGCACGAAAAAACCAACACCAACATTTACATGTGAGCTGTAAAACGACATCGGTTCACTGAGTCGGTAGATTTTCACGTACGCCTGTCGTCGCGCCTCGTTTGGTCGTATCAAAATGGCTCGGGGTTTGTTTTCACATTCCCCTTACTATCCAAAAATGTGTCTTTAGTCGGGTTCATGGATTTGCTTTTCATCTATTTCGCGGTAAAAAAATGAAATAAATCTCTAAGGCTTTTGCGTGGTAGGAGCTAGCAGCAAAAGTAGCTCCCAATGATGGGATACTTTCTCCAAAGATGTTGGCAGGTAATTTTCGTTTCTTGCTTAGGTTTTTTTTCCTATTGTCACAATAGCTCTTTCTAGACTATTCGTATAGTACCACGCTTTAAACAAAAGTAAGATAGGT
This sequence comes from Anopheles coluzzii, assembly GCF_943734685.1. Lineage (NCBI taxonomy): Eukaryota > Metazoa > Arthropoda > Insecta > Diptera > Culicidae > Anopheles > Anopheles coluzzii. Next base: position 55,215,863 of record NC_064671.1, on the reverse strand, counting down.
GCATGATCGTATCATTTAAGAAGCGGATGTTGCTAGTTGAGTGGTTGTTTGTTCGGGAGCTTCAACCCACAGTAATGTCGCATGCCAAACAACGTGCAAGCTCTCTTAAAAGCTGTCGTTAACTCGCACGACCTAACAAAATGCCAGTCGTTGGTTCAAGTCTAGAATGGATCAACCCCCTGTGTGGCACCGAATAAGCCTTAAAAGTCTGTATAGACTGGCATGTACGCGTAGAACGTTACGCAAAGAAGAACAAAGAAAAGAAGAATAATCTCTCTAAACCCAATACCAGCGGTAGTTACAGCAGAGCACAGGGAATGGCAAAGGTAACGTTGAAAAACCTTTTTAAAAGTTTAAATTATTACGAATCGTGTATCACCGTGCGGCCAGACGAGGTGAAATATACAGCGAAATGAACTATTTGATAAGCGAAATATTTCGCAGGCAAAGCTAAAGGGTCGGGGAAGATACAACATCCGCTTTCAAAAATGACTTAAAAAGAGTATCTTCTGAAGCGGAACATTCACAAATGGGAAGAAATTATGAACTGTTGACTGAAAATTTACGAAATACTTGAAATCCAAGTTTTTTAATGGATTTAGTAGCGATTTTGTACACGTTATTTGTTTACATTGCACTTCAGATGGTTGATGTGATGCGTTGTCTGACAGATATTTCACCTGTCAAATAGTTCATTCGCTGTATATTTCACCTTGTCTGGCCTTGCGGTCATAATAATAGGAAATTACGATCAAAGGAACGAAACTAAAGTAAAGAATTAGAAACAAAACTAAATTGACAAACAAAGTAAGCTACACCAAAGTAGTAGGCTGTTTTGGGAGGTTAAGAATGTTAGAACATGCACCTTCTTGTTTAAAAAAACATGAAAACTATCGGGGAAGAACTAAAAGTGTCTTTGGTGTATGTTGATCCATACGAAGGAGATGCAGCAATCGAGCTTAAACGAATTCAGCACAATTTGAAGCAGAGTATAACGCATCAACTGATCACAAATCAAAGCAAATTCTCAACCACACAGCCCCAAAAGCAACTTCCACCACCATCATCACACAACCGCAGTCCCAGGTTTTCCAGATTTTGAGCTGTGGTATTTTTCGTAAAATTCTAATTTTGTAATTAAATTGTCTATTTCTTCTTTAGGTTTCAACATTTCGTAGATACCAACATCGTACCATTGGTAGTAGTCGGAGGGTTTATTGGAATAGTTATACTGTATCGCACATTTTTCCTTCAAAACTACATTTGCGTTTGCCCTCGGCCAACGTGCTATGGATACTCTTCAAGGCTATGGCGTTACATTCTCGATCAGCTAGGGTACGAGGATACTCCACACTATTAACATCCTTACGCTCCTCTAACAGAAATCGTGCAAGGATTCGTCAAGACAAGAACCATCCACTACTTTGACATCGACATTACACTGCCGAAGTAGTGATTTATTGGAATTAATTATGAAAATTCGAGGCGAGCACGAATGTGTCACACGGTGCCAACCACCCACGGCCCAATCGCCCAGTAAAGGTATGCAATGGATGAATGAGGATAATAAATGGTAATTTTCGTAAAATGGTGGTCAGTACTAGTTTCCCTGTATGCATGATGTCAGTGGCACGATACAAAGGGTTGGAGAAAGAAAGGCAGGATAATAATTTGACGTCAAATATATAAGATTCAAAATTCTGTGCTAACCACTTACGATGCCAGTCAATTGATTCTGATATAGGGTAGCATTTCAAAGGTATATGCTTCATTCTTTTTCCAGCTTTTCACGACGCTGGAGGATCCGTTACGCGTAGGGAAAAGTAGAATAAAAATGTTGGCATTTCATTTGTTTGCGATTTTGGTGCTATTTCAGCCTGTAATATCAATCGATGTAACGCAGGAGGAAGGACAGAGTAATTTGTTTGGAATTGGTAAGATTGGTGATGGGAAGAAGTACTGTGATGTTATGTTCTTGTTTTGTTTTTTAACCAATGAGTGATTGCTAATAAAATACTTTACAGCAATAGTACACGAAAAGACACAACCGCACATTCCTACAATGGTAGGTAATGTAATGAAGAAAGTGATGGCTAATGCAAATGGAATATCTATAAAAGAATACTACATTCAATACGATCATGAATTTGCACCATTTGGTGAAGACGAACAGTGTAAGTTACCATTTGGTCTCCTGTTAAGCTCTCTATTTGTGTCTAATCCTTCCGTGTAATTATACCGTGCACAGTCTGTGCAGCCATGTTTGAGGGAGTTTCAGTCCTGCTGGATACGACTTGGATTGATTCGAGATACCTAGCCAGTGCTGCAGAAGAGTTCGGCATTCCCTACTTCCACATTGACCTGTCCGTGCAAACGTATGTGAAACTGCTGGAAAGCTTTCTATTGGCGCGTGGTGGCAACGATGTAGTGTACATCCTGCCAAACTACCAGGATGCAGATGCCACGATTTATCTGCTCATAACAGATTCATATCTTCGGGCCATCGTCTTTGGCGAACTGGACGGTGATACGGTGGACAGAATAAAGGACCTTCGACCGTATCCATCCTTTTACGCCGTGATAGCAGGAACGATGGAAATGAACACCATACTTCAAAAAGCCATTGACGGTGGGCTGGTGCGTAAGCCGGAGAAGTGGAACTTGCTGTTCACCGATCTGCAGACAGACAAGTATACCCTTGGGGATGATTTCCCACAAATGAATCGTTTGGTTCTGGACAGCAACACGTGTTGTATCCTTTTGCAACAGCGCTTTCCCTGCATCTGCCCTGACCCGTTCGATCCGATGGATGCACATTTACAGAATGTGCTGGAGCGAATTGTGCAATGGTTTATCAAAGATCCGATTCCTCTGGTACGCGCATCTAACTGTACGCCGGAGTCACAGCAGCAAGAGCTGTTGGAGCATGCGATCGCAGCGCAGACGAAACTAATGAACGAGATCGCCGCGATGGCAGAATTTTGGATCACACCCGAGAGCGGTATGTTACGTCCCAATCTTAATCTCTCGATAATCAGCCAACCCGCAAATCAAAACACTACCAGTGCAGCAGCACAGCCGCCGCCAGCTACCACAATCGGAAATGTGGCAAAAGGTCAGATAGTGCTGGTTAAGAACGAATCGCTTCAACCTAGCAAACGGTTTTTTCGCGTCGGAACAACCGAATCTATACCGTGGGCATATCGCAAACGTGATCCAAATGGAAATATCCTGCGCAATTCGACCACTGGTGAGCCGATCTGGGAAGGGTACTGTATCGATTTCCTGCATCAGCTGTCGGTTGTTATGAACTTTGACTACGATCTCGTTTCGCCACGGAACGGTACCTTCGGGCTGCGTGATGCGGACGGCAAATGGGATGGCCTTGTCGGCGATTTAGTTGTGGGTGAGATCGATTTTGCTATCGCCTCGCTCAAAATGACGGCCGAACGGGAGGAAGTGGTAGACTTTGTAGCGCCATACTTCGAGCAAACGGGCATCCTGATAGCAATGCGCAAGCCGGTTCGCGAAACGTCGCTGTTCAAGTTTATGACCGTGCTGCGACTGGAGGTTTGGCTGAGTATCTTGCTAGCGATCGTTGCAACCGCTGTCATGCTGTGGCTTTTGGATAAGTTTTCACCATACAGCGCGAAAAACAACAAGGACGCGTATCCCTATGAGTGCAGGTAACAGAGGGCCAATCTTGCTTACGTTCATATGCAAATTCATTTTAAACAAAAAGTGCTGTTTTGCTTTGTCTATTTTTGCAGAAAATTCACACTGAAGGAAAGCTTCTGGTTTGCTTTGACCTCTTTCACCCCACAGGGTGGCGGGGAAGCACCGAAAGCCCTCTCGGGTAGAACGCTTGTGGCTGCATACTGGCTATTTGTGGTTCTAATGCTGGCTACTTTCACAGCGAATCTAGCCGCCTTTCTCACGGTCGAACGCATGCAAACGCCTGTTCAATCGCTGGAGCAGCTATCACGGCAAAGCCGCATCAAGTACACGGTCGTGAAGGATTCCGATACGCACGACTACTTCCGTAACATGAAAAACGCAGAAGACGTGCTGTACCAAATGTGGCGCAATCTTACACTGTCCAGTGGGAACGATCAGGCGCAGTATCGCGTCTGGGACTATCCGATAAAAGAGCAGTACATCAACATCCTGTCCGCGATCGAGTCTGCCAACCCGGTAGCTACAGCAGCTGAAGGGTTCCGCCGTGTCAACGAGCGCCTCGATGCTGACTTTGCATTCATACACGATTCCGCCGAAATAAGGTACGAAATATCGCGCAACTGCAATTTCACAGAGGTCGGCGAGGTTTTTGCCGAGCAGCCGTACGGGATCGCCGTACAGCAGGGCAGCCATTTGCAGGACGAGTTAAGCTATTTCATACTTGAGCTGCAAAAGGAGCGCTACTTCGAGTCGCTCACGGCTAAATTTTGGAACAACAGTGCCCGGTCCCAATGTCCCAACACCGACGACAGTGAGGGTATCACGCTGGAAAGTCTGGGGGGTGTATTCATAGCGACATTGGTGGGATTAGCGCTTGCAATGATCACACTGCTCGGTGAGGTAATTTACTATCGTCGTAAGGAGACCAGCCGAAATTTTATTAAAGTAGCACCATTCGGAAATGCGGACAAACCCATGGCGCGGGATGGTAAGCGCATTGCTCTGAAACAAAAATCGATCGCTGCGGTGAAACATCTGCTCGATTTGGACACGCCAGCTAAGGCGCTTCGCGGTGCGACGACGACAGTGAAAATCAACACGAAAAAAGAGAAGCCAATACCGAAGGAAATTACGATCGGCAATAAGTTTGTATCGGCGGCAGAAAAGCAACAAAAACTTTCCTACATTTCCATAATGCCTAGGAATGCTATACATTAGCTACATGCAACATGGCCTCTATAAATGGATGAATAATTCAATGTTTACTTTAAATATTTTAAACTTTTAGTTACTCATTAGTGAAATGGATGTATGCTTTCTGGTTAGTGCATTAAACACAATTCTACAATACGAAAGTATTAAAAAATGCTTTGTTTTCAAAAGAATTAGAAAAAACACTCTGTTCACGAAGAAATAAACCATATTCATTTTAAAAGGCAGATCATTCCAATGAACTCAATGTTGTTCCAGCTAATCTCAGAAAAGCCCAACAATTGTTATGAAACACTGCGGAGCGGCAACTATTTTTAACACTGGTTCGCCAAACAAATTGTATCTAAGGGTGGGAATGAACGAGCTGCTCATTTATTCTGACAACTGACCAGCTGCACACGCAAATAAATGTGTTTGATGGTAGCGGTTGTCTGGCAATGGTGGTAGTAGTCCAACGCTCAAAGTGTATTGTCGTGACCGAACGAGTATGAAGATGAAATAAACCATACGTTTGATAGACTTGTGGCGTCTGTACGCAAAGATTCACAACGTAATGTGTGGTTGCCTTAGCCAAACCCATGCCGATGCCCCGAGATATCCGCTTCATTAAGGCAAATGGTTTGAAAGCTTCACTTAGTGATAGATAAATGGTGTTGATCCCTGACGTGGCCTGTTTCGGCTACCCGGTTTTGGGATAGAGCAACCGGAACACCGGAACATCGTGGGTGTTGGAATGACTCCATTTTCCAGAAACTACTACTACTACTACTAATACTACCACGGCCAGTCGATATTCTTGAGCCCTACACCAAAAACCCTACACGCAGGAAACATGAGGGCTCTTTGTTTGATTGATTTTTTAATGTTTCAAACATTCGCCTCGCCAACGACGTTAGTTCTCTACCAGGCAAAGTGTTTCTTTGGTTTAGCAGCAAACGGTAAACAGTTGCTCGCTAGCCCTGGAAAAATAACTATACATCACTATACATACATCGCGTGTATGGCCTCTGGCAGCCGCCATCATTGACAATGATTGCATAATCATTAATTCAGCTTCATTACATTTTCTGACAGCATGACTCGGTTTGCTGCACCGGGACCATGCGCTGGGTCAGGCGTATAGATTAGAATGTAGCTGTTTGCGCGATATATGTATATCGTTCATCTGCAACCCGAGCGACTGCAAGTGGTAGTGAAACCACATCGATAAAATGCGTTCCAATATTTATCTATACTAGATAAAAACTACTCAACATTTCTAGAAGAAAAAAACACTAGTGTAAAATCAATCAAAATGCTTTCTTTTGTATGTTAATAATAAAAACCAATCTAAAACTGTTAAACGAATTGCAACAATTCATTGCATGGATGTGTCCCTCTGTTTACTCTAGCAGTGGTTGAAAATGAATGAATGTATCAGTATGATGTTTAAATTTACAAAACAAATTATAATGTTGATTGTTTATTATAAGTTATTTGCCTTTTTTGTGTGTTGGTAATCACATTTAATGATTTATTGAAAAGCTATGTTGCTTTAGTCTAATATTCGAACGCAAATGGTGAACTGCCAAATATTTTGATGTTGTACCCTACCCTTGACACTAATTGCAAAATGAAATCAACATACGGCGTTTTCCCCGGTCTGTTTTTCGATTAATTTCAAATTGACCAAACAACACACAACCCGCATAAAATGGGAACCAAGTGTTTAATGGAACCGGAAGATACGCTTCAAACACGCTTAAAAAGTGAATACATATACCGGAAGTAGCGTTAGGTCATAATCCGATCAATCTTTCATAATTCGTTGCGAACGGTGGACCCGACCCGGGCGTTTCATAGTGGCACTATTATTGTATTTCTACATGGCTAAAATGATTCGCACGCTCATTGCATCCGATGGATCATACTAATATGTTGATATCGAGCGCAAAGGTTTATCGTGTTAAAAGTATTAGCTAACACTTGATTTTGCGACCGAGCAATAGCCCAAAAGATGGTTTAAATGAAAATAAAGTGTATTTTTTTGCAACATGTATGCATAAGGTCATTTTGATGGGTTTTCAAAAATTTGGTGGCGTTTTGCCAACATATTAAGCGGTGTTGGTACCAAATTCAGTGCAAATGAAAACACGGATTTCAACGCCTTTTAGCCAAACGTATGAAAACATCCTCAGAGTTTGAGAATTTGGAGCGCCTATCTGATCTAATAGGAATCGGATCGCCTCCTGTATGTATAGGCTTGGACGTGGTTCGACTCTCATCTAAACTGTCCCTTCGTAGCTACTTAGTAGCCTTGTAAGGCAGCCCTGCTTACTGGGTATTAGAAGAAGAATACGATGAAAAAGATTGGAAAAATTATCTCAAAACTGACAAACCCGGCTTTACTACTTGCAATATATCGTTTAAGGTACAAACCAATATTCTATTTAATAGTCTACATAAAGCTTACCGTGTGAACAGTTTTGTTGTTCCGTTTGGATTGACGACCAATCGTTGTTTCGCAGTTGGCGCTTACCTGTGAAAACATCAAATGATATTTGCATTATTATGATCGATACAAAACGATGTGAGATGCAGTTAAATCTTTTTACCCGCAGTTAAGCTATTTATTTTTATTTAAAAAAATATTATCGCTAAAGCTTTCATAATGCTCACATTCACATAAATATCATCCTCATCAGTTGAAATTTATAATGAATTATGATGGTTTAATTTTATATAGAGTGGACACAACGTAATATTCCTTAATAATTATTTAGAACTGAACAGAATGCACAGATGCTAGGAAATTGTAGGTAAACTGTTAAAACGAAATATACATCAAACGTAAATTGCATCGTAATAAAATAGCTGTGATAAACGTGTAGCATTCTTCAAGAGAAAAAATAACACATTTACATTGCAATAAATGGTAAAAAAAACTATAAAAAACCATTGTAAAAATATCACTGCAAATAGTGAGCCAATACGTTGATAGTTTCATCTAATTACGTATAAGGTTTTACGATTCACTATTTTTAGCAACACGTACAACCGAACCTCCATTAAACGAGCAACAACAACAACAGTTTCATCAATTTTAAACAGCAGACAATGCGGTTAATTGAGTTATAAAATTGCTCAAATAGCATCCTTTTCCTTAGTTTATTATTCAAGTAAGAAAACACGGGGCAAAATGGGCATGCGGAGCAAAACGGACATCATCCTTGATTTAACCATTATTGTGCACGTAAGGTAAGCTTAAAAAACTCAAAATGTGTTGTTGTTTAAAAAAGTAAAAAAATAAATAATTGGAGTATTGTATCATCACCACGCATGTTTAATAACTCTTCAATAAACGAAAATTAAGAAAAATAATAATTAAGATTAATTTGCAAATAGGTTCAGTTCAACAATAAACTTTAATTAACGTATAAACATTAAGGGGACGTTTTACTGACATTATTTTTCAAGATTTGGTATTTCTCTATTCAAATTATCGGAAGAATGTAGGAAAATTAATACAAATTTTAATGTTAAAACCAAAACTTTCCAGATGTTCGACCAGCGCATGAATGAGAAGTTACTTTTGACAAATGGTTGTTGATTAGACTATGATGTTGTAATTTTCCGATTAATATACCTAACGGGTTAATTCGTTCCGAACGGTGAACCCGGGCGCGTTGAACAAGCGAGCAAAATGTGATATTAAGAGTTTGCTCAGTATCTCATTGAAAAAATCACTTTACACAAACGTTTGCACAATAAGCGATGCTGTTATACTTCAGATTATTGTATGTGGCAAAATTGTTTTAACTTTAGGTACAAAATGGCCTTATATCAAAACATGAAACTTCAAAACAAAGAGACAATATGGGAATGAACATCTGTGATAAGGTTATGGTGTCAGCTTAAGCAGCGTATTAGAGCGCAAGTACACTAGTTCTAGGAAATTGGATGACATTTTGAGGTGGTGGTTGTAGTCTCATATGCGTTTTTTATTTAGGTTGCTTTTGCGTGTGTTATTCGGATATGTGCATTTAAAGTAAAATATTTCTTCATTTCGTCATGTTAAAAAAGTTGTACAGTTTAAATATCACGGGTTTCAATCGAATAAAAGTTAAATGGGCTAGCCGTTCCAAATACAAGCATGTAAATATTTTGGATTCTTAAAGAATGATTATTTGATGGAATAACGATACTAGGGTAACTGTACCAGTATTCGGCAGTGTACCTGTTTTCGGCAGGGTAACTAAAAAGGTGTAATTACGCAAAAACGCGTTGAGAATAGTCTCCACACATATTTTTTAAAAAGCATATCGGTTGCCGATATACGCATATCGGTTTGCCGAAAATAGGAGCACAGCCGCCAAAAATAGGGCCAAACTGCCGAAAATAGGAACAAAACCCGTGTTTGCATTTTCACGAATATCTCTAAAAAATACATTTAAATCGGCAGATAAAAAATAGCACAACATAATACGATAGTTTATCGTTCAAACTAATGTCACTTTCATGAAAAGTAATACAAATTGTAAGTGTACGAGCAGTTTTTGTGAAACTGCTGCACTAACCTGCCCAATACTGGTACATTTCTTCTTCTTTGGCTCAACAACCGATGTCGGTCAAGGCCTGCCTGTACCCACTTGTGGGCTTGGCTTTCAATGACTAATTGATTCCCCCCCATAGCAGGATAGTCAGTCCTACGTATGGCGGCGCGGTCTATTTGGGGATTGAACCCATGACGGGCATGTTGTTAAGTCGTACGAGTTTACAACTGTACTACGAGACCGGCACATTTACCTTTACCTTACCTACCATTTACCACATTTACATTTAGACTGGTACATTTACCCTACTCTATTTTATAAAATCTTCATGAAATAATTGTGCCGGATTAGTTTCTTGATTTTTATTGCCAACTGGGTTACAAAGTATATTTTTATGGGTGCAATTCAATCCGAAAACATATCACTATCACTATTTCCCAAATTGCATCATTTTTAGCGCTTTTCCTCTCTTTTCTTTATTTTTTTAATTTTACAAATAATCAAAGGTTATAAAACCTGAATGATGTACCATCAAACACTGTGCTTTTCAACCATTAGAAGTCATTTTAAACGTGTACATTTGCCAATAATGGGGTATTTTCCGTTTTAAGTTCGTAGGCTGAAATTTCAGCCTGTCAGCTGTTTTCATAGTATAGCAGTTTTCGAACAGCTATCTAAGTGGGTATAATGTACAGGTGGGCTTATCCCAAGGTGTATGAATTTAGAAGGCTGATTTTTATCGCTTCTGCTTCTGAATTAAGATTTTAAGAGTGTTTTATATATTCGTCAAGCCTCCAGAGAGCATGTTTGAACAAAAATTTTCACCCGTCCAGTCAAAAAGTGATATTCAAATTTGGTAATAAAAAGACCACCTGGACTACGTACACTTTGATTCTGAATTCCATCACCAGATCTCTTTAATGCACCTTGGGACAAATGTAAACACCACCATTTTTGCCATTTTTCGAGCAGGTACTGGAATCTAATTCTAGCTTTGAGGCTAAAATAATCTAGACTGAAAATTGCAGGCTAGTTTTATGTGTGCTTTTGTATGGAGTGTTTACATGATTTCAGACTCCAACTGTCAAACTCCATACAAAAAACTGACTAGGATCGTGAAGGGCCCCAATGTAAGTTTTGCTTTCACCCCATTCGACTATTTTGCTTCCCGTTTCTCTAATTGTGAGGTGAGTGTGTTCCATATTGTCCTAATGTTTTAACGTTTCAACATACTTGCAGCAAATTATTAGTTGTATTATTTTTTCATTTTCTTATGGAGACGCATGGTGTCCTTACAAATAATATATATACCGCACAAATAATATACACAAATAATACAAATAATACAAATAATATATATTTATATATAAATAATATATACCGCGGAATATAATATATACGGATAATAATATATACTGCGGAATAATATATACCGCAGTAACGTGTAACACTTATCAAAATGTGTTATGCTACTCGCTTTTACTATCCACATTTTAAACAATTTAAATTATTATTTCATCATAATACTAACATTATATTCAGAACTACGTTTGTACGTAAAAAAAGAAGCGAGAAATACTGAAGGTTCATTTAATCTGGTTTAATCATTCATAAGGAAAACAGTAAGGAATCATTCAACACACAAGACATCGCAGCTTAATGCAATTAGCTATCAGCTAACTGCCTAAACCGTTCAATGTAAAAACTGGATCGATATCGTATCATGACACAAAAAAGGCATTCGGTACTCCTAACCAGTGCAGACACAAACCTGCACACACACATATATACATTTCATTCCAAATGGCACACTCACCACCATCATCACCCTGTCGACATTCGCAACATCATTATCATTGGCAGCGCAGGGATCATTATAATCATTGCCGCCGACATCGTCAACGTATACGTGTTGGATTTTTTATTTTAACTTTCCTTCTCTCGATCGGAAGCATGTAGTAGTACCGATGGCAGTCATAGTGGTAGTGGCTAATGCCTATCCCGAAACGTTCAACGAAAGAAGCTGCGAAAGGAACAGCATTCCTGGTAATAAACATGAAATATAAGGGTCTCGCAAAACCCATTAAACTCTCCCGGAAACATGATCAGTTTTGCGATTTATGGTGCTGTGTGCGCCATCGAGAATCTGTGTTCTCTGAACGGAGAGTACTGGTGGAACTTCGCCACAGTACCAGGGGCGAAGAATAACTTCGGCAAAGGTGGTAGCTTTTGAGATGGAACATGAAACACAAGTAGTAGATATCGCACAGCAGTTTTTGCATCTGATGCCTAAAAGTGCGTACAAATGATTTTAGGTAATATATTTTAGCAAAATGCAAGCAAATATACTTTCAAAAAATTCTACAGTAGTTGATTAACGTCCCTTTTTTCATTTAATTTTAACCTTTTGTCAGAAAAACTTTACATTAAAAACTATCCCCATGAGTGAATTTGATGGATTTTATCATTGTTCAATCCACTAAAAAAAGGCAATACAATACAAAATATTAGAACCCGGGACATGGTTCGACAAGCCGTATATCCGTGTGTTTCATTGCACCAACGTTGCTGCTTGCTAGTTATTCTAACCCAGTGAATGTATCCCATAATCTCTCTGTTGTACAGCCGTAGTATATGCCGTGTTTGTCCGTAAATACGAAAACAACAAGTCCACCGATTTCGCAGCCGATTGTTCGTTGCACGTGCGGCAGAGTGGCAATGTGCTCAAATGGCGGTGTAAAATATAGAGAAAATGAAGAGAAAAAATTGAACTCCCGCCCTTGTGTGTGCTCGTGTTCTGCGAGGCATACACTCACATATACGGATTGATACACACCAAAATGCATTTATACAAATACACACAAGCAGCAGAACAGTTAGCAAGACAATAACCGCCCTACCACTAAGAGCCGCGAGAGTACGAGGTAACTTGACTGCTGCCTATCCGCGACCATACGGCGGCGGCATGCTTCGGATTGATTTGTTTCTGGAATAATTAATGCAAATTAGTGTTTGGATGAATGCGGCTCCTTGCCCTTTTTGCAAGTGCATTAATTGCAGTTCGGTCTGCAACTCTAAGTTAACTGTCAGTGTATCTTCCTCAAACTCCCCTCCCCCGCCTATCCACGCCAATCAGCGGAGTGAGTTGGTCGGTAAACACTGTTTGCGTGTGGACCATACGGCCAGGCCAGCCAGCAGCGAGAACGCCTGGTGCAATAATGATGTTTGGAAGAGACGTAGCTTCTTCACTGAAACTGCTTTATGTTTGTGTATATAACAGATGCAATTGAACGCCAATCGGATGCATCACAGTACCGTGTGTAAGTACATTATTCGCTGCGATGTCTAAGATCATATTATTCATGTATTGGTCATAAAACTTTGAATGCAGAAGCGACTTACTACGTCAACTTTAACAAAAAAAAAAAGTAAACGTGAATTAAATTCACAAAATAAAGACATAAGGTTAGAGCAAATACTAGCATTTTATGTGTAAAATCTACTAAACTAAAATAACTAACAGGTGAACAAATGTCTTGTATGGATCCATCCGCATTCGGGAGCACGATTGAATATGCCAAGGTAAATTTATCAATCCGTGAATAACATTTTTGAATTGACACAATACAATTCATATCAAATAAGATATAACATTCTTACTTTGACACGATTAAAAAAAAAAACTATTTGAAAAAATTATGATTTTTTTTTTCGAGATTTTGTCCCGGCAAATGCCCACTGTGTATTATCTACGATATTGGGAATATGTAATTATTTTACTATTCATGTCTTTTTTTGTATATTTTTTTCATGAACAATAAGAAAAGCGCGTCATAATTATTTGAATAGACTATAGGTGACAGTGATCAATTTTTAATTTCATTACATGTTAAATGTTGCATTATTCTGTTTAATAAAACTAGCAACTGAGTTTGTCTTTTAAAAACTAACCTTATTTTTGCAAGATTTTGTTTTGTTTTGTATATTTTTATGTACTATGTTTGTAACAAATCAACGGGAATCTTTTCCCGACCGCTCCGTTCCGGTTGAATAAACGATTTAATAACATATATTTTCAATTCAGTAACTAAAAACTGAGAAGAGCCACTTACTGTCGAATCGATTAAGTAAGTTACTGAAAAGCCAGTAAACAGAGCGATATAATTCCTCCTGTCTGTCTAAGCCACGTGAATAAGTGTCAGTTATTTTTAACTACTTTTAGTGAGGATTATAGGTCTACCTATATAAGCACGCGTAGAAGGATCGGTCCATGCGAGATTTGAACCCATTATCTACCCTGCTATTTGCAGTAGCGAGGATTATAGGTCTACCTATATAAGCACGCGTAGAAGAATCGGTCCATGCGAGATTTGAACCCATTATCTCCCCTGCTATTTGCAGTAGCGACCTAGCAGTCATGCCGGCCTATATAGACTTTCGAGACATATTAGTACCACGCCGCCAGATAGCCAGTGCTTGCTACGCGGGAAGGTCCATATGAGGTTTGAACTAATGACTCAATAAGTCGTTTGAGTTGACAACTTTACCACTTGAGTAAATAAATATGAGTATTGAATCAACATTTGTCGATATGTAATTTGCACTGTAATAAACCTGGCTTGTAATATAACTTAAATAATAGAAAATCAATTTATTTACAAATCTCAACAATTTACTGCGTATCGAAAACGCCTCGACTTTTTTTGCATGCAAACAAACACTTACCTGAATGCCATGACCCCCTGGGCCCTGTTGACTAATGTGCAGCTGTTGCGTTTGCTTCATCTGAAGCATTGTTGAATTCTGTCCTCCCGGCATCGATCCTGCGTTAGGGGCTCCGCCCCGAGGTGGCATTCCGCCGCCATTACCGCCAGGACCACCTGAGTTAGTGTTGCCACCACCACCTCCTCCTCCACCACCTCCACCACCGCCTCCACCACCACCACCACCACCACCACCACCACTACCAGCTCCTCCACCCGGGCCGCCGGGACCACCTGCTCCAGAAACGTTGGGTCCACCAGCTGGTCCTTGATTTGCTGCGATGCCCGGTCCAGTGCCAGCACCGCGTGAACCTGGCATAAATCCTGGTACGGGACTTCCCCCGTGGTTTGGTATTCCTCCGGGCGAACCATATGGTGAATATTGTTGCTGTTGTTGTGATTGCTGTTGTTGCTGTTGCTGCTGTGGGTGTTGGGGCGGTGGTTGCTGTTGTTGGTTGGGTGTTTTGACGAACCCGCCTGGTACTGGACCAATCTTAGGACCGTTTGGCCCCATTGACGATTGTAAACGGTTTAGCGTGGGTTTGAGATCGAAATCATTCTGAGATGCAAACAACTCTTGCTTTATAAGATCAGCACCAGGGAATGGCGGCACGTTCGCCTTGTGAAATTGGCCTCCAGAAACAGACCCTGGACCCTGGCCCGGACCAGCAGCACCAGCACCACTACCAGGTACACCACCGCCTAGCGGAAGCGATCCTGGTCCGACAGGGTTATTGCCACTTACGGGGCTACCTGTACTACCAACTGACGAGTTCATAAACTCGTTGCCCGCATACTGACTGAACTCTGCGAATGGAGGCCTCTGTTGACCTTGTGGAATTTGGGGTCCATTTCGAGGGAAACCCATGTTCATGGCGTTCTTATGTTGATGCTGCTCGGCCATGTGTTTAAGTGTTTGGGCCGCGGGAGAGAGTTCGGGTATGGGACCATTTTGAGTATTGCCATATCCAGGACGCTGCTTTGCCATTGGTCCAGTTCCCGCCGCAACGCCTGGTCCACCAATCCCATCACCAAATGTATTTGAATACTGTTGCTGCTGTTGTTGTTGTTGCTGTTGTTGCTGCTGCTGCTGATGTTGCTGTTGTTGCTGTGGCGTTAGCGGGCCACCACGCTTTATACCCATATTATCTAATAAGCCAGGACTGGGGTGTTCCTGTTTGATACAATGCTCTTGCTTCACCTCGATCTGCTGATGATGTTGGATCTGCTGTTGTTGAAGATGTTGCTGAAGGTGTTGCGGATGTGTCCGGTGATGCTGCTGCTGCTGTTGCTGCTGTAGATTTGATAACATTTGCTGAGCTCCTGGAGGATGCGGTTGGTGTTGTTGCTGTTGACTATGCTGATGATGCATCTGCTGATGCTGCAATGGATGGTGTGGTGGTTGTTGTGGATGATGCTGCTGCATATGCTGCTGATTTTGCTGTGACTGCATGAGCTGCTGGTGTTGTTGATGCTGTTGATGCTGCTGCGATTGCATTTGCGATTGCTGTTGGTGTGATGGTTGCTGCTGCTGTCCTTGAGGCTGCATCGGTGGTTGCGGTTTTTCCTCGAAATCGAGAAAATCGGACTGGAAGTCCGAGAGATCTGATATGAGATCCTTGAAGGTGTCGTTTTCATCGTTCGTGTCATCCCCAATGAAGTCCGATAATCCCGGAAAGTGACCATTGGCCGCCGCATCCTTCTCCAATGCTGCCGAAAGATCAGCGAATTCATTTTCGGGTTCTTGCTTAAAATCCACGATGTTGCCAAGATCATGCATGTGCGGGGACGGCGTCGGATTATTGTTTGGTTGCTGTTGTTGTTGCTGACCAGGCATTCCATTGCCGCCTCCGGTTCCACCAATGCCTCCGCCCGAGCCACCATTTGCTGTAGATCCTTCGCTCTTAACGGACGCATTGGTTAATGCTTTAACAGTAACGTTTGTACTGATTTGCTGAGGTTGCGAGTTGGCGGCCGACGTCGTGAACTCCAGCTGTTGAACGATTTCCACGGAGAATTTGGTAAGATTCTCGGATCCGTTATGCTGTAGTTTCACCGGTGGCTCATACGAATCGGAGGCGGAATCGATATCGTCAGCTGGCCGCTTGAGGAATTTTTGTTGCTGTGAAAGAAAACAAAAGGAGATTTTTAAATTAAAGATAACAACAATTTAACACAATCTCAATTAAACATATATCTATTTACATTACTGTCAATTTAAAAAAAAACACCCCTACACGGTGAATCCACATTCAGTCCATACTCATGCTTGGCAGTGCTGAATGCATATTCACATTCCACATATTCATCTTTCCCACTAGTTTATATGTTAAATATGTTAAAGTTCCCAACTAACTGTATGCCGTCGCTTTAATTGAAATTTGGCTCAACAGTAAACATCGCATTGGCTGGCATTGCTTTAATTTTTTGAATGTATCAGGGGAACACAGCTTCGTATACTTGAGGAAAAACTAATGCAATTACCGATTATAACGTGCGTTACCGTGCAACCAGACATTCCGCCAAATGGCGTTGCGCCATGAATATTTTTACGCCATGTAAAATTTTGGCATTTCCTCGAATGTAAACGCACCATACAGAATGACAACTGGTGTTTGGCTATCAATAACTTAATTTACAAGGTTTTCATAGCCAATTCGATATTGTAAACTAGTTATCGGTTTTCGTCAAGTGTGACTTTGGCGTCGTAAACCTTCAATTGGACGCAGTCAACTCTATTCTGATGTTGTAAAGTATGAAACTGTCGTTATCAAGTTTGAATCCGGCGTACTCAGTAGTTTCTAGGGTTTTATTGTTTTGGAACCAAAACACTGAAGAGGATTTGGGTGCGTGTTGAGTAAATCACTGTAATTAAGTAAAATAATATAATTTTATGAATGATTTTTAAGCTACTTGAAATATATAAATTATACCGATAACTGGTTTACAATATCGAATTTGCTATGAAAACCCTATACGAATACATGAACTATATCATTCGATGGTCAGTACGAGAGTAAAAAGTTTTATTGACATGAATAAAAAGAGTTGATAAAAATTGTAAGATGTGAGATAATTTTTATGATTTCGATTAACTTTAGATGGCTCTGGTTTATCCAATAATAAACCAGTAAACTAAAGGACTATACAAATACCAACTATTGGCTCAAAACAATCCTTGGTGTGTTTTCATTATTGGGTCATAGCCTCCAAAAACTTGGTACTTCACGAATCCAACGTATTGTGCTAGAGCTATGCGCGTGAGGAGAGATTTTAAACATTGAGGATTACCGCCTGGCTATAATTAACCTCTCCGTCATGAAATTGGATTAACTAATAAAAATATTACTTACGATATTATGGAATGGTACACGAGGTTGGAGTATGTATATATATTATAGATACATAATATTATACAATGTATAATATTATACAATGTGCAAACTTTAGATAGCTAAGAACAAAAATCTTTCGATTCCTTTTTAAAAACATTATGTACAAGGTAAATATAAACAACTGAACAAATAGCTAAATTTTCCACGGGGTTAGACTGATGATGACAACCAATCATTTGCACGAAACAATTGCAATACAATTTGTTTCTTAATGGCTTGCATTATCTATACGTTCAAGTGCAATTTTGTTAGACCATTGATAATAATAAATTATTTTTAATTTAAAAAAAAACCAAAAAAAAATCCCAAGAAACCCTATCAACAGTGATCAGACAACGTTTTCCCCAATTTGAAAAAGGAGTTAAAACACTATCATTTTCCTAAACACTACTCAATTGTACGGCAACAACACGCGATTTTCTCATTTGTCTTGGAAGCATTTGCCAATGTATCTTCAACGGAGTCGTTATGAGGGGAAAAAACAATTCTATAAAAATTGACGGAAAATCGATTTGGGACAACAGTTGTCTGTGACCAAGAATCGTGTTAACAACAGTCTCAAGTACACAACCACCGGTAAACGGCCAGCAATGAACTCCCTTCTTCTCATCGGAGGAGTTTTGGTAGTGCTGAATGTCCAGGTAATGTTGTATGAAAGCATTATCGAAGTATACCAAACCGGCATTAAACTGTTGTCCCGCGTTCCCACCGATCGATCGCTAAATTTTATTTTCTCCCTTTAATTACAAACAGGCGTTGTTGCAGTTCGTAACAGCGGCCGATAATAACGAGTCAGTGATTGAATCCTGCAGTAACGCTGTGCAGGGCGCCGCCAATGACGAACTAAAGGTACATTATCGGGCAAACGAGTTTCCCGATGATCCTGTGACACATTGCTTCGTGCGTTGCATCGGACTCGAGCTGAATCTCTACGACGATAAGTATGGAGTCGATTTGCAAGCAAACTGGGAAAATCTGGGGAACAGTGATGATGCGGACGAGGAGTTCGTAGCGAAGCATCGTGCCTGTCTAGAAGCTAAGAATCTGGAAACAATCGAAGATCTGTGCGAAAGAGCATACAGTGCTTTCCAATGTTTGAGGGAAGACTATGAAATGTATCAGAATAACAATAACGCCACAAGCGAATGCATATAACAGAATAATATACATTAGGCACATCACCCTTTGTCGTCAAACAGCATAAACTAAACGGAATAAAAGTCCCAGATATTTGGAAATAAAGTCATGCAAATAAATTTATATTTACCCAAACGTTCATTAATAAAGGTGAGCGGTTGCTCTGCTGGGCCGAATATCTCTGAATAAGAAGCGATTGGGGGTGTAACCAGTCAGTAGCCGATCCTTTGATCGTTGTTTTTCAAAAGGATACACACGCTGAGTTTGTGATGAAAAGGTGCCGTTTCTCTCTACCCGCAACGTAGTGTACTGCACGCGAAGGGAGAACTAGTGCTGGATATAACCGATAGCAAGGCTATTTTTTCTTCAATATTCACAACAGAGATGATTCGGTGAATGCTGATGATGATGATACTGATGATATTGCTGTGTGAAGTGTATGTATCACCCGTTCTTTCTCATCCCAGGTCTCGTTCGCATTCAACCAAGCACGAGCTCGCGTTCGATGGCGAAGGCACGCGACGACACGATGTGTTTGAAAAATGTCTACTGCGCCGCTTTCACCAGGCAGGTCGGTCCGTACAGTTTTCTGGGCAAGGGGTTCTTTTCTTAACTTTGTTTACTGTTGGTCGATGGCGTCAAGCGCACCATGGCAAACCAGCACTAATACCGCCAATACTAGTAGTACCGTACCGCACCGCCCGGAACGAAGATTAGTATTTATAGACTAAAAATTGTAACAAATCAACATAATGATTTTTTCGCTTCTAATTTAAACTGCGTAACACTAGCAAACGTCTGCAGTCTGCTCCCGCTGCGCTGCTGGCAAGTGTTACTTCAATGCTCCATTTGTTAGCTCTTGTCGAAAAGATGGCAATGGAGAATTTTTACCTCAACAACTCTCTTCTTCGACCGATCGCTGTGTTCTGGTTTTAACGAGAAAAAAAATGAATATACTATTTTGAGGTCAATTTATCCGACTCACATAAACGGAAGGTAAAAATAAGTTCTGCTTAGCGATCAGTTTTTGTCAGTAAGGGCTACTTTACGCATCCACATTGGAAAAGAGCACATAACACTTTGCGAATAATTGCATATTAACCATGGCATACACGAAATTTCAATGAATGGTATCATCACACAAGTTTAAAATATATGGTTGTGAGGATCAAACACTACTAACACATACCAAATAATGATCACACGAACTGACACACACACACTCTCTTTTTCAACTTCATAGTGCACAATGAAGTAAAACAAAGCTCAACCAGGCCACGCATCAAGCCTGCTGTACGCGTTTTCAGTAAGTTTCAGTATGTTTATTACTATCACATGCCGTAATGCTCACACTTTCGCTTTCTTTTCGTGTAAGATACAGCGGCTACAGTGCTATTTTGTGCTAACGATAATGGTAAGTTTGACTGTAGCCGTGTGTTTCAAATGTGTGTGGATACTAACACGTCTTGCAAAGACAGTTTCACGCTTTTCCACTGCATTCATGCTTCTCAAACCTCTTTTTGTCATTTGCCGTTTCATTTGCTATCCACAAGGTCTACGGCACTGGAACACAGCGCACTAAACAACATTGCACTAAAAACGTTATTTGAGTTGGGCCGATAGATTGACACGCACGTAACCAGTTCGTTTTCGGAGTGTGTGTGTGTTTTTTTACAGCTACCAGCAGGTCGTCGTACTCAATTGTTTCGTTTGCAAATAAGACGACACAATATGCGCGCACCATTCATACTCCATCGACACTACAACAACTGGTGTGTTGATTAGTTTTCATTTTCGCAGTCGCATTTTCACCATCAGCATAAACCTCAAATCGTAACACGTATGTAAACCGTACAACTTCAGAAACGTCATCGCTCTTTTCTCCTCAGCCGGTGCATCGTCATCGTGTGCAACGATGATGTTGGTGCGTCAAGAATCGGTATATGATTGGCACATTTATGGAAAAAGAGAGTAATGGTATGCTGGAACCATAATGGTGTTTCACTTTGTTCTATTTTTATACGGATCGCTCATAGAGACAGCGGTTTAAACTTCGTTAGGGTATTATTTGATTGTTAAGGTTGCATCATTTCATAAGCATTAAAACGTTTGAAACATAATTACAAATTAAGTTTACTGTACCAACGTAGTTGATTGCATTTTTTTAAAATACTAGTAGTATGTCTTACGCTTAGAAATCGAAAACACTATGTCAGTTGATAAAACCACACGTTTAAAACATGTTATAATGTAGCATTCAACTGTAATCGATTCTCACAAGGTAACTTAAGTTCAAAACAGCATGTTATAAGATTGATTTCGTGCACCATTCATTTAAATGGTTTTATTGTCAATCAAACGGTAATTAATATCACATAAGTATTTCGATACACATCCATAACACGATAGATTGGCGCAGATAAGAAATGATATCACTGTTTGGGCAATTCCACACATCGAAACCATACCAGAACAATAGTTAAAATCTATGCCCTATAAAAACTATCTTAATTTCACAAATCTATAAAGATAGCCTTCACAATCAGTAAAATGCTCGCTAGTGTCACATAATGTTCCGCGTAACATACATTGAATCAGTAATTGTATAGTTTGAACATTAGATATTGGGTCATTACATTTTCCCGAGCATCCATCAATAGCTTTTATTCTCAATCGTACACTTTTGCCGCAAGCTTTGAAATGCATGCCCCGTTCTGCGTGTTCAAACGAACCGTTAAGAATACACGTCAAGTCGTAGAAAAACTACACGCATCTTCACAACTGCACTCTACACCAGTCGGTAGTGTGTCCGACACTTCGTACAACCTAAGATGAACTGTAGACGACGCGCCAGTGCCAGCTTCCGACGCTCGCAACAACGAATCGCAAACCAGTACTTATTCCAGTGTGCTCATAATAAAACAACTGCTCACTTCGTGGCAAACGGCCGATTGCCGCCGATCAAACGCGAACGGTACCACCCCGCTCTCTGAATGAAAATTCAGAGATAACGGAGGTAAGCCAGCAAATCCAACACGCGCGTGCCAGAGAGTTCTACTAACTAAACATTACATTCGTATTGCCACTTCGAAATCCCATCTTTGTTATGATTTCTCCTTCACCTGGTGGGTGCGTTTGCCACCCACAATCGGTAGAGGAAGTTTATCTTCTTCCTGGGCCGCTTAAACCGCATCATTTCGTCTCTGTTTGTCAGCCAGCGCTGCGGCTCTTCCTCTTGCGCGGGGAATCAGGCACCCGGGGAGCTCTTGCGGCTCGCAAGTAGCCGTGCTCGTCGGTGAGTACCCGAGATGAAATGAATGAATTTCATGGTAATCGGTTACATTGGAACACGAATACTACTCAGACCATGGATGACCATGTAACAGTTACCGGGATACGATTGCACCAAAAGGGCACTTATAGGGGACAATTATTTTTACTCACGGGAAACAGAATTTCGATTGTTAGCACTAAAAAAATGCTTGGTGTGTAGTTTGAAAACCACAGACATTAATAAAACATTATTTACTGCACTGTATTTAATTTGTGCTCTTGACAGATTTATTTACAAAAAAACATCCCCGGATTCTCGTAGGTTTATTTTTATATGCAATGAATTGAAATACTCAATTGCTATATAATTCAGAAAATTATAATTTGTGTTCAAAATAAAAAAAGTCAACATCCAATGTATTACAATTATTTTCCATCGCCAATTTGTGTTCTAGTATAGCTTAGCTCATGCCCAGAGCACGTCCTACGACTGCTGATTCACTCGCCTTACTAGAAGCAACAGACACTTGCCCTTGCGGTTACTGGCTTCTTCACAAACACTTTAGAGATGTGTACAATAGCGAACTGTTACCAGCTGTACACATCGAATGGCGCTATATCGTCAATTGGTGAGTTCTACGGCGGATGCTAAACGGCGGTCTCTGACTCCGTTCATACCTTGCGCTACGCAATCGGCCGTTTTCGTGGAAACGTTTGGGTGTACGAAAAAAAACAGTTTCATTCTACTGAGCACAGAAATTCCACACCATGAATGAACAGAGAGCATCGGTTGTTACTCGTTCTTTCTCACTCGGGCACACGTGGTACTACATTTCCGGTCATGTCCAAACACCCTCGCCACCAGCGTCACACACGCATGGATAGGTGGTTACTCGTGTGAACTCAGCGACACCCACGCTATTCGGGTTGCAGAACTCGCGAGAGTTTGTGTCATTTCTCGTCGAATTTTCTCGCATCATCCCAGCCATCAAAAATGTTTCGCACTAGAGCAAGAGCTGCGCGTTGGTACGTGAATATATTCTCTGGAGTTGTGTTCCTCTTTCAAACCAATGTCTATCATGTATGTTGCTTCCGATGGCCCCAATCGCGTCATCGAAATCACTCTCTCTCTCTCTCTCTCTCTCTCTCTCTCTCTCTCTCTCTCTCTCTCTCTCTCGCTCTCTTGTCGAGCATAGCGCAACATTCGTCCCCACTGGAACCGATCTGAAGGAGCTCCACCATCCACAGTGCCAGCAGCCTTCGTTAAACGCACATTCCAGAAAGGATTGTTTATGGGCCTCTGCCTCGCATCGCCGGCTACCGCAGCACGAAGTCACATAGGTTCGGTTTACGAGAAACAAAGCAGAAGCAGATTGGACACGAGAGGAAATCTGATCAGAATCATAATCACAGTTTGCTATTTGTGCTCCGCTCTTGTCGAGCAAAACCTGTATGTGTGTACAATCATTTATCACTGTCAGTGTTGCTGCTAACGTTTTCTGAGCCCATTTGAAGTTTAGTAAAACAACCCCATAACGCATAGGAATAGAATATGCCCTGTTGAAAACAATATACTATACGAAATTAAATACTATATTCTTTTCTAATAAGTCATGGTATATAATAAGTCTATAATAAGTACTAATAATAATTGAAACGTAAAACTCGTTCATTTCTTAAGAGGCGAATGAGGCCAATTGGCTCAAAGTCTCTATTAAAAAAAAGAAGAAAAAAAAGTTCATTTCTTATCTGACAAAAAGCGATTGAAATGAATGACAACGTATCATTAATTCAATTTACATTCAAACCATGCAAAATACAATATTTTTTCAATTTGCATTTTTCAAATTTGTTATTCAGACCCTTAATATAGGGTTGACTTCGTCCTTCACACGACAATGATAATGGAGTTTGGCATATCGATACTCAATGAGCAAAACACCCCCCCCCCCCCCCCCCAACCTTAGAAAGGACTAAGTATACGACTGCGAGGTACTAACAAGTCTCGGAAGCTTGTCTATGAAGTTCTTTGACACAACAACCTTTGGCTAGGCATTTAGTGACTAATTGATTACACATAGCAGAATAGTCTGTCATATGTATGGGGGGGGGGAGCACGGTCCATTCGAGGCTTGAACCCATGACGGGTAAGTTGCAAAGTCGTAAGAGTTGACGACTGTACCACGAGATCAATTGTCAATCAATTCAATTGTTCATTGTCAATCAAATCAATTGTTCAATGTATTAGGTTCACTTGTACATGAACATTACGGCAGTTCTGTTAAAATAGGACTGTAGCAATCGAACCATAAAATTTCTAAAAATATTGTTTGCTCTGAACGAGATATGTCTGCACTTGCAAATACATATTTTTGAAGTCATTTAAATATCATTGAAATCAACAATGCATTAAAACAAACGATACAACCACAACGATTAGTTCCAGGTCTAGATTTGCCTATGATTTCTACGTTAATATATATTCACACATTTTCTTCAATAAATAAATAAATTACAAGAATGTATCGTTGAGACCATCTAATTATGTTTTTTTTCTCAATTATGAACAGATGAAAATTTACTAAAAATAGCTTGGTTACATTTAGTTTGGTTTGGATTCGACAGTTCGCGCTTTGCACTAATAAACATATTGAACGGGTGAACAATTATTTTGGACAAAGTAAAAATACATAGCAAGTGTTAATCAATCAATATTGTGAGCAACAAAATATACACGCGTCGCATAATCCCTTGAACCCTGTATAATGAGTAGTTCAACATTAATTAGATATTCGCTAAGAATACTTAATTCAAACTATTAAGTGCAAACTCAGTCAATTTATTTTATAAAAGTGTGTTTACTATTATACAACAATTTAGGCTTTTATTACTCAATATGAACAATTTACTACATTATCTCCAAAGAAACAAACATAATCAAGCCATTTAAAACACATTCAATGAATGAAAATGATAAATAAGAACGATGATTGAATTCTACTCAAAATAGGGTTGACTTCTTTTTAATTTAATTAAACCTTGAGATCACTCATACTGTAAGCGGCAACTGAATCACTATCAAGAACCCACTATAAAGAAGAAAACGATTGGTGGAGGAATTCCGTGCGATCTTTGCATTCTGGCCACAGGAAACAGGCAATCTAACACTGTTTTGATTATGGACTAACTTGTATGGTGTTTTGCTAAACAGATTGTAATGTTTTATATAAACAAATCATATCATTAACAATTGATTATATTTAAATACCTAAAAACAATCAAAACACTAATTTATGTGGATAACATGCAAAATTAATTTTCTGTCATAAATGGCACAGCACAACACAAACGCATGATTGAGTTAAAGTCACCAAAGTATAGCACACCAAAATACATCAAACATCCGATTAAAACATACCCTTGATACCAACACCTGACGCGAATCGACACTACGGTACCTGCATTTTCCAATTCCACTCTACCAACTGTTTAACGCACGATTTAATGAGGCTTCTATGCAATGCAACATGATCCAGCGCAGCGTATTAGCGAAGCGGTACGCCCAACAGTTACAGAATGCTTTCCACCGTCAACTACTATTCCTTCTCCTCGCCAGGCTATTTTAACCCGTTCCGCAGCTGTTTCCTTGACGAAGGGTAATGTGTCGTAATAAAAGTGTAACTCGCACCAACCATTTGCCGTCTTCGTATAGCATAAAGGTTTCTCCGTGCGCTTGTCTATTGTTGTGACTGTGACGAAAGAGTTGCATCAGACGACCGGCAACAACAAGGGATTGTTTTGTACAGTTTCCTTCCGTTTTTTCTGCTTTAATCGTCGTTTCAACAAAGCCGCTCGATCAGGCAAAGAGGCAAAACAGAAACGAATTTTGAATGTAGCAAGTTTTTCAAATCGTAGGTTCCAAAACCAGAGACTAGATACAAATGTTACCTGTTACTGATTGAATGACCTATCCTGTGGTCTCTCTTTGCTAAAACGTATGCTATCAAATGCTTTTGTGTTTGAATGCTCTTCTAGAATTTGAGCAGCAATTCACAAAACAAAAAGGTTGTCCACTAAAATTATTTTGTTACAAAACTTTTCTGGACAATTTTACACTCACGAAGGTCTACCCGCGTATGTATCAATCGTATGTCGGTCTCGATTGTGCTATTTGAGATTGGAGGAAATTGCTTATTTAAAATCCGCGCTTACTTATTCATTTTTTACACTAGCGTTCATCGTTCAGCATGCATCACATATTTATCCACAAGTGTTCGTATGCGCACTTGCAAATGCTCTACACTCTAAGTTTCTTTCGCTATCTTTCTTACCCACCATCTCTCTCTCTCTCTCTCTCTCTCTCTCTCTCTCTCTCTCTCTCTCTCTTATATTTTTGTCTGCTCATCTCGCTTCATCTTTCAGTTTTTATCCCTTGTTTCTTTATTCAAATGTGCGCTTTTTCACTTTGCACATTCCGTACTCTTTCGCTTCGTCGTACGCGCTTTGAAATTGCTGTCGTTTGCAATACTTTTTTTTGCAGGTGTGTATGCGAGTTTGTACCACAGACGGAAAAAATTGCATGGTCATACGGCTAGTTCCCTCTGTTGTTAATGAGCACTATGTTGTGTGTTTGATTGTATTGTTGTATGCGTTCAGACGTGCGTGCGTTCGCACGAATTCCCTTGCTTGCAGCGATAGTTGAGCAAGATAATAAGATGGTTGATGGCGATGTAGCTGGTTTGACAGAGTTGCCTGATCCAATACTAACTAAAAAGATATTGGTTTTCATGTGTTGTTTTGGAATATCTCACAATCCGATTCCACGGCTCAAGGGCTCCATTATTTACTTCATTATTTTGTCGTAAACAAAATGTTTAATAAGTTCATATTTTGTTTGTTTCTTTGATATTATTATTTAAGTTTAATTTACTTGTTTTTCTTTGACACAACAACCGTAGTCGGTGAAGGTCTGCCTTTTCCACTAGTGGGCTTGGCTTTCAGTGACTTATTGAATACTCATAGCAAGATATGATGGGCATGTTGTTAAATCGTACGAGTTGACGACTGTACCACCAGACCGGCTTTAATCCTGTAAACATTACATTTAGCAAATAATTTACTATCTATACGCAAAGATGTGGAATTGTATAAATATTTAATGATGTTCTTAATGTAAAGAACATCTATTATAATAATTTAATGCACATTATGACTCTTTTGACTGGAATTCCCTAAGTTAACCTGTTTTTCTTGCTGTGATACTCTGTGTTATTTATTTCGTGCTGATGTTACATTGTACCGTGATGCTTTATGTTATTATAAGTTTAGTTTATAAGATCAGTGATAAGGCCAATGATGGCCAATCACTTAACATTTACAAATAAACAAATAAACAAATAATAATTAATACATTCGGGTGATCCCGTGGTGTAGTCATCAACTCGTACGACTTAACAACATGCCCGACGTGGGTTCAAGGACTCAATGCTTTAACAGCCGAGTAATATTCGACTGTAAAATGTTAAAATTTACAAAGTTTAGCGAATCTCGAAGCACATACAAATATATAATAAATAAGTTAAAGTGATCGTTGAAAAATAAATGTAAATAAAGTTACCAACTGCATCTATCTTGCCTGAAACGCGCGCCGTAAACAAAGAGGCATGAAAGCACAATGGTTATTTTATACATGTTTTAAACTGGTGAGAAAGAGAAAAGCAAAATAAGAGTGTGATAGGTTAGGAAGTATAGGTGGTGATGCACGATACACCATCGCTTCAAAGATCAACAACCTGTGAAATAACGTTGATGAAGTTCTTCATCGCTGATCGATGTTGCGCAAGCAACCTACCATGTATCGCAGGGTTAGGTTTGCTCCGACTCGAAGCCGTTACAACTACAGCAAAGACTCAGTCGTACAAATATCATCAGCTTACTCCAACGCGAGCCTTGGTTGGGATACAAAAAAATGTGAAGGAATAGAAGAATTGGGACGTCGGCGTCGATGACGTATTTAGGCACTGTGCATTTGCCAGAACTACCCAATAAGAACAGGTTTTCTTCAGCGGCTACACCACTGAGATTATGAGCTTTTCAGTCGCAAGATGAACGTCAAATACACAAAACTTACTTTAAACGTGCGTTGCAATAAACTGGATAACTCGCTTGAAGTGTTTTCTGTACCGGTATTTTTTTATGTATCATAAGAACATACGCAAGATGTTACTTTGTTTTGTGGCATATCCGCTGTTCTAGGTAAGCTTAGATACTTCTGAGACATTTTAAACCAATATGTCATCAGTCGTTGAAGTGTCATCAATCGTACGTAAAACAAAAGAGTTGCAAAAGCAGATTAAAAGCAAACCGAATACAATATTTTTCGAACCCATTGAATAAAATTCAATATCAAATCAATCAATTACATCCACGACTGATGTATAGAAAAACGAATTAAACAACGTGAAAGTAGAAGACACATGCATCACGTGATATTAAGCTGATTAACAACATGAACACTAACTAATCCAAAACATTATGGTAAAATAGCTAAGTATTAGTACAAGCAAAAGTAAATTCCACCGTGCTTTGCACAACAGTAGCATACGCGATATACCATGATAACAGGATAGTATCGAATGCTGCAGAATCAAAGGGGAAAACACTAACAATTGTACGATGGATGGTGAGCTCATAAACAAACCTCATACTTCCTTTGATTACTGCCAAACAGCTTTAGCAATAATCACTGTACTTCCGCTAGTCCAAACTTCAACTGGCATTGCGTTACACTGTGCGCCGAATCTAACTTTACAAACACTCTCTTTTCTCTTGCTCTCTCGTTTTTATCTCTGCTCTTTTTTATGCTGCTGTTGTATGCGTATCGCTTTATTTTCGTTCAGTTTGGGATGAATTTTTATGCTATCATAAACTACATTCTCTTTTTAAACAGTTATCATGCAAATCAATGTTTCAATGCACACAAACAAATTACGTTCCTTAACGAAATGTAAGGTAATATCAGAGATATAACTTTTTTTCTTAACGAGATAAACTTAACGAGATATAACTTTTTTTAATAAATAGAGCCTATTATAAAGATAAGACAAAGATAAGCTGTTAGATTTTTTTACTGAAGCCGACTTGGTCAAGTTTCAAGCACATATGCACTTATATTTACTTATATATTTTATTAACATTATCGAGTTGTTAACCAATATTATATTATTTATTACATCGCAAAATGACATGAAAAATATAACAGTTTATGTTGTGGTTTATTTTTTATTCTTCTTTGCCATAACAACCGTTACCGGTCAAGACCTCCCTTTACGATGAATGGGGTTTGGCTATTAGTATCTAATTGATTATCTCAGTAGAATAGTCTGTCCAGCGTATGAGGGACCATACGCGGCTTGAATCCATCATGTTGTTAAGTAATAAGAGTTAACGGTTGTAACACACCGGGCCGTAAAATACAAATAGGTATAAGCTATAAGAATTGTTGTCGTTGTGAATTACATGCATATTTTGCTGGTTTTTTAAAATATGAATATCTATTTCATTATAAGAAGACTATGATATGCAAACGTTACATCCAAATATGTATATGAATAAATACGTGAATTGTTTCTAACATAGAGAATTTAAGTGATTCTCATTCTTTATAGCCCAAATAGTTGTAACAACACTCTCCTGGACATAAAATCACTAAAAATAAATAAAGCTTTTATTATGTTTACTTACAGTACAAGCGGCCAATGCAAAAAAAATCTCAAATTGTTACTAAAATGTCAACATGTTTGGTTCCTAAACTTGCGATCTATTTTCTTATCCATTAAAACAATACAAAGGCACCGATCGAAACTGAAATCGATTGCAAGACGACTGTAATACAAGAGCTCATGATCTTGTGTAACAAGCCAAAAAGCATATGGGCAAAAGTAACGCATTCACAAGTACCACCGTATAACTAAGTCGTGGGAACATTTTCAAGAGAGTGAGACCCTTTCAACTACACTCTGCGAGCTAGGCCTATCATAGACCATAAACTGAATGTTACTCCCGTTACAACCACACGAGCAACCGTGTAACGTGTAATCACTTCCGATAAGCTTGCTGAACCATGCGTGACTCTACGATATACTACTGCTTATACTTACTAACCTTTCTTAAAGATGGTAACTATAATGGCCGGGAATATTTTTCGTGTTGTGCTTGTATCGTGTTGTTAAGCACATGTATGACACATTTTAAAGTTATTTATATACATACTACGAGAAACAAACAACATTGTAAGATTGTTCTCAAGCAAACCCGTTAGGCATGAGTCAGACGATTTTAAATACAGATGTATGACAAAATACGAAAGTATACGACAAAATACAAAGGCAGAAATTTGTAAGCGGTTGCAAAACAGTTAACAATTGCCATACAAAATATGTCGTCAGCTTCAATCATCTGTGCAAAAGTAATTAACATCTTGCTCGTTAGTTGAGTAAAAATGATATATTATTAGAAAATGAACCATTCACGTGTTTGTCAATTTCAGAGAATCTCAAAATTAAGAATGTTTAGAAGGAAAATACGCCAAATTAGGATAATTTAACACTTATAAACTCTCCTAGATAACTAGACAATGCTCTGACAAAAGAAACCTACCAAATAGAAATATTTTCTGTAAGTGAGACCATACGAAAGCGAAAAGATACACACTTCTGAGCATCAGAGAGAGAGAGAGAGATACATTGACAATGCCAATGCATGAAACTTGCGTAAAGCTTGCTGATACGTGTACGAAACCCATGGACGGACGAAAGGAAAGAAAGAAATCGCTCATCGTAGTTTTGCCTCTTACTTACGCCAATCTATGTGCTAAATGGAGCGAAATCAGTGGTTGAGCAGCGGCAATGAGATCGTACAAAAGACTGCTTTCCAATGCTATCCATGAGGCCACAATATGCCGTTGTCGTATCAACGACCCCAATATACATCAACCGCACTGGCGGAGCCAGCATATAGGTACTGTTCCGTAGGTAGAGTTTAAAGAAAAAACAAAAAGCTTTTAGACAAGGGATTTTATTTGCCATGAAAGCTTCATCACTATACCATTGCAGAACCTTGTGCTTTGAAGCTACTGAAAAGCTACCGCAATAATAGGATGCATATTTGTATCTAATTAGACTGTTTCTAACGCAAAAAAAGACAACAAATATTAGTTTGAAATAATTATGTTTTACTAATATTTGAATTTATTTTTTAAATTTAAGGTTAAGTTGAGTAAATAATTCACATAGTGGTTGTGTTCAGTTTTTTTTTTAATATTTCAATATTTATCGTATATCGTAATGTCGCATATGCATGACATGATGTAGGTTTGATTTCATAGTGATTACAGGGTTGCTACATTCATTTAAAACATCACACGATTTCGAATCATATAAAAAAAAGTTCACTTGCTTGTGGAACGTTTTAAATAAATAAAAGAATATTCAAGTATTCTGTAAAGGTTTTCAAATTTATAGCGGATTCTGTTCGCAGAATAAAGATATTACTCGCTACGCCGAATAATTTGTAACTTTATTACGCCGAATAATGTGTAACTGTATTACGTCGAATAATTTGTAACTTTATCATACTTCTAAAATCTAAAAGCCCACTGTTTTCTAGTAAACCACTTTTGTTTTTTACGTTGGTATGTTTTCGGATATGCCACTGGTTTACTGATACAACTGATCCTGGAAAAATGCTAATAAAAAAAGCATATACTATTCCTTTTTGCCTTTGTAAGTATATAAATATAATACATTTCGTTTACACCATTCTCGGGATACCATAACATTTCTTCGCCAAAATAAACCAAAACTAAATAATTATTTATCTTAAAATTAAATACTTCTTAAACTACTCAACTATTATACTGATAAAACGTCGTGGCTTGTTTTTAATCACTTTATAATACACGTTCAAACAAGAAAAGTCAGGCTAGGAATCTGTCTATTACTGTGTCCTATACAACTACAATACAGATAAATAATCCGTGTGCGTGTGCACGTGTCGAAATATGTACATCAAATTGACATAAGTAGTGAGAATATCTATTTTAAAATACAAAAACTATAAAAATAAAATCATAAAATTAATCGGTAATTTTTTAGGATAAGATATGTAACAAAACAGCAACAATTTATTTTTAAATTTTGTTATTTTGTTTGTTTTGTTTGAAATAAAATAGATAGAAGTGTGATAGAAGTGTGCTAAAGGCTTGAATATTTTCTAAAATTTATTTAACACAATACTTTGTTATTTCTACGATCTGGAATCTAATCAAGATTCTACCGTTTTGAATACCGGGCACTGAAGAAGAATCCTATTTTTGTTTTAAAAAACAACACTTATTTTGAATGTCGTTTTTACCTATTGTAGAAAGTTTCGCCTGGCTCACTGTATCCTGACGTCAACTGAATAGCTGACTTCGATGAGATGTAGCGTATTCATGCATATAAATACTGCCTAAAAATTTACTTCCGCAAAGGAACAATTTGTTTTCATTACGTCTGCTACTAAACGAGAAATGGCACATTTTTCCGGTTGCGATGGCGTGTTAAGGGCTCATAGCTTTTCTCATGATAAGATATTTTACCGAGAAAAAAAAGAAGCGAACACATTTCCACCCCTATGAAGACATTTTTATCACAAAGAGTTTTAAGAAGTACCTCCGACTATTCTATGATAGGTGCTACATCAGGAAAATGCTTAGCTTATAATGTCATGAAAGGGAGACTGCTGTACGCATTTACGTTCGCTCATACGTACCAACAGTTCAATCGATTTTATAGCTGTGCTGCTCATTCATCACATACAATCCTAAACGCCAAAGCTAGCAGCAACCACCGAGGAGCGTTAGGTGCATAGAGCATTAAGCCGGTAGCGATAATAGACAATTGCACCGTTGATTGTTCAAGAACGCTTTTAATTTTAATCATCATAAAAATCCCTTCTTCCGATGCTAAATGTATCAAACGTACGATAATGTGAGGGTGTATCGAACAACATAGGTATATCGAGTACAATCTATAACTAAATATTTTAGTATTGTTTATGAGCTTAATATAATTGTTTACATAACTTCATAATATATAATGTAAGACTGGAAAACATTACAATAATAATACGTTTCAACGTTTCAGTTTTCTACACGAATATATTATATTTTTATTAACATATGATTTTTACGTACGGAAAAGAGTATAAAACCACACACACTTGTTATTATCTTCTTCTGCTAGGCTTAACAGGTTTTCGAAACTTATACAGACCACGCAGCCGAGTATTCAGTCCTTATCACAATCCATTCTAGATTTGAACTCACGACGATCGTGTTGTTAAGTCGTGCGAGTCGACGATTGTACTACAGGTCCGCCTTGTAATTTTGTAAGTTATGAAGACACATATTTTGTTAACGAAATACATTTGCTGATCTGCACAAAACGGTTAAACAATTTATAAATTTATAGCTAACACATTCAGAATTATGTTTCACGCGATAAAAAGTAACAATCATCTTTAATGCGAGATTTAAATGATATAAGATTCATTAATATTTGTCATGATCCACACGGTTGATAAGCTGTCGTATTTTTAGTCCTGTTAATCTACCCTGTTTCCCTAGTTTTTATTTACATGTGATACAATATACCATGATTTATCACAAGACTGCGCCATGGTTTTCAAACTTGTTGAGATCAAATGTTTTCTAATTATTGGCCAAATTGAATGTTCCACGTTTTTTGTATTGTTGGTTCACGTATAAGTTCGCTAATGCTTCGGCTTCAACGATTTACAATATTTATTGCACCAAAATTACAATTCATTGATACAAAGTTCACAAGTTTAAGAATAACATTTATAAGATGAGGAAAAAACATCTTCGCTCTGCACTAAAACCGTGCTATCTGTTTACATAAAATAGAAACATAAAAGAAAGACATTTTTAGCCACTAGAAACATCACATTCATTCAGAAACATACACATTTCATTCAAGCAAAGCTAAATGAAACAACAATTATTTCCTAAAGCAGTTGCCTTGGTATTTAAACATCAATTTGATCATAAAGGAAACTCGTAAGGACGCCATCCTAAAAAGTCACGCGAAAGGTCAACGACTAGATTCCTGTGACTGCTACTTATTATTAGCAAACCATCGTTATCTCAGGTGAGATGAACGCTTCCAACAGATGTTGCAAATAATCAAAATCCTGAAAATTGTTTAAGAGAGCTATTTGATCATGTAAGCATAAGTGCTCTCACTCTGGAGAACGCGATCAAAAAACATAGTAAAGAAGTTTTTTACGCATGTTAAATAAAATATTATGCACGTGTCTCATATTGTCCTCACCGGTTTCATTCTCTTGCCAATATTAAAGTTTTTTTATTAAGTATTTTACGGCTTTGCCGTATGTATTGTATCAGTAAATCAGTGGCATATCCGCAAACATACCAACGTAAAAACAAAAGTGGTTTACTAGAAAACATTAAATGTTATCAAAATTCCACCATGAAACGCACATCACAATCGAATAGCAATGGTGTTTGAAAGAGAACAATCGACCATTTTTGGCATATACTCTAACTGGACGACAGTTTTAGATTTACAATTCCGTTAATGCTGAAACCACAGCCTTCGCAAAAAAACCCATGAACAGGAAACACATGTTTCGCATGTGGCTCTCGAGCAACTGATCATATCAGAATTAAAGTATTATATCGTGTTAAGTTTCGCTGAAAATACAGTATTTAAAAATTACTGGCAAAACATTAAGCTGGCAACAAAAATTGAGAAGCTCGTCTTGAAGAAATTTGTGTAATCGATACAAACGCCGAAAAAAGTGGTATACAATCAGGGAAGACTATGAGTGTACACTCAAAACGAAGAAATGACACCTGCTGAGTTATCCAGCTGTTGCTAACCATACTGTATGCGAGAACACAAGCGCGACAACAAGTTACTCTCGCGTGCAAAAATAACGATTGAATGTCGGTTGCTCCAGGTTTCACAAAACTTTACCGGGGCTTTCATTTAAGATACATGCATG
Source organism: Anopheles coluzzii (assembly GCF_943734685.1). NCBI lineage: Eukaryota > Metazoa > Arthropoda > Insecta > Diptera > Culicidae > Anopheles > Anopheles coluzzii. Next base: position 55,180,781 of record NC_064671.1, on the reverse strand, counting down.
CTTCGAAAGAGACGCATAGTCACGAGAAACATTAAACGAAACGCAAAGATTTTTGAAAAAGAATGCGAAAATAATTTGTAGTAACTATATTTTTGATAAATAACTTCGATGATGAATAAACTATACTAATAAGTAGACTTTTTACTCATAAAAGACAATCAACTGTCAACACATTTTCATATACAGACAAACCATGATTTTAAAGGTTTTAAACTAGTGCACCGGAGTGCTAAACGTTTTATCCTTAAAATGATTCAGGCTCTAAGATCTGTATCTTGCTTCACATTCGCAATACACAAATCATATGTGTTATTTTGAAATACTTAAGAAGCTTTACCCTTCCATAAACAGATATTATTTTATTGTAAATATTGGAAATAGCTACAACAACATTGTTTCTAAGACAATTAACTCAGAATTATGAAATAAACACAAGAATGAAAATGCAAATGTTTTCATTCAGTGAAAGTTTTTTAATTGGCTTTGACATAAACAATGACATAAAATTCCATATTAGGTCCACCCAGTTTTTTATCGAACAATACCATCAATAAGTACAGACCCGGATTTGTTTATACAAAATTTGAAAATTACTCACCACATGAACACTGCTTTGCAGATTTCCGGATAGTGTCTGTTGCTGTTGTAGTTGCTGCTGTTCGGCCTGCTTCTTCTCTGTCTTCTTTAACGAGCGTTTATTTTTTTGTTCAAGATACTTCTTTTGCAGTGCGGTGGTTTCGAGGCTCTGTTGCTCACAGATCCCACTGTACGTTTGCTCGAACCGAGGCGTGCAATCGGTTTGCCGCCGCCGGTAGGTTTCGATGCGTCGCTTCAGTCTGTCGAACACCGCCTGACGTTTCTGGGGAACTTCGCCGCCCTGGCCAAGCTGCTGCAATGGTTGTTGTTGATGTTGCTGCTGCTGCTGCTGCTGCTGCTGCTGAAGTTGATGCTGCTGCAGAAGCTGCTGCGGATGTTGTTGCTGCTGCTGTTGATGAAGGTTGTGGTTGTTGAGCAGTTGCATCTGTTGCTGCTGCTGCAGCGTCAGTTGATGATGTTGAGCCTGCTGCTGCTGTTGTTGCTGTAGGTGAAGACTGTTCAGGTGACTGGCCTGATTAGCACCCGGAAATACTGGGAGTCCTCCCGCATCCATACAGACGTTGGTGCCGGTGGCTTTGTGGTCACGCCGCGCCAATATGCGTGCGTGCACCCACAAATACTAAGGTGGTAGTCCCCGAAAGAGAATAGCGAGTACGCTCGCCGTCATATATTCACACACTATACACAACGCTCACGTACCACTTTATGCGATTAGTGCAAGTAGTAAATCTATACAGGTTCTTGCACACTGATCACTAATCATCACTCAAATCCCTTCCCCTTGATTAGAACACACGTTAAGCTGCCTGTATTCAAGCTTAATACACAAAAGGCAATTAATTGTGAACTTTTATTGCACAACGGTATTCGTTTATTCCACAGGACTTTAAGTCCCGATATTATATAGCTATCTGGTGCGATGAGTTAGACTACGATCGTTGCTTGGTGAAGTACTAATGGTAAACGATACTACGGGTGCAATTTATACCCATCTTCAATTAACGCAATTTTCTGTGGTACATCACTTCTTCTTTTCCGGGTTCTATTGCTACTTTTCTGTCTAATTTAACTATACATTTGCACTCCCGTTCCTGCAAAATATCGAACACAGTGCTTTGCTTCACGTAGGGCTGTAGGCTGCACTGCAACTGTCACACATGTACTCATGGCTGTCATGATCGGGAACTGATAGCGCATTTACATCGGCACTCATCTGAACACGGCACGTTCACGATCACTGCTGCGGTCGACTGAATGGCAGATCTTGATGGTCAAAAAACAATATTTCTTTCTCAGGATGCTCGTCCCATCCTAGGGTCTCGCTGGAGCTCCGAAAGCTACAGCCGTCCGTGTTGGTCGCCGTATGATGAACCGGTTTTAGCTCCATCAGTGTCAGAGCATACTGGAACATAATCGATAGCGGTAAAGCTCTCTTGCTCTGAAGTCCTGCTGAACTCACACACAGACCCACATGCACACATACGCACACAGCATTCGCTGTCGACACGAAAGGGAAGCGCACGTGGGAGCAGTTACGAACGCGATACCACCACTGTTGGACAACACGCCGGGAACACGGCGCAAATGCGAACAAATCTTCACCGAACAACGACGATATTCCAGGGCAATCGTGCGGCGGTTCACTGTCACCAGTTTGGAAGAAGCTAGAAGGTAGCCGAAGAAATCGAAAAGAGAGAAAAAAACAATGCATTAGTATGAACGCACGCGGCAAGAAGTAGGTGACATCGGAAAAGAAATCGATTAATTCTACGACAAATTGAAAATCCTTTTCGCCTGCTGCTGCATATTCAGCGATAAAACTACATTCATTTTGTAGATATACAACGTAGCTAACATGAGCATCTGTACGAATAGACAAATACTGTCTGCGTACAACACTTAAACGAATGATTCATTTGTTTCTGATCTTCATGATTGTGTTCAAAGTAAATTCGAAAATTTGTATATTGTTAGTTAAATGACGGAATGCACCGGATATTCATTACAGTGTGGACGGTCCGTGCTTTGTGCTTAAGGCATTTTCGCTTTGTCTGTTCCCTACCAGGGACTGCTCAGTTTGTTGTTGTCTTTTTTCATCTTTATAAATTAGTTTCACCTGTTTGTTCATGAACATGTTCATTGTACAAACACAATGAACATTTGTTCATTGTAAAAAGTTGCAAAAATCTCCATTGAAACGATTTAAAATTTCTACATGGATTTTTAGAATAACAATCAAATATAATTGACCCATGGACAATACTGTAAATATTTTAAAAATATTATAAACAGCATATAGTAGTTTTATTAGTTTCACTTTAAATAGAAACAATTGTGGCGTTTGACAATTAATGGCGTCCGAAATCCGAATTTACCCATAAATCTAAAATCACAAAATAAAAAACCAATCCATTAATATTACTGTACATACTATCGTTACAAATATTAAGTTCAATCCGTTCAATTAATAAAAATTAGCTAAATTTGTGCTCCCATTAGTTAGTTGCGTTCACAACTCTTATTTCGGCCTTGAAATGCAGTAACATTAAAGTTTTGACGTTTTAGAAAAAAAAAAACCAAAATTAATTTGAACTATTTCCTAAATTCCATTTCATATTTCTATTTTTATACAGCACATAGATTATTTAATTTTCTCATAGCACGGATTCGTTATGAACATTCTGCTAGATATATTTTAGTAAATTTATCAACGTTACAGAATTCAATCAAGTATTTGGTTGTAGCATCTGGCCCCAAGAACGTAGAGATAATTTCATGATTGAAATAATGAAACTTTAACCAAAGTTCATTAGCTAGCTAGATTACGAGTGACTAATAGGTGTCAAAACATAGTTAAAATTAAATAATATTTCATTCATTTATATTTCATACTTCAAATTAATTAAACAAAAAGAAGATAAGGGAAGGTGTTTTATTTTTTGTGAAACTGAACAAGAACCCACCATAAGCGGAAATGTATAACCGACCCTTTGAGTTTTCTCGTTTCCAGATTTCATCGTATATGCATTCGCGTTTCCCATTAGTTGTTTAGGGCGCACCCACCGCGCGAACTTAGCCGATTGCACCGATCGAATCTTTTTCAACGTAAGCTCAAACAACTAAACAGCTAAAGCGTGCGTGCGCTGGTTGTCGCCGATTAGCTTCCACGCAATTATCTCGTATCAACTAAATCATCAAAATCAAGCGCGTTCAAGTGTCGATAATCCCCTGCGGAACCCCAACATCGACGGCCACTTCACGCCACATTCATGCTTTGTTTTCACCGTCGACGCAACCGAAACAAACCACTATACCCCGCTCAAGAGTGATTCTAGTAGAAGCTCCTCTCATGCCAAACGGAAATCCAACCATCACAGCACCATGCCCACTCACTCTCCATGCCCTACGTCCTTTGAAACTGTTTGTCCGGCGACTAACTCTCTTTCTCTACCTACGTACCATACATCAACCTTGCTTTCTCGTTCACTCGCTTGCTCACTCGCTTTACTGAGCTTATCTTTCCGGCACGCGGCTAAGCGCGATCATTTTCGGGACCAGCGTTCAAGCTGTTTTGACCGGCGAACTTCAACGATCATTACTGGTTCTGAAGCTTTCAAATAAGTGTGTAAATGATCGTACAAATAATACCAGTTGAACGGTTACATCTGATGTCACACAATCGCTTATGCAATTGTTATACAGCATCGAATGCAGTTCTATGGATACATACACTCGAAGTTTTAATACAATTTTATTTTAATTCTCCATCGTGGGTAATATCATTGTTTTCATTATTTTATTATTTTAATTTTATAAACAAGCATGTTTAACTCTTTTAACGCACTACCAATAAAGTTTAAAATCATATTAACGCATCAGGAGCTTTGAAATAACTTGTATTGTTTTTGAAATACCAAAACAACTAGGCCTCATTGTTACAACAACAACACATTAATTGTCTTATACTAATGGTTGTTCGTAAAATTGTGCTCCACAGTTTGACAGTATGTGTTTACGTAATAATAAATTTGAGCAAGATAATTGAACCATACCAAAATATTAATCCTGTCCAGGTAGCACAGTCGCTTCAAACGACAGGCTTGCGTAAGCCTTGCGGCCGGTAACCGTGCCCTCGCGGGTAACCATCCGCCTACCCGGTCACTGTTCGTGCACCTCCACCATTTCCTCCTTGTAGTCCCTCCTGCTTCACTTCAAGGAACAGACGCTACCAAATGTCCCTAGCACACGTTCTGTTGCGTACCAATCAGCACTCTACTGCACTACTTGATTGCGTTTGGCAGCGAAAAACAACACATACAGAAAGGCCACACACACTGGACGCCGTGGCACGAGTTTCTTCCACCACCTCAGCAGCGGCCGCGCAATTATCGACTGAATCGGCACAATCTTTCGTCGCTGTCGCCGTCGCTACCGTCGAACAATTTCTTCGTAATTCCGCTCCGTCGTCCATTCCGTCCCGGTTGTACGCGCTCACTGTACATTGTACATTCCGTTCGGTTCATGCGGTCGTTCGTTTCTCGTCAATTCATCGCGCTCATCAGCTCTCTCATTTGTTGGGGATGCCAGTGTCTTTCTGGCCACCCCTCACGCATCGTTCACTAACACCCCATGGGTCACCCTTCGTTTCTGGTGCCCCAACTTACGGCGCGTGGTTGCGTTGCGTCCATTCAGTTCAAACCAAAACACATCTGCTTCTCTGACTCCGGCAATGCTCTCGTACTGCTCAGCAAATGCTGTTGCTGCTGCTGCCGCTTTGGAGCACGAAACGAATGAGACCTTTCGTTTAGCGGGGAGTCCTATGGAGCAGCTGGAAGCGGAACGATGATGAGATATACCGTCGGGTCTTTATTTTTTTCCTTCCACTTCTTTTGCAGGGGCTCAGGACAAATCTGGCTACTTTGCTTAAATGTATTTTCGGTTTGCATACATATTATTTAAAATAGCAATTTGGAATATGTTGATTGTACCATATGGTGACAGATCAAATGTAAAATCAGTACAATTTGTTTCAAGAATTATCCAATGCGGTATAAATTGTATTTTTTATAAGAAAATTAATTCGGTCAAAAGCCATAAATATCACAATTTTCTGCACGAATCATATCAAACAAATCATAAAATATACAAAGGTGCCAATATTTACCAAAAATACTGAGTAAACAAATGTATTTTGGCTGAAAACCCTGAAATTCGAGTTGTGCGGTTTCCCGAGAATGCATTAACCGCGTATCTTGAAAACAGACTGTATATAAATACAGTCTGAACTCACTGGTTGAACTTCGATTCCCTGCCAACTATTGAATATGTGTACCATTTTTAGATGGTACGTTTTTCCATACAAAAAAAATATGAATTTTTTCTCGCCAAGCCATGAGAGTTTTGTGAAATTTTCAAAACCCGAATGGGGAAAACCCCATACAAACAAACAAACCCCATACATGTCAGACAACTATCGAGCGTTCAACTAAAAATCATGCAAACTAAAAAGCGTTGAACTATTGAATTCTGACTGTATTTCATTAAACGTCTCGTTTTGTGGACAAGAATTAAAATATTAATGAACTTACTTAACTGAAAAATAAACTAAACAAACTGTCTGCAATCGGGCCGGGAGAAGGGGGAGTGGTAATCCAAAAGTCATTGAAAACCCAACCCCACAAGTGGTACAGGCAGGCTATGACCGCCAACGGTTGTGTTGAGCCAAAATAAGAAGAAGAAGAATACAGTATAATAAATGTTTAACAAACATTCTCAAGTTTTTACTATTCCGTATTATTTATTTTAATATTGTACATTGGTAACGATTCATAAAATGTTTTAACAAACCCTGTATTTTACCCTTTGGCGTGAATAAAACTCGCCCTCGCGTATCCGGAGTCTCACGAGCGCATTCTCCTCGTTGAGAGTAAACCGAATCTCGCTCAGGAATTGTGCCTTGTTGCATGAGTATGGAGTAGTACGTGTAATCAACTGGACGGAAAAAGATAGCAAAGCTATCAAACCACACGAAAAAGCAAGGTAGGAGGCTGAGTTTAAAATGCACGAGACACACGTTGTAACGCGCTGCTAAGAGAGGTTTGCTGGTAACAAAACACTACAATAACTCACAGAAAAAAATAAAAGAAAACAGACGCATATGAAGGGAGAAAGCGAGAAACACTTACTGGAAAAGAGATAGACAAAGAGAGATGAAGCAAGAGAAAGAGAGAGGTAGAGAGAGAGAAAGAGAGAGAGAGAGAATAAAAACGACAACGTTAGACAACGCAGCAAGTGCGGCGTTGAAAAAAAATGCTGAGAACAGTAAAACATTCCCCACGCCGTGGCAAAGGTTTGTGTCCATACTACCAAAACTCAATCTTACGCACTCCAAATATTCCACGGGGACAGTATACCTATAAAGCAGCTTTTCTCGTGCCTGACTGACATTGAAGCCAAAAAAAACATATATACACACACATACACACATACAATTCGGATGGAAGAAACAAAGCAAGCGTTGAAATGAACAAGCGACTGCTTCAGACTTGCCAAATCGAATGTTATTCGTTTGGGGCGACACGCAGCCATGCTGTTTCATTCTAAACTTTGATGGAGAATGGTACGGCATGCTCAGTGAGTATAGCAGCACTTCTCAAGACGCCTTTGTACCTTTATACATGTCTGGAAAAAGTATGAGGCCCCACTAGCCGACTCCAGCTGGTGTATGATGCGGCCGTTATCAATATTACCACTACGACGCGTTACAATTTATTTAACGCCTATTTTATTCTTCTAAATGCGTCTTATCTCTTTTCGATCCGAAGTGCTGCTGATTCGTTATGTTTTGTTATTTCTTTTCACAATTTGTGCCGTCTCTAGGGGGGGTTAATACAACGTTCACTCGTCCATGTTCATTTCTCGCAACTGCTGTTTCTTGGCTGTTTTGTAGTCATGTGTACCGTATTCATTTCAGCACTAGGTTCACAATATTGTTCTAACAAATACATGCAAAAATATACTCACGCCGACCATTCTTGGCACCGACTAACGACAGTTTCGATTAATTAGCAAATGTGTTATTTTTAATCAGCGTGCCTCAGATAGAAGAGGTTGCTTTTCACGGGGTTTGTTATCAGTTCTAAATGTTAGCTGCCATTGCCTGTTGCACATAACGTGGTATATCGTTGAAATTTAAAAAATAATAAAGATATCTCAAAACTTATGCTTATTGCACTAACTATGTACCAATCGATCAATCAGAGGGAATAAAAGTTGTTCAGATTAAAAACATTGAAAGGGTAACCTACACGCCCAAGGCAGGCCGAGCTATCAAATCTAATTGGCCACATAACATTTAAATCCAAATAACATTGAACATTGAATTGTCATTATGAGCATGTTGATAACAAATATTGCAATCACCATACAAACATATACCGGACTAACCTTAGTGTACTCTATCATTCTCGTATAAAGGTCGCCTAAGACCTTGCGTGAAAGTGGACGATTTTTGTTTGTGGTTGTTTTGCTATTTTCATTAAATATTTATTAGAATATGGCTCATCATAAACCAAAAGAAAGAATATTAAATTCCACAACTATTTGGAATCTAACATATTAAAATAATGTATTAAATGCATTTTCTTGTGAGTCTCCGCAGACCATTTTTTTCCGTGAACAAAGCGAAAATGCATTTAATTTATTATTTCAATATGTTTTATATGAATTGAATTTCCTTTCTTGTAATGTACGATAAGCCATATTCGGATTAATATTTATTAATCAGAAAAATATTAATATTAGCAAAAACCACCAAATTTCACATTTAATTTCACTGATGTTGTAACCCGAACTTAACAAGCTGTAACAACCGACTACAAATTATCCTCAGATCTGTTCATTAATAAAAAATTATAAAAGTGTAAATACAATTTACCAAAATGTTTAATACATATAAATTACAACCATCGCTTTTGGGCAATACATATTCAAACCAAATATTGGATTATTTAAGATTTGTTTTTAAATACTAAAATAAACTACACGAAACAAAAAAAAAGCTCTTTTGAAGATCGAAAATAACATTAATTGTGTTTATCCATTTGGGCCCTAATATTCACATTTTGAATATGATTGCCCATCGGCCACTGGTAAATAAAACAAAAATACATACACATTCTTTTCTACGATATTAGTACGAAACATCAGAGCAATCTGGCCAACTTTTGCAAGCTATGCATCGCACCCAACAGTAGTAAGGCAGAAGCAAGAAAATGGGATAAAATATCTCGCGCATTGTCGTTGAAAAGGGTAACCAACCGACCGCCATCGCAGCCAACAACACAAGCACTCTGTGAATCTTTGGACAACGAGCAGAGTCCCTGTTATCCTTCCCCTCTTATTATCCCTAACCGGCCATATCTTCGTCATTTATGACCCCTATATATTGCCGCACATTAATGCACACGTGCGAGGCTTCCAAAGCCGAAAGGGGCAACATAGCTAGCAAAGTTACTAACACACATGCTTTCGGGCAGCTACTCAATGCAACAGGAAAAACTAACACCAAGCACCATATGCATTAACTGTGCATCACCAAGTACGGCCTTTTGCTCCTGAACGGGCAGACGTAAAGCGTTCTCAAAATCTTATTGAGACAAGAAAATGAGCAATAGAAAACAATATAATAACATATACATTTCGCATCACACTATTCCTTGCATTTATTGACTTGCTGACAAATGTTCTTTCTTCTGTTTTTGCTTTTGTCCTTGCATATCTACACTTAATACAAGTTCCTTCATTCATTAATTGCGATTTAACTGTATTCGAAGTTTGCTTAAGTCTTCCAGCCTATAAACTCTATCTCAATTCAAGGTAATTTCATTTCAATATAGAAGCAGTGCATAATTTCTAGTTCACATTTGGTTGCGGGAGGATTATGGAGTGAGGTTATTTATTCAAAAACATGTGTTTACCTACTATACGTGTTCGATCATGACTATATTTTTGTAAAAAATGTCACCCTCTACATAATAAACTTAAATTTAACAAATTACTTGGAAATTCATATTTTTTCTTAAATGTATCATTTCATTTGCGAACAATATTTCATAAAATATTTTCTTCGCTGGCATAAAGACCTGCCCGGTCTTGCAGGCTTCCTTAATGTGTATTTTCCACCTAACAAGATTTCATACAGTATTTCCTGATTATGGGAGGACGGTCCCGAATGAAATCGAACGCGTAGGAGCAGGCTCGTCTATCCAATAAACCAGGGGTTGGCAAATTCGGATCCGCGGCGCGAAAGTGCGAAATAAGGCGAGAGAGCTGAGTTAATATTTTACAATTTTATCTGCACCATTCCACTAGAATTCACAAGTAAAGATTCCAGAAAGTGACATTGTTTTCTTTTTTAAATTATGCTCACTATTAATTTCACTACGCTAATTAAGCTTTGGTCAGGTAGACCTATTAAATACTTAGCGTTTTTGATACAGCAACATATGGTAATCTTTTAAACTAGTTTTCATCCGCTAAAATAATTGGAATTCTCATTAAACAGTAGGAATAATCTTAGTATGATAAATTAACCAAAATATTTAATAGATATAGATTACAACCATCATAGCTATAAGAAACAAAAAATGTGAAGAATATTAAATCAATTGAACCTCCCATACGCATTTTGGCGCGGTGTTTTGATTGGTTTTATATTTTTTATTACTACAATATATAGTTATATAGTACTATAGCAGGAGTCTCCAAACTTTTCAATTCGCGGGCCGCATTACTTCGTAAATAATGTTGTTGAGGGCCATTTTGACGTTACTTTTGGTTATGAGAACGTTTAAATCTCGTTTTCATATGAAAAAACTTAATGAATATTTTAAAATTCTGCATTTTTCTTTTCTAGTAACTTGGTTTTTGTGTTGATTTAGTAAAAATTAAAATTTTTATGAAAATTGTCAAACTAATATGATATTTACATTATCCTTTGCAACATCACCGCGGGCCGCATTATAGGCTCTCGAGGGCCGTAGTTTGGAGACCCCTGTACTATAGCACTAAAAACTCTAGCTGTGCACTTTGGAACGACTACAACAGCTGTTAGAATACTTTAATTGAAACATGAACATGAACATGAAACATTGAAGCTTGTGCAAAAAGTCAAACAAATTTATCAAATTTTACTTTACTACCACCGCTATCTAATGTTTTTGGAAATGAGAGAATATTTCTGAGATTTGGCATTTTTTTGACAAGTTTGCCGACCACTGCAACTGCAGACCACCGAGTTTCAACTGAATGTCATTCGAACAATATCACCGAAGGGAGGACAGATTAAAATAGTTAATACTTATTTTCAGTTTTGGGTTAGGTTTAGGTTTTAGGTTATTAATGTTGTAGGCAAATGAATAGAAACAAACAAACTAAATAAAAATAATTAAAAATAAAGCTATAGCGGCTGCATGCTATATTTGGCTATACTTGTAATTTTGTTTGGTTTTTGTCACACTATTTTTTTTTTCAATTTGGTCAACCCAAATTCATCATAATGTTTTATATACATCATAGCCCGATACTTCTTCCTCGAAATAAAATATACAAAATGCATTTTTTTTATGTTTCCGATTGCTTCCCGATATTGCACTTTTTTATGTTCCTTAGATAGTTTATGCTTTCTGGCCTCATTTGTCTCTTAAAACATTGCTCTTGAATGCTATGATATACAGCAATGCCTATTCGTATACCTGTCAAACCAAGGTGACTATGAGGGGTCATACGCTAAGCCACACTAGTCCCAAAACCAGGGGGTCCACCCTCATCGTATAATGTTGGTGTTTCAGCTCACATTGCGCTGCTATCAAAAAAACCGGCCATCGATTGACCCCAACGTGATCGGCCAGTTTTGTCTTCGTGTGAGTATTCATGGTATGGATAGCTGAAAATGTTCATTGACCGCCATTCGATGCCATTCGTTTTGTTCGGTCGCACTCCGCACCCGTAGTTAATTTCAAATTGACTGCGAAGACCACCAGGCACACTGCCATCGCAAAGAACTGTCCCGGAAGTGGCACGCTGGCACTCAATCGAAAGGCGAGCGGTTCGTACGACACGTACAGTTTGTTTCTACTTATTCCCTAGGCGGAAACAGGAAAACATCCAAAGAGCGATGTGAACTGTGACGAAAGCAGCTGCATATGCCTGCAGTTAACCTTATTCCCTTTCTTGCTTGCACTTGTAAACCAACCTTCGCGCGATCGCTTTCTCGCGCACGGTATGCTTTCGTTGGTGCGTATCGACATAGAGCGCCGCGTTTATGAGCGAGTTTAACATTTTTGTTACTCATCCTTAGGTATTGAATAAGACAAAACAAACACTACAGATAAAATAAACATATTTTGTTTACGAATATTCTCTACATTTCTTAAACGTGAATTAAAGGTGATAATATATATGTTTGATCAGTCATTAACATTAGCATATCATATAATCTTTGCACAAAGAAGTCTTCTAACAATATTTAAAAATGATATATTGTATCAATCTGATTTAATGCATTTTTGTTAGAAGTAATGCCCGTTTAACATATTATAGCTAAATAAAGGCAAAAGACCAAACCTTTCCTTGTCATAATCGATTTCCTATTGCAATTTCATAGATAAACCGAATGTTAATACAATATTCGTTCACGTTTGCTATCCACAAACAGTTTGAACCCCTTTTTCTAGACTTAAGATGCCCATAGGCATTGGAATAATTTGAAAGTACAAGCAAACAGCCTCCGTCTCCTGACTGAATGGGGAGCCGTTTCTACCGTGCACACGTAGTTAACGTGCACCACCGAGCGTTTCAATGATGAAAATAGAGTATGAAGTGCAAGAGAAAAAGAGAGTTACACGAAAGAAAAAAAAAAGAAGGAGAGGATTTATACAGCAAAAACGATCATATATAGAAGAGGTTGTGCGAGGGAAACAAAGGAATAATATCAACTCAAAACTATTTGCCTAATAACTATTGTTGGTGATCATTTATTAATTTTGAATGTTACATAAAGCAGGCATAACGAGAGTACTCTTATTTGTCCCGACTCGTCGTATTCTTAAACCACACGGATAAACGGATTTATCAACCACTTTTTCGTATGTTAGCATGATCCGATATTTTCTGGTCTTAATTTAATCCAGAATGTGTGTATTGAATTGTGTTGAATGAAATATGCCATACCAATCTCGATAGTTTTAATTATTGCTATATGTACGCTCCCCTTATGATGATGATGAGGAAAGCAATAAGTCCTTTTACACGATTCAATACAGGTTCCATCTATAGTGGTGTTTCATGGATTGTTTTTAAACGAAAAGCAGCTCCTTTTTAAAACACAAACAAAATGTAGAGGAGTTAAAATACTTATAATTAAGAGTTACAACCAGGAACAATTATCTAATATTTTTTAATTACTTAATGAATGTGTCAATTGTCTAGAACATACTGCTGTGCTCAAAAAGAGAAAACAATTGTTATGTTATATGTATAAAATCTGACACTAATCAATTCGACTAACGATGATTTTATTGTCATAGAAAAATGATCCATGAATTTTATGGTCCTATTTCAGATCTGTATTCATAAAATATCACACACATTTTAATTTCTGTTAAATTTGAACAAAATAGTTGAATTGGTTGCCGTTTTGTAGAAAATAACTAAATAATTTTTCCACATTATCAAAATGGCTGGTATAGTCATTTTAGTGCTGAGATACTTATCCTATCATATCTTCGCAACCTATTCTATCTCCTTTTCTAAGAGCTCCATACCACCTGCCAAATACATTGTCAATTAATATTATAGTCGTTTTACGGTGCGTCGATTCATAGAAATACTGCATTCAGTGCGATGCTTTACGAAATTTTAAAAAAAGTAAGAATAATTTTGATTTTTGACACCAAACAAGTCAGGTAAACAAATATACGGACGCAAGATGAAATATACATTTCGATCTATTGTCACTTTGGATACTGAAATACAAAAAAATAATTTTAAACACTCCAAACTGGTCTGACCTGTGCTGACCAATGCTTTCGATTTTTTTATTATTGAATTTATACAAATTTAACGTTTTTAATGCTTTACACACTTTATCAAAAATGTGTACGTGTCATCTATAATTATCAATATACCACATTTTAAGATGAATGACACTTTTTCTGATTCGCCTATAACTTGCAGTCCATCATTTTCTAGGCACATCGATATAGAGCGAGAAAAAAGAGGACAGAGAGCAGGATAGCTAAATGAAAATTCCCTTCCGGTAACGGTAACGCACACCCGTGCGGCACTACTTTCCATTGTGCGTTCTCCCAGAGGGGTGAAAACGAGCTTGTGTTTGAGCAGAAAATCGTTGCTAATCCCTCTCGATGTGTTAGTACGGTCATGTGCAGGGCGAAGAAGTAATGGTCTAAGGCGTCACTACCGCAGGCTTTCCTTGTATACCACATACCATATGCAGCTAACGATGCAGCGGTGCTTTGCCGGGCTACGGGTTCGCGGAAGAAGCGTGAGGGCAACACCATCAGAGTGCAGTTGTGAAGCACACCGGCAGTCAGCCTCCTCACAGGATTTGTAAATAGGGGACACATTTCGCATGAAAGCATAAAAAATACTCACTTGTTTTCTAATTCAAAGGACCAACATAGCCCATATTTTTGAAAGAGGGACGACGAAGCAGTTCAAATTAATATTGGTATTGGTGTGTACGTTTTGTATGTTAAAATCAATCTTCGAACGAGAAGGAAAATAAACACTTTGACCTTAGACAGCACAACAACTGCACATGTCCGATGGACATGCACCTGTGGATAAGATATAGGTGATTTAGTTCGAATAATAGTAAATGAATAAAATACAATCATCATAGGAAACAAGCCAAATCATACATGAAAATAAAGATATGCTTTTCCGTTTGGTATCGAACGCTTCATTAGCATCTTCTATAACACTTTCGCTTCACTTTATTTCATAAATGTTTAAAGTGGAATTACAAAATATGCTTCATAAAATGTAAATGGAGTAACATAATACGCTGAAAAAAAAACGAGAATGCAAACCATTCACAAAACATTTTTTAGCAACATCCCAACAAAATCCAAAACGAGTACTAGGATCCGTTCCCACACTTGTGCTGCTTCCCAATCGATATTGGATTTGTATGACAATCATCAGGTCGGTGGAGCGATACTCTTACTTGGGTCAACATTTTTGTTGCTTCAATTTAGTTTTACATTTAGCGACATTGAAAATATAATAGAAAAATGTATAGAGTGTGCACAGCATGCAGGTTTTGATTGTACAAGAGATTTGATTTACAAATTGGTCATAATTGCGATATGGTCCTAACATCCATGTTATACGGCGGTTACCCTTCTATACGTTTATAAAAATTATAATATTGGTAGGCGATACTTTCCTTAGTGGATAAGCCGGAAGTAGACGGTACACACAACCCTACAGCTACACTTTCCATCGTGCAACAAGCGGAGTAGTACTGGGAAGCAAAGTTAACGATACTGAAAAAAATCTTCCCCAACCTCCAAACAATGAGCACAACGAGCTCTTTCACTTCCGTTCGTGCGAGACTAAGGCTCGCACGATGATCTCATTTCTTCGACTTAAGAAAAAATCCATTTCATTCATTCTGCAGCTTTCTCACCGCAGGAAGAGCACGAACCAGGCGAGATGGTGCCAAGGTTTTCTTTGCCTTCGTCGTCATTTTGGTCGCGTCAGCCGAGCATCGCAGGAGGAAGAAATGAAAAAAAGAAACAAATCTGAAGGGAATCTCCACCCGCCCTCGGTAAGCTTTCGTGGATCTCCACATTGACTCCAAAGTCAAAATGAAAGCAAAAATATATGCCTTAGCTTTCGTAATGTGAGCGATCGCTCGGCGCGCGGAGGCGATGGAGCGGACATTTTCAGGCAGATTGTTTCAGCGGTACCAGCCGCAAAACACATTTCTCCTACCTGATTGACTGACTTATGTGCCGTTACTGATACACACATTACTAAAACAGTTAAATGGAACCGCTTGCGACTATCACTCTCGTTGACCATACGAAAATACTTTCTGAACTGCAGCTCAAACGTGCAAAGCACTAGGTAAATTAGAAAAATAATGAAAAAGTACATGATTTCCGTTTTGCTTCATTCAATTAGGAACGTTATACAGTAGATCTAAAATCATCTATCATCATCTAACATCATCTATGTTTTATAAAAATACATGCGATTTTGATTTTTGGGTTGATAAAATTGAAATTATGCTAGGGAACGAAGCTACTGTAGTGACTGCACAATCGGTGCACAAACTAAAACTACCTTACATGTTATAATCAACAATAATCGATACCATTTTATCAATGTTAATACATTGTAGCTTTCATATTACATCGAGAAACCCGTAAGAATATGTAGTTATTTGGCTATATTTTCCATAAGCGTTTGTTATATGCTATTGCCAAAGCACACTTTTGTGCAGCGAGCCCAACAGATGTCGCTTTCACAACGCGTACGTGCTTGCTGTCTTTAGCAGTGGATACGATTTTCATGTAAGATGTATAATAGGTATGAAAAAGCTCGACCACAACTGACTGGAAAGGTCGTATAGGCACGAACGATTTCGAAGGCTACCCGTGACGTCGTAGTGCGCCGTTGCGCATTGCGCATCAGCCTCCTACTTCTCAAATTTCGGGAACAGACGACACCACATACCAAAGTTATTACGATGATAAAAGTACTACAAACCGAACACCAATTGCTTCTAGACAAAAAACACCGTTGTGCTGTGTTTAGTGATGGTCAACATTGGGAAGCATGAAACAAATTCAAAATTTATACGTTCTCTTCTTATTCTTGAGAACGCGACAAGCATGGCCAGTCCACAGTTCTACCATTAATGGTTACCTGATTACCAGGCATTATTTTAGGAATAGGCATGTCCTGCTGAAGGGAAGCTCAGCCCATACGAGAATTGAACACATGACGGATACGAACGACTTATCGACTGCATCACATGACCGCGGCAGTATGTTTGTTAGAAGCTTTTCAGTCTGTTTAGTTAAACAAGACGTCAGATGGCTTCTACGATAGTTAGCTTCCTATAAATAAAAGAAATCCTATTAAAAAAAAACATCTTACGACGTTAACAGAATCTACAATTGTTATGTATTAGAATGTGCTAAGTTCCATTAATATAATTAAATCAACATAGCAAACCAATGTATCCGTGTTCCGAGGAGGGGTTTGATTTGCTATAATCTATCTTCCAAAAGGTAATAAGGCACTAAAATAGCACTTATTTTCGAGGCAAGAATACAACTAAAAACATCAACTAACAAATGCAATATATTGCCACTTCATTACATTTTTCAAACAGCTTCGACAATGATAAATCAATAAAATCAGAAACGAGTAGATGAATTGTCAAAACAAACAAGTGAAATATATGTCGCGTGGTACTTTCCGAAAGACTTAACAACATGCCCGTCATGGGTTCAAGCCCCGAATGTAACGTACCCCCATGCGTAGGACTGGTTGTCTTGCTATGAGTAATCAATAAGTCACTGAAAGCCAAGCCTCACTAGTGGTACAGGCAAGTCTTATCCGGGAACGGTTATTGTGCCTAAGAATAAGATGTGTATAGTATATATTTAAGTGTTCTGTGCCACATTAAAGATAGTGTTCTCGTTGATGAATGCATGACGAACGAATAATTGTATAGTAATAAACAATAATAAACATCTGATTATGCCCACAATAAGGCACAACAACAAGGGGGAAATACCTTCAGAATTACATCAATCAACAACACAGGAAGTGTTAACAATACAGTTAATAAAAAGCCGTCATGAAAAAAAAACAAGTACATTCCAATAAGGCAACAGTTTGCAATATAGCCTATAGCTTTTCTTTTGATATGCAAAAAGTCTTCTTCTTCTTCTATTTGGCATAAACGTCCTACGCGGACATGCCGCTGGCCTAAAACAGGCTTTCAAGACTTTTTATTCAGTGCCACGTAACCGGATAATCAGCCATTTGCTACCGGGGGACGGGTTCATTCTGGGCTTGACCCCAAGACGGGCATGTTATTTGGTCGTTCGGTACAGTCGTCACACTCTGATGTTTGACGATCTTTGTGTGGAAATTGCAATCTTATCACTCCAGTAACGCATGCACGATTGACATCGCCGATCGCACGAAAAGTTTTCTAACATATTCGATTAACCGCAAACACATAGCCAATGGACAAAAAGGTGTTTAATAAACGTGTGCTACGTATTTTTCTATACGAAATTTCTTTTCCCAACTAAGATGTATTTTTGCATCAAATAATTTTACTCGTCCCTCAATTTTTTTCACAAAATACTTCCAGTATGATTTTTAGTAACTGTTTTTATTTGTTGCAAATTTACCTATGTATTCTACATTATTTAACACATTTTCACAAATTTAAGCTTATGCTTAAGCTTTACAACGATGTAACTTTTGAATAATAACTCGTTTTACTTACTAAGTAATGAGCAATTTAAATTTGCAGCCTGTTTTTTAGTTTTCTATTTGCCATTCTATGCCAGCCATCAACCATGCAACCACAACTGGGGCAATCTTTAAACCCTTGAATGACTGAAATAGAGCAATGTAAACAACACATTCAATGAGGGCCCTCAAACCTAAAATTTGTAGACTTTATATCAACTCATTAAAAGTCAAACGTTGGGAAATAAGTTTCAGGATAGTTAATCCTCGATCGAATCTTCATTAACCGAAAATGTACAAAATGTAAATAAAATTTAATTGGAAGTCAAAACAAAACAAACAAACAAATCGATTGAACGTTCATTATTCATATTGCCAGAATTGAAATTGTTTTTACCGTTATTTTATTTATTTGGTTGTTACAATAGTTACTAATGCATACGATAACATATCTTGTAAAACATAATGATTATTTGTTTTACTATCGCGATGAGCTGATCGTGCTCGGTAAATTGGTCGTGAGCAAAATTCCATGACATGGAAAGGGAGTACAGTGACTCAGGAACTCAGGACCTTAGGCTACCACCAAGGGTTTACACTAGGATATCGGATTTTTTTCTAGGTCTATGCCGGCCGCTAGGTCTATCTTCTGGTATTCAGAGTGTTGCTAGGAAGGGCCATCCAAAACTACCATCCATCTATGTATTTAAAGAACTATGCTAGTCACGTTCAAATGAAAGATGCTTATATTGGGAAAAATCACTCAATACAAAATGAGTTACTCGGTTACTGAACTCAAACAGTATAAGCGCTGATAAATATACAAGTCAATAATAAAAAGCATCTTTTTGGGCAAAAAGGTGTTTGCTATACTGCTTTTTGAACAGAATCGTTCTTTTATATCCCATTTTGACTTATTTCAAGAGTTGAAGATAATGTACGGTAACACTAAATTTGTTTGATTTACAGATTTGGGGTCAATTGATCGATCCTTTAAAATGGACTGCATCATCGTTTGACCCTTCACAATTGATAAGGCTATGCTTTGAAAATGCTATTATGGCGTTGTAAGATCATTTATGAAAGTTAGCTTTACACATAGTCTTTGAATGTTTGTTTTGGATAATTTTTACCATTATTAACATATAATAATCAAGTAATAAGGTGTAAGGATGCAGTGGGCGTTCCAGTTCAAACCCGAAATTATTCCGGACGTGTCATAGTTATCAGTACATTTGATAAAAAATTAAGACGTAACGAGTTGAAATTTTTGGAAGTATAGCTGAATATCTTATTTCTATGTTTATTTTACAGGGCGAGCTGACAATTTCTTCCTATGTACAAGAGCGTAGTTATAAATTATGCGTGGTTCTTACATTAACTTCATATTACACAAAACATATATTTGGTGGACTCACGCAAAATATTTGCATTATGCATAATAATGCGGTTTATAGTTACAATTTAGTTTTCGCTACATTTTTTTCACAATTTCATTTCAAGGGAAAATCCAATTTAATTCAATTTTTTAAAATGTTCAGAGTATAAAATTGTCGTATAAAGTGTATTATACACAAAAGTAAAGACAGTATGTATCTGTATAGTTGATACAACATACGATTACATACAGGAAACTTCGTATGCTGTTTGTTGATTATAGAAATCCGGTTAGCGGAGTTCCGTTTTCTCGTCCTTAAAACAGTGAAACAAGTTATAACTTTAGACATGTTGAAAGTAAAATAAACGAATTTAAATTCAATTTAAAAAAGAAAGACATATGAAAAACAATAAATGGAAATAAAATGTATGAGCAAAAATTCTTGATTCATGCTGTTCGTACATGTTTACACTGTACATCTCGTCACGGCGGTATATTGCATCCACACCAACATACGAACCGAACCGCTCGCACACAATGCATCAAAACACTCTCAACACAAACTGGTGGTTTACGTGTCGCCAATGCACGTCGTCGACGATTCGACAAATAAAGTGTAAAGAAAAGATTTAACAACAAAAATATATGGCCCCGATGGATGATAATTGTGTGTTGGTGGATGATGTTGTGGTGAATCAGTAAACAACAAGATCATTTCAAAGATCCTCTCGCTTGCTCTTTGTCACTTCATCCTCTCATTCTCCCATCCCATCTCTTTTCTTTTCATGGTTTGGTATGTTTCGATATTCCTGCGATCACTTCTTCGCCAACCGAAGCACACGGTTTGACTGTATTCAAACTTCATGCGATGTAGCTCGGGCTGTTTTTTTTGTGTGTGTTATTTTGCTGTGGTAGATTCTGACTGGCTTGCTTGTTGTTGCTGTTGCTGCCACCGCCGTGTGCCTGTTTTGCCGTTATGTACATTTTCGTCTAAATCGTCGCTTGGTGAACTTAGACGTTTGATTCGCTTTGTTTCTCTGTTCCGAGAAAATGCTGCGAAAGCTTATTATGGATCGAAAGCTTCGATTTGGAGCTGTATTCATTCAATGTGGTTATAGAGCATTCATTACATTGATTTACTTTAGTTACTAAGATTATATACCTTGTTGCGACAGGCAGTTAAAAATCTATTACTGTGTCTACAACAGGAGAAACACATACCTCCTGTGCTCGATATGTGTTTCGTAGATTTTGTACAAATCCTTCCATTAAATGGCCTGTAACGCTAAATCGAACGAATAATCAATAAAACAGTGGTGTGCTACATTCCACTGATACAACTAGTATATGTTTTAATTGCTATGTTTCTCCTAAGAATAGTCCATTCTGTTCATCAACGAATAAAAAACTTACTTGTAGCAAAATAAAGGAAGGGTGACTTATTTCCCATTACCGGCCACAAACCTCAGGCGCATAAGTTTCAATGATCGGCCGCCCTAGAGTAGGGGTTGTCTTTTCAATTGTTGCTGAATTTGGGAAACAATTCAAACCATTCATTGTGAAACATAATCTTCATTGTGGGATAACAAAACACCGGGAGCCAGGTAACGACCATGCTACACATCGTTCGTGTGTATGTGTGACTGCCCTGCGAACGTTCCACGAAACAACGGAACAGGGCGAAGATCGAGAAAAAAAAAGGTCGAGAGATCGCACATTCCAGTGTGCTCCAGTGCTGCTCTGTGGGCGAACGGTGCGGGTGAAGTGCAGGCGAGACAGCACCATAGCACTAGCACAAGTTTCGTGGCCAAAAGGGCCGTGGAAAGCATGGAACAAACCAGCACTGGTTATGCTGCTGGAGATTTCCGTTCTGCATGTGTCGACATAGCATAATACCACCACCTTCCCTATAGCGTGTGTGTGATCGATGTATACGATCATCGCCCACCTAGTCAATCATTTTGTGGTGATTCCACAAGGGAGTTTTTAAAAAAATGAAGGTAACAAGTATTTTCTGTACGGCCTAAAATACTACTGTTAGAATATTTGTTTCCTGTTATAGATTAATAATAAGGCATTTTTGCAGAATAAATATACACAGTTCTTGTGCAAATTTGCGCAACTTACAATAACTAGCCTATGTTTCTAATCGTATCATAATATCGATTTATGCCATACGAGTTCGCTTGTAACAATATATTTTCTTATTTTACACATAGTTTACTAATTTTAAGATAACGTTTATTGAACGGATTATGTTGAATATTTTTCAACTTACCTGTTTCATGTGTATCCAAATGGAATCACCGTTATTTGTATTCAATCCAATTATATCCATGCTTCTCACCGCATCTTTAACGTTTGCAGGTTTATTAAAATCAATATTTGTATTAACTTTCAACACGCTTCACGTGTACATAATTCACACAATGTACATTGCACATTAAATCAGTTTTGAATTGTAAATCTGAACATAAATAAAATTAATTTAAGTACACAATTAAAACATCATTTTAGACACATAAATTTAACAAAAAACACCAAAAATTTACATCAATTTGAACATATAAAAATTATTGGAGTAAAGTAGCAAAAAAGACCAAAAGTATTTTGAGACTCGATTTATAAAAAGACCAGCTAACATCTAGCCGGTGTTTCCTCTGTAGACACGTCCTTTTGAACCGCACACTCGCACACATACACTAACACATGTAGCTGATGCAAAGCGAAGCAAATTCAGTCAGTGAGGGTGAAACGCCAAGGGTGAAGAAGAAATATGAACGGCGTTTTTACACAAAATTTGTTGTCATATAATTTCCACTCTAGCCACACGGCCAAACACACATGCATACTGACACGCACACCGACGCGATCAAATCTCTTATTGGGATTTGATCACACTCCACACATTCAGGTCCTGGTAGAAGATCCTTCATATTTCATATTTTGTGTTGGCTACGCACTGGCCCGCTTTGTTCTGAGCAAGATAGCATGAGCTTCGTCCGGTGGTAATGCTACCCTGCTTCATTGCATTCTGTTCTGTTCTTCTCGCTCTTGTCGCTACGATTCCAAGCACTTCACACTGAGGATGCATGCCTACTGAGAACGAACGACGCCTCTTCCTGTGTGCGCTGCAGTAATGCTGGAACAGCACAGTTTTGGGCTTCTTACTGCACCAGCTTGTTGCTTTTGCTGGTCCACAGGATCCCGGCATTGGATCATCCCTGGAACTGGAATCACCACCACAATGTTCCGCATACGACGACGCAACAAGCACAACTCTTTCGCTCACACTCCGTCGTATGTGCGTACGTATTACAAACGCATTTTTCGACAACGAATTAACGTCTGCCGTTGCGATCGGTTGCAACCACCATTCGTCCAATTGGCCACCGGTTGACTTTGCAACACCCTATACCGTAATGGGTTAATATCAAACCAAAACTATACACTAGCACTAAACATAAATCAGCTATATTAACAACACATCACCATCGATTATTCGTTGCGTATTCACTGTTCCTAGAGCAATACCCGCGACTATTTGGGCCCTAGTTTTGAAGGTAAAGAAACAGCACAAATTTATGCTACTACACTCGCGTACGATACAAATCTAGCCATTGATTGAACTATCAACTAAGCAACACACAACATCGAGTACGCTTATTGTGTGACTCGTAACTCCCGTGCACACGCACACCATTCTCGTCCCCTACTTCTATTTCCGACCTGCGTACACACTTACACCACATACAGTCATCTTCTCTCTTCTGCATTCTTTGTCCTTTTTGCTCTAACGGTTCAGTGCGCCCAAGCGCACCTACCTACACAACCAGCGACCGTTAAAGCAGATGAATATGTGTGTAACCTTTTCTCAAACACAACCGTAGCTATTCACCAACACCACTGACATCAGACGCGAATCGCTCTGTATGTGTGAGTTTTCTGCTGCTGGTTTCAAAACAATTTCAAATATCTCTTTGGCCTGGTACAGTCATAGTCGTATGTCGTGGAGTGCCAAACAGGAGAGGTAAACTCATCTATCTTTAACCGTTAGCCATCTTGGTTCGGTTAGTAGATTGTGCAACTAACAATTTAACCTTTGTGTCATAGGCCAAATTTACATATCTTATTAGTGGTGTACATATTCCACTGTGATAATATTTGCCTTTTTTACGTATATTCGAGTTACGTTCATTACATTGAAACGAAATTAATCATGTACCTGTAGAACAACTTCGTGTCTAGAAAATTAAAAATTCTCGCGATTTACAGCCAAAATATCACTATTTTTAGCGTAATTTTGTCAGTATTAGGTAGTTTTAGCCACTTAATTAATTATTGGGTATGATTCTGACTAGTGATGGGAAAAATTAATTTTTGTCGGAATCGGTTCCGGCTAGCTCCGAAGTTTTCTGGAATCGATTCCGGATAGTAGGTCGGATCAGTTTCCGGAATTAATATCGGCTCTGGAATTGGTTTCGAAATCGGAATCGTCTCCAGAATTGGTTCCGGAATCGGCTCCAAAATTGGAATCGGTTCCGGAATCAAAATCGGCTCTGGAATCGGAACTAACTCTGAAATCAGAATCGGCATCGAAACGGAGTCGGTTTCTGCATCTTCATAAAAATAGGCTTGGGTCCAACGATACAGTCTGAACTCACTGGTTGAACTTCGATCCCCTGCCAACTATTGAATATGTGCTTTTTAGTTGGCACGTTCCCCCATACAAAAAATGTCTGAATTTTTTCTCGGCAGGCCATGAGATTTTTGTTAATTTTTCAAAACCGGGTTTTCCATACAAACGCATGTTTTTTAATTGAACTGTCAGCCAAGTATCAACTAAAAAGCATGCCAACTAAAAAGCGTTCAGCGTATTGAATTCTGACTGTATTTCGTATTGACAGTCGCAAAGAATCTTACTAAATAAACGATCCATTCTCATGGAGATCTTCTTATTTCTATTCAAGAACTGATTCTCATTCGAAGTTAATTCCATTTCTGGAGTCAATTCTGATTCCGTTATTGTGGCAAATTGCGATTCCGAGGTCAATTCCGATTCCGGAGTCGATTCTGGTCGCGAAATCGATTACGGGCCCGACTCCGGAATCGAAATCGATTACAATTTCGGAATCGGCTCCGGAATCGGAATCGAATCCAGCATCAGAATCAGTTCTAGAATTGATTACGAACACGGAATCGGAATCGGGTAGGTCCGAGCTCCCACCACTAATTCTCGTTGAAAGTACTGTTGTGTTTGATGTTTATTACATTAGAATGCACATTTAATAAGATCTAACAAGCCTACTGTGCAACTCTGATATGTTGCTTATTCCAATAATTCTTAATGAATGTAACTGCTTAGATTATTAAATCTTAGAGCTCAAAATATGTTTTTCTTTATTTTAAGCCTATCCCAAGTGCCACGAATCCACTAAACGACCACTAAACGGGCTCTAAACGGCTCCAGCTCTCAACCTAAACGAAATATAAAAAAACTTCGTTAAGCAGACGGTGAACGACGGTATGCACTCTAAAAATAGCAACAAAAAAGCTAGTGGCGCTATCTGTTGGTGGGATAGCCACCCAGCGGAGCTTTCTCTTTCTCTTTGTACTATGGTATGTGTTGTGGGCAGCCGTGCCGACCCTTGGATTTGCCGTGGTAGTTGCACTACCACTGGTCAACGTCCAGAGGACGACAGTGTGTCGCGCACAGTATCGTACGCACACTAAGCGCGGGTCGGTTAGTGGGTGTCGTGCGCTCGAGCAAGGCTCTTGGCTGGTGCGCGGCCGATTATTTTGATGTATAATTGTGCTTGATAGTTATATTTATTATTGTGTACTGTTTATATTAGTTTTACATAACAGTACCTGAGTGGCAAGCCAATAGAAACACAACAGTATGATTTCGCATTGAAGTTATGCATCGATAGAAATAGAACGGAAATACGATAGTTTAAATAGAAAACTCCAAAGTAAACCACCAGCACTGAGCAAGTGAGATTTGAGTAATGGTTGTTGATACCCATGTATCTGACCACACGATCATTCATATAGATTTTTGCTTTTAAAGTTAGAAGGCTATATAGGTAATGATTAGATGAAGCTTGCATGTATGTATGTTTTTTCCAATGAATTCGAACTGTTGCATAATAAACCAGTATTTTCTCAACCAGAAACATTAATTTGCCAAAAAAAAATATGACAAAATTATCAATAAATAGATGAAATCAGTTTATGTTTTGGCAGCACTTAGCCAGTTCCAGCAATTACACCATGTCAAACACAAGACCCGCGGGTCACATGAGGCTCTCGAAGTAATTAGGCATTCATTTGAATGAAGCAGAAATAGATTTTGGATTATAAGACAAGAAAAATGGATGTGCTAATTTTGATCCGCTTATGAAGATTTCAACATTCAGTCTTAGTTGTTCGATTAACGAAGAGTACAGTAAGTTACTTACATATACTTCTTTGGTTAGATAATATGGCATGTTGCATGTGTTATTGTAACTGTAACTGTTTAGTGGTGGCACCTTCATGTCGGAATCCTCACATTTTCACCCATTTTCTGACTTTAAGCCTTTCTAGAGGTTTCAGAAATCACATATCACGGAATACCACTTTCTTCACTTCATTGATGAGGGTACTCTTTAGCTTCTACAAAAAAATCAGACTGATATATTTGAAAAACTAAAAAAAAAAACAAGTACTATAAACAAAGGTGTGGATTCTATTAAGACGAGTCTGCACTAAAAGTCATATACTCTATTTTCCTTTAAAAATGGCCACATAACTAGCCTATATTGGCCGATATAGTGCTAAAATGATGAGTTAGCCTTATTAGTCATTCGCGTTATCAAAAGGATGCCTTTACACTTCGTGTGTCTATTAAATTACCTAAGTTTAAAACATTAGTACCGAAAATTGATAGAATGGCTATGCTTCGTTTTCCGCAATTGTTTTTACATACTGGGCTGATTTTAGCACTCGCATAGCCTAAGAGTATCCTCGTCGATGTGTGAAGACGACATACGAGGTTAAAGAATTGTTCAGGAATTCTCAAAGTTAGCGCATAGTTGGAGTAATGCATAAGAATTATAAAAATTCTAAGATAGGGCGACCGCAGTGGCTTTGCTTAGTGTAATTTTATTTCCAAACTCTCTTTTTTCTACATTATCAAAAATTTATGGTGAAACATTTGACATGAACAGATTTGTTGGAGGCTATGAAAAATTATAGATTTGATACCTAGGTTCAAGGTAATATCTTTAATCAGTTTAGCCGAACGAATGTACCATGTGTAGCAGAGGGCAAAGGAGAAACGAAGAATTCAGCAAAAACTACATTTTTTTAATTGAAGAACATGAATATACCCTTTAAGTCATTAATTAATAAGAATCGTTGAAAAAAAATATAATAACAACCTTCACAACCACCACATCCTTGTTGTCTGTTTTATGTATAATGTAATTGGTTCAATTTTGAAAAATTTAAAAAAAAACAAGAATATTTAAACTGCGCAAACCTTACCTCCCTAGCGCCACCCTCCCTCGCTCTCTCCTTCAACAGTGTCCCATGGCTATATTAAGTTAAATAAATAACTTTTTATTGCAATCCAATATTGATGGAATATTCTGATGAAAATTGAATAAACTAATGCATTTTCTATAACTGTGCAAAGATTGGTTCAATTGCTATCGTTTTTATATTATAGCTTTTCAAAGTTGACAGGGCTTTTTTGAAATAAAATATAGATCGTAAAAACAAACAATTTTACACAATTTTCAAAGCAAAATGGCTCTAAAAGTTCAGATTTTTTCTACGAGTAATTAAAAAGATAAAGGAGTTTCCATTTGAATAAAAACGCATGGCCTGGGTTATGTAATAAGCCGCAGATGATCACCCAAAATAGTCGATAAGCCAATAATAACTGATATCACATTATTTTAGCACCATATTGGTCAATATTGGCAAGTTATGTGGTCATTTTGCTATGAAGTGAAGACTGTCCAACTTTCAGTGGACCGCATACATTTAATACCTTTTATCACATTTACGCATGGTGATCCGAGATTTTAAAAGATATCGGTCTTATTTTTTGCTCTAACATAGCTGAAGAGTGAACCTCAACAAAGGGTGAAAAAAGTGTCTTCCGATAAGTGGTCTAGGGCAGTGATCTCCAACCTGTTGTCCGTGGCGGTAGCATACGTGGTCCGCGAAAAGGATTTATTTTTGAAAAAGAAAACCTTATTACTATACATATCGTGCATTTTTCCCCCAACAATCAAGATTAATTTTTCAACAGACATGTCTAGAAAAAGATTTAAACATTTTTTGTGATCAAAAACTTTGAACTAAGTTTATGGATGTGGGCCGCAGCAAATGTATTTTCAAAGCCAAATGATTCGCGATCCTAAAGAGGTTGGAGAGCACTGGCCTCGGGAACTGTCCAAAGCGCTTCAAAGACAGATAATAGGTGAAAATATGAGGTGTCAATGACTTATAGATAGACTTTAGGTAGATATAAATATGACTTTAGGTAGCTGCCACTGTATATGAACACAATCAAATCAAGATGAAAAAATAATGCCACTTGTTGGACAAAACAATAACCAAAAATCAATGGATACATCAACCTTGCGGACCGCATTTCGCCTGCGGACCGGAATTTGTTGACCCCTAGTATACAAAACCTCTACTGACTACGCGGCTTTTGTATTGTATTGTTTATTGTGGAAGTAATTGGCCGAGCGAGGTGGCCTTATTACTTAATACTACCCATTAACTTAAGTCTAACAATACATAGCTTATAAGTAACCGAACAAACACATAACATAACGCACAGTACAGTATACAGCTAGGTTAAAAATTAGTCGCGTGATGCCAGTCAATCGTAATTACCGTTACATGTCAGAGCCATCGCAGTTATGGGATCATATTCACTATGAGCACGTCTAGCTAGTTGTATTTTAAGAAGTCGATAGTTACGAAATGTTCTAGAGGGTACATTTATGTCAATTCTAGTTAGTAGTTCGGGTGCGCCAGTCTCACCTATAATTAGCTTAGACATAAATTTCTGCTGAGCTACATCTCGTCTCTTTTCAAGCTACATTGCGACATCTACATTGCGACATCTACATTGCGACACGGGGTAAAACGCAGGACAAAACGTGTAAACTTTCTCTGTACTGACTCCATTTGTTTGGACCATAAGCTGGATGAACGAGACCATACTACCGAACTAGACTCAAGCAGTGGACGAACAAGAGACTTGTATGACATTAAAAGGCAGTGTGGGTCGGAAAATTCTCTCGATTATCTGCGAATGAAACCTACCATTTTGTTGGCCTTGTCTAAAATGTCGGAGTAGTGCTGATGAAAATTCAATTTGCAATATGCAGGGAGATAACATCGGATGCTTCACGGATTGGAAGGAATAGATTAAGATCGTCCACGTACAATAAACATTCAGAATCGCTAACAGCCGAAGTAACGTCATTGAAAAAAAGTGAAAAGAGTAGTGGTCCCAGGTTGCTACCCTGTGGAACGCCAGAAGAGCTCTCAAACACGGTAGAAAAGAAGCTATCTACTTGTAGGCGGTAGCTACGAGCCGTTAGGTAGGATCTAAACCACTCCACCATGGAAGCAGAGAACCCAAGACGTTCTAGTTTAGCTAGCAATAAGCGATGGGTGACACGATCGAATGCAGCTTTCAGGTCCGTGTAAACAACGTCCATTTGAGTTCCCCGAGGCAAAAGCCGCATGACACTTTGATACGAACTCAACTAGATTAGTTGAGACACTACGTCGAGGAATAAAACCGTGTTGGTGCGTTGAGATAAGAGAACGGCATCTGTTTATAATCGAGTTTTGCACGATGATCTCAAAGACTTTGGCACCAGCGGACAGTATGGTAATCCCGCGATAGTTAATGGCAGAATTTTTATCACCTTTTTTGTACACAGGAAACATCACAGAAGATTTCCAAGCTTCGGGAACAGTGCATTGGTTTAACAAGAGTTTAAAAATGCGTGCCAGAGGTTCTGCTAGTATGTCACCACAGTTAACAAGGACTGCCATTGGAATGCCATCTGGTCTAGATTAAACCCGCCACTGTCCTTAACAAAAATAGGTAGTTGCACTCAAAACAGGATAAACAGTCCTGCGTATTTGGGCTAGGACCATATTAGGCTTTAACTCGCGAGTTACAGGGTTTCACAGTTTATCTCAAGACCGCGGGACCCCTTCCCGAATTTGTCTTAGCTAATGCTAAGACTGCGCTATGATGCTTGAAAACGTTGATGATACCTGAATTCATCGGATGCAATGCTGAATCTGCGGCACATTTCTCGAACACACTGTTCCGCATCGAGGACATGCGGTCGGATAAATTGTTTACACCTATATCCTTTGTGTATATCAGTGTACTGGAAACACCCAATTATCCTTTTCGGGATAAACTGTGAAACCCTGTAATGTATGTCTGTAAAAAGAATTAAAGCAGATGAATATGACAAGCAAAAGAAAGTAGCGACCGATTGTCGTTTGCAACGAATATTTTTTTCAAGTATAGTTACGTCAAACTTTGCGACCAAGCCAAATTTTACAAAAATGTTTGTAGTGTTCTACCTAAAGAGCCAAATAGATAACCCAAGAGTAAAAATGTTTGAAATTTCTACGAAATGTGCCAACGGTAAAGACTCGCCAACTGGACAGCAAAGAGTCACATGCGGATCGCGAGCCGTATTTTGCCGATCACTGCGTTAATCGGATGGCATGAAGATCGTATTTAACGGAAGCTAACTATACCATAACTTCATTCGGCGATAGTTTATACCATAAAGCATACCATAGCAGTTTATCGAATAGTTTAGCGCAGCAAAACATCACAGAACACATGTTACGTTGAGTCTGCACAAAATGTGTCAACCCCGATGGAGCTGCGTTCGCCAGCATCCCTCCGGTTGGAGCAATGTTCACCTACAATAGATTAAAACGGTGGTGGTAATTCTGAAGTTAGCACAAAACCTTTAAAAACATAGAATAAAAAATCGTAGTAGTATCGTTACTGTCGACACCTATTTCATTCGATGTTCACAAAAAAATGTTTTGATGTCATGGTTAGGGTCCAGTCCTTAGTCCTTCTATAGAAAACTAGTAAATATGTAACAATTAGTTCTTTATTAAAAACAATACCAAGATATAATCGAATTCCCCAATGAACAGATTAAAACAAGGCTTGAATCAGAGCAGATATGAAGCAGAGTCCCGTGGTACAGTCGAAAGATCGTACGACTCAATAACATGCTCGTCATGGGTTCAAGCCTAGAATTTGACCGTCCCCCCGTAGCAAGAATTGACTATCCGGCTGCGTGGTAATGAATTAAGTCTCGAAAGCCTGTATAGGCCGGCATGTCCACGTGGGACGTTTATGCCAAATAGAAGCAGAAGATGTAGTAGAGTATGTTCCAATGTTTTCAGCAAATCTTTCATTGCGCTTTTTTTTTAATAACACATGCACTCAACACACTTTTTATTATTTATTATTTATTTTATACCACGATGTGAGGACCATACCATGTTAAGTTTTTCTTTATTGTACAAACTTCCTGTCGGAGTGTCCTAAAACTCCTCACTTTTGCGTACATTAATACAACGTTTGGCATTAGCTCCTCACCCACGGCTCCGCACGTGCTGTTGCATGGTTGTACAGGTTGAGAAGTAAATCACGTTCCTGCAGGCAAACGTTGATGGTATCAAACCCAGTTTTTTTTTCTGTTCACTCTTTTACCCTATACGAAGCAAATTTAGCCGGCCAGACCAAAACATTCACGCGCTGGTCCGAATCGCCGCTATGCGTTGTTCTTGCCGCCGTTTCGGCCTGCGCCACAAATATGTAACGCTTCATGCGCACGCAACTCACCGGACGCAAACGCAAACGGGTGATCAATGTGCTTGTCCAGTGAGCGTCCACTACGATGTCAGCAGTTCTTTGTCAGCTTTCGTGAAGCAATGATCGCACCAAGTGAGAAGTAGCTACCTACCGTTTGCAGTACTCACAAGTGACAGCTACTGCATGTAGCGGTGTAGTAGTAATACAAGTGTTTATAACATAGCAAAAAACAAAAAAATAAAAATCATGAAACTAAGTAAAGTGTTTAATCACAAGTTTGTGCTGGCAAGCTGTAACCTAATATTCATGGTAAATGATTGTATGGATGGTTTTGCCCGTGTGCTAGATTATTGTAGTAATGCATCCCTTCCGTTTGCTACCTTCTGGCACTGCATGAATGCGTTCTATTGTGTTGTTCCGACATGGTGCAAAACGATCGCGTGTTTCCATCGCACCAGTGACAAGTGATTGAAGATACGGCATATAGAACATGCAGATGAAAACAAATCAAAAAACCAAAAAACGACATTTCAATAATACATGATTACAACGGTCACAGTAAGAGCATATGAGTAATTCTAAATAGCTTCGTTATTGTTGTAAAGTGCTTTAAGGAATACAACCAAACCGTTGTTTAAATATGTTTAAAAATATCTAACATCTATTAAAATTTACTTACCACCCATCGAATCAGAACAAAGTTGAACGCAACGTAAAATAAAGTTAACTACCGAATGGCGGGGAAAGGTACCTCACACGTGGGTATGGTTGAGTGATTCTAAAGCGGGTCTGTGTTGTGATTTTTCAGATGGGATTCACAAACTGTCTGTGCACTTGTCCTGCGGTGCCTTACCTTTTCCCCCTACAGTGAGTGTCCAAAATTGAATGCATTGGCAGGCATTGGCATTAAGCAGTGCGGGACGCAACACGCAACGCGAAAGCGGAAGATTACAAAACTGAGTGTAAAAGCCGAACGTAAAAAAAGAGGATGGGGATGAGGGGGGCATTAATTATAAAATATATGCTGCTGATCCAGTGTTTGAAAGGGGTAAAGAACGGTTGAAATTTAACGTACCTGCAAAACTTGTGGCGCTATAATGGGCAAATGCATTGCGCATTGGTTTAGAGGTGAAAATCAACCACTGCAGAACATGTAACATGTATCTGATGCAAACCCTTTCCCTCCGTGCAACACTTCAACTGTAATCGTTCGTGAGGGTATTTTCATCTCTAGCTCACAATTTTCGCTATGCGATTTTCACTCACTCACGCAGTCATTAGCGCTTATAATGCATGAAATTTTTATCGAGAAAACATCAACTGTGTGTTTTAGTGTACTTCTTTGTAAAAAAACGAACCTCACTTTAGAAACAGAAGTGATAATATATCTAAATACTACTATTAGCAGTGCAAACACGTTTCCAGACTTCTTTTTCTCTTTTGATCTATGATAAATGATCAATGTTTTTAAATATATTATTGCGTTTTATTTGCTGGACTACACAACTATGTTGGACATGCTAATTGTGTAAAATTTACTTGATTTTTTGGAACAATATTGAGTAAAGCTTTAAAAAAAGGGCTCAAAACTCTTTACTTACATTTCAGTAAATCTTCAGTATATCTGACTAGAATAATGCATCACTAATTAACCCTTTTTTCTTACGTGAAATGGCTTCTGTAGTATTTTACTGAACTTTAACATCAAACAGTTTCCTCTAATTAGCTTGTTTTAAAATATTTCCCACGACATGTGTTATTCCATATCCCTAAAACCATATAAAGAGGTGTCAAAAATAATAAAAAAAATCAACTTAAAATATGCATGTAGGACAAACGTTACACATGCTAGATCACGTTTTTTACACAGCCGTTGTTGACATGTTTACGCAAAGCATGACGCTGCTGTCCACTGAATGGTGAAACGTACAATTGTTTAGTAGCATTATTCTATGCTTTACTATTACACACAACGTTAGATGACTTTTTTTTTTGTATGGCGGTGTATGGGTTAATGTCAACGCACTTTTGTTGGCATTGAACATCGATCGTGTGAGAGTGCGATGAACGAAACACGAAATGCATCCAATAATTCCTTTTGTATATGGCGATGTATGTTACATCTAATCCCATTCTATATATTTGTAATTGTTTGAGCAAAATGCATTGCTTATGTAGAGTAGAGGGGGAGAAAACGCGCCCTTTCCAGTGTATTGCACATGGCCAGCCGGAATCTTATCTGTGCCATTGCTCTTCAGAATGAATTGGAACGGATACCCTATGTGTGGTATTCTAATAATTCTGCTATAGATCAGTAAACCCATATATTAGTGATACCTCGTAGATCCGCTCCGACTACGGTTTTGGAAAACTTAATTCGACTTTGAATTAAAATCGGAATTAACGCTGGTTAACTCCGACTAGTCTGGATGGGGACCCTTTACGCAACTGATGGAATTAATTCTGCTCAAAACTGCTCTACAATTGCAAACAAAAGCTGATACTGTGGCTTTTTATTTTCTCATATAAAATGACTTTCGTGAATAAGGTTTTTTTTTTAAATACCAAACGAATTGCATTGAAACATTTCATTTCACGTACAAAACGATGATTCTACTTGATCACGAAAACAAATCACAGATCTTTGTGATTTTCAACCGATTTCCTCAGTCGGTGGGACAAATAATGCACAATTAATCGTAGAATCGTTTATACAATATTTAAAAAAAATACATATCGCACAATATTTGAGTATCATCCGTAATCAAAAAGTGTTGAATGATGGATGATTAAAAAAAGGAATCAACATTTTGGGCTAAACTGGATGAATGATCTATAGTTTATGTAAGCATACAATCATTCTCAACACCTTACCCATTTTTTACCTCTTTAAACTTTCAGTTATGTGGCATCACGCTGCTTTCCACCGGGTTTTACCTTTTCACCGATTCACCGAGGATTCTGCTATCTCGCTTGCTAATATCAGCATCCGATCAGCAAAAGACGCCCTTATCCGAACTGGAGCAGCCGCTATTTCACTATGTGGCGTTTGCACTGACCACGGCAGGTCTCGTGGCCATTATTGCCTCCTTGATTGGTTGTTGGGCCACATGTATGAACACGTATTGTGTTTTAAGTATGGTGAGTATTACATTACGCGCAATATTCGTAACTGCTGTAAAGAAAAATCTTTTGAATGCAACAATTTCCCTCCACCTCCCGCTTCTTTCAGTACTTTCTCATTATTCTCTCTTTACTGGTGGCTGAGTTTGGCGTATGTCTCATGATCACTGCGTGGCCTCAGTGCTTAGGATTAAACCTCAACGAAACCGCAATGGTTAAGGCACTCCAAGCCAACTATGGCGTGCCCGGTAATGAGCAATTTACAGCAGCAATGGACTTGGCGCAAACCATTTTCGAATGCTGTGCCATCAACACGAGTATCAACTACGATACATCACTGTGGAAGCTGCAAAGCTTGGGTAAAAAGGAACTAACGGTTCCGTTAACGTGCTGCAAGCTGGTGAATCGGTTCGAATTTACGGCGTACCTCGATCCGGTTCCACTCAATGCAACTCTTTGCCAGGCGCTACAAACTCAAGATTATGAAAAAAGTCGCCATTTGGATGTAAGTAATGAATGAATCAAACGATTACGTGTAACATTTGTATCCTTTCCCTAATTTTATCATTTGTCTTACCCCTTAGGGCTGCCTGCATAAAATTGAGCTGTGGTATCGAGAGCAGTATTTTCTGTTTCTTTGCGCTGGACTAATTGTAGCGGTGGTCGAGTTTTGCGTTTTGCTTAGCATTATTTTAAGCTGTACCAAGCTGCCCCGGAAGAACCATGCGGCGCAAATGCTGCGAACAAATCCGTTGCCCCATATTCCAATACCGGCATTGCCGGCAAACCGTCGGGTCCGGGATAATATCTACGAGCATGAGCTGCCTACGCCCATTCCCGTACCAACCATCCGGGAAACGTACATACAACCAAAGGAATATGCCAAACAACGTTCCGATGCGGCTTTTAACAATAATTCTCACTATTATCAGATCTCAAAAAGCTACCTCGTGTAGGGTACGCTATTTTTCAGTAAAAATTTTAAAATTGTATATTATAAGCGCGAATAAAAGAGTGTTATTGTCCCAGTTGATAAACGTGTACTGTATTTGTGCACGGTGTCGCTCTGCTCAATCGCTTATGACGTGCGGCTAAAAATCCAGCTTGCTTTTTCCTCCTACGCTAGCACAACTCATTGTAGGCACTTGGCTTTTGCTTGCACCGTCCTCATCCGCTATGTCCGGTGGAAGATGTAACTTTTCGATAACGAATTTGCTGCGTTTCAGCTTAAACGCTAAATCACGCGTCTTCGGGTGATACGATGCCAAACTATTAAACGGTGTAATTTTGGTAATATTCAACAAGCCATGGTACTCTTTGAAAGCGGGATTTGCCTGCTCTTCCATTTGACCAGCAAATGCTTCCAAGTCAAACGAAAAATCGAACATATTTCTCACCTTTTTGGATAGGTATACATCATCGAGATGGTTGAATAGGTGTAGTGGTACGGTAATAAGGCAAACTGAAAGCGTGTTGCGCACGATAGCTTTTAACAACACCATGAACCGCAGAAAATCTTCCGAGAACTGCTTGCCATACCACAATGGTGAGCCCATAGAATTTAAACAAATTCGTAGCACGTTTTTGGAGCTTTCGTCCGAAGCAGCATTAAACTGTTGTTCGCCGGCTTTACTACGGATGCAGGATAAAAGGGAAGCGTAATGTGGGTTGTTAAACGAACCAAATTCTGGCGCATTTGTTTCTAGTTCGCCTCCGTTCCAGCAGGTTACATCGTGGGCTAATAACATATCAGGACTCATCGTTTTGGTAAGGTCGAAGTAGTGTCCAAGCGAAGTTGCAGGTTTCTGTTCGGAATCTACAGGAGTTAGCTGATTGTACCGAAAGGCAATCCGCATAGTTTCCGGCTCTGGCATGGTGGAGTTGTTATCAGCTGTTTTGCTTTCCTCAAGCGGTGTTGGTAATTTGTTTATCTAAAAAATATGTTTTGTACTTTAATGCGCTTCGTGTTTTGTAATTGAAATTGTGCTTATTTACCAATTGGGTAGCATCTTCATCCATAGTGGCCACCACAAGTGGGTGTTTGTTTACAATTCCTTCGGCGAGAAAATATTTAGACAACACTCTAGCATAATTTCCATGCTTATCTTCACCTAAGGATAGGTGACCGTCAAAGTAGAAAAATGTTATTTGTTTTATTACGAGAAAGAAAAGGATTTTATAAAACTCGGTTTCACTTGCCTATTCCAATGATGGAACCAATGGGAAATCCGCCACCGAAAACATGATCTAATGAAGGGTTTCCCAAAGAAATTATAGACTGTCCCGTATGCACTGAAAGCCGTGTTCCATTAATATTTAAAGCGCGTTTACGTTTCACAAATCCAGACATTTCCAACGTTTTCTAATTAATTTCTAGCACCGGTGTAATTTCACGCAACTAAACCAAAACATGCTCAAACCGCATACCGGATTGTTGACACATCGCTCATCTGGGTTGTCAAACTTCTGAAAAAGTACCCGCCGAAGCATGAATCGGCAGTACCCGATGAAAATGCTATATGAATGGTATGCGGTTACGGTATTCGCTCGAATATCACGTACAGGCGGTCCCCGAGATACACGGTACCTCTTATACGCGGATTCGGAGATACGCGGTTTTCTAAATTTGACAATTCTTTGAGCAAATTGTACTGATTTGACACATCAATTGCAAATTGCCAAATAATTTCCGTTTTGATCGAATGTTAAAAACTATTTAAAAAGGTTTAAAACAGTTATATTCAGTCAGAATAATATCAAATAATTCATAAAGTGACTAAAACCACCCCTTACTTGCAAAATTACACGAAAATTAGTGATATTTTAGCTGGAAATCACGAGATTCGACTTACGCGGAAATTCGAGATACGCGGTATTTTGCGGCCGTTTTCGGTCCCCATTAACCGTGTATCTCGGGGACCGCCTGTATATACAAATATACTAAAATAAATGAGATAAATGGCCATTAATTTAGTAAAACGTTAGTAATTTCATACACTTAATCATTTACAGTAGAGCGCCGTTCATCCGGGCTCATTGGGACTCGACCTCTCCCGGATACTCGCAAACACGGATAATGAGTCAAAGAATTAGTGATGGGAACACTGAAGTTTTTCTCGGAATCGATTCCAGCTAGCTCTGCAGTTTTTTGGTATCGATTCCGAATAGTAGGTCCGGAATCGGCTCCAGAATTGGAATCAACTCCGGAATTGGTCCCGGAATCGGTTCCTGAATCGACTCCGGAATCGGTTCCGGAATCGAAATCGGCTCTCGAATCGGAATTGGCTCCTAAATTAGAATCGGCTTCCAAACAGAGTCATTTTCGGCATCGCCATAGAAATATGGGTTTGGGTCCAATCATACTACGTATTGATAACCGCAAAAATCAAAATTTACTTGTAAAAGATCCATTTTCATGGAGATTCCTCGACTGATTTCGCTCCGGAGTCAACTCTGGAATCGGCTCCGGAATCGGCTCCGGGATTGATTCCGAACACGGAATCGGAATCGGGTAGGTCCGATTCCGAGCTTCCACCACTACAAAGAATACAGTTGTCCCCCGAGATACGACTGTATTTGGGACCGAAAAAATGTCCCAAAGCTAGTAAGTCGAAAAAGTTGTACAATATAATCGAATATAAATATAAAGTTTATAACCGAAGTCGGAATCTACGATATCGTGTATTTTATTTAAATTAATTTTCCATAATGTATTAATTTTACTCTAAAAGCCGTTTAGGGCGGTGGCAACGCTGATCGGATGCGATTTTATCGGACGAGATTTATTTGGGATTTGACAGATAACGTCGGACGTGCGATTTCGTCGTCCGACGTTATCTTGCAAATCCCATATAAAAAAATTTGACTGGCCGTCCGATAAAATCACATGCAAAAAGCGTTGCCACCGCCCTTACCCGATATAGATATTCAAGATAGAGTAGTTCTGGAATCTGTGTGTAGAAATGTGTGGTTATCAGCACAGAAATTCAAAAAATACATCAATTTCTTCTCAATGACAACTTTTAAATGTCACAATCAAAATCGTCGTAACTTGAGGGGGTCGTAACTCGGGGGATGTCTGTATATTTTATCACAAATTCCTGATATTTGTTTTTCATTCATATTATATTTTGGTAAAACCAGTTTTTATTGTCTTTATGGTTTTCTGATGAGAATATCTGAAATGTGCCATGAATTATAGCGTTTTTTGTTATGACAATGGGCTCTGGTAAGCATTATTTCAAATACCCTCCTCAGCACGAAATGTTCCCTTTGTACTAGACTGTCATTTCAGAACAGCACGAATAAGCGGATAGCCGAATAAAAGGTACCCGTATAAACGCCGCTCCACGCTTCGGCGATTTAATAGAACTTGTACCGATAATTTTGATATTTCTGGCTTTTAAGCACTTTTTAGCAAAAAAATCAATTTGTTTTCCATTTGACTGTCAAACTTAGAAAATCGCATATCTCGGGTACAGACTGTGTAGATGAACAGTGAAACGCTGTTTATGCGAACGCTAACGTAAAAAAATAAAATAAAACCTATGTGCGATTGATGATGATCCATGCTACAAATCATTATTTCACTTTCAGCATGAATTTAAATACTTTTTGTATTGCAACATACTTTGAATGTAAAGGAGTTTAGGGAAATAAAACTTTTCTTGATAAACGATGGGAACGGAATAATGATATATTAAAAACTGTTTGGACAGTTGAAGCTGAATGGACTCAAACGTATATAATTGAATTCATTGTTATGCTACAGGAGTTTTTAGACAAAGCATTTCATGTAGAAAGGTTATTTTGTGAATCAATTAATCACCATTACCATAAAAATTTCCCAGACCAATG
Source organism: Anopheles coluzzii (assembly GCF_943734685.1). Taxonomy (NCBI): domain Eukaryota; kingdom Metazoa; phylum Arthropoda; class Insecta; order Diptera; family Culicidae; genus Anopheles; species Anopheles coluzzii. The sequence continues at coordinate 55,141,395 of NC_064671.1, read as the reverse complement.
GATTTTGATTTGGTGCACTTTATGTATTCGAAAAGGATTTATACAATATTTTAAGATTTATAGATAAATTTGAGAACACGCCTAACATAAATAGTGGATTCTTAGCCAACTTAGGCACACCGACAGGTATTTAAAAACAATACTTATTATCTGTAATTCTAATGCTACATTTTCACCATGTAAGTCTTGTGACGTGATCGGTTTTGGTTTTGGATGTTTTTATAAAACCTAGAAACTGCAGTTCCGCAACTGCTCGAGTGAAGCGAGCCCTGTTCAAAAAAGGGAAAGAATTTTAAAAATTGCAATAAAAAATCAATGGTGTTGAAAACTTCTAAATACTTACTGAATTACTGGATCGATCTGTTGTTCTGCACCGTCACTGTTGACATCATCGATTACGGTACGGAATGCTTGCAGCCAATCGAACAGATTTATCATCCGACCACACTCCAAGTGGAGTTTGTATGCGATTGAAAGATCTGGCAAGGATGGGATAATGCAGGAGGATTCATCGAGAGTGCAGCATTCACATTGCGTGTAAAATTGGGGATTGTTGAGAGCAGTGTGAACTGCGGCCCTAGGAGCACCAATGATGTGCCGACGAATGAACGAACTGTCATTGTACAGAAACAGTTCAATTAATGGCACTTTTTTGCCTGTCGGTGGGTGAAGGTGTCGTTGGAAGATATTGCCTAGAAAATAATCCATTATCTTGCCTACAGCTCGGGTGGCAGCAGATTCACTTTTAGCATGTTTCGCCGCCGTCAGCAGCTTTTCCCGCAGCTCTTGGCGTCCCATTTGGCTAGACAGTAGAGTTTGTTTGTCCTGCTGTGTATCTACGTCGATTTGTTCGTGACTAGCAACTGCTAGCTCCTCGGATAGTATCGCCAAACCGTTTGCCATTGCCTCCAACGGTGCTACTTCGTACACCAAGCAACCTTCAATGTTCAATTGATCGTTCCGATCAACCCACTGTAACACCACATCCAGCACCTGTTTAATCTTCAACAACATTTCTTCCTTCGACAGGAACGATAGCAATTGCATGCATTCCTTGAACTCGGGCTGTTCAGTAACGTCGCAAGACACACACTGACAATAGAGCTCACGGAGTTGCCGTCCCAACGGTGCCTTGGGAAGGTCGGATACAAGTGTATGCAGTATTTGCAGTGCGCAGTGAAAAGTAAACCAATAGTTATGCACCTTCATTATCATTGGCGTGAGAGATCGCTTGAAGTAGTCATCGTTCGTAAGGATGTCGATGACTTCCTGGGGATTTTGAAGAGATTCCACATAAGGACGGAATGAGGGTAGCTGCCGTATCTGTTCCAGCTCGGCCGATGTCAGTTCGTTGATGATTGCTTGTAAATCGTCTGCGTCGTCGATGATGGCACTGAGCGCATTAATTGGTTGTTGAAAGTAGTGATCCAGGAAGGCGAACTTGAACCCCTGAATAAAACCGTTGACGGAAAAATCGTAAAACAGGAAAATGTCCAAAAGCAGTTTAAACACTTTCCCGGACAGATGAAAAGGGCAGAAAGGTGTTAGCAGAACTTCGTCCAGGATTTTGTTGAGATTGGTCGCCGATGGTTCCGATTGAAAAATGGATAGCTTGATTTTGCTAGTGACATGATATGGCAGTACATTGTGAATAGTCGAAATAGCAGTTGCCACACCAAATACAAGCACGAACGGCAGCGTTGTTGCGTAAGAACTAAAAATTTAGAGAAAAATGGTTTACAAACAAGGCAAACTTGACGACTGATAGAAAATACTCACTCCAGTATAAGTATCAGATCTTGCAGAACCAGCGGATTGAACAGTTCAAAGTCTGGGATAATAATGGTGAGTTTTGGCTTAACGCGACAGTTTATATGCGTTTCAGTGTACCATGCATGCAGTACGTCCAGATTGAGCTGATTTTTACGAAGCGGCTTCTCCTCTGCAGTATCTGTTTGTTGGCCGTGTATGCATTTAGCAACAATCGTTTCCACGGCCTGCTTAAGACTGGATCCATCACGGGACGGCAGCAGCACAACAATCGAGAGTGTGTTGTTGCGGATATCTTCGGCCAGCTTCTCGAACTGGGAGAGATGGTCGGTTTGATTGATACCAGTAAGCAATGCCGCAGTAGGAAGAAATCCCTCGTACGTGTCCGTTTGTTGGCAGCTTTCAATGAATTTCAACAAGTCATCGATAATTTTCCCATAGCTGCTTGTTTGCATCTTCAGTATCATTTGTCGCAAACGTTCCCAGTTCGTTTTGTACATACGAAACCAATGCTGCTTTGTTGTGCTCGTGTCTAGGAGGCTGTTACAACGTTGGGTCTTTTTACGTCCTTTGACACGCGTTGCTCCATTTTTAAACACAAATACCCCCTGAAAGATTTAAAGAGCATTGAGATGTGGAAAAGTGTTTAATTTTTAAATCTGCTTAAAACAAACCTTCGAAACTGAATTCGTTGCATCCATCGTTGATATAAATTGCCGCTTTATTTCAGCTGTAAACAAGACCGATTGACGTTTGGAAATGGCGCGCCGTGAGCTGCTCGTACTCTGCGGACGTGCTCCGACTTTTGCGGCAAAGGCTCATCACTGTAACGACTTTTGGTTCTCGTCCGTTATTAAAATAAATCTGGTTTAGTTTAAAAAAAATCCGAGATTTGAACTACGGTAATTGGTTACAATATTTAATTAATAAATTAATTTGTAAATAAAAAGAACTAAAACCATTAATTACTGAAATCGTCATATGGTTTGAAAATGTTCTATAACCGTTGAAATGTCAAACATTAATGCTGTTCCTGATGTCAGATCAATGGATTTGGCCCAACCTGCAATATGAAGGTTATTGCTTACAAATAAGTCGTGGAACAACAATTAGCTAGCCTTGATCGGGTGAATTTCAAAGAATGGAATAAGGAAAATCGTGCAGAATTCATAATAACTTTGAACATCATTCTACAAAAGTTTAATTAAACTTTATAGTTGGTGCAGATCGTATATAATAATATTTCAAATCTCAAAAGTGTCGAGAGACTACGAAAGCGTTCGTCATTGGTTCTGGTTGCAGTACAGCTCTATAGGGCTCAGGGTAAGTGTACACATATAATGACCCGAACATGACTTGCAATTTGCTTTATTCGGTTTTTCTCAGCACTATCTGGTTTGTGCCCTTTTTTCATTGCATGGCGTCACCTAAAACATTCTACCCATAGGAACACATTCGGTTCGATTCGATCGATAACTGAATAGATGTGCGTCTTCTAGAAAGTGCCGAGCAGGTGTGTGCTGTGCAAGATCCAAACCACGTAAAATGCCGCAGGAAATTAAACGGGAACGTAAAACTGCTCAGGTAAAGTAACATTCAATACACAAATGAAGCATCTATTTTAACTATCGGTAGCAATTACCCCTGAGTGTGTTGCCAGCAGCAGCGTATGTGCAACATGTCTACCACTCGTTTCGTATAGTGTGCTAGAATTAATCTCATATCCATCGAAATGTGTACCCCTTTCTGTATTTGTAGTCAATGATGCGCCCGAAATCTATTCACTGGAATGAAGTAATTATCCATACCGCGATGTTTAACATCCATTCGTAGTAAAACCGATCGATCCGTTTGCTTAATTATGATTTGCAGGCACCACTATCCCCCTGTCCCATCCCCGATATTAGTGACGATGAGCTGGTGTCGATTACGGTACGCGATCTCAATCGTACGCTTAAAATGAGAGGTCTAACCCGCGAGGAAATTGTGCGCATGAAGCAGCGGCGTCGTACGCTGAAAAATCGAGGATATGCCGCCAGCTGCCGCATAAAGCGCATCGAGCAGAAGGATGAACTGGAGACGGAAAAATCACAAGAATGGCGGGATATGGAGCTGATGCACGAGGAAACCGGTCGATTGCAGGAAGAGAACGATTCGCTCCGTAACAAATACGAGGCGTTGCGAAAGTTTGCTCTTTCGAAAAAGATTCCACTACCGCCGGAGCTTGACGTGCTGTGAAGTGAGGTCAAGACGTGGCCAATGACCGTGCCGAATGTTTCACTGCTGTAACTAATTTGTTTATATTCCATCTCAGTACTTCGATTAGTATAATTGTATATTGAACATTAAAATAATAAAGTAACATTTTATATTCTACACTCGCTTGCACGTGGCCATACTTCGACACTAGGTGCAATTGTAGATCAATTTGAATATTTGAACATCATGATGTCATTATTTCTATATACAATGCATCGCTCGCGATAACGGGGTGCTCTAAGGAAAGGCAATGATGGCTAAAAATTATCATTAAAGAACCTTCCAGCGTTCGCGTGAAGTTTAAATGAAGAAGACATCAAGTAAAGAAGCTCCACCTTGTTGGGCGGCGTAAGAAAACATCAACTGAATCATATCATAGTATCAATGTTTGATAAGCTTATCAGGTCACTTTGAAAACAGTTGAAACCATTTTGAAACCAGTCCATCTTGCTATCTTCGTGCTTAATGATTTTTGTTATATGAAGGATTTTTTTTAATAAAATATCGTTGCAAAATTATTAACAATCAAAAGTTAAAACAAATCTTAGCTGACCCGCAATTGGTTAATTGTACCTATGTGCTAAACTGTTGTTCGTTCTGTACCACATTGCATAATACCAATAGCCAAAAAGGGCTTGACATGGGAGCAAACTCGTTCGGATGTAATTGTCGCACGCTGACCAAGAAAATGTAATACAGGCCACCCGAACAGGGTAACAACACGGTGGATGGGGGTACGTGATAAGTAAAAATAAAACTGCGTAAAACAGCCCGCTACCATCGATATGTATCGCAGCATTGAACAAATTCGAAAATCTGTTTCACGATCAATGGATCTGTGATGTAGGGCATGCCCAATACCACCACTCGTGGTATGACTCGCCTATTGCATGATCTATCGTTTCGTTTCAGATATTCGTTATCGGCGGTTTTGTTGACCAGCTGAGCAAGCGGTGTTTTTTACCAAGTACCGTGTTTGTGTCTCATTCTTCAACCGCTCAACTGATGATTAAAATAGGTCCAGGAAGTTTAGGTAAAAACGTGGTCCAGGAAGTTTAGTAAACGTTGGCAAGCTTCCACGTATTGTAGTAAAAAAAACTCTTCAAAAATTGATGAAAATGATTATTAATATTGCAAATGTTTCAGCGCATTGTATCTCAGAAACGAAACAAAAACACATCATAAGTTCTCATAATATATTCTTCGAGAGAGACACCGAAAAAAACACCTACTTTGACACAAAAGTTCGGGTGAAGCGAGCCCTTGCACGACGACGGCGCGATAGCACGGAGATAAGACTGATCGTTCAAGTAACTACGACACGTTCGTATGGCAACGACGAGTGTGCGCGTTACACATGGGTCCCGAATACGCACGAATACCACACTGCCGGGTTGCCGGGTTTTGGGATAAATAAGCGAGCGGTACGCACGCTTGTTTTAGTCTGACCATATTCTTAGCTCAAGTTCGATCAGCAGGTAAGCTAGTGCGCGTCGATGAAGGTTAAAGCATAATGCATACCAGTGGGTGATGAGCGTTATCGAAAGTACATTGTTCGATCAAAACAGAGACCTGCAAAGAAATGGGGTGCAAAAGTGGAAATAAAATGTATTGTTTCGCTTCGAGTTGCGTTCGAGGTGCAGTGCAGTATTGTAGCAGTACCAATATGTGTAATGCAAAAGCCGTGTAATGCTTAACATGTTGGCAAAACTTTATGAAATCTTTGCGTCCTACGCCCTACGAAACAGCGAATATGGTGCAACAAAATATTAAACGCGTGTGTTTGCATGGGGTAAAGTTTGCGGTACTGGTCCTGGAGCAACCGGTTTGGAGAACAGTCGCATCAGCACAATTGGGTGATCAAGGTTAAATCAATCTTCATCCAAGTAGCCCGGTGGGTCGGTTCAGTGCGGAGAAGCATGATTTTTGATGGTGTTTACTAAACACAAATCTTGTTTTCGCTTAAGAAGATTTACTTTTACTGGCAAAAAGCTGAAGTAGTTATGAAAATGTGATACCAAAAATCCAAAGAGAAATAGTTTAACCTCCAAAGGTAGTTCTAGAAAAGATGGAGAACAAGAAGGTATAGCGATTGTGTTGGTTTGGTAATGAGGTTCGATAACGATTCAATTGTGCTTAAGTATTTGCTGCATTTGCTGCTTACAAAATATGTATTTTTGTCATGTTCATGTGAACATAAAAAGATCAAATAAGAAAGGCGAATTTGGAACAACTTAATAATGCTATGAATTAATTCATTATGCTGCACAGATAATTTAGAGACTCAAAAGTAACTATTCTATCTGATTGAAGTATATTGAGTAATTGCAGATCGTTCCAATTTATAGATGAAAATGACTGTGATTTATGTACACTTTAAGCGCTTTTCTTTAAAAGTAACCGCTCTTTCCATTCGTTTCCCTTTAGATCTTCACTTAAGTGCAACATCATGCCGGATTACAAGGTTTACTATTTCAACGTAAAAGCTCTGGGCGAACCACTGCGGTTCCTGCTGTCTTACGGCAACCTTCCGTTCGATGATGTGAGGATCACCCGCGAAGAATGGCCAGCACTCAAGCCAAGTGAGTCACTCGACAATCGGTCCGTGTCTAGTTTGTCTCTGTACTGTTGTTGTTGTTAGCATTTGCTGACAGAGGGGTTTTGCTAAAATTGAATTATTCATCACTATCGTACCTGCAGATCGATAGTACATTGATTTCTCATGATTATTTAACCCCCCCCCCTCGCCGCGTAACCTTAACATAACATCCCACCCGCAATAGTTTCTAAATACATGTACGTCTCACGCCCAACGTCCCCGGTCAAACGACCCTTGCCGAGTTTTGTATTCCCTCGCCACCGAGATGTTCTCGTGATGAAAAGCCGATGTCACGATTGGTTTGGCACGGTTCGATTGACCTTCTAACCGAGATAGTTAGAATACTATCGATGTTTCGTGTTCTTTGAAATCGTCATTGTCGTCAATTGATGCACTATAATTTTAGCCATCGATTGATCCCATTCGATACACATGCGTACCACTTTGGTACCGCCAATGCACCTATGTATCGGTGGTGATGATGACGATTTGTTAAAATAACTTCACTGCAGATTCCGCGTCATGTGATTAACCTGGTTTTGTGTGTAGGTAGTATTTTAGTGTACATGTCTTCTTTGTATGTTATTTTTTAAATATGATCTTGAATGCAGCAATGAAAACAGTGTTTGCTTTATGTACTTCAAAATGCGTAATATGACCTTAAGGATAAGATTCAATTTTAATATTGGCTGGATTTTGAATTTATACATTTTGATATGCGATATTACAACATTCGATTACAAGATAAACACACATGTACACGCGTTCACATGATATAATCACTTGAAGCAGCTGATTCTGGAGTCCAGGGAGTGCATTTTTATTTTTATTTCAACATTTTTTTGCATCGGACTGGGTCCGTGTACTACAAATTTACCCCCCCCCCCCCCTTTCAAGTCTCGCTTAATTCCATCCATCCATTCCCACAGCGTTGTTCATACGTATATGCCCACTCCGAAACCTTCAGAATTTTGCGAAGGCCATCATTCCAGTTGCCATGAACCAACAATTCCATCTTTCGTTTCAGCAATGCCGATGGGTCAGATGCCGGTACTGGAGGTTGACGGCAAAAAAGTGCACCAGTCGGTCGCTATGTCTCGCTATCTGGCCAACCAGGTCGGTTTGGCCGGCGCTGATGATTGGGAGAACTTGATGATTGACACCGTGGTCGACACGGTGAACGATTTCCGTCTAAGTAAGCGCGTCCGCTTAAACGGTGTCCCTATTTTTCCGAAGGCACTGCAAAGTGCCTTCTGCTTGGATGGTTCTACCGGCCATATTTTTGCAATCCTTTTTTGTAGGAAGGATGATTTTTGTAGCAAAAAGATGTGCACAACACATCGCATGGCAGCATTGATGGGTCTCGCACACCCTTCGAATGTTATTGATTGATAACGTGTGTTTTTCTTTGAACACAGCGAACCAAGTAGCCATTGAGCAAACGCAATTTCCTAACGAAAAGGATGCAAAAAATGGCCGATTGGATTATTCCTACCAGTAGGGACATTTAGTTTTACTACTCAATCTGAACCTCGCACATTAAAACCCTGTAACATTTTAGAGATTGCCGTTGTCTCTTACGAGCCGGACGATGAGATCAAGGAGAAGAAATTGGTTACTTTGAACAACGAGGTCATTCCATTCTATCTGGAGAAGCTGGACGACATTGCACGCGATAACAATGGATACCTGGCCAATTCTAAAGTAAATGCTGTTCGCAATTATGATCGACCGATGTGTGATGGACACAGGTTTCGGGCAAACCATGCACGAACAATTCACCATTATCCATTATTTATTTTTTTCTTTCCTCATTTTTCAGCTGAGTTGGGCCGACATTTATTTCACCGCCATTTTGGACTATTTGAACTACATGACCAAGTCTGATCTGGTCGCAAACCATCCGAATCTGCAGAGAGTGGTTGACAACGTAACATCGATCGAATCCATTCGTAGCTGGATTGATAAACGACCAAAGACTGAAATCTAAAACGCTATATACACTGGCGCCGAAATGCGTGCACCGACGAACTGTGTCACCGAATATACATTCTAGCCAACGGCCCAACAACAATCGACTGCACTGCCGCGAAGCAGTTCGAGGCAGAACGATTTTTTTTCTCTGCAGAAGAAATGCGTCGGAATAATTGAAATACAGCAAAAATATGGAAATAAACATGTTCGTGATAGCACGGACAAACAAGAACCGTAAAAATCAAAGCCTGCCCTCTTGACGGGAGCCAACAAAAAAAAAAAAACAGTTTGAAAAAGCTCTTTCCGTTTTCCTTGCTGCTGTTACAATGATTTCGTTTCATAATCTTATCTACTAACAAACCAGCATGCTCCTCCTTCGGACCCTGCAAAGTTGCATAGTCACGTTAGGCTGGGCCGGGTTGTTGGCGGATCTTCTTCCTTTGTGTTATTTTTATTTTTTCTAGTACAAACCTGTTGATATGTGTTGTTACTACTGTATCATAGCTATGCATTCGTCATATTCGGTTCCGTGATAAGACGAATTTTCCTCTTTATGTTTCTTTTTGTAGAACCAATGGATTCAAGACTCAGCTGCTTATCTCATACAACGACACAAACAAAACAGAAAAAAAAACTTAACAATGTTTAAAAAGAAACATTGCGAAAGTTACCAAAATTTACATCGCTCGCAAATCCAGCTACTATTAAAATTTAACACCGCTATTTCTCTTTCTCTCTTTCCCCTCCCTCTGCCCGTTATCCGTCCAATGGTCCGCGTTTCTCTTTCTAGCAATGCCCATGGGCCAGATGCCGGTGTTGGAGGTCGATGGTAAGCGTGTGCACCAATCTCTGGCAATGTGCCGGTATGTGGCCAAGCAGATCAATCTGGCCGGTGATAATCCGTTAGAGGCTCTGCAAATCGATGCCATTGTCGATACGATCAATGATTTTCGTCTGAGTGAGTATTGATGGTCGATGGTGGGAAAGCGACCATACCAATGACGCATTATTTCATTCTTTACTCGTAGAAATTGCGATTGTCGCCTACGAACCGGACGATATGGTGAAGGAGAAAAAAATGGTCACCCTGAACAACGAGGTGATTCCGTTTTATCTGACTAAGCTGAACGTGATCGCCAAGGAGAACAATGGCCACCTGGTGCTTGGCAAGCCGACCTGGGCTGATGTTTATTTTGCTGGTATCCTAGACTATCTAAACTACCTGACCAAGACAAATCTGCTCGAGAACTTCCCGAACTTGCAGGAGGTGGTCCAGAAGGTGCTAGATAATGAGAATGTCAAAGCTTACATCGCTAAGAGACCCATCACCGAAGTTTAGACGGATGGTGTGATTTGCCGAGAAGAGCAACTTTTAAAATGCAATCACCTTGAATATGATTCTTTTTTTTCTTCTACTACTATTTCTTATGCTGTTGGATCGGTCGTTGGTGTTCCGTTTGTTTTTGATATCAACGAATAATTTACCTACTGATTTCAAATTCTATGCACTCGTGATAACACAAAGGTTCTGGCGTGCGTTTTGCATGACGCACTGCGATTGAAATTTCTGCTACGAAGGATACGCTTTTTACTTAACCACGATTTACCAATTTCATCTCATGCATGTGTTCACACAAAACATCATAAGCTGTAATAACAGTGGTTCTAGCATTCACGCCTAAGCTAAGCTCGATAATGGATAAGTATGACAATAAATGGCGATTCAGAACGGTTGAGATGATATGAAAATTTTGTGTAAAAGAAACAAAAAATCTTGATGCGCGTGATGAAATTGTGGGAATAAACAAGGAATCGAAACAGAACGTTCGGTTCTGCAAAGCCAAAGCCCATTCAGAGCTTTCGTTGTTTGTTTGAAATGGACACGAGGTGACAAAATGCTGAAAAAGTTTGCAAAACATGTGCTTTTGTCAAAATGCCGTAACCTGGAGCAGCCAGGAACTTAAGTTGACAAAAGTTAACAAAAAATGACAAAATTGGATGTGCGTAAAACAAAGTAAACAAATAGAACAAATTTGGCGCATTGCTATGATGATATTCCTAGAATGCAAGTTTCTAATCGATTTATGTATCGATTTAGTGCTTTATAAACAAAATATTGATCGATTTACAGAGCTTTGAGTTTTTTGTTCATGTGTAGATTTTTGATGCGGCCACGAGAAAATCTCTTTTTTTGCAGTTGACGAGCAGTTACAAGAAAGTTGATTTTTTTCAACTTTTTGTCCCCTCCGTGGCCTCGCGCCAAAAGACTAAACCCTTCAGTGTAAATGCGGCTTGTTATAAGCTGACCGATTCTGTTGAAAGCAGCGTCGAATGACAAGCGAGGAAAAACAAAGCAAGATCACACGCCGGCAAAATGTTAGCCCGCTACGGCAACTTTCTGGTAAGTATTTTTGCATTGAAATGCGGATAAAAATGTGATAAACGTTGCTACTTGAACTCGAATCCTGTAGAAACAGCTTCACTGTGCTGGTGTATCGCTAAGATATCTGTCTACGTACACCTGCAAAGATGGAGTGGGCACCATTCTGCTAGACAATGAGAAAACGCGCAATTCGCTTTCGTTGGAAATGATGAACAGTATTCAAAGGAATATTGTTGAAAACCAGCACGATACGGAACTGCGGTGCATCGTGCTGGCAGCGAAAGGTCGTGTATTTTCAGCCGGGCATAACCTCAAGGAATTGACTGCCGAGCGTGGATCGGAACATCATAAGCAAGTGTTTCACAAATGTTCCGAGCTGATAAGCGCCATTCAGTCGGCGCCCGTTCCAGTCATTGCAAAAGTTGACGGATTAGCGGCGGCTGCTGGATGCCAGCTTGTTGCGTCCTGTGATATGGCTGTTTGCAGTGATAGTAGCACTTTTTCAACGCCTGGGTAATAGCACCTTTCGAACGACCAAAACTAACAACGCATGCGAAATGTTTTGCTCGGGTTGATTGTTTTTACTGCATATCTTTACTCACAACAGGGCCAGCTTTGGTATATTTTGCTCAACTCCGGGAATTGCTGTGGTGCGTGCCGTTCCGCGTATGAGAGCTGCTTACATGCTATTCACTGGGCTGCCAATCACGGCACATGAAGCTCTACAGGCTGGACTTGTAAGTAAAGTTGTTCCTCAAGAACAGTTAAACGAAGAGGTAAGCAACATTTGTAAGGCCATTGCATCGAAAAGCCGTGCTGTGATTACACTAGGAAAAACGTTCTTTTACAAACAAATATCGATAAACGTTGGTGCAGCTTACGAACTCGGTGAGCAAATTATGGTTGATAATCTAGCAACGGTTGATGGCCGTGAGGGAATTAAGAGTTTTGTAGAAAAGCGTAGTCCTAAATGGACGCACAGGGAATAAGCCAATAGAGCCGCATTGCGACTATTTCGATGCATTTACTAGAACGATAGAGAATGTTACAGTTTGTTTAGAATTAGCGAGAATTCCAATCACGGGTTAGTCCGAGATTTATTCTCATTGCAAGTATCATTGCATTGTAATTAAATGGGTTTGAAGAACTTCGCCTACGGCCAGTCCCAGTACTAAAGCTTTTCGAATTTAAACGCATTGTTAATGCCCCTGTGGTATTTCTTTATCTGAACGTTAAACAAAAGATGTAGGGCTGAACTTTAACTTAACAAATGCACCTGAAAGAAACAACCATTTCAAATCGTCTTATTAAATATCAGTATAATGTGTAATTATATGATAGTTCTGTCTGTATCGCAAAATATAGTGTGTTAGTTATTTATCTGTATAGAGCAGCATTGACAATTAGGTAAATTGCGATCTTATCAATGGTGCAGCTTCAATTCCCTCGTGCTTATTTGAAAGAAAAACATATTTTTGATTAAAATTTAAATATCCAAACCTAAAATGAAATAAAAGCATTCAATTGATGGTTTACAAGCTGAGAATAGTAGCTAAAATTAATAATAAGCAGTTAAGGTAACGTAACAGTTTTGTGTACATAAAATCGGTTGATTATATCCGAAAGTCTTTAACACTTATTTGAATGACTTTAATCTATTGTGTTAAAATTGATGTCTTTTTCGGTTTGAGTACTTTAAGTTTCTGGGCCGGTCTGGTGGTACAGTCGTCAACTCGAACGACTTAACAACATATGCCCGTCATGGTTTCAAGCCCCGAATAGACCGTGCCCCCATACGTAGGACTGACTATCCTGCTATGGTAACAATAAGTCATTGAAAGCCAAGCTCACTTCACCAGTGGGCACAAGGCAGGCCTTGACCGGCAGCGGTTGTTGTGCCAAAAGAAGAAAGAAGAACTTTAAGTTTCTGCAATGGTATGGGATCCGAAGCCCCTCGAGGGATAATATAAGCTCTCCCATCCAATTCCTATTCCGATACGTCCTCGTCGTGCAGAGTGGTAACATGTGCCTCCATATATCCTAGATTGGGTACATGGGCTAGATCCAACCCCTTGGGCGGATGGTGGCACATGGCGAACCAGGAGGGAGGTGGGTTTCCCGGGAAACTGGGTATCTGAACGTCGGAGGGGCAACCCGACGCTAAACAAAACGGTCACGTGGGCACGGGGCCAATCACCCGGTCCCATTGAATTAAACCGACTACAGAAAGCCAAAGTAATTTTCGAAACGGACCTAACGAAACCGACCCTACGCAATGCCCCAGGACTACTCTTAAAATGGGCTCAATGAACGTACGCACTCTAAGCGAAGCCGGAGCCTTGAACAAACTTGATGAAGCCCTAGCCACACTGAGCCGTAGCTCAGTAAGAGATTCGGTGGCTAGGGAAAGGTGTGCACAACAGCCGTGGTAAGCATTGTTAAGACATCTACTACAGCTGCCACGACCGCCACCGCGTGTTCGGAACGAGTTTCACCGTTCACCGTTCACCCCGGCTGATCCCCGGAATCATAGATTTCAAGGCTATAAACGGTAGGCTATGCACCCTGCGCATGCGAGGCAAATTATTCAACATAAGCCTCATAAACGTTCACGCCCATACCGAAGAGAAAGAGTAAGAGGAGAAGAACCTGAGGACCTATGGACCTCGCTAGAACCATAGATGCGTGCCCCAGACATGACCTCATAATCATCCTGGGGGACTTCAACGCAAAAGTCGGTAGGGAGCCGTCAAACCACGTGTTAATAAGCCGCCGACGACAGTTGAGTCTGTTAAATGTCAGAACATATCGAGGCTTGATTGGCTTAGTGATACGTTGTAGAATCGCCCGACCCCGTACCAATGGGGGCGGAGAAAACACGCAGCTTCGGCTCAACACGGACTCTCTAAGGGACATTACTGTCCAACAGTAATTTAAAGCCGCTTTAGACGAGTCTCTACAACCAGAAAACAGATATGAAACTACGAGCGAGAGGTGAAACGCTCTAAAAACAAAAATAATAAACTGTGCAAGAAATATACTCCCACCACGTCGTGGCAACACCAAATCCGGCTGGTTCGACGATGAATGCAGACAAGTGACCGAACGTAAGAATACTGCATACCGAGTAATGCAGCAACGGCATAGATCGCGAGCATGCGCAGATGAATTTCCACGGCTCAGACGCGAAGAGAAACGAGTTCACCGCTCCAAGAAGCATGCTTTGGAAGAGTAAAACATGCGGGAACTCGAGCAAACCAGAGAGGCGTACGGACCGACACGAAAGTTTTACCAAGCGATAGCAGGTCACCGAAACAACGTTGTACCTAAGGTAACCTGCTGTCGCAACAAGGATGGAGATCTGGTCAGTAACCAGCCAGAGGTCCTCTCTCGGTGGGCTCAGTACTTTGATGAATTACTCAACGACCAGTTTAATGAACAGCTAGAAGCGCCACTAGCAGATAGTGTCATGCTACTGCCACCTAGCATAGAGGAAACACAAAAGGCTATCTGTCGGCTGAAAAATAACAAGGCACCCGGAACCGACGGAATAGCAGCTGAACTGGTCAAGAATGGAGGTGCACGACTAGAAAACGAGATTCATCAAATTGTTACTGAGGTGTGGGATAGCGAATCGATGCCTTGTGATTGGAATCTCGGCATCATCTACCCCATATACAAGAAAGAAGATAGGTTGGACTGCAACAACTACAGGGGTATTACGGTGTTGAATACCGCCTATAAAATATTCTCCTTGATTCTTCAGAATCGTCTAATACCGCATGTCGAAGAGATAATCGGAAACTATCAAAAAGGATTCCGAAACGGAAAATCAACCACTGATCAGATCTTCACCCTTCGGCAGATCTTGGAGAAGATGGCTGAATACAGAAATGAATACCATCTCTTCATTGACTCCAAAGCCGCATATGATAGCATAGCCAGGGTAAGTCAATCCAGATCCTGGCATACGTTGGTGATATAGACATCATTGGTCTGCGGCTCTCCTATGTAGCAGAAGCCTACCAAGGGATCGAGCAGGCGGCAGATAAACGAGGCAAAGACCAAACTGATGGAGGCAACATCAGCGGACCTAGCAATAAATAATCAGGGCCTACGTAGGCGTGACGTACAGTTAGGTGAACGCACGTTTGAAGTCGTCCCAGAATTCACCTATCTGGGGTCGAAGGTCAGCAATGACAACACCATGGAAGCTGAATTGCGCGCAAGAATGCTGGCTGCCAACCGGTCATTCTACAGCCTGTAAAATCAGTTCACCTCAAAGAACTTGTCGCGACGGACGAAGCTGGGACTATATAGTACCTATATAGTACCGGTACTCACATACGCCTCTGAGACAAGGACACTGTCCAAATCTGACGAAACCCTCTTAGCCGCGTTCGAGAGGAAGATGCTCAGAAGGATACTTGGCACCGGAAAGTGGAAGGACAATGGAGGAGCCGCTATAATGACGAGCTATACGAGATGTACGGCGACCTCACGTCGTGCAGCGTATGAAGCTCGCCAGGCTCCGGTGGGCTGGTCATGTTGTACGAATGGTAACGGACGACCCAGCCATAAAGTCTTTTTAGGCCGTCCACAAGGACAAACTGAGGTGACAAGATGGCGTGGCGTATACATAAAAATACAATATTGTTAACATTTAGGTTAACATTTAGGTCAAATACATTTAGGCATAAATATCTAGATAAGGGAAAAGTTCATTCAATTGCGCAGTAGGATTATACATGCACACAAAGTCAAAAATAGTAAGATGGACCGGGATACGCAATTAGTATATGGATTAAATGAACAAAGATAGCATATCGCACAAAAGAAATTATAAGCGTACCATAAGCCGCCACTGTAGGAATAATTACATATAATTAGGGATCCGCGAAACAAGGGAAGGGAGTTCCACTTCTAATCGCCATTACGAAGTCCTGACGAAAAAAGTAACGAGTAAAAGTTTAAAGTTAAAAAAATAAAGATGCAAGTTTATGTAAAAGTTAACAAGGTGTAAAGAGTTTAAACACGTGTGAAAAAGTTCAAACTCTGATGACATCCTCCTCTACCATCGTGGCCCTAAATCCTTTTTGGCTACTACACCAACCATTGTTGCGGCGCTTAGGTGCAGTCGGGCCTGCCATCTTCTGGCAGACGCGTTCAATGTGCCTCGTACACATCTAACATGAAGCTCCTGCCGAGCCAACTCTCGATTAATTTGCCTGACGGAATCTACTCGTTGCTCAAAGGCCGAAAATACATGGACCGGAGTTTTGCGGCCGCGGAATTCCGCCTGCTGTGAAACCCATGTTCAAACAGTCAATGGCAAGTTTTCCAAATTGTCATATGCATAGATTTTTGAGCAAGCGGAATGGACGAGGGCACACATTGATTAGCAGCGATTTCATTCCCGGTTTGGTCACAGTTTCCCTCATCTTCAAGGACACTGGTATGTTCAAACATCCAATCCATAAATGCTAATCACTATTCAGAACCACAATTGGCCACATACACAAAGCCAGAACGTAGCATCCATGTAGGTAGAGAGCAAGATCCAATAGGGGTAAAGCGAGTTGAAAAGATGGAGGGGAAGAAGAGAACGCTGGTGTGAACAATATTTAAGCCATTATGATTTTTGCACCTAAACCGGCTACCCGGAACTTTTTTACCAGAGAGAGAGACAGAGAATCGTACAGGGATTTCGAGGATTATATCGTTGAAACCCAAGGTGGAATTAAAAATATCAGGTGGTGGAATCCAGAGCATTTTGACAATTCGTCACTTGACGTAAGGTCCCCAGGATTCAAACATTGTTTAAATTTTTTTTAAATGGTTCATTTAATTTTTCTATCACATTTTTTCGATTAAATATTCTTCAAAAATATATTTTGGGCTTTGCAAGTTCATATTTAACATTAAAACATATATTTCAGTGTGTTATTTTATGTTATTCCGTGAATTTATTCTATAATTCATTGTGTTTTCAACATTTTTGAGGATAAAAACTAAGAAATGAATATTTTTTTCAATTTTCACATTAATTCCTCATTATCTACGAGCCGCATGGACAATTTACGTGAGATTATAACTCTTACTCACATGATTTTACATTTCATGCATAAACAAATCATCAAAGCTTTTGTTGATATATCTCATTTTTTCGATAAAATCAATAGAAACACAAATATGCACGTAGTAACAAAGACATCTTTTATATTTGCTAAGCTTTGTGTCTGGAAACCATTGGTTAATGGTTTTAAAATAACGTAAAGTCCCTCAACTATGGCGACCCCCAAGGGCCCTTATCCACCACCTGGTATTTTTAATAGACCTTGGTTAAAACCAGCATATTTTGTTGAAACCCGTTTATTTACCTACTGATGAGAATGATTCAAGCTCCAGTCCATGGGGTACAAAAGTGTCAGCTCTACAGAATCGCTGAACTTGTCAATGGTCTACTTCCGCTTTATCACTTCCGCTATATAACAATATCACGCTGAAAGAGTCCATTATATGCCTTAACAAAACAATGTACGCACTACAGTCATGGACGGTAAGAACTTTTTTAAATGAAAATAATTTAAAATCTCAAAGCAGGAGATACTACACGAAATCCTCGCAATGTTTAGATCAGTGGTTTTCTACCTTTTTGCAGCTTTTCACCCTTCCAGGGTGCAAACAGGATCTCATTCCTCACTCACAAGCTCTTGAGCGGTAGGAGAGCGTATGATCCCATGGAATTTAGGGTAATTTTGATAAAAAATCCTGCCCTAAAAGTAAAATTTTCCCCCTTGTAGGGAATTGCCCACAGGTTGAAAACCTCTGATTTAGAGGGAATGTTAAGCGGAGTGAGATACTAGGTCTCTATCAGTAATTCTCTATTGATATTCTTGATTATAGGTTGAACCGGCTGTACAAGAAAAACGAAAACAGTTACGATACGGTGAGACAAACCCTGACTGTCTATTTGTGAGAGGCTTAAATTTTTTTGCCACCATGACGCCACAGGCGTATGCACACACGGACAGTCTACGCTTATCGATGAACTAAAGTATCGAGCTGTTCCAATGGATGATTATTTTGGCCTGCGATAAGAATTCCTTAAGATAAGTTAAGGTTTGGTTAAATTTGATGCCAGATCCAAATAATTCATAACGTTTGGTGGTTTTTACAGCAAGCATGTTACAATGGTTTATAATTACCTACAATTTTATCAGTTTCTGCACTGAATAGATAAACAGTAATGGACCGAGCGTAACTGTTATCTGCATGTTTTCACCTTAGACGTATTTTGGACGTGTTTCACGACACACCTAGTGCGACAAGGTGAATAAAATTGTTTCGCACAATATTCAGTGTACAGTAAAGATAAAAAAGTAAACTCTTTTTTTGTTCAAGAATTGTTTCAGTTTAATTAATCATCAAATCGATAATTTGAGAATATCTCGATTCCGCCACGGAATTTTTGGGGTAAGTATAATTATGTACAGCACTTTTTTAAACAGTAATCATTATTGATAACTATTTTGCTAGTCAACAAATCGGATTTGTTTATTGAACTTATTATTTAAAGAACAATAAGGAATAAAATGCATGAAGATGCAACTTTTTCTATATGCAATGTACTTCTTGGTGGTTTTCAAAAGAAAACAAAAAAGTATTATAACCTACAACTGCTTTGCGGTATTGGCCTGGTTCAGGAGTGTCTGAAACCGCTCACGGTCTCGCGCCTTCGTCTGCCAGTCCGTTATCCCGGCCTTAATGGCGGACGCCTCCACGCCATCTTGCCACCTCAATTTGGGCCTACCACGCCTCCTCTGTCCTTGTGGACGGCCTAAAAAGTTAATACGGGCTGGGTCGTCCATTTCAATTCGTACAGCATGACCAGCCCACCGGAGCCTGGCGAGCTTGATACGCTGTACGACAGTGAGGTCGCCATACATCTCGTGTAGCTCGTCATTATAATGGCTCCTTCATTGTCCTTCCACATATACGGGGGCCAAGAATCCTTCTGAGCATCTTCATCTCGAACGCGGCTGAGAAGGCGTCAGATTTGGAAAGTGTCCATGTCTCAGAGGCGCATGTGAGTACCGGTATTATACAGGTGCTATATAGTCCCAGCTTTGTCCGTCGCGACAGGTTCATAAGTTTTCCTATTTATGCTGTCTGGTCATATAACATATATGTGTAAAATTTTCGAACAACGAATTAATGCATCGAAGTTCTAAATTATTACTAACTCTTCTTGACTCTTCTACAATTTGTGACCAAATGGATCCGATTATTTCTGTGTTCCTTCAATATGTAGCGATCGACCGACAACGCTCGCTGCTTTGTTTTAATCATTAAATCAGGAAAACAAAAGTTGAACGTTACGTATAGATTTGTTTTCAACAAGATGCTTTATTGAAAAACGAGATTGGAATCAATTTATGTTGACATTTAGATCATATTTTATCTAAAATCATTATAATATAAAACGGTTTGAAAACTAATATTATTACTAAAATAAATGTAGCTACTCTACATTGATCGAAGAAAATGTTGCTTTGCATTTATTTTCTCGAATTATAACCATTAATAGGCATCTATGAATTATTCTATAAAAGGCAAAACAAAAAAAGGCAAATACCGTTTACATTACAACGTTATTTAACATTCTGTTGTTCTTTCTGCAAAATTTCATGATAATACACCCTATCTTTGAATGATTTTAGTCGGGTGCGAACCTGTCGGAATCGATTCCGACCCGTGGGTGCTGTGGGAGCGCTATCATCTATGATAGCCATGTGTTGATAAGCATAACAACTCATTCACTTTGTAAAACTGTCGAAAATTTAAACATTGCATGTTGAAGAGCTTGGGATACATAAAATAAGCCTACTAGTAACATTATATCCACAAGAGTTTTCAAATATGTTGTCATACCTTCAGTTTTGATGTCACATTTTTGAATTGTTTGTTAATTAATTTTATAATGTATTTATGAGAAGTGTCGATCTTATCCGCAGTGTCCGTGAGTCATTTGTAAGTGGCCATGTTTTAAAGTTGTGCGAATTCACAACTTACCAATAGATCACCCCAGCAGTGGAATGCAATTCAACCATAGTGGCACGCATAGTGTCGTGAAGGCATGCAAATAACAGGAATTCAACCATAGTAGCTGGGTATTATATCATAGTGAAATGAAATTCACAGGAAATGGCAGGCGATTGGAAACATTCGGCACAAAATTCAACCGTAACTAGTTTTTGCTCTTCGACGTGTATTTCAGCTCTAAATTCAATACTGACACTGGCTCTAATTCTGATACATTCACAAATCTTAATCTAGCTTCTGTCGCCCATGCAGCAGAAACAGGGCTTCACGACCTTTCCGTGTAAACGGAACAGCTAGAAACAGTTGTAATATCAACACATTTCCTTTCATATGTGATACGTTTCAAACAAATTGAGGACTCCATAGTTTTCGTTTCAAACATCACACTTAGTTTTCACTTTTACAGATATATTACTTTCTGGATGATCTGAAATAGAACAACAAAAAGGGTTACAAGGCATGTGCAACACATGGTTTGTAAACAATCATTTTTCGTTTGATTTTGTAGTCTTTGATTTATCACTGTTTTAAAAACCGATAGCGAATCATATAAGTAAAACATGGTTTTAAGTTTTGTGTCGGATGCACGGGGATTAAAACAATTCAAACAACAACCAAGACTTAAATGCATCGACACACAAATTATTATAAAATCTGTATTCCCTATTCCTAATACTAAAACGGGCCCGCTTATCCTAGCCTAGCTCTACCGAACGAATGTGTATGCTCTCTCTTTCTTCGCTCCCTTCTGCTCCTCTGGTCAGCGACCCGGGAACTCACGCACACATCATACGACAGCCGTCGACTGCTGTCGGCGAGTGGCGCGTCCCGGTGGACAGAACTGCGTAGTCAGGTTGGACCACAATATTAAAGAATATGTTAAACACTAGCGTTTTCTCTTAATTGCTGGTCTGAACAGGGTTTGCATACGTTTTGCAAATTATTTTCCTTTTTTTTGCAGTAATTTTGATACATGATACACTAGGGGGTTATCATCATAATCATCATCATCGTCATCATCATCATCATCGTCAACTCGTGCGACTTCACAACATGTCCGTCATGGGTTCAAGCCCAGAATAGACCGTACCCCCATACGTAGGAATGACTATCCTGCTACGGGTAATAGATAAGTGACTAGAGGCCAAGGCCAGTAGTGGTGTACAGGCAGGCCTTGAACGACAATGATTGTTGTGCCAAAGAAGATTCGTCATCGTCCACTACCGGATGAGAGTGTAGCATGTCTGCTATACAAAATTATATAATAATAGAACCATGTGGAAACTATCACATTTCACAGATCAAATTACACTTAACCAACTTTAACACATCCAGTCAGCCACAGCTACAGTAATAAAAACCCATTTTGAGACATACAACATAAATGCAGCACATGCAAAGATAAAATCAAACAGTGATTTATCGTACGAATTCATAATCGCTGGCCGGATAAAAAATAATTTTAGAACGGCCTATTTTATCGCAGCAGCGTTTGTATTGTTGACATATAGTACAAAACATTTCATGAAACGTTCAAGTATTTTTGCGATCCTACGATCGTTGAAGGCTTTCCGATGAGTACGTAATATGCATAATAAAAATGTTTAGCCACAAAAGCGGCTTATATTGATCATGCTGAAACCCCCCAAATGAACATTTTTTTAAATCGTGACAAAGGGAATTATCTAGATTCACTGTAATCCCGAAACAATCAATTTTTTTAGCCTCAGCAAACATAAAACTTTTTTGTTATAATGGAAACATAATCATTTCAGGGTGCTAAAACAATATCGAAAGAGTTACTACACCACATACGCTTACATGAATAAATAAACAAATTCATCGAACTAATTTGTAACATAACAAAATTATTATGTTTACTTATCTTCGTAAAAGATACCTGCATTGATTGTACGTTTATTCTTTTGTTTTAGTCATGGCACAGAACAAAAATACGATGAAAAGGAAAAATGTTCCAATTACCACCGCATCTTCCAGAGGAGATAGTTCTCAGACCGCCTTGAATGAACATATTCATATAAGCAAATCGGCAATACATGGAAGTTTATATCATCTTCACATAGCAGCAGTAATCCTGTTACGGGCATATGATACACAACAAAAAAATAAAGACTTCAACTTCAACATTACCGTGGAGGATCCTCATGCCGGAAAATTTGACGATGTAGTTCTACGTTACTCCTCTCAACAGGTAAAATATGGGGCAGTTTATCTGCAAATCAAACATAAAGATTTGTCGATTTCTAAACACCCATTACCAAACAAAAAATCGAAAACTACGCCAACAATTACCAGAGCCGCTTTGTTGGATAAGGGAAAAACTTCAAATCCACCGTATTCGATACCCGTCTATTTTTTATCTTTTGTTGAAAGTAATCATAAGATGGAACAACAAAATTATTATTTCTTATGCACCAACGCGCAGATCGACGATGACATCATTCAATACTTTTCTCAAGTAATTCCTAGTGAACATTATATTCTTCAATGTTATCAAGATCTTGATGCCACTTTTTATCAATTCAATCCAGATAACATTTTTGGCCAACTTGAATTAACCATTAAAACAGTCAGTCTTGACAAACTAGGCAAGCTGTTGGCGAAATCAATTTATAACAAACAGAAAATAACTCTTGATAATCCGCTATACAACATGTATGCCGCATTGATAAGTAGAATTGTTGAGCAGTCTAATACAGATCTGGCATCTCCACAGCACAGCATCTATAAATTTAAAAAAGAGTTTTTAGAAGCACCAGAACAATCAACCTTTGCAACGCTACGTACGGCTTTAGTAACAGAATATAAAAAAAATCTTAAAGTAGGAAAAGAGGTTTGGTCCGATGTGGATGAGAAAAAAATCTGGTTGGATCCTAATTTTTCGATAACAGCAGTCAATGATATGTTCGATATGATAAACAAAGATGAGTCGGAATACGCAAAGATTGATGCAAAAATAAAGGAGTTTTATGGAAAATTCATGTTAGTTTGTAAAGCAACAAATGAACTTACGCTTGAAAGTAACGCTAAAAAAATATTAGCAACGTTAACTGATACTGAGCTAAATGCCACTTTTAATAACATGCATCTTTCAATATTGGACGCTATGAAAAAAGCAAACGGCTTACAACTTGACTCGATTTATTTAAGTAACATATTCAAAAATATTAAGTGCAACACTTGTTACATTGAATGGGCTGATTCCACTAAACAATATATAGAGTGCCTAAACATAATATATTCATTTGTTCAGATTAATCCTACGTGGCTGCAAAAATCGTGTTTCTATAGTTATATTGATAAAAAAAGTACTGACAAAAATTATTATTATTTTAGCTCGAAAAATGTACATCTTAGTTCCATCATTGTAATCCAAACTTTACAACTGTTGCAAATCGATTATTTATTTATTGACACTTCCAAATTCCATAATACCGACACGCTGGAACAACATCTCCAATATATTCTTAGATATATCAACGAGGTAAACTATGCTTCACATAGCATTATCATCATCTTAGAACAACACAATTCATCAATAAGTGAAATGTTAAACAAATATCAACATAGATTGATATTACTAGCTAATACTACAGAAGATAAACAAACACCTGAGGAATGTTTGCTCGTCCAAGATCTTACGCAGGAATCGTTAAAAATGCTATTCATGCATAACGATAAGTTAAATCTTTTCGGAACATCAACTTCTCTAACCAGTATTGTCCGCATGACGGATGATCTATCCGTCTTGCTGGATGTATTAAATTTTGCAACATCCACAGGTCGTGAAGAAAGCAACAACATAAATAATCGAAGCTACAATAAGATTAAAAACAACTACATTCATCGTCATTTACAACATTATCCAGCATCTATAATACAGGAGACTCAAGTAAAACATGATTTTAATAAGTCTTTTAATGCCCTAAAAAGTTGGTTTGCTCATAAGACACTTAGTTTTCATGACATTTTACATAAATATCAGAATGAACCTATATTTCATGATATAGCCGCATCCATTACAAATAAAACCCATTACCTTGAAAATGCCCCTGACATGGAGCAGAAGTGCAAATTATCAGTTGTTCTGGATGAAGCCGGATCAGGAAAATCAACCTATTTTACTTGGCTAGCATGGTACTTATCAAAAGAATACCCGTCGATGTTTGTAGTTAAATTAAATGCCATCGAATATTCTTCCGAATTTGATCGATTGTCTAAGGGCAATGTTAATGACCTAAATGATACTGAGGTGATTAGAATATTGTATCAATTCATTTTTCCAGCCATTACTGATTCAAGTCAATACAAGCAATCGGAGGGAGGGATATACAATGATTGTGAAAGCAGTGCATTTTGTTTCAATTTACTGCAATTTTCTAACGGTCAGATCAACCTTGGTGAAAGCAACACTAAGAAGCTTAATTTAGAGCAACTAATACAACTACGACTTTTTTGCAATAAATTCAACACAAAAAAAATAGTATTATTATTGGATGGATACGATGAAATAGTGCCTAACTACTCGGCAATCGTAATCAAGTGCCTGAAATCGTTTGCTTCGTATGATGGAATAAAAAAAATGTTTTTATCTAGCCGTCCTCATGAATTTCAAGATGATCTTAAAACATCATTTGAAGATTTTAAGATGTTTCAATTAAAGCCATTTTCGCGAAACGACCAAATACTTTCGTTGCATAAGTTTCTTTTGGATCAAATGACTGAATATTACCAGTGCGATGAGGACCATAGAATAGTATTGCTTGGGATTGCCTATCTTATTTTGGATAACTGTTTGAAGGATTTAGTTATTGCTCCGTTGTTATTGCAGATGAGCATAGAAACATTTTTACCAGTTATAAGACAACATGTAAATTTTCATTCAAAAACTATATCTGGGAAACTGTTTTCAAGCGAAAAATTTGACACGCTACAGTTGGTGAAGTCTTTTGTAAGTCGTAAATTGGATATACTAACAAATGAAAAATCAGGATTATCAGAGATGTCTTCCAAGACCGTAGTTGCAAGGTGTAATAGAGATATAATTATTCAACTAATTCTACGACAACACTCTACACTAGCTGCATACGTTATCTTTGATAATAGTTTCACAAACGATTCGCTGCGAAAACAGGAAATAAAAGAAATAATTGCTCAGAATGTGGAAAAAACTGGAATTATAAATGGTGTAATATATGGTATGCCAATGTTTGTTCATAGAATTTTTGCTGAATACTTTGCAGCTACTTGGTTGTACGAAAATAAGGACAAACTTCATAAAGAAATCTACTTTAGATCGCAAACATTTTGGATGCGACATTTGAACCAAACACGAAACTTTTTCGATCGAATGATCGTTGCCCAATTTCAGGAAAGTGAACATCAACACGAACGAATCGCACATAAATTTCACTTAGCTGTGCTCAACAAATCTAAAGTACAGGTAGAGACGCTTCTATCGATGGAACCTACTCTTATAAAAGCTAAAGATGCTGCTGGTCGAATTCCTTTGCACTTAGCTTTGCAGTACGATAATGATAAAATTCTGCAGTTACTGTTAAACAAAATGGATACCCATTTAGTGAATGTGAAGGATAATCTTTTTCGGTGGAGTGCACTAGATTATGCATTCGTTACAACCAATAAAAATGCAATCAAATCTCTTTTACGTCACGGTGCCACTGTCAATATCGACAACTTATTCCAACAACTTTTTTCAAATGACGTTGAAAATTTGATAATCAATACTTGCTGTTATATCAACCATATACCTTCTGCTGACGACGCCCGACAATTAGCAATTAATGTTGTTCAATATCTGTACCACAACAAGAACGTCGACATTCGGGTTAAACGCGCGAATTTGAAAGGCTTGTCAATTTTGGAATATTGTATTACGAAAAAGATGTTCGAATTGTTTAAACAGTTTATTCTGCACCACGTAGATGCACAGAACTACTTGTGTAGTATTTCCAACCAATTGATGATAACAGCAATCAATCATAAAGCTTACGATATCGTATGCTTTGTAATTGATAGTCTTGATTACTATCCTCCCGAAATAAAGAATACTTCATATATATTCACGGCAGTTATCACAGCCATCAAGTTGGGTCTAATGAAATCATTCAAGATTTTTCTTGAACAGTTATGTTTTCGCTTGAACATTTCCTATGCCGATGATAACATAGACGATACCTTTACGGCAAATAGCACTGTATCCTTTCACGTAGACACTGCTAGTTTCCCAAAGGGCTGTTGTGTGCGCACCTCTAAAAAAGTTCTTTTACCATTGCCAGAATATGACGAGCAGAATACTTTAAATAAAAATTATCTTTTCGAAACACTCTTGGCTAGAGCAGTGCAAGAAGGAAACGTTCAAATGATAAGACACATTATTGCAAAGCATGAAATGATTGTCACTAACAGAACTATTGTAATGGTAATGCGCTTACTACCAAAGGGAAAACGCGTTGTTCATGACAAATCTTACGTTGCTTTTAAATATCTATTAGACAGGACAGTCGATCTATACACAATCGATAACGAGGGACGAAATCTTTTACACATGACCATTCAAAATGGTTGTTTCTTCATGGTACTCTGTTTAATAGATGCCAAATTTGACCGAACATTAATCAACACTAGCAATCAGTGGAATGTGTTCCATTACATCGCTTCAAGTGAATCAAGTTACAATAATAGGGCGCTTCAATTGTTTAAATATTTTATGCTACTTGGCGATACTGAGCGGTACGACACACAGGATGTTTTTGGAAATAGTGTCTATGAAACAGCTATAATCAATGATAATTTTGATATTGCTCGAGAAATGGTAGAAACAAAACTTACAAATTCTTCTACACCAGAGCGAATTGTGTTTTTGCTTGATACTGTAGAACGGCTTGTGGAACTAGATAAATTAGGCAGCGTTACGGAATATTTTAAATACCTATTTGAATATGGAGATAATGTGTGGAAAGAAGTGTATGATACTATCTATAATCGTATACCTATAGTTTGAATTATGTATGATTTTTAAACTAAATGATGAAGTACATATTGATGGTTTCCAGGCATTTTAATAGGTGCCCTTTTGGCAATGGAAATCAGTAACCAGTAAAATTTGTGTAAAAAAATTGGCATGCTTACATGATAATTTATCAGAGAAATGTTCAAATCCACCAAAGTTTGATTGTAAAATTTAATCAAAACGCCGTGAGAATGGTTAGTAAAAATAAAATATAGCTTTCTTTTACAGCTGTAACAGCCAAATCGTATTGTTATAGTATTTAAGTAAAAAATAAATAAATAAATAAGCAATAAATAAAATAATGATTTATAACTACATTATGAACGTTGCTCTCTCACTCTTTTATGTATTGTAATGTTGTAGGTGTACGGACGTGTGTTCAGTCGAACGTCCAAACGGAAAAAGAGAGTCCGCTCGGGTTTATTAATTTCTTTTACACAAATTAACACTAACACTTACAGATTAAACTTAACGCATCTAACTTAACGAATCTAACTTAACGAATCTAGCTTAACGAACCTAAATGACCTAATTAGATAAGAACGCGTCTACACTACAGTATAATTCTTCACCGTGTTCCGTTTTTTATCAGGGTGTAGAGACCGTGAACGGTTTGCGAGATTTAGAGACAGGGAACGGTTCTGGAACTTTCCTGAGGAACAAGGATGAGAACATTTCTTCTCTTTCACGCAAGGGTCAAGGAGGATATAAAAAGCCGCGATCGGCCGGAGCAGATCAGAAGGTTCTGGCTCGGCTTACTGTGTGTATCGTCGCGGAATTGAAAGTGAAATAAAGGCTCACAGTTGTGTTACACTTTATTGGTGACCCCGACGTGATCAAGAGAGATCACATAATCGCACACTCTTTGTTAAGAACACTGAATCTACGATTCATTCAACGTGGCGATTTGTTTCGTATAGTACGCCAGCCTTCTAATTAACGTGAGCGTCGTGACCGTACATGTGTAGTACAAGCGCGAATAAAAGCGTACGTTGTATCGCGATTGGGCGTGTGTTGAAGCGTGTTCAAAAGTGCGAAAAAAACTTTGCATGTGTGTTCTAGTGAAAAAAGAGCAGGATTATTTTTTAGAATCCTTTGTGGATTACACGTCGCCTGGTTACGCTCACCCCACAACGACACACACCAACACACAGCACACGTCTGGTGACAGAAACGTTTCTTCAACGCGTCCACATACACACGCACCATCTTGCAGTAAATGTTACACACACCATCAAGAGGTCCGTGACTAGTACTAAAGCACGCGTGTTCATCAACGCGTGGGGATCAATACACACACTCAACGCAATCATCGTGGTTTATCAGAATCACATTCGTCCGGGTTTCGTTCGGAGCGTTATTCCTTTGCGGTATAAAAGGATCTGAACAGAAACATGGCTACAAACCAACCACAACTCGGAGACGGGACGAACGCGTCGGTACATCACGCGGCTCAAGAGGAGGCACATTTCGCAACTCCATCGACGACACCTCAATCCGAGATGACGAGTCTCGTGCCGCCACCTACCGCACCACAGAACATCCGGGATGAGATCGAGATCAGTGCTGTGAAGCTGCCACCATTTTGGACCAACTCACCAAGTACATGGTTCATTCAAGCAGAGGCTCAGTTTGAAAACGCGGGAACCAAAACCGAGCGCACCAAGTATGCTCATCTTCTCACCGCCATACCGCCCGAGACGCTGGAAAAAGTGATCGACATCGTCCAGAATCCTCCTGCGCACAACCGGTATACGCATTTGAAGGAAGCTTTGCTGACGCGCTTACAGGGTTTCACACTTTATCTCAAGACCGCGGGACCCCTTCCCGAATCTGTCTTAACCAAAGCCAAGATTGTGGTATGATGCTTGAAATCGTTGATGATACTTGAAAACGTTGATGATACCTGAATTCATCGGATGCAATGCTGAATCTGCGGCACATTTCTCGAAACACACTGGTCCGCGCCGAGGACATGCGGTCGAATATTTTTTTACACGGATAACCTTTGTGTACATCAGTCTATTAGAAACACTCAATTATCCTTTTCGTTTTTTTACCAAAAAAAGACAATTTAATAAAATGAGTGAATGCATATTTGTTTAATTAAAATATTTACAAGTGTTGAGAAAGTAGTTTGAACTGTTTAAATAATCTTTTCTGGTAAAAACACGAAAAAATAATGCAGTGTTTTCAGTACACTGATGTACACAAAGGTTATCCGTGTAAAAAAATATTCAACCGCATGTCCTCGGCGCGGACCAGTGTGTTTCGAGAAATGTGCCATAGATTCAGCATTGCATCCGATGAATTCAGGTATCATCAACGTTTTCAAGCATCATACCGCAGTCTTGGCTTTGGCTAAGACAGATTCGGGAAGGGGTCCCGCGGTCTTGAGATAAAGTGTGAAACCCTGTATCGATTAGTGAGGAGCAGCGGATCTCGAAACTTCTCTACAACGCCGAGATGGGAGATAGCAGTCCGTCGGAATTTCATCGTCGTCTCGTGCAGCTTGCAGGATCATCCAGTGACATTTCAGATAAGTTGCTTTTTCGTTTATGGTTAGGGCGACTACCAAAATCAATAGAAATAGCCATGATTTCACTAGGGAAAACTAACCTTAAAGAGATTCTACCTATTGCGAACAAAATATGGGAAGCATCAAAAGGGGCGATGGTGAATGCATGTAGCGTTAAACAAGAGTCAAGCAACGAGAATAGTGAGGTATTTGCCCTTAAGAAAGAGGTCCAGGAATTAAAAGGCTTAATGGAACAGATGCGAATTTCTCGCGGCCGTGATCGATCGATTGAACGAAATCGGATGCGCAATCGTAGTGCTTCTCGCGGCAAAGTAGGAACACCTAAAAAACCTTTTTGTTGGTATAAGTTTGGCAGTGCGGCAACAAAATGTGTTGAGCCATGTAATTTCTATAACAATGACGCGCAACAAAACGAATAAACGCTGCAGATACGGCGGGATCTGTGAGTGTTTTTTTCTAATTCAAGCCGCCTTTTTCTTTATGACGAAGAGTCTAAGCTAACATTTCTTATAGATAGTGGGGCCGATGTTTCTGTCATTCCTAATTCCATTTTTGGCATTTTAGCAAAATCGAATGATACGTTAGTTGCAGCAAACGGAACTCCCATTCCAACTTATGGAGTAAAATTCTTAAAGGTGTCCTTGGGGCTACGTCGTTCTTTTCCCCATACTTTTGTGCTTGCTGCAGTGAACCATCCGATCATTGGGGCAGATTTCCTCAAACGATATGGTCTATTGGTTGATCTGAGTAACAAACGGTTAGTGGATCCATTCACCTCTTTATCTACCAAAGCGAGTATAGCCAAAGTTGATACTCCGTCCCCAAAATTGTTTGCGGTTTCTGATGTTTACACAAATTTGTTGAAGAAATTTCCATCCTTAATGGAAGCCCCGGATTTCAACAAACCGATTAAACATCATATTGTCCACCACATTCAAACCAAAGGGCAGCTTCCGGTTGCAAAACCACGCAGATTAGACCCAGTAAGGCATAAAGCTGCCCATGCGGAATTCCAGCATATGATGGAATTGGGCATCTGCCGTCCTTCTTCTTCACCTGTGTCATCTCCATTGCACATGGTGGCTAAAACAGACAATGATTGGCGCCCGTGTGGGGATTATCGGCGTTTAAACGCTGCCACAATACCCGATAGATACCCAATTCCACATATTCAGAGCTTTGCCATGAATTTACATAATTGCTCAATTTTTTCAAAATTAGATATTATAAAAGCTTATCACTTGATACCGATTGCTCCAGAGGATGTGTACAAAACAGCGATTACTACTCCTTTTGGGCTTTTTGAATTTTTAAGAACGCCTTTCGGTTTACGAAATGCCGGTCCAACCTTTCAACGTTTTGTGAATTCAATTTTCCAGGATCTAGACTATGTATATGTTTACATCGATGACATATTGATAGGAAGCACCTCACAGGAAGAACACCTTGTTCATTTGAGGGAGGTTCTGAAAAGATTGTCCGAAAACGATGTAAAACTAAAACACTCCAAATGCGTTTTTGGAGTACCACAGATAGAATTCCTTGGCCACAAGGTTAATAGTCAGGGCATCACCCCTACTAAGGATAAGGTCGAAGCAATCACGAATTTTCCTCAACCAACATCACTAAAACAATTACAGCGGTTCGTGGGGATGGTCAATTACTACCATAGATTTATCCCTCGTATCGCAGAAATTATGAGACCTTTACATAAGCACATAGCAATGTACTCCAAATCAAAGACTCTTCCATGGAGCTGGACATCAGATTGCGAAACTTCATTTGAAGCGTTAAAATCCAGCATATCCAACGCTACTTTGCTTAACCATCCGAGAGACAACACACAGTTAAATATCACAACCGATGCTTCCAATGTCGCGGTCGGTGCAGTACTGCAACAAGAGAATAACGGTTGTTGGGAACCTCTAGCATTTTTCTCGAAGCAATTGACAGAAGCAGAACAGAAATATTCTACTTTTGATAGGGAATTGTTAGCAATATACCTTGCAATTAAGCATTTCCGGTATTTTGTAGAAGGGCGAGATTTCTTTGTTCTCACGGACCATAAACCACTCACAACGGCTATTTCATCAAAAGCTGAGAAAACTCCAAGACAGGCTAGACATCTCGACTACATTTCTCAGTTTACTGCGGATATCAGATACATAAAAGGGGATAGCAATACTGTTGCTGACACTTTGTCACGCGTAGGAGAAGCTAGTACCATAAATTCTCTCAATTATGAAGAATTAGTAGAGGGCCAAAAACATGATATAGAGCTGAAAAAATGTTTAGAAAACCAATCAAGTGATTCAAGGTATAGACTTAACAAATTAAACGTAAATAACCAAGGTATATACTTTGATACATCAACAGGTATCAACCGTCCTTACATCCCTGAACCATTTAGATTTTCCGTTTTTAAGGATCAACACAAAATATCACACCCCGGAATTAGAGCCACACGGAAATTAATAACATCAAAATATTTCTGGCCTAGTATGAATAAAAACATAACAGAATGGACCAAAGCTTGTGAAAATTGCCAGAGGGCTAAAATCAATAAGCACATGCACTCACCATTAGCACAATTTGATCTTCCAGCTGGCAGATTTGATCATATTCACATTGATATCGTGGGACCGCTTCCAATTTCCGATAACAAATCGTACCTTTTAACAGTTGTAGATAGATACACGAGGTGGCCGGAGGCTTATCCAATAGAAGATATTACAGTAGAAACGGTAGCCAAAACATTGGTGTCAGAATTCGTATCAAGATTCGGTTGTCCTATTAACATAACAACAGATAGAGGTAGACAATTCCAGTCAAAACTATTCATGGAGCTAGCTAAACTATTAGGAAGTCATCATATATCGACTACAGCATACCATCCTCAATCCAATGGTCTTGTAGAGAGATTTCACAGGCACTTAAAAGGCTCACTGATGGCTAACGATATTTCTGAACGATGGACCGAACGATTACCTCTCGTGTTGTTAGGAATCAGAGTTAGCTATAAGGAAGATCTGAAATGTGCTCCGGCCGAATTAGTTTACGGACAGAATTTGCGGTTACCAGCAGATTTCGTTTCACCATCAGACAGAAATATTCCTGATGTTACTGATTACTTAGCCAGGCTTAGAAACGCGTTTAGCAAAGTATCTCCGACATCACCTCGCGTCACAGAAACAAAGGTTTACGTAGCTAAGGAATTAGAAACATGCAACAAGGTGTATGTCAGGATAGATAGGGTTAGGGAAGGCCTCGAACCTCCATATGAAGGGTCTTACGACGTGGTAAAGAGACTCAGGAAGTTTTTTGTGATAGAGAGAAATGGTAAACAAATGTCCGTATCGATTGATAGGCTTAAACCAGCATACCAACTAAATAGAGTAGATAGGAAAGTAAATTTTTCACTCCGCGAATTTAGGGGGGAGTAGTGCAGAGACCGTGAACGGTTTGCGAGATTTAGAGACAGGGAACGGTTCTGGAACTTTCCTGAGGAACAAGGATGAGAACATTTCTTCTCTTTCACGCAAGGGTCAAGGAGGATATAAAAAGCCGCGATCGGCCGGAGCAGATCAGAAAGTTCTGGCTCGGCTTACTGTGTGTATCGTCGCGGAATTGAAAGTGAAATAAAGGCTCACAGTTGTGTTACACTTTAAGGGCAATGAAACAATTTTATACTAAGATTTTCAAAGAACACGGAAGAACACAAAGTACAACAATAGAAACAAACCAGGGATGCATAATAATTTTGTTGCACGTAATTTACCGAGACAGTCGCCAGAAGTGAAACATGGATTGGCCTCTAGAGGGGCGGACTAAGCAAACCAAGTAGCCGCGTAGAGCCCCGTGATCTGGAGGGGTCCTGAAAATGGAACCCCCCCCCCGCTCACTAGTTAAATTGCTACTCAATCTGCCTCTGGTTGAGAATATTTGATTCAATCCCTTGTTCGACGTAAAAGTGTAAGTGAAAATCTAAACGTCAAGAATGTCGATTTTCCCCGCGAAATGACACAACTGTTTTTTTTTGCTATCCGACAGCAAATCTTGTAGACATGAGATAGCACAACAATTGGTACATGGTAGTTTTTCTTGCTCCAATTGTTGTGTTATTTTTATTTAGCATTTTTAAACGATGAAAAACTGTGCTATTTTGGTTTTAATGAATCATAATCGAATTTTCAACATCATTTGGCATAGGTTCTGTTCTCTAGTTTACCTATACAATACAGCAGTTGTTGAGTTTTGGACAGTGATAATAAATATAGTGATTATTTGATTAGTTGATCTCCGACCGATCTCCGACAGGTCTCGCTTCTCCTGGTTCAGCCATCGAGCTTGCTGTGTCTTCTGCCCCTGTTCAGGAACTGGCGATCGCTGTCGAACACCTTCTCGATGAGTCCGACATCCTATAACGTACCCCAGCCATCGTATCCTGTCAGCCTTCGCTTCCATCAGGATGCTCGGTTCGCCGTACAACTCAGCAAGCTCATGGTTCATCCTTCTCCTCCACGCTCCATGCTCGAACACACCGTCAAAGATGGTCCGGAGGATGCGTCGCTCCTTGTCGATGATGTCGATGTCATCCGCGAAGCCAAGAAATTGGAGAGGCTGGTAGAGGATCGTGTCACAGATGTCATTGTTTAGCCCCGCGCTTCTAATGACACCTTCCAGGGTTATGTTGAAGAGCAGACAAGAGAGTCCGTCACCTTGCCTCAGACCCCTATGAGATTCGAACGATTCCGTCGTCAAGTTCGATACTCTCACCTTGCATTGTACCCCGTTCATGGCAGCATCTAACAGCCGGATCAACTTCCCAGGAAAGAGGTACCGCTGCATGATGCTCCATAGCTCCTTCCGGTCTATGGTGTTGTAGGCCGCTTTGAAGTCGATGAACAGGTGGTGCGTTAGGATCTGGCGCTTTCGGTACATTTGGAGGATCAGCCGTAGAGTCAAAAGAGCTGTGCTGCAACTATGGTGGTTGTCCTTCGCAGTAGCATTTCCACCTTTCGATTACCTCCCGCTCGTCCATCAGGAGTGTTGTGTCCGCACAAATGGCTCATGATAAGTGTTGTACGGCACAAACAGAACATATGTATATTTACAGCTCTTTGGTATCGTTATACAATAAACACGGGTAATAAATAATACAAACACAACACACGCAATGCGGGGAGAGGACGGCTGGTCCTTCTCGCGCCGCAATCCTCACTGAGGACGTCACCTGCTGTCAACAGTGAGCCCTCAGGATGAGGCAGCGGTCTGTCCACAACAAGGAGATTTCCTTCGGCATCCCGGCACACTCGCACGGAGCGATTCAATCTCCTGTAGTACAAGCGGATGTCCCCCGACTGGGCTAGCTGCTACAACAGCTGTTCGTCTGACTATTCAAAACGGAGCTGCTTGGCCTGGAAGAGCAGGGTTTGCTGTTTCCTCAGTCGTCTGTAGATCTCCACGTGCTGACGGGTTTCATGCCGTAGCATGCGGGCGCGCGCTGCATTCTTCTCGGATAGTGCTCGTCTGCACTCTTCGTCGAACCATTCCTTTTTCACTCTACGTGGTAAGCGGCCGATCTTGTGTTCGGATGTAGTGCTGATGGCTTGTTCCGATCCGAGGGGCATCGCGTCGATGTTGTAACCGGTCGGAAGCGCTTCCCCGAGCGCTATCGCGTATCCCTCCGCCAAATCAACACACTTCAACCTGCCCAGGTGGAGCCTGGGCTGACTCCGTTGGTTGTTAACCACGGAGAGTTTGTGGCGCAGCTTTACCATGATTAGGAAATGGTCCGAGTCGATGTTTGCGCCTCTATAAGTTTTTACGTCGATAAGATCCGTGAAGTACCTCCTGTCAATCAGAATGTGGTCGTTATGGGACATTGAATTACCGCTAGGGTGTCTCCAGGTGTACCTATGGCGGCGTGTATACTGGAAGAAGGTGCTGCGGATGCTCATGTGCTTAAAGGGGCAAAGTTTATCAGCCTGAGGCCGTTGTCGTTTGTCAGCTGAAGCTGAAAGCTGTGTTCAGCGGGCGCTGAATGTTTTGGATGACGGTCATACTCCCTCTCCAGCTGCGTATAGAAGGCCTCCTTCTCGTCATCGGTGCTCCTAAGGTGCGGACTATGCACATAAATAATGCTCATGATGAAGAATCCGCCACGAAGCCTCAACCTGCACATCCGTTCGTTACGGCCACCACCCGATCACTCTCTGCTGCATCGCACCTAGCACCATGAACGCAGTATCGAGCTCGCGCGTCTCTCCATCGCTCTGGTAGATCGTGCAGTTGCTACGATACTGGCACACCGTTAATTGCTGAAAAACTGAACTCCAAAGTGAACCATTAAAACTGATGCAAGGTCAAAGTCTCTAAAAAATGAATAATAAAAAAAAACTGAAGCAAGTGAGATTTGAGTAATGGTCGATGGTGTTGATACCCGCGTATCTGACCACACGCCCATTCATATAGATTTTTGCTCGGAATGTTTGAAGGGTAGATAGGCCATGATTAGATCAAGTCAGTTGAAATACATTGCAAGAAAAGTCAGAATTCAATAGTTGAATGTGTTGTGGGCAGCCGTGCGTGCCGACCGCTGGACTTGCCGTGGCAGTTGCGCTGCCACCGGTCAACGTCCAGGGGGACGACAGTGTGTACACGCACACTGTCGTACACACTAAGCAGCGCAAGGCTTAGTGTGTGCCGAGCGCCGAGCAGAGTGTGCACGAAGGCCGATCGAGCAGGAGCTCTCGGCAGTGGCGCTCGGTGCGGCTGGCGCGCGGCCTACGATTTAAAGTGTTTGTTCATTATGTATTTTATTTATATCGTATGTTTAATATGTGTTTAAATAAAGTCAAAGAAAGCAGTTCATAACAGAATGCTTTTTAGTTGGCATGCTATTTGCTAGTTAGACACTCAATATAAGGCTGATAGTTTAATTAAAAAGCATGCGTTTTTGTGGAAAACTCGGTTAGAATTAACTAATGGCCTGCCGAAACAAATTTCACAAAAAAATATATGGAAAAACGTGCAAACTAAAAAGCACATACTCAACAGTAGGCAGGGAATCGAAGTTCAACCAGTAAGTTCATACTGTGCAGTGGAGCGCCGTTTATTCAGGCTCATTGGAACACGACCTCTTTCGGATATGCGAATAACACGGATAATGAGTCAAAGGATATATTTCAGCACACATTTATGATTTTTTTTTTAATGCCAAAGCTCCCGACCACGCTGGTTTTCGCTGGGAAAACATCAACGAAATACAGACCATTTTCGGGGATAGTGAACACACGTGAAGGACAGTGGCGGATTTAGGCCCTAAGCGGTAAAAGAAGTTGAGGCTCCCTGTTGGTGTCGAGCGAAGGGGGGGGGGGGGGGGGGGGATATTGCATTTGGCTTTGTTTCAAACTCACCATAATGTTTGCTGGCGAGGAGGGGGGGGGGGAGGGGGTTATGATCCCTCGACCACTCATAAAGTTTAACTATTTATTTATTTACTTATTAATAATTTAATTTATTTATTTCATAATTTAATTTATTTATTTAGGTATTCAATACCTAATCCCTAACTTATTCCCCTAAAATCTGCCTTAATCCGGTGTCGCCAAAATTGGAAATTAAAAAAATATTCTTTAAATGTGTTGGTCGTTAAATTGAAATCAAATTGATAAGATCATGTATTGAATTACCTTTTCATAGCTGGTAACAGCTTATTGTATCCGTGTAAGGTATGCCTGCTCTCACCAAGCAAATTATGAGAGCGAAGAGGTCTCGAAGGCACGTAGATGTTGCTCTTCTCGAAGAAACAACGTCGAATTACAACGGGTTTACGGGGTTTATCGGTATTTTATAATCACCACGTAAGAGAACAGGATGGTGTGTGTGCCGAACCGATCACTTCGGTGTCGATCAAACGAGAGAGAGCCGTTACCACATTGCCACTACTTATACGTGCCTCGCGCAGGCACTCCCTAGCTTCGGTTTTGCGATAAACTAAAGCATGCGTTACACTAACCTAAACATGCAGAACCCATAACAACGCGAACGATAACTTAGCATGGTTGTAAGTCCTCTGAATTGGTCGCATTATAAAGCAAGTCTTGCAAACTTCCGTTGTATTGTCTCTATTGTGTTGAGCATCGTAGTGCAATTCGGGAACCAAAGTACTGAGCAGTACATCACCAGCACAAAAGACAAGTAAACAACGACATAAGACTTAAGACATAAGACATTATCGGAATTGTCGAAAGATAAAACCTAGCATCTTGTATGCCTTGTTAACAATGTTGTCAACGTATAAATGGAAATTTAAACTAGAGTACAGTGTAACACCTAGATCACAAACTTCCTGATGATGATCTAACACACTGCCTAACAACGAATGAATATACTTGATCGTTTTTCGCTTGGGTGATGTTTGATTGCGCCAGTCTTAGACACTTTGACAAGAGCCACCTTGTACCGATGCATTAAAAAGCTATGAAGTTCCACCAAGTTCGGCACACCTTCTTAACAAGCCTTCAAGTTCCTTCGTAATTCAAATACATCAGGCTAACCAGCCACAAGGTTCCACTGCGTACGGCGTGCTTGTTAAAAAGCGCCATAGATCGGTAAAGTACTTTGTATCTCCTAATCAGCCAGAAATTACGACATCGGAACGATTTTTCGTTAAACATCCCCAAATCAGCTATAAAGTACGAGCGAAATAACAAATGATGACGATGATGATGATGATGAGTCCCACCTCTTACCCCGATATAGTATTGAGAGGAACGATTGTATCTTATCGATAATTGTGTTGTTGTAAGTTAGTAATTAAGCAAATGTTGTGGGCAGCCGTGCCGACCCCTGGACTTGCCGTGGCAGTTGCGCTGCCACCGGTCAACGTCCAGGAGGACGACAGTGTACACGCACACTGTCGCACACACTAAGCAGCGCAAGGCTTAGTGTGTGCCGAGCGCCATACAGGCAGAGTGTGTTAGCGAGCCGATCGAGCAGGAGCTCTCGGCAGGGGCGCTCGGTGCGGCTGGTGCGCGGCCACCGCAATTGTACGTTTTAAAGTGTTGTACGTTCTATTATTATTTATTATGTAAAGTTTTAGTATGTATAAATAAAATAATAAGTGCAAAGAGCAGTTCATAAAAGAGGCGACGAGGATGGGATCCTCCTGCGTAAGAGGGATCCTACAAGAACCCGCGGACGCCATCGCGATCGGGCCCATCTCGCTGTTGCTGCATCATCGCAATGGCCATCGCGTTGGCACCGGTCCCCGTGCTTGCGGGACACCGCGAACGGTTTAGGTCGCCACCGCCGCCAACACCGAGGCCCCGGCTGCCGTCCCATCATTGGCGACCACAGGGGCAGCCGAGCACACACTCTCGGCGACAAGGGAGGTCGTCGGGCTGCAGCCCCAGCAACGCCAGCAGCACCACAGGCGAGGCAGCTTTCCGCCTTGCTGCTGGAACATTCGGATGGGCGTCACATCCGCCCATGCTGCAGCCCCAGGTTTCATCGGGCGAGGACGCATTCCGCCCAGCTGGAACAGCAGCAGTGCAAGGATTCATCGGCGACGAGCAATACCGCCCGGCTCGAGCTCAGCACATCATCGGCGAGGCACAAATTCCGCCGCGGCTCGAGCCCTGCCTCACATCACGGCGACGTAACATTCCGCCTCGGCAGCACAACAAGGATCCATCGGCGACGAGCAATACCGCCCCGGCTCGAGCTCAGCACATCATCGGCGAGGCAGCAATTCCGCCGCGGCTCGAGCCCTGCCTCTCACCACGGCGACGTAACATTCCGCCTCGGCAGCACACAAGGATCAGCAAAGCACAGGTTGCATCGGCTGCAACACAGCAGCCCCACATCGGTGCGAAAGTTTTCGACCTGGCTGTAGTCGAACGGGCGTCACCAATTGCGCCCCGACTGCAGCCTCAGCATAAATGAAGGGCGATGAGCTATGCCGCCCTGGCTGCAGCCCCGTTGCAACGGGACACACATTTTTCCCCGGCTGCAGCCAAAGCATCGTAGGAGAGCGAGGAACCATGCCGCCCGAGTATTTTCATCTCTGCCGCCCGTCATCGAAAAAAAAAATACATCGCTGCTGCCCTGGGGCAAGGATCATCACCATCATCGTAATCATCATCGCGGCACCATCATCATCGTCATCGACATCGCGGCATCATCATCATCGTCATCATCATCGTCATCATCATCACCGTCACACTATCGCCGCCGTCCCAGGGAGCGGCACAGCAGAATCATCAGCATCATCATCACCGCTACGTTATCGCCATCGTGGTGAGGGCCGAGAGCAGCAGCAAGCGCTGCTCAGCGCGGCAACATCGGGGTCCCCACATCTTGGCAGCATCGGCCGGAAGGGTTCACCACGCCGGTATTCCCTTGGTGGAATACCCCCGCGTCGGTTCGAGCCCTTCGGTATTAAAAGGGGGAGATGTTGTGGGCAGCCGTGCCGACCCCTGGACTTGCCGTGGCAGTTGCGCTGCCAGGTCGTCCAGGGGGACGACAGTGTGTCACGTACACTGTCGCACACACTAAGCAGCGCAAGGCTTAGTGTGGCCGAGCGCCATACAGGCAGAGTGTGTTTGCGAGCCGATCGAGCAGGAGCTCTCGGCAGAGGCGTCGGTGCGGCTGGTGCGCGGCCACCGCACTTGTTATTTTAAAGTGTATTGTGTATTGTGTATCTTATTTATTTTGTATGTTGTATGAGTGTAATAAAATATTTAAGAACAAAAGTTCAAAACACAAAACTTGTAAAGCTGTATCTTTGCAAAAACACTTAAATCTTTTTTTAGTCGACAAATAATCCCACATTTTTTCGCCATTTTCTTAATGATATTATCAATGTGGCTTTTAAATTTCAGTTCTTCATCTATTGTGACTCCAAGATATTTTATTTCTTTAACTCTCTCTATGGCCTCGTCATCAATATTGATCTGTAAGTCAAAGAGGGTCTTGGTACGGGACAGCACTAACATTTTAGATTTTTTTTTTGCATTTTATTTCAATTGTTTGTACTTCAACCATTGATCTAGCGAGGCCAGATCCTCATTCAGCTTCGTTGTTGCTTCTTTTACAGAGCTACAAGAGAGAAAGACCACCGTGTCGTCAGCAAAGAGATTAATATCACAAAATTTTAATACATTTTTCATGTCATTTATATACATAATAAACAAAATAGGACCAAGCACACTTCCTTGGGGGACTCCCAATGAGTTTTCAAGAGATTCCGATGTTGTGGTTTTAAAACGAGTTCTCTGAGTTCTTCCTTCTAAATAATTTTTAAACCAATCAAGTTCTTGTCCCACAATACCGAAGTTTTTTAAGGCATTGATTAACAAAGGTCTCGATATTGTTTCAAATACTCTTTTCAAATCTAAAAAGACAGCTAATGTTATATGTTTTTTGTTAAAGTTTGGTTTCCACTTCTCAAGTACAAGGTTCAGAGCTGTTTCACAGGAATGAGATTCTCTATATCCGATGTAAGGATATAGAGGATATAATAAGGAACAAATAAGACAAACCTCGTTTCGAACCTGTCAAATTCCATACATTTTACATATTCGATGTCCTGCTCGATTGATGCCAGAGCGCCGGCTAATGAGGCTTCATTGAAACACTTTGTGTGTACTGTTCCAATCTGTCGGAGTTTAGAAAGGGTTTGTCGGCAGAGTGCCCAGATTATTTTTGCGGTTTTCGGTAGGCGCATCAAAAATTTATCGGTAGTTTTCGGTAGGAGTTTAAGATTATTTCGGTAGTTTTCGGCAGGCTTTGAAGTGTTGAGCGGGGGGGGGGGGGGGGGTTGTCGTAGAAGCTAATCTGTCCCATGAGGAACAGCACGAGAAAATAACAACTATCATTTATTTAAAGGAGATACAGTGAACCCTCTCTTATTTGACACCTCTCCAATTTGAAAAACCTCTCTTATTTGAACATTTTGCACAGTCCCTTGATTTCCAGTACATTTTTGTTCCTCTAATTTGGAAAACCTCTGAAATCTGTGTCCCTCTTATTTGTGTATGGTGTTCCCATGGTTATTGAATGATGTATGCTCAAATTGGCAATCGTGTTCGCAGTTTCCTATAGCAACAGTTAAGGCTGCATACTAAATGTTAAGGCCGGGCTACACTCTTAAAAATTTTTGCCGAATCTCGGTTAATTTTTGCCGAGATCTGCACAACTGAGATCTCGGCAAAGATCTCGGTTAAATTTCTGTTGCCGACATCTCGGTTAATTTCATTTTGTTTTGACGTTTACGTTTAACCGAGAATTTCGGTTAGAGCAAATCGAGATTTCGGCTAAATATAAAAACATTTTATTTTTATTTTAGTGATTTTATTTGCGTATCAAATGGGGTTTTTTGATGTGATGGAAAGTGTTGGGACAGGCGCCGATTCAACCGCCGGATGGGGTACAGCGTTTGGATGTGGTACCGGTACAGGAAAATGAGCCGGACAAGGAGCGGGCACTGGTACAGGCACGGTTCTGTAAAGCGGGCAGAGTGAAACAAGTCTGAGTGAACCCTTTTTAGATTTCATGTGATCGAGTGTTGATACTTACCTCGTGTAGGTGACCGGAAATGAATCCTGGAAGTTTGAACGGTCTGGCAAAGGTTGAACCAACCGGATTAGCTTCCACATCTGATCCTTGAATAGGGACTGCTCCGAGCGACGCTCTGAAGAGCACCGGTTGCGTGCGCTGATGGAGTTTCCTAGCCCCAATCCCGCTCCATACCTGTGCTCGATCGCACGCTACTGATTCTCGTTTTTTCACGCTGAGAGACTCATTTTCACTTTTTTTTTATTTTTTTTATTTTACATCACAACATCACTCCGAAAGGTGTTCGTTTCATTAGCACGAGATTAACAGAATGGCGAATGACAGATAGAATACCGAGCCTCGGCTAATCCAAGTAGTAAAGCTGAAATCTCGGTTATTTTGACGGATTATCTCAGTGACAGCAGTGTTAACGTATGTGCTCGGCATGTTGTGTTGCCGAGTTTCGGTTCAAATATTTATTTAACTGATATTTCAGTTTTAAATGGTACTGATTTTCGGCTACTGGGTTTTTTCAACTGACATATCAGCAAGAATCGAAAGAGCCGACGGATTTCGGCAGTTTTTTTAACCGAGGTCGTGAAATATTTTTAAGTGTGTACATTGATCGTACTCGCAAGTGTAATTTTTATTTTCACTAGCGCATCTGGCGGCGACCAGCGCAAGCTAGATGTCAGTATAATTTAAGTGTCAAAATTATTCATGCTTGGTGTTACATCAAGTTTTGAACAGGCTTCTTGTATGCCGTTTTAAATGTTGATATACGCCTATAAATTGCAAACAAAGTAGGCCGTTAATTGTTGTTGTTGGACAAATCGTCATTGATACAAAGCGCTGGGCAACATTTTTCCCCATCTTCCAACATCTATCCATCATTGGGTAAAATTATAGCCTCCTCGACCCAAAACGTTTTTTGACAGATAAATTATATCAGCATGTAGCTTCAACCCGCCACCGCTAGATGGCGTACGCGTTCACAAAAATTACACTACGGAGTACGCCCAAGTGCCACAAATCCACTAAACGACCACTAAACGGCTTCTAAACGACTCAAGTTCTCTACCTAAACGGAATATAGAAAGACTTCGTTTAGCAGACGGCAAACGACTCATGCATTCTAAAAATAGCGAAAAAGATGGTGGCGCTCTCTGTTGGTGGGATACCCCAACCAGTTGAGCTTCATCGCTTGGAGGAGAGCTTTCTCATTTCTTCTGTACTGTTGTATGGTTTCGCATTGAAGTTATGCATCGCTAGAACTAGAACGGCGATACGATTGTTTAAATACTAA
Organism: Anopheles coluzzii; assembly: GCF_943734685.1. NCBI lineage: Eukaryota > Metazoa > Arthropoda > Insecta > Diptera > Culicidae > Anopheles > Anopheles coluzzii. The sequence goes on along the minus strand of NC_064671.1, from coordinate 55,097,842 downwards.
ACTCGAACGGAAACCACCCGCACTGAAGCAAGTGAGATTTGAGTAATGGTCGTTGGTGTTGATACCCACGTATCTGACCACACGACCATTCATATAGATTTTTGCTCAAAAAGTTAGAAGGCTATATAGGTCATGATAAGATGAAACTTGTCGAAACACATCGCGAGAAAAGGATAGCAATATAATGATGAGTTGTAATACGCCATCTATTGATCAAACCAATGAAGCTGTGGAGCTTTCATTTTTTTACTATGGATATTCAATTTTCCAGTCGTTTAAGCTTAATCTGTGGCGCTTGGGCGATCAATGTAGCCCGGCCTTTAGGTCTCTTTCTTGTGTGGATGGACCTTTCATTCACTTTTCACCTCTGTAATTTGAAAACCCCTCTTATTCGACAGTCCCATCGCCTCTCAAATAAGAGAGGGTTCACTGTAGTTTAGATTTGGTTCATAGCGCCCGCTGCGCAAAGCGACGGAAGAAATCAAGGCGTTCAGAGAATTTTATCATGCCTCCCGCTGCGCAAATTCGAGCAGTTTTCTGTGTAGTTTTTGGCGTCGTTTTGTGTCAAAAAATACGCAAAAAAATACGCTAGACTTCAGCCAAAACTACGATAGCCAGCGTATTTATTGCAGTTTTTAGGTGCGGAACGAGCGCCATCTGTTGAAGGAATGGATGAACTATTTCAGACGGTGGAGCAAAAACAACGGCCGAAAAATTCAAAAATATTGGCGCCCATTCCTTCCTCCTCCTCTTCCTCTAACTCCCCTCCCTGCCTTGCCTTATACTTGCGCTTCAGCCCGTGCCTTTCGCCGTCAGCTGATTGTGTGTATGCGTTGGTGTATATGTACATTGCGGTTGTGTATTGTAATTGGTGGGTGTTAGCATTTATTTATTCGTGTGTGACCTTGACGATGGGGGAGAAGCTGGTTCATTTTGGGATTTAAAGTGTTATCGGTGTATTGATGGTTTATTTTATTTCGTGCCGCTGCTGATGAGGCCATTTAATGCCCGTGCCAATCGAGCGTGAAGAAGCCAATTTCAAACAAGCGTACGAGAACGTCTAACACTGGGCCTCATCGCGAACGAAAGTCGATAAAAATTATCCGATCGGTTAAGTTGCTCGAATCCACCGGTGGAATTTATTTTCCACCGGTGGATAATTTTCTCCACCGGTGGATAATTTCTCCACCGGTGGATAACTCTTTCCGATTCGAGTAGCCATTGATTTTGCCTATCTGTCAATCACACTTTTGTTTACATTTAGAGTTGTTGTTTTGCGGAATGAATAAAATAGTAAATTTTGATTATTTACGGACCATCTTGTGAAGAATCCACACCAGAAGTGGCCTTAGACATTACCGACTGTAGGCCTGTTCAAACGATCCGGGAAAAGCGTAAAACGGGTGTTTGCCTCAACAAGTCTAGATGAAATAAAAGCGTATGAACTGGAGGACGAGGTTTGAATCCTTTCTGAGCTTGCCACCTTCACTGACGCTTGTCCTGTGCCATATACCATGTGCGTCCATCAAATCCAGCCACCGCGAACGTTGATTCCGTGAACGTCCTTATTTTACGCCCTCGTGCAAAACTATATTGAAACAACGCGGTACACTTATTCCGTGCAATAAGGAGTGTCCGAAACCGCTCACGGTCTCTCGCCCTCGCCAGTCCATTATCCTGGCCTTAATGACTGACGCCTCCAAGTCATCTGGCCACTTAAATTTAAACCTACTACGCCCTCTCCGCAATTGCGGATTTAACCGTAAGCGGACTGATTGGCCGCAGGAGGCTCCGTGGATATAAAGTCCAGCATATATGGTGTGTACAGTAGTCTCATCGTGGACCTCCATGAACGATAGAGGCTCCATGGACGAAGAGACTCAAAGACTACAGGGGCCCATATATGGGGGATTCCGACCAATACCCCCCACTCCCCCAAGAAAAAAATTAAAGTGTATTTGATTCAAAGCCAAGAGATGAAATCTCCCCCCACCCCCTCTCCCTGCACAACACCTGGGACGATCGTTTCCATGCCTTGAACAAGGATCGTCCACTGAAGACTGGCGAGCTTGATACGACAATGAGTGTGCTTCCACACGTACGATGATGATTGCGTCAGATTTGATAAAAATAAAATAACTACGTTAAAATTGTAATGTATGTGATTCAGAAGAGAAGCTATTCAAGCGTACATATTCGTTTAAATGGATGAACAAAAAAATTCATTGGGTGACACGTTTGTCACGAGGCGTGGAACATAGCGATGTGTGTGTCAATCCGAACACTCCCGGGCTGTACCCTTCCATAAGCGACCCTGAGTTTTTGGGGATGGTCCGGAAGGTACAAGTAGACATAACACCTTCGATAGGTGCAAAACAACGCAAACGATTCCGACCGGAACTCGCCGCTCCAACGGATATGAGTTGCTTATAATTTCTTGTACCTAGTGATAATACTGGTCTTCCCAATCTCGTTGCGTGTCGGAACCGATTCTAACATGCCATAAGGCCATAATATAAGGTTGGATAAAAGAGAAGGATTAGCAGAAAAGGATTTTTTTTGTTTCTTATTTCTTAGCTTGAACTATAAAAACTAGATACCTGTTATAAACCTAAATTTATGTGTTTTGATTTTTTAAAAAAAACAGGTAAATTTATATTTACTAACAAATAATATTTTAGCTAAATCGAGTGATAAAACATCTTAAATAACTCAAACAGCGATAAAAAATCCTTTTTTGCGAGCTGTGAAACATGGTTTTTAATATTATTTAGTTTTTCACTGTTATATCAACTGGGGTGGAGCAGTAGATATGGCTATCCGACTGAAATGGTTTTTTTTATATGAAGTTTTCAACTGCATATCCCACTGCTCGACTTTTTAACCACGTTGCTATGGCGGCAAACACCATTCCACTCCACTGCCAAACCGATCGGTTAGCGAAGATTCTGATTGAGAAAACGCAATTGGATAACATTGGAATTTTGCTAACCGATCGGCTAAATTATCCACTCCGTTATCGACTTTCGTTCGCGATGAGGCCCACTGATCTAATATTTTTAAAAAATCTGAACATGTTTGATGCTTCAACGACCTTCTAAACATCATGTAGCACGGTGTATAGTGGCAATAAAAAATATTTTTTTTTTCAATGTGCCGGAATTTGTCTCGAGTTTTCTGGCCACGACACACGGACACACATACAGCGCGGGGAAAGTGATTGTCCACTCTATCAAGCCGCGATCCCCCTCCCCTCCCGGTGCTTTGGATGAGGATGCGCTACAAGTTAAGCCAGCAATTCTACCGATAAGGTAGCGGAAATCGATCGTGCGTGTACGCGCGTTCGGGTGTGCGTTCTCGCGTACGCGCGTGCATGCGTGCATGCGCGTGTGTGTGTGTGTGCGTGCGGGAACCCCAAAACTGTTTGATTCTGATGCGTGCATTGTCACCGGCTGCGTCTACACACTCCATGCATTCTCAGAAAACGCACTGTACGCCGCCCGGTCGATTACCGCTACCTAGGAGACAATACAACCATTTAATTGGCACCACCATCTTTGCGACCGGTTCTGCTGTTGGGGGTATTAAAAAGACAAACGATCGAAGCAAACGTGCATGTGATATGTTACACATTTCTTTCCAATTCCGCTAGCGGACGCAAGTGGATACAAAACTTGAATTGAATTCATACAAAAGAGAATTCTGGTTTGGTTTATTACGGTGCGCGTATGATACTGCACCTGTCCGTCCAGAATCTGGTGGCTTGTTGGTTTTGAGTCGGTATCATGACGCCGTGCGACCGGCACTACCTTGGAATGGGTTCGGATCGGTAGGTTCATGTTTTGGTCGAGTGCATTCCGTGCATTTGTCGCGTCACAGCGGTAGCCCGGCAGCAACAAAGTCAAGACAAACTCTTACCCGGGTGTGGACTGCTATGCTAAGTTCTTTTTATTATTATTAGCGTAATAGCCAACGCGATCATGCCGGCCTTTTCAGGACTTGAGTACCACGTAGCCGGAGCCGGTGACTAACCCCTTGCTACGGCGGATGGTTCATACGCGAGAACCCACGACGGGCATGCAGATGTGCGGAATGTTGGCAGTGCCGCGGGCCCGCTCCTATCCAGTGTGCAACTTGCATACTGCCACACTGTCTCCTGCCCGGTGCATACGAAGCAGGCAGGGGGAAGGATGCACCTCCACAAAAAAAAAACCGTCATGAACCAGCGGTGGATCTAACGGTAGGCGGACTAGGCGGTCACCGATGATCTCTAGTCTTTGATATGCCGTATGTCTACAAGTATTAGCGACAAAGGCCCCCGGAAAGATGATCGTAGGGATCCCATGACCATCCCCCTCCCTCCCCGCTGGCAATTTACTTATACTGGCAGTATAGTATACTGTTCAATCTTCCAACAGCTGTGTGCCAGTACCCCCTGCTTCCGGTCATGCGCAGCGGGAAAGGAAAGGTACGAATATGGAGGTGGAAGGGAAGGAAGGGAGGGAGGGTGGGAGGGAGGGAGGGAGGGAGGAGGGAGGAGGGAAGGAGGGAAGGAGGGAAGGAGGGAAGGAGGGAAGGAGGGAAGGAGGGAAGGAGGGAAGGAGGGAAGGAGGGAAGGAGGGAAGGAGGGAAGGAGGGAAGGAGGGAAGGAGGGAAGGAGGGAAGGAGGGAAGGAGGGAAGGAGGGAAGGAGGGAAGGAGGGAAGGAGGGAAGGAGGGAAGGAGGGAAGGAGGGAAGGAGGGAAGGAGGGAAGGAGGGAAGGAGGGAAGGAGGGAAGGAGGGAAGGAGGGAAGGAGGGAAGGAGGGAAGGAGGGAAGGAGAGAAGGAGGGAAGGAGGGAAGGAGGGAAGGAGGGAAGGAGGGAAGGAGGGAAGGAGGGAAGGAGGGAGGAGGGAAGGTGCTGCCGGGTCTACCGCTGTGGCGCGACAAATGCACGGAATGCACTCGACCAAAACATGAACCTACCGATCCGAACCCATTCCAAGGCATTGCCAGTCAATCGGCGTCATGATAACTACTCCAAACGAACAAGCCACCAGATTCTGGGCGGACAGGTGCAGCACCATTCGCGCACCGTAATAAATAAATCCAGAATCCTCTTTTGTATGGATTCAATTCAAAATGTTGTTTCCACTTGCGTCCGCTAGCTGCAACATATGTGCAACATAATAAATGTGCAACATATCACACGCACGTTTGCTTTGATCGTGTGTCTTTTTGATACCCCCAACAGCAGAGCCGATCGCAAAGATGCCAATGCCAATGGTTGTGTTGCCTCTCAGGTAGCGAGATCGAAAATGCGTGGTATTTTGTAGCCGCAGCGGATGAAAATGTACGCATCAGAATCAAATAGTTTTGAGGTTTCCAAACGCACGCACTCACACAAACACGCGCGCGCAAACTCACACACAAACACGCACGCACAAACTCACACACACATACACACACACACACACACACACACACACACACACACACACACACACACACACACACACACACACACACACACACACACACACACACACACACACACACACACACACACACACACACACACACACACAAATGCGCCCGCGCGCGCACGCGATAAGGCACCTACGAACGCGCGCACGCGAGAACGCACCTATGAAAGCGCGCACGCAAGCACGCACCCCCCACCAAACCCCCCTCCCCTTCCGCTATCATCAGCTATCATATAGCGCATCCTCATCCCTAGCGCCGGGCGGGGTGGGGTATCGCGACATGATAGAGTAAATGGTCACTTTCCCCGCGCTGTGTGCGTGTGTGTGTGTGTGTGTCGAGACACAAAAACTCGAGAAAGATTTCGGCACATTAAAAAAAAATATTTTATAGTCACTATATACTGTGCTTCATGATGCTTTGAAGGTCGTTGAAGCATCCAACATGTTCAAATTAAAAAATATTAGATTAGTGTTAGACGTTCTCCTACGCTTGTTTTAAATAGGCTTCTTCACCCTCAACTGGCAGGGGCATCGAATGGTCTCATCAGCAGCGGCACGAAATAAAATAAACCATCAATACACCGATAACACGATAACACTTTGAATCCCAATCCAGCTTCTCCCACAGCGTCTCAAGGTCACACACAAATTAATAAATGCGAACACCCACCAATAACAATACACAACCGCAATGCGCATATATGAACCAACGCATACACCACTACAACCAATCAGCTGGCGGCGGAAAGCACGGGCAGAAGCGCCGCAAGTACAACAAGTAAGGCAAGGCAGGGTGAGGGAGGGAGAAGAAGCGGACGAAAAAATGGGCGCCAATATTTTTAAACTTTTTGACCGTTTTTTTTGCTCCGCCGCCATAAATAGTTCGTCCATTTCGCCCACAGATGGCGCTAAACTTGCTCGACCCAGCGCAGGAATCGCTGAAGTCCAGCGCGGGGATCGGGCCAAAATCTGCGCTGGCCAGCGCAGATTTTGGTACATTTTCTGCGCTGGAAACTGCTCGAATTTGCGCAGCGGGAACCCATTAATCGAACATGTGAACCCAAGTGCCACAAATCTACTAAACGACCACTAAACACCTTCTAAACGACTCAAGTTCTCTACCTAAACGGAATATAGAAAGACTTCGTTTAGCAGACGGCAAACGACTCATGCATTCTAAAAATATCAAAAAAGCTGGTGGCGCTCTCTGTTGGTGGGATACCCCAACCAGTTGAACTTCATCGCTTGGAGGAGAGCTTTCTCATTTCCTCTGTACTGTTGTATGGTTTCGCATTGAAGTTATGCATCGCTAGAACTAGAACGGCGATACGATTGTTTAAATACTAAACTCCAACGGAAATCACCAGCACTGAAAAGCAAGTGAAATTAGAGTAATGGTCGTTGGTGTTGATACCCACGTATCTGACCACACGACCATTCATATAGATTTTTGCTCAGAAAGTTAGAAGGCTATATAGGTCATGATAAGATGAAACTTGTCGAAACACATTGCAAGAAAAGGATAGCAATATAATGATGAGTTGTAATACGCCATCTATTGATCAAACCAATGAAGCTGTGGAGCTTTCATTTTTTTCTATGGATATTCAATTTTCCAGTCGTTTAAGCTTAATCTGTGGCGCTTGGGAAGTCCTATACATTTTTCATGTTCGATGTCGTGTTCTATTGCTGCTAGAGCGCCGGGTTACATTATCTGTCAAATTGCATATAAAATTTTATCAGCGCGTTCGAGTTCATGAAGTGCAGACACGGGCCTTAGTTGTCTCTGTTGAAGTTCTGGTTCTGGTTGCTAGTGATTTCCATATAGAGTTTAATACATTAAGTGATTTGGGAAATGGTAATATGACTTTTTGGTCAGTATTACGAAAAAATTTTCGGTAGGATAAATGAAAAATCGGTAGTTTTAGGGGGCTCATCTGTGAATCGGTAGGCATATCAAAAATCGGTAGGAATACAGATAAATCGGTATTTCTGGTCACTCTGGTCATGTGTCAAAGACGACAAGAAAAAAAAAAATAATTGGATAAAAAACAAAAGAAGTTTTGATTGCTCGTCCGTATCATTTTCGCTTTACATCGGTCGATCGGTGTTCAACTGTGTTGGGTGAAAAAAATAAATAACAAAAACAATTAAAACTTCTTTCGATGTTCCACATTTGTAAACAGTTGTTCTGACGCGAGACAAACATATCTTAAACTACATCCGTTGTGTGTTTCTTTTCGTATTTAACAAGTGTGATTTGAGAAATAGTTCATGGGTCCATACCCTCTTCAATAATCTCCCCCACCATTAGTGTTGTTGTGAGTGAGAAAATTGGGCGAGACGCAACATTTGAAGAGAGCTAATTATCCTTCTCCGCCAGGCCTACGACTAACCATCCAAACGTAATAAACACAAACGCCAAACTGGAACGGGATAGGAAAGCTAAAGTTAACAAAAGTTCCTCTACCTCAACAAGAGTCGAGCGGGGCAGATCGGCAGTGTTGGAGGCGTCGACGACGACGACGACGGAAGAAGCGGATACAAACGCTACGAGCGTCGACAAAAAAAAGATGAACGGGTTAAGTTTCAGTGAACTTTGTTGTTTGTTTTGCTGCCCTCCGTGTCCAGGACGCATTGCATCGAAGCTGGCCTTCTTACCGCCAGAAGCTAGCTACGATCTGAAACCGGAAGCGGATAATACTAACAGCAAGTTTACCCTGACGCTACATGATAAGGCCGACTGGCAGTATACCGATCGTGAAAAAGAATGCTTCGAAGTGTTTTACGCACGATCTGCTCGCGGGAACAGAATCGCATGTTTATTCGTCAAATGTAGCGCTAACGCACGGTACGTAAAAATATCAATTCCGACATTCGTATGCACGAGATCTCTATGGATATGGTTAATGAAATGTGGAATAATAGCTATCACCAAACAATACATTAATGTTTCATTTCTGTAACATAACATTTCTCTCGATTGAGGATTATACAATTCAATTAAAGAAAGTATCATGACCATGATTGCATCGTCACTGTTTACTTATTCCATACTTGCCATACTTCATTCCTGAGATTGAAACACTTTATCTTTATTTTAGATTTACACTGCTCTTTTCCCACGGCAATGCGGTAGATCTTGGGCAAATGACTACGTTTTTCATCGGATTAGGTCAACGGATTAATTGTAACATTTTTAGCTACGATTATTCCGGCTATGGTCAAAGCTCCGGAAAACCGACGGAGAAGAATCTTTACGCAGATATCGATGCAGCGTGGCACGCTCTACGAACACGGTATGGCATCAGTCCTGAAAATATAATTCTTTACGGACAAAGCATAGGCACGGTTCCCACGGTAGATTTAGCCAGTCGCTATGAGGTTGGTGCGGTCATTTTGCATTCCCCTCTGATGTCAGGTATGCGAGTAGCCTTTCCAGCTACAAAACGTACGTGGTTTTTCGATGCATTTCCCAGGTATGGTTTGCTGTAATGTACCTACAGTAAATGTTCACGGACATTAATGAGCTTATTATGCATTTCCTTTCTTCTAGCATTGATAAAGTGCCGAAAGTAACATCACCCGTTCTGGTAATACATGGTACCGAAGATGAGGTGATCGATTTTTCCCACGGTATGACCATTTACGAAAAGTGTCCCCGAGCAGTGGAACCATTATGGGTGGAAGGGGCCGGTCACAATGACGTGGAAATGTACAGCCAATATTTGGAACGGCTAAAACAGTTTGTGTCCGTTGAGCTGGTCAACTGACAAAAGCTGAACAAACGCACCAGCGGCAATAGCAGTGGAAAGCGAACCAAAGGTGATGGTGACGGCCGAAAGGTGGCAGAAAACGATGACGATGATAATGAGGAAGACGAAGAAGAGGATTTAAATACGGGTATGTTGTTGCTCATGATTGTAAGTGGTGTTTTGTTAAATGTTTTATATCGTTATTCGTTCTTCATTGATCCATAACAGATGATGAAATATTGAATGCATCAATTACATTAAGTTCAAACTCTACTAATGATGCATCCGCGATCGAAAAGCTTCTCTAGCATCAGGAGCCTGGCGGGGAGAGCGAATTTAATTTTGCTTCCTCCGCCCCGACAGCCTCTAGCGTTAGTCTACCAGTCACTCGTTCCGACGGGGATGGCAGAGATACGGTTGAGGATCAGCTGCCCCAAAAACCGCCGACGCCGTCTGTTTCTGCTCACGATCAACAAAAGGCAAGCCAACCACAAAATGGTGCTGCGAATGAACATGTAGTAGGAAATACGAAAGCGACCGTGCACATCAATGGTGTGGCGGTGGATCACTTTCATCAGAACTCCGATGTAGATGAGGATCGACGGTCTCTGTGTCAGAATAGTGATGTACATGGTTTCATTTCGTACTCATCCGACAGCAGCATGATCGAGTTAAATCTAAAGTTCCGCAAGTGTGCTTGCAATGAAAACATTATCAACACCTCCAAAGAAAACCTGCAACAGATGCAACGAACCAGTCCAACAGGAGCGGCAGCACCAACTGATGGCTATGACGTTGTCAATGCTGCCATTGCTGGTACGGAGAGCAGTATGGTCGGGAAGGAAGGTAAAAGCAAAAAAATATTAGCATTAAACAAGGACAATTTGAATAGATTAGTGCGCAAACTGAACGACACTACGAATAGCTCATCCTCATCTTGTACAAAGTGTAGATTATCATTAGACGTCAAGAACATTTTAAACGGAATAGGTAACGTAAAGGCAAAACACGCCACAGCAGACGCCGTTGGGAGTGACAGTGTCGGTCGGTCCCCTGGTGGAGATGATTCTAACTCCCGCCGTGCTGCGCTTCCACTAACCATCGACGATTCAATGCTCGGACTGCGTGCAGACGACTCACTGCTAGGAAGCTCAGCTTCCCCGCTACCCTCGCCACTACCTTCGCCTAATTCGCCGTTACCGATCATCGGTCCGCTTGAGCGACGTCATAGCGAAACGGTCGAACGGCGATCAATTGGCATACAGCATGCATCGAAACAATATCGTAAAAAACCGCCATTATTGCGAACACATGGCCGCAGCATAGCACAAGCAGAGGAAATTATAATCATTTCCGATGAATTCAGACGACAATCGTTGCGCGATCAGCAAACCATACGGGTACAGAAGAGTCCGAAAACAATTTCCAAATCGATGGAAAGCATAGACAAGCGAAATTCTATGTCACTATCCCTTCGGCCGGTGACAATCAGAAGCTTTCAACTGCCCAACACTGTGCATGGGATAGATCCAGCCGATGAGATGCTAACGATAGTGGTCAATGCTGCCGAGACAACGGGCGCCAACGATACAAAAACAATCTCAAAATCAGTTGATGATATGGCACTCGGCGGAGGACAGGGAGTAGAAGACTCCGCTCAACCGAAAGCATCTGAACCTGCCGGAGATGACGTCGAGTTAATCTTCATTTCGGATGAGTTTGTCAAACGGAAATCAAAGTCAAGCTCGGATGTTATCATCGTGGAAAATGCTGCTGGTCGCAGGAGGGAAAGCAGCAGGCGTAAAAAACCCATCAAAACCTTGTCGGTTGCTGGCGTCGAAGGCAGCAACGCGGAAAAGAAAAGACTTTCCTCCAACACGGCCCGAGCCTCTAGCACTGAAGGACGGATTGTGAAATCCGCAACCATACCGGTAGCCGCGTCTAAAGTGAAAAACGTCCGTCGCAAAACAACTATATCCAACTCGAATAGTTTCCTTACTTATGAGGAGCCTTTCTCTCCAGAGACGCTTGAAAGTAAAGACATTGGTCAACTATTTGCAGATGCATCGGTCGAGTAATCTTAAAGAAACATGAATGATTGTAATAGAGTAGAGCCTGCAAATTTAGTGCAACAAACGAATCCTCACTAGTTATACTTCTTGAAGTTAGCATGCGTATGTATGTTTGCAGATTACTGGTGAAGGATGTTGTTAAACATGTCTGTGAATCTTCCATTAATTATGATGTATCCTTTGTTATCGCACAAATTTAAATGGTAGAAAAAAAGCAATTATAATGATTGTTATTTAATTGCGTTTAGCCAGTCGAATAGACTATGCTCATTGCTTACAGATTAGTATTACTTACACTTTCCTATAGTTTATCTCAATGCTTCCCGGAATAGAGCCTTTCCATTTGGTGTTCGTTTGTTGCAATGTTGTTTTGAAGCAAGTATAGATTAACTCCCTCAGACAACGTTTCTAAAACGCTTTATTGATTTTACTGCAGTGCAATTTGTGGGTTCGTATATGTTGAGCGCATTGTATCATTTATTACTCAGTTCACCCAATCGTATTCCAAAGGGACTGATGATATCGACTGATAAATGCATGTAAAAATACTAAGTATAAATCATCCTGTATGAAGAGTAGTAAACAAATCCGATAAAACAAAACATTCGAAAAATATGTAAAAAAAAGTAACACAGCAATAGGTGGAAAGTTCTCACAACGCCATCATCGTACAAGAGTAGTATACAAAAAACAAAAAAAAAAAATACCAAACACAAAACAATCACACACGCACATACGCAGCCTAAAACAACGTATAAATTAAAATGACTGTAGAAATTGGATCTGTGAGCACTTTAAATTAGTCTGACGCTCATATTGTTTTACAAGACCCCTTTTTTCAGATTTGATATCAATGTTAAGCACCGATAAAGCCGTCCTTCCATTTTTGAGTTCTATTTGTTGTTTGTTGTGCAGGCATGTTTGTTACTATGTCTGACACACGAATGCAGGTTTAGTTGTGCAACTATCACTGTCAGAACGTACAATTCAAGTTAAAGTGGAGAAATTGAACATTTGTACAAACAAATCCTTTGCAAATCGCTATTAATCCTGATCGCTCAAGCACACGTACACTGCAAGTAGTCAAAAGTTCGAAACATAACGACAAAAGTATAATGATAACTCATTTCGAATTTGTATTTTTTAAATTTAAGTGCATTATTTAGGTTTACATAACTTCTGTGTCTCGTGCAATGATATGCAAGTGTTATTTATAACACTGAAGCATTACGTTTATAAAGCAAACAATTTCTCGGTAAACTGAAGCGGCGATACACACGTTATCTGTAGCATCTTTTTGAGATAACCTATGCGTTTAACAGCTAAAATGAACCCATTTTGCATGGTAGCAGACGTATTACGAAATCTTCCATTCCCCCCGAAAAACTTCCACTTCTAGCCAGTTCTACATCGAACCAGAACAAGAATTGGCCAGAAAAGCAACAATGCGTAAATTTGATAAGAATACATACGCAAATGAGGAAACATTTGCAATGAAAGTACTCTACACCATCAAAAACTTCTTAGATATGAATATATAAGCATGTACACTACTGAGATTAAGTGGTTTATCTTCATGCAACGTTTAAGCCAATGGCGAGCCAGCCACCAAAGACTCCTAAAGACACAAATAATAAGAAAAAAGCTCCCAACGTTTCGTTTCTTCTGTAAACTATTCGGCTCTCGTGTGATAAGTGATGTAGATTTTGGATCGTTTGTAAGAAAACCTTGATACGATTGTATGTTGTGACTAAATAGCCGTGTTAGCTTGAAACAAACAAGCTAGTGTTTTTTTTATTGTGGAGAATTTTTAAATTTTTGATCAGTGTTTTAAAGACTTTATCTTATGAGCGAAACGTACCCCATACATGTATTTCAGGTGTTGTAAAATTCTAATTAGAGAGATGAAGGGTTACAGTTGTTGGAGAACAAATGAAGACAAACAGTACATAGACTCATCATATTATCCTTATAAAATATATACATTTTCTTGTTCATGGTGTGTTTCAGTTTTACAAATATCCATTAGCTAAAAATTATGAAAAACAGCTCTAGATGAGTGCGCAACAGAAGCTCAATACAGTAGGTAAATAAAGTAATTCAATGAGAAAGAATACGACACATGTTAACAGAAAACAAAACGAACATGCTTTCACATCCACCGACAGGACGTTCAAATAATGAATCCAACTTTTGGACTAGCTCTGGTGGGTCTGCCTGCCATATGAATCAAAGAGAAGTTAAATCTTGGCGTAAAATGCGCGTAATTAATTCCCAAACATGATGTAGTGAAATTTTGGAAGTGAGGTATAAAGTATGTAAAGAAGTTTCACACAATTTCACACAAGGCACAGCAATCCGCATGGTTTAATCCGACGAATGTACAGTTTTCAATCCGAAGCGTGCACTCAATTGATTTTCTTGTAGTGAGAAACGATTGTTTAATCATAAGAACACACTGTTAACAACCTAAGACCAACGCATCCAGCATTCGTCCAACATAGAAAGAATAATTATATTCTCTTGAACATGGCAATCTCGTGCACACAATATGGAATCACAGTGAAATCAAATTGTTATAATCAATCCAATGAGTATTGTTTTTTTTTTTTCATTTACATAGCAGATCAGATCAAATATCCGAACAGAGCGTATGAAAATTGCATCTATATGTTTAAACCAACGTACCACACGTATTAAGTGAGATCAGCATGAATGCATTAAACTTGTCTATTTTATCGGTATATTTTATAAAATATATCTTTTGGCTACATTTGGCCAATGCTATTACTTTGTCCCATAGTGAAAATCTAGAAAAGAGATTGTGTTCTCAAATCAGCTGTTTCGTCGTCTTGCTTGCCGCTGTGTCAAAATGTGCCAGTCTGCGCTCTTTCATATGTTAGTGATAGTGATAACTCTGTCGTAGCAAAGACCTGCACGCAATATACACCCATAATTAACGAGTGTCCGTTTGTTAAAACGAATCTCAAATATAGCTTTTTATTGTATTATTATAAAAATGGTAAGTTCCTACTTGTGGTCAAATTTGTATGCGATAAGATTAATTATTTTCCTTTCTTGTCTATGCTATCTCACTGATACGATGTCAGACAGGGCAGCCGAAACGCTACTGTGTGATAGGCGCTGGAAGTTCTGGTATATGTTCGGCTAAAACGATTCTGGATGCTGGTGGCAACGTAACAATATATGAACGAACGGATCAAATCGGTGGCACCTGGGTGTACACAGATGAAGTGGGCAACGATCGCTATGGTTTACCAGTACATACCAGTATGTACGAAGGGCTGAAGACAAACCTTCCGAAAGAAATTATGGGCTTTCCAGGCTATGAGATGCCGGCACAGCCCGCCTCATACGTGCCCTGGCACGAGGTGCTACAATTCATTCGAGATTATTCCGCGCATTACGATGTTACCAGAAGGATCGCGTTTGAACATTTGGTCGAAGAGGTGAGACCTGCTTCGGATGGAACCGACGGATGGAGTGTCACCGTACGACAGCTGGCTAGTGGATTGAGAACAACTGAAAGGTTTGATTTCGTGCTGGTATGCAATGGACACTACCATACACCTGTCATTCCGACGTATCCCGGTGGCGAATGTTTCCTTGGCAAGCAACTACACAGTCATGACTATCGCAAATCAGACATTTTCAGAGACCAGCTCGTACTTGTGATCGGTGCTGGGCCAAGTGGAACAGATCTAACGCTTGAAGCAGCGAAGATGGCAAAAACCGTATACTTTAGCCACCACGTACCGGAAAAGCTGAAGCAACTAACTTTTCCTCCCAACGTGCTACAAGTACCGGACGTGCTACGTATCTTGCCAGAGTGTGTGGAATTCGTGGATGGATCTCAACATCCCGTATCGGTCATCTTCTACTGTACAGGCTACCGGTACAGCTTTCCCTTCCTGCATCCTGACTGTGGCGTGCAGGTGGACGATAATTGGGTGCGACCGCTCTACAAACACGTTTTAAACATAAATCATCCCACGATGGCTTTCATTGGGTTACCTTTTTACGTCTGTGCCACGCTCATGTTCGAGCTGCAAGCAAGATTCTGTGTTACGTTTTACGGTGGCCGTCTGTCTATGCCGGACAGGGCCGACATGGTGTCCGACCATGATCGTGAAATGAACGGCCGATGGAGTAAAGGGTTGAAAAAACGGCAGGCACACATGATGGGAGCAGAATATCAAGGGGAGTATTATCAATCCTTAGCGCACCGAGCGCAAATCGAACCCATACCGAAGGTCATGACGGATATGCACATTGATAGTGGAAGGCGAAAGAAAGAAGATTTACAAAACTATCGAAATGATGTGTACCGCATAGTGGATGAAAATACGTTTGTCAAGTATGATATTTCGGAAGTTGTATGTGCATCAAACGAGTTAACTGTAGAGAGCCACAGTAGCTAACCGAAACCCAGCGGCGCAACCATGGCGCAACCATCCGCGGTTCATATAATTTGCGCGGATGGTTGCGGATGGTGAGGTGTGTAGTAATGCACACACATATATACATATAGAGATAAGAAATTATGAAACGATTTACGCACAATTCAATTGTAGATGCATTTATATTTTTGGATGTTTCCAATAAAACGTATACTTTTTGATAATATCTAGTAAAGCGTTTCGTAATACATCAAGAACCATGTTCGTATTATTGACTCATACATGTTTAATTGTGCGTTGCTCAACGGGATAGTTTATCGAAAATCAATTTCTAAATTTGGAATACATCGACTGAATGTTGAATGCTCTGAAAGAACAGTACGACGGTCATCGCTCTGAACCATTAAATCTCGATCATCGTTGCGATTTTAGCTCATCGTCGGTGTGGGTGGTATTTGAACCTTAATAAAATGTTCATCGTCAACGATACGATATTCAAAATTACGAAAATTAACATCCTCCTTTTTACTGTTGATGCAATCGGCGTGCATTTTCGCGAGCACGGGCTTGAGTGTTTCTATCTCGGCAATTCGCGCAATATCGTCATAGTACCGTTGCTGTAAATCTCCAGCTAACATGTGAGATAGCTTCCCACTTAAACCGCGCTCCTTTCGCTCCTGCTGATCTTTCTGCCACCACTCTAGCATTTGTTGCTTGCCCGGCAACTGTTTTTGACCGGTAAAGAATTTCAGGCAAAATCTTGCTTGCAGATCCATCATAAGCATAAGACAGGCGTTGAAAGGCAGCCCGATAAAGGCCATAGTCGGTTGGTTGATGTTGATGCAGTGATAATACAAGGGACTGATGGTGTTGTTTTCTAAAGACACGCCACAGTCCACTGAGAGAAACGGTGTCGAGTAGCGATAACCCGTGCAGTAGATAATGGTGTCGAATTCTTCCCGTGTGCCATCCACAAATTCTGCACCAGTTTGCGTTAGGCGCAACACTTCCGGCTTCTGTACCACTCGATCGCCGGTATGAACGGGATCATTACACCGATGACTCAGCACAACCTTATCGGCATGTAGAGCAATGGCCGGTGCTATATCCATTCCACTGTGTCCTCCACCAACAACAAGCACACGCTGATCACGATAGTTTTCTTCACGGCGATAATCTTTGCTGTGCAGCTGCTGGCCTCGGAATATGTTCCGTCCCGGGAAAGATGGAATTATTCGTGAACTGTAATGACCATTGCATACCAGTACGAAATCGAACTGATGCATGGCATATCGATTGGCGGCTACATCTTTCACCAGTACCTGCAATGTGAGTAAAATTTAATATAGCTCCATCAACGCGATCGCCTTTTGGCATATCATACTCACGTCCCAGCGATCGGTACTGAAATTTCGGGTCACTCGAACAACCTCGCGTTCAAATTGAATCACCTTCTTCAATTGAAACTTGTCGACGTACCCTTCCAGTTGCTTTATCACATCGCTAATCGTCACGAATGTAGGCGCTTGTTCGTCGATGGGATAGTCCGGATATCCCATGCCCTGTTTGACGAGGTTTGTGCGAAGGTTCGCGTACATGCATGTAATATCCAAGCCATTTGAATCTTTTCCAGTGTCATCAGTGTAAGCCCACAAGCCTCCAATTTGCTTAGATTGTTCAAACACTGTCACAGTAGCATGGCTATCGAGTGCTAGCGCCTGTTTGGCGGTGCATAGACCGGAAGGTCCAGCTCCGATAATACAATAGGTAGCAGCAGCAGGTGCCTAAAATTGTTGTACGATTTCAATGTTAGTGTTCAATGTTCAATGTTAGTAATTTTTCTTTGTGATTATTGCGAATAAAATGCCTTACCATTGGAAGCGGGGAACGATTCAACGAGCGTGCGTAACGGACCGTATCTGAGATGATACTGGCATACAGTTTCATGGCATGATAAGAGAACCCTATTCGATGCACGGGGCAGAATAGGTGTAATACGTGGGATTTCCATTGTATTCTTTAAGGAACAGTACATAAAAAATATTGTTTTTTTTTAACAATCTTATCACTTCTACTTGGCGTAAAGCGAACATACCGGTCTATGCAGATTCTTGAGACATTATTCAGTACCACGCAGCTGGATAGTCAGTTCTCGCTACGGGGGGGGGAGGACGGTCCGTATGAGGCTTGAACCAATGACGAGCATGCTATCAAGTGGGACCGCCCGTGTGATAATCTTATCACTTACCAAATGCAATTAAACAAATATGTTTGGAGGCATCATACAAAAAAAAAATAACTTTTAGGCATGTGGACGACACATCACAGTGCATGCCAATTATTAACGCATTTTGGGATTATCTATAAATTACGACACGCAAAAATGTTCCACTGCGTACTGTAACAAAATGTAGTGCTGGAACAATCCACCTTATATTATGTAAGAAACGGTTTTGTTTAAACAATGCTACAATAATTATGTGAAAAGTAGAGTTTTAAATGTAATATACGGTGGGACGCCGTTTATCCGGGTACCTTTTAGCCGGCTGTCGGTATAGCCGTGTTGTTTAGAAATGACAGTTCAATACAGAGAGCCGTGCTGAGGAGAATATTAAAAAATGAACCATTATCATAGTTTTTTTCTTCTTTGCATCGTAAAAGTGTTTCAAATTTTATGGATGACTCCCGCTGGGGACTGGCCCTAACGGCTAATCAGTTGAGTTGTTTCGCTGGTCTAGCGGTAAACAGGCTTGATCTGATACGATCAGACGACAATAAGTTCAACATAATCAGCAGCAAACAGTATCTTCTTCTTCTTCTTTTAGCACAACAACCGTTGTCTGTCAAGGCCTGCCTGTACCACTTGTAGGCTTGGCTTTCAGTGACTTATTGATTTCCCCCCATAGCAGGATAGTTAGTCCTACGGCGGCATGGGCCATTCGCGGCTTGATCCCATGAAGGGCATGTTGTTAACTCGTACGAGTTGACGACTGTACAACGAGACCGGCTTAAACAGATAACCACATTAACTATAGCACATATCGTGTGAATGCTGTTCCTGTTATAATTGCAATTTTAAAAAATTTCTTAGTTCAAATTAATTCATTTATTTGGGAAGTAAAAGATACCCTAGCATTTGGTACAGGGTTTTTTTGCTGTAGCAGCAACAGGAACAAAATGTGTTCTTTATATGTTTTTACCAGAGCAAAAAAAAAAGTATAATTATTCTAATGCGGTCATTAGCCTATTGGCCTTACCCTTTGCACGACACCCCACCCGTGATGTTATGCTTTGGCCGACTTAGTGAGAGACAACAGCTAGCTTGGCGGTATCAACGGACGACGCCGTCTCCCGTTATTATCTGATCGTGTTGAAGCTGACGCCTGCATCCACCGATGATGTATTGCATACGACCGTGAGAGAACGCTTGTCCGTGGGCAGTAGGGCGCGATTGAATGATGCGTTATAAATGTGTTGAACAAGCTGAACGCAGTCCCAGTCATCTGTAGCGTTGTCGTGTTGCGTGCGTTAAGTGATAGAATTCTGGGTGTACGTTTGAATTTAGTTTCGCCGTCCATAACCAGTAAGAAACAAGTGAACATGAGCTACTGCATCATAGGCGCCGGCATGGCAGGATTGGCTGCCGCACGACGTGTGCTCGAGATCGGAGCACAGGTTACAATTTTTGAGCGAATGGATCAGCTTGGTGGAACATGGATCTACACCGATGAAGTTGGTGTCGATCGTTACGGGCTTCCTGTGCATACCAGTATGTACCGTGGATTGCGTACGAACTTGCCCAAGGAGGTAATGGGATATCCGGACTTCCCAATACCGGCACAACGCGATTCGTACATTGTTTCGGATGATATTTTGTCATTTTTACGCCTGTACGCCGATCGGTATCATATCAAAGACTGTATCAAGTTCGAGCATCATGTCGTGCAAGTCCATCCCACGGACGGTGAACGCTGGATTGTTGAAGTAGAGAATCTAGCAGATCATCAAAAGGAGCAGCATGTTTTTGATTACCTGTTTATCTGTAACGGTCATTATCACACTCCGAACGTACCGACAGTGAACGGAAGCGAAATTTTCCAGGGACAGCAACTGCACAGCCACGATTATCGTTGTACTGAACATTACAAAGGTAAAACAGTTTCCATCTAATGCTCCTTCTTTGTGCGCATTCTAAATACAGCGTTTTCTATCACGTTATAGACAAAGCGGTGCTCGTTATGGGCGCAGGTCCTTCCGGTATGGATATAGCACTAGAACTGGCAAAAACAGCGCGCCGTGTAACGATCAGTCACCACATGGAGCGACTGACCTTCCCTTTCCCTTCCAACTTGTCCCAACAGTCAGACGTTTCCATGCTTACGGAAACCGGAGCAAAGTTCACGAACGGAAGTGAGGAGTCATTCGACGTAGTTCTATACTGCACAGGTTTCCGATATAACTTTCCCTTCCTTGGTGCGGATTGTGGCATCGAAGTGCAAGATAACCACGTACAGCCGCTGTACAAACATTGCATCAACATTAACCACCCAACGATGGCGTTCATCGGACTACCGTTCTACGTGTGTGCGGCACAAATGATGGATCTTCAGGTTCGATTTTGTCTGGCATACTTGACGGGTAGACAGCATCTACCACCAGCGCACGAGATGCTGGAAGATGCGGCGCAAGAATTTGAGGATCGTTTACAGCGCGGATATAAGAAAAGACACGCACACATGATGGGACCGGAGCAGGGCCGGTATTATGACGATCTTGCAAAGACGGCCCAAATTGAAACCATTCCCCTGGTAATGACCAAACTGCACAACGAAAGCAGTCAACGGTTTGTAGACGATTTAATACACTTCCGCGAGGACGTATTTAGAATCGTAGATGACGAATATTTCGAATATGTAAAGGAATAATTGCTCAACAGGTCGATGCATTTTATCTTGTGTCAAGCAGGAACAGGCTAACATATAAAATGATAGATATTTTTCTATAACGCAGAGTAAATCGCAAACCGTTTGCTCTTAAATCATTAACGTTCATTTGCGCATGTGAAGCCGGAAGTTTACTCACAGTCACGCTCTTTGGTTTCCATTTCTGTCCGTTACGTTAAAATCAATAAAAAAGACAGAAACACTTTTGTTTACGTAAATGTTCGACAAGCGTTTATATAAAAAAAAAACATGCAAACAAACATTTTCTCCGCCTTGCTTTATCACGAACGAAAACTGATTAAAAACAAATTCACGCAGGGAAGAAGAGTGAGCAAACAAAGCAAAATTATTAACGTCAATTAATATATAAATACGAATATGAAATATCCATTAATATAAACGTAAATATAAATGTAAATATAAATATGATATGTAAATTAACGTTAAAATGAATAACAAAAGGCAAATAAACTTTTGTATTTACGTAAATTCTCTTCTAGTGTTTGTATGAAAATTAAAAAAATAATAAAACATTTTCTCCGCCTTGCTTTATCACGAGCGAAAACTGATTAAAATCAAATTGACGCAGGGGAGTAGAGTGAGCAAACATAGCAGTAAACAATGCATTCACGTGTAACTAACCGCGTTCGTTGCAAGTGGTAGAATTTTCTAGATTTTACATCTGCCTATGATTTGTTTTGATTAAACGCTACAAAGGAAATAATAAATTTTCGATAAGCTTCTAGAAGTTTAATTTAAGTTAGTTGTCTCTATATCTAGCTCTATTATATTACATTTGCCAAGTTTGTGTTTCGGAACGGTAGAGTAAACAACTGTTTAGTTTTAGAGCTAAAATTATGCTATATTTGGTTCGTGTTTTTCTATTACGTCCCTCTCCACCTAAGATGTACTGATTGTTTGCTGGTATCTTATTCTATAATAAATCACATTATCTCTAACATTGTTGTGTTTATCAATAGGTCGCCCTAGTGTACCTTTTTTTACCCACCAACCGCTCTAGTTAACCTTCACAAACGTTTCATCGTCTACTAACCGAAATTTATCGTTTCGGAAATTCACCAAATCTTCCGAGTAACGCATCGCACTGATCTTATGGAGCTTCTTGATCACTGGCTTGATCGGGTCGATTTCAGCAGTCTGCGCTAGATCATCGTAGTAACGATCCTCTACCGGGCCCATCATATGTGCTTGCCGTTTCTTCAAACCGCGCTTCCAACGTTCTTCCATCTCAGCAGCCGTATCGGCACTCATCTCCTCCTGGGTGGGCAGAGTTTTGGCACCGCTGAAAAATTTAAGACAAAACCGTGCCTGCAAGTCCATCATCTGCGCCGCGCACACGTAGAATGGAAGTCCAATGAATGCCATCGTAGGGTAGCGGATGTTAATGCAGTGCTTGTACAGCGGCTGCACGTAGTTTTCCTCAACCGTGATGCCACAATCGACGCTTAAGAATGGGAAGGTGTACTTGTAACCGGTGCTGTAGCAGATGACACTAAAGTCTTCACTGGTACCGTCAGCATATTCAACGCCGGTTACGGTAAGCCTTGTTACGTCCGGCTTCAATGTCACATTGCTCGGAAACACCGTTTGGGGCTTATCCTTCAAATGGTGGCTCAAAGTAACACGGATCGCTTTCTTAGAGATCTCATATGCCATATCCATTCCTGACGGGCCCGCTCCGATAACGAGAACTGTTTCACCTGTAATATATAGAATTTTGAATGAACTATTTTGAGCCTTTGTACACGTTTCTCTGTTATACCTTCAAACGGTTCGTTGCTGCGATAATCGTGACTGTGCATCTGTTTGCCCCGGAATACGCTCATACCGGGATACTTTGGTAAATTAGGCGTATGGTAGTGTCCATTACACACGAGCACGTAATCGAACGTTAGCGTCAGCAGCTGATCGTTCGGACAGTCGCGTACAATCACTTCCCATCCTTTCTCATCAATCGTCGGCTTCACCCGCACTACGTAGTGGCTGAAGCGAATGTGCTCCAAAATTCCATACGATTCGGCAAATTGCTGAAAGAAGGTTAACATATCCTCCGCTGGGATGTAAGAACTTTCTTGTTCTGGTATGGGAAAGTCCGGATAGCCCATGATCTCCTTCGGCAGATTAGTTTTCAATCCTTTGTACATACTAGAGTGCACGTCGATACCGTATTCGTTTTTGCCCGTTGCCTCATTAAACACCCAGGTTCCGCCGAGCTGTTTGCCCATCTCAAACACGGTAACAATTCCACCTGCTTGCAATGCATGCCGCGCAGCACAAAGCCCAGCGGTGCCCGCTCCGATAACGCAAAAGGTTCGTTTGGTCTGGGTAAGATGAAATAACAAAAAAAAGATAAAGTAATTAAATTTAACTGAAAACAGGTTGATAGGTTTCTTAGTTACTGATAACCTGTGTTTCGAAAGTAGATTAAACCAGTTTTAATGTCGCAAAACAAATTAAACAAATTAATTTAAACAAATTATCAAACAATAAGAGGAAGAAATGGGAAAGGATTGAGGCGTTTCCCCCTGATTCAAGAAGTCCATGTAATTGCGGTGTTTGCTGTGTGTTGTATTTGAACGACATCCGTGGATGCTTGACCTACAAGTTTTGTTCCGTATTCTTCGCTTTTCAAGGTCCAGTGCACGATCAATGCGCAGGTCAGAGTGCTTCAGCTATTAGCCTACATGACGTGTGCTCTCATTGTGCGGTGGGTGCCCGTGCGGATGCGTGCAGCTCACTTCCTTAATCATTCGCTTAGTAGCACATAACACTGAAGCTGATAAGTGAAAGCCATGCGATGAATTCCTCACTGGATGCGAAGATTCGAGCAACAGGGGCCTGTACTGCACAAAGTACAGTAACGTGTTAGCGTAGAATCGTCATGAATGGATAGTAACAGTACCATCGCTCATGCTCCAGTAAAGGGCAATGTTCACCAAAAAAATATTAACCGATCCCTCATTAAACACTGCGTCTTAGGTTATCGGTTCCGGACTAACAATCCAGCGGCACGAGCATTGCCTCTGTTGCTATGTTTCAGGTAGCATAACCGGATTTGCTGATAAGCAGCTGTCAGTGCTGTGGAAATCGGTACCCCATCTTTCCGAAACCCCATTCAGGCAAGACTTGAATGGTTCGACCACACGCAAGGCAGAATCATCGGGGATGTGTAAAGAAATGCATGTGCAACGCTAAACGAAAAAAAAAATACGAAATTTATCGAACAGACACAACAGTTGCGATAACAACGCCTTTCATTATCTATTACAAAGGAAATCCTAAACTTGATCCTTTGCTAATGAATTTTGTACTGAAAAGGGAATTCAAACGCTTAAGTCGTTCCACCGCGAAGGCTCTCGAAAACCGAAGAATAGATAACAAATGTGTCATCGTACTGTGTTTCTGTGCAAAACTGTCTTCTTACAGGATGGCTGACGCCAATTGTATTAACGAAACGGATTTGTTAACTAGACGATATCATGATACCATGTCAAATATAAGTTTACATAATTGGGAACGTACGTCAGTCGCTAAGACACGTCGCACATAGCGTGAAACGTACAAAAATATTACCATATTATATTAAAATAATTTAATAAAAAAACCTAGCTGTAAAAATCGTAAAACAATTTTAAATAAAATAAATGAAAGACTTCTACCTACTCACTCGACAACTGTTATCAATTACGTGTAATCGTAAAAGCAGTGTTATGTTAAGTATGCCCTATTTACAGAGTAAACTATCAATAGACATAGTTTTTTGTTAATACAGTAGTTTTGAACGCTCCCAAAACGACATTCAAACATAAGCATTGCTATTGAGTACCAAAAGCCAACTTATGATAAATCATGCAAACTAAAATGCATTCATTGGTTGAATTTTAACTATAAAGTTTAACGGTCATGTAAATGAAATTCAACAATAGTCCAGACCAGGGAAATAAACTGAAACAAATGATCACTGTCGCTTCTTGTCCTTTAGATTTCTAGCTGTTTATATTCACTACCGCCAAATACCGCTTGATAACAGTTCATGAAACACGTGCAGTAAAGTAATGCAGAACACTATCGCAGATCAAGTAATTTGACGATGTGAATTGTTAAACACGAAGGTACGTTCCACTCCTCATACTATACTAATCAAAGTTTGCCACATCCTCTAACCGTCGAATGATGAAATCCGACTTTCAATCGATTATGTAGCCGATGACGAAATTGATTGCACTCCTTTTAACGATCGAGGTCAGACCGAAGAGATGTTTTCATCTCCCACCTCTACCATTGTTAGTACTGAGTAGTCCATATGCCACATCACACCATTCACCAACTCACCTTTTCCATCACCATAGTTATAACAATCTATGAAAATTCGCTTAATTATCACAATATGTGTCGCAAATAACAACTGTTTCACACCAAGACTTCAACTGTGAAGTGCACTTTTGAGCGCTGCGATCGAAAAATAGCAGATCGTTCTTTACCGTTCCACCACCGCTGCTATACTGCCGTCCTTACACAGAGCCTTATTTATATTATGCTCCCGGTCGTGTCGATTTTCCATCCATATCTGTGAGGCTTCCGATCTGATCTATTGTAGTAGTATTTTTTACGCTCACAATTTACCTCGCGTGTTCATGGGTTTGACGCCGGTAGTAAAGCTCGTAGAAGAATGTCGTTCATGCACATACACACAACCTCCCCCCCCACTCCCACTCCCCTCCTCTCCTACACACTCACACACACAACTGAGTAGATGGATGCATTCTAAATGATTGATATGTTTGAGACAATTGCACCGATCGTTGATTTGTCATCTTTCTAAGGGGCTTTCCAAATAGGGTAAATTATTCTCAAAACGAAGAATTTTTTAGCTGAGCACGTCATTCAAAATTTCCAGCTGCGATGTAACTGTTTAATCACTAATGGTTTTTTTTTTATTTATTTGGTACACTTATAGTTGGTCGCAGTGTCGCAGTACAGCAGGGGACATGATCATACGTTGTGAATCATGATTAGCGCATGATACGAATGCACTATATTAAATTGATTTTTTTTAATGTAGGTAACATTTTAATAAGAAAGTATTTTAATTAACTGTATAAAAATAAGATGTTTTTTTTTTCATTGTTTGTGCTCTGATTCGTTTTCCAATGAAATCAACACATCAAAGTTGATTTCATTGGAAAAAGAATCAGAGCACAATAGATGGAAGTTCAACTATTAAAACTATTCCATCGGCTTTATTCTACGGCAATACGGTCTCTTTGGATCGTTCATCCTAAAAAACATAAAAAAAGAATTTTACTACACTATAATAAAAGGGGTTTTTTATTTAAAAGGTACGGTCGCAATAAGGCAAAGCCGTCCTTCCTGAAAAAGAAAATATAATTATTAAAACATAGAGTATTTTCACATACTCTTCAAATGAAACAATGAATCATCATAGCTGTATAAAAAAATAAATATTATATGATTGTGTATTAATTAGAAAATTGCGCGTTAGCTTCCTCGATCGTGTTCTAGAGGATTTTGTTTTGCTTTGTTTGTATAAGTTGCTTTGTTTGAACGAAGCAAATGTGGTTAGCAATGGTTTTGTTTGTACAACCGTCGCCAACAAATATTTACGATTGTTTTGATAGTGTCGATTTCATTTCGTTTTTATTGTACCTGTGAATAGTTTTTAATTATTATTATTATCGATGATTTTCCTGCGTGATATCCCTGAACCATTTGTTTAGGGGATAGTTGGCGATGATTGGTGCATAAGGATAGGTAAATAGGGGAGGAAAATTGATTTTTAACATCCAAGTTTAAATTGAAATACAGGATGTACGACGCGTAGATAGAAGAAGCAACTTGGGAATCGAAGCATAGACGCGATAAGATGTTTAGCAATTTGATATAACGTCATTGTACATTCAGATGATCAGCGTCTTGAGAGGTGTCCACTCGCGGCTTGAACCAATGACGGGCATGTTGTAAAGCCGTGCGTATTGACGACTGTACCACGAGACCGACGCAAATGAGGCGTGGTGAATCGATATTATGCAAAAGGATTGTTGAAATAGCAATGAGTATTTATTTGTATTATTATTGTATTATTGTACAAACTCAAGTAGTTAGGTGTATACAAGAATTATTCTTTGTACATTGCGTTAGGTATTTTACAACAGCGTATAATTTTCCGTATAAAAAAACTACAGTAGAACGTCGATTATCTAAGGACGGATTAACCGGTGGAAGGCTTAATAAATTTCTCAGCTGTGCAATCGTAGCGGATATTTGCTTCGATATTCAAGAGCAGCTTTTTTGTGCAGCTATCTACTGTCTAGAGATATTTTCGAATCTCATTTTTGTTCGTGAGCAGTTGTTAAACCTATAGTTATTAATTAAAATAGCATTTTTATCGATTGATTAATCGAATGACTCAAAGTAAACTGTTAGAAAAACGAGTGAATGCTATCATTTCACATACCTGTACACACCTAAAAGAAAAAATCTGCTTTCAGTTTTTTGTTTTACCTAACGTTTACTTGTTCTCTTCAATAAAATTCACGACACTTTCATAGATCAGTTGTTAATGTCAGCGGGGAATAATGGTCTTGTAGAAGCATCCTTTATTTCTATCAGGTAATCGGATCGTCATAGTTTTCCGTTTTGTCTATAGTACAGACTTCTTATTCTTCTTCTTATCGGCGCAACAACCTACGCGGTCATGCCCGCCTATTTCGGATGTCATGACACTTGAAATGCCACGTAGTCTTGCTATGGCTCATGTGAGATTTGAACCCACAACGAGCATAATGTTAAGTCGTGCGAATAGACGACTGTACCACGGGACCGCCATCGGGACAAAATTAGAGACATTGTTTAATTTACTGCTATATTTATCTACTTCTAAGTCCGGACGGATAGATAATGTCTGCGAGGATTAAAAAATTAATACTGCAATAAAGCCAACTTTTTGTAGAAAACCCCCGAATGTTTGATAAATTAAAAAGATAATCATGTTATTTCTTAACATTTTTTATTATGAGGGCTTAATTATGCCATAATTAATAATAATTAATATTTATAACTTATTCTTGTTTTTTTTTAATCTAATTTGTTCTTCATCTTTTGGCCAGGTAGTCCAGTAAAATTTATTCTGGACAATAAGTGTGAAAACTTTATTTGATCATTTAATTATCATAAGCAATATCCACCATCATCTTTAACATCTCCATTATTTTGATGAATGATGAACACCGATCGCAAACCATGCTTAAACCGTTATTATTGCAATTTTGAATTGGTCTAATTAATTTGGTGGATATTATACCAGTCCGATCTATGCAGTATTTGACGTTTCTCGATTGCTGCCGAAGTTTGACAGTACCGTTTGCTGGTGGTGTGCGTAAATTACGGACAGTGTACAGCTCTGTGTATTGTTGTGAATGTGTACGTAGGAACATACAGGGAGCAGACAAATAACTTTTCGTTGCTAATCGATAACGCAAACAAATCTTTTCCATCACAGAATGGGCCATTCCATGTGAAAAGCAGAGTTGTGGGTGAAAAATTCAGGTGCTTTTGTTTCAATTTGGGTGCAATATTAAGAAATTACAATGGATCGTACCATCAAAACCAGAAGTAACCTATCGGTAGGTTGAAAGCATTAGTTGTGAAAGTATGGATGTTTTTCCTTGAACCGTCCATGTTTCCTTGAAAGGGGTGGTATGGCATCATCGTTTGCATTTGGAGATCGCTTGGTTGTTGGAGTTGTTTTATTGCATTCATTCAAAATCGCTCCGAGATGTGCGTTGGGGTTGGTGTGTAATCTCTGCGTCACTGTCTGCTCGCTTTGTATGATTTCGGGCATAGAAGAACAGGAAACGGGGAACTGTTGCACAATTCCATTCTGTTTATTGAACCGTCTAGTCCAGGTGGGCTAGATTAATCATGCACGCCTCCATCCCGCGGAAGGTGTGTTTTTGAAACGAACATACAGGGGTCCTATAAGGGGGCCTCCTGAGCCCGTGAGCAACATAGTGGAGCAAAAGAGAGGCACCGTCGTGGTGAATCGAAGTGTGACTAAAAGCTATTAAAATCGAAAGTGTCGAAATGCTCATGCGAGACGCACTAAAACGCAACGTAACCGATGGTGCCAATTTCACGTGATGGATAGTCGTATTTTTGGCTAATTTCATGCAAACGTGTTGTGTAAATATATTGTTCTAATTATTATGCTTTGCTTCCTGCATTTGTCTAGAACACAAAAAATGAATGTGTCCAGGTGGTGGTACGATGCCGGCCGCTGAACAACAAGGAATTGACTGGAAACTTCCAAAAAGTGGTCGACGTTTTTCCTAGTCGAGGTGTCATCGAAATCCTGAACTGCAATGAAGCTTCGAGAGAAAACAAAAAGATGTTTACGTACGATGCTGTGTACGATTGTCTGTAAGTATAGTATCCTCCATACATCACATGCGTTGCAAACCTAACAAAGAAGATTTACACCCCGTTTTAGCTCTACCCAGCAAACGATCTACGACGAAGTGGTACGTCCGCTGGTTTCATCCGTTATGGAAGGATTCAATGGGTGTGTCTTTGCGTACGGTCAGACTGGCACGGGCAAAACGCACACGATGGAGGGCATCAAAAACGATCCCGAGCAAAAGGGTATCATACCACGGGCGTTCGAGCAGGTATGGGCACACATAAATCGCGCACAGAACATGAACTTCCTGGTGGCAGTTTCGTATTTGGAAATTTACATGGAGG
The DNA here is from genome assembly GCF_943734685.1 of Anopheles coluzzii. Lineage (NCBI taxonomy): Eukaryota > Metazoa > Arthropoda > Insecta > Diptera > Culicidae > Anopheles > Anopheles coluzzii. The sequence goes on along the minus strand of NC_064671.1, from coordinate 55,068,403 downwards.
AATTGCGCGATCTGTTAAAACCGAACTCAACCTCCTCGCTGGAACTGCGCGAGCGGGATGGCGGTATCGTGGTCCCGAACTTGCACTCCGTGCTGTGCAAAAGCGTCGAGGACATGCTGCACGTGATGCACCAGGGCAACAAAAACCGTACGGTCGGGTTCACCAACATGAACGAGCACAGTTCCCGTTCACATGCGATTTTTCTGATTAAGATTGAAATGTGTGAAGCGGGGTCGACTCTAGTCAAAGTGGGCAAGCTGAATCTGATCGATCTGGCCGGCAGTGAACGGCAGTCGAAGACGGGTGCAACTGCGGAACGGCTGAAGGAAGCAAGCAAAATCAACCGGGCGCTCTCATCGCTGGGCAATGTAATTTCGGCGCTGGCAGAAAAATCTCCCCACGTCCCGTACCGCGACTCAAAGCTGACGCGCTTGCTTCAGGATTCGCTGGGAGGCAATTCAAAGACTATCATGATAGCGAACATTGGTCCCTCCGAGTTCAATTACAACGAGACGCTGACCACGCTACGATACGCTCATCGGGCCAAGACGATCGAAAACAAACCGGTGAAGAACGAAGACCCGCAGGATACTAAGCTGCGCGAGTACCAGAACGAGATAGCGGAACTGCGTAAGCTTATCAGCGAAAGGCAGAAGCGGGAAAGAACGGTACACAGGGAGAAGAAGGCTAAAAAGAAAGCGACGCGTGTCAAGCGCGAACCGAGCCTGACGCAATCAGATGAGAAATCTGACTCGGAGGTCGAGGAGGAGGAAGACTGTGAGAAGGAGAACGAGCAGGATTTCAACGAGCTGGACACAAAAGCCAAAGAAGAGCTGATGAAGGAACGCGAAGCAACCGCAGCATTGGCCTCAAAGCTCCAAGAGCTAGAGGGGCAACTAGTCAAGGGTGGCAAGAATATATTGGACACATACACCGAGCGGCAGTTTGAGTTGGAGAAAAAGCTGTCTGAAATTGCGGAACGAAAGAAGAGGGAAATCGAAATGCAGCAACAGCTGGAACTGCAAGAAGAATCTACGATGGAAATTCGCGAAACGTTTACCTCGCTCCAGCAGGAGGTAGAACTGAAGACGCGTAAGCTAAAGAAGTGCTATGCCAAATGTATGGCACTGAAGCAGGAGCTACAGGACACCCGCGATGAGCATAACCGAGATAGGCGTGAGCTGGAAATGACACAGAATGAGCTGATCAAGGAGCTGAAACGTTTGTTGCTAATCATTGACAACTTTGTACCGGCTGAGGTGAAGTCACGATTATACACGCAGGCCAAGTACGACGACGAGGCCGAAGAATGGTTCCTTAATGGAAGCATGATGCTGAACAACCACCAAATGCTGACACGCCCAGTCGCTGATCCGAGCCGAAGACGACCGATGAGTGAGTATGCTCTGCAGATGATTAAAACGAAGTCTAGCGATGCAATCCGCTATAAGGTAAGTGTGTGTGTGCGCGCTACAAAACTATCCTTATGGAATGTCATGAAAACCAGAGATGAACAATATTTTGTATTTTTTGTATTTTGTAGGGAGAGAACATACTTGACTACGAGCTGGACATGCCACTCAGAACAACTTACGAATACTCGAATCCGAAAGTGTCGGCTTCATTGCAAGCGGTCCTGGCAGAAGCAATGCAAACCGAGGATGATATCGACATCACCGATCAGTCAAACTATGCGAGCATGATGAAGATGCGTCTCGATCAGATCACCAAGCGAAACGTGCAGGAACACGCAGCAAGTGCTACAACAGGTAGTGCTGCCGGAAGTAGTGGTATCATGGGCGGCAGTACTGGCAGCGTGGCAGGTGTGAATGGCTCGACTGGAAGTGTCCATATTGGCAGCGGAATAATGACCGCTGGTGGTAGTAGCACTAGCCGTGCCCGGTCCTCGGTATACAACCGTGGCAAATCAGCGGCCCCTGCATTCGGTGCGCACTCGGCGGCACCGGTAAAGAAAGTATCCACGTCGGCGCTTACGTCAAGCAGCCATGGAGGCACCGGTGCAGGAGCGGGCCATATGTTCCCGAAAGCACGCGGTCTCATACCAAAGTAGAGACTGCGCCACGGTGAAACTGAAGTACTCATCTAGATATCACCATCGTCATCATCCATCATCAAAACATAGAACGGATCATCGTTTAATCCCTCAATCTAAGAATATGATAGATGATCTCGCTTTGCTATGCTTTAGTGCTTCAAGTGGTATTACTGTGTCTGAACGTACTCCAGCTGTCGGAGTATCGACTCAAGTTTCCCACAATTATTTTGTTTAGTTTGCACGAAACGACGGATGAAAGATGATTGCAGGAAAGTTTCACTCACGCGCGCGCTTGTAACATTACACAAAACTAGTAATATGACACTGAAAAAAAGGTTTGAAAATACTCGAAACAAGGATATAAAAAAACGGAATGAACGGTACTGTACAAGGTATCTTGCAAAAGTATTGCACAGTAAGAGATTGCCGAACAAAGTTAAGCCAAAACAGCTGTGTGAAAGGAAGCAGAAAACGGTCGATTGGTATTGGAAGAAAATATGAGCGAAACATCATACGCAATTCAATTTAATCAAAATGAAACTAAATCGTAAACTATGGCAATGTAAGATTGCGCAAAAGACGCCACTGTGTTATGTTGGAAAGGTATTAAGAAAAGCTGTGCCTAGGAATATTGTTATTTTACGTTTCTTTTCTTAATCTCTTAATTTTGGGACAACTAATTCGTTCAAATCACTAAACGTAATACGTGTTGTTTGTATTCCGATTAGGATATCAACCTATTTATGTTAGTTACTTAATATTTAGTTCTAATTGGTGTTGATTTCAGTCGGCTTTGTATTGTGGAAAGTGTTAAACCCCTTGGTTTGATTTAGTTTACTTTTAAGTTACTAATATTTGGTATCGGTTATGTTTACAATGCAAAAAGATTATTATGTTTTTTGTTTGTTCATTTGTGTTACTCCATGTCCTGTGTGTTTGATGTTTTCATTGTAAATAAGTTCAGCTATTTTGTGCGCGATTTCCGCTGTACTTTCGAAGAAATAGTAAACAATTGTGTAATTTTGTTATTTTTTGTGAATTTGTTGGAATCATGTTTTTGTGTGAAGTATGTTTTCTTTTGTTTTTTTTGTAGCCATTGTTAAGTTGTATGTATTTCAGCAAAGGAGCCGTACCTTTATATCCACCGAGAATAGAAAGCGTATTTCTGTCAAATTACAGTAAACATTTTTGATTGATTTTGGAAAGGAGTGTTGTAGTTGACTCACTTTACCACCAAGGCTGGATAAAAACTGTCACATGTAGTGCAACAAAGGCTTTTAAAAATTGATCTATATGTGCTGATATTCTTCACAATCACGATATCAGCTACTAACTAAAGGTGTGAGCATTCAAGAATAGAAGGAACGATGTTGTAGGTGTAGCTCCCCAGACTTTAGCTCACTGGGTGCGATTAGTTTATGATACGGTATCTTGCATTACGGCAACATACGCTATTTTAATGTGATTACTTTCCTTAGGACATCAACCTTGAATTCATAACTGAATGCTATTGAAACTTTGTCGGCTCGTTCAATCCTCCCTTTAACCTTAAAAATGCACCAACGAACCTTTGAATTTTATGTTAACCATTCACTTTTGATACATGCTCCTTCTGAATACTAGTTGGATTTCCTTGCGGAGATTAATTCAATCCTATCTCATATGCAAGGTCATTTTTCTAAAGATCACAATGCATGCAATGTTGTGAATTGCTTTGAGAGTTTGGCAGGGTAACTGATGATATGATGAAAAAAACAAGTGAAACAGTGTAGCAAAATAAAGATAATAGTGTGCATGATGTTTGTAAGCTTTTTCAGGGGTTTCTCTGGATGCTGGTTTTACTGGGGGTAAACTACGGAATTATGGTTATGATCAAAGGATAGGGAAATAAAAAGAACGTATTATTCAAAATATAAAGAAAGCACTAAACGATATCTAAAGACAGAGTTCACGGGCAATTTTAGTTCTTTATTATAGGCCTTAGCGCCAACATGTACACGGGATAGAGTTCTTTGGGAAAGCTTGTTTGACGTTGCTCCTTGACGACGCGCATATTACCTTGCTTTAGCAGTTGTTTCATCTGTAACAATGGTCTTGTAACTGATGAATCGGTTCGGTCCACGTCTACTACATTGCTCGTCGTAAAATTTTCCTTTATCACTATCATTCCTCCGCGGGCGAGTCCTTTCGCACAACGAACAAAAAATTGGACCGCGTCTTCATCCGTCAGGTGGCCCAGTACCCACTGTGCCCAGATTATATCGTATCGTCCTTCCTCCGGGATGAAGTCTTGCAATCCTGAGTTGAATACAGTTCCCAATTTTGAGGTAAAGTCTGCTAATTCCTTACGAGCAGTTTCGCAGAAGTGCTCATCCTGCTCGACCAGATCCACTTGGTCAAACCATGGCAGAAGTAGGTTTTTGCTGATTCTACCGATGCCGGCACCACAGTCCAAGGCCCATTTGCGTCCGGGAGCGGGTTTTTGTTTGTAGAGCTGCTTTAGAAACTGTTCCGAGCCACGAATATCGATGAACGATATACTGCCGAATCCGCCTAGCATCCCATCTACCGTGGGAGACACATTCGACCAGTATTTTTTAGCGTTATTGTAATAACTAGTACTATCCGTCAGAAGATCATCTAAGTCTGAGTATTCTGGATCGTTTCGACTTTGATCGTTGTTTTCAGCTGGTACTGCAGGAATATTAATTTCGGTGGAACTATCCATGCAGTTTTCGTCACTCTTCTGCGATGCCATGGGACTAAGATATAAGGAACACTTGGTTGATTGGGTGTAGAAATTATTATCTAACGGCGGGTCTTTTTTGCTATTAATTTGTACAAACACGAGGTAGCGGCGTTAGTATTGTTATTCTCACAGAAAGAAAAACGAAAAACCAAAGGCGAGTTTGTTTGTTCGATGCGTTGTTGGTTTTCAAACCTACTTGAACGAATGCCGAACCCGTCTTAACACGGTTGTAAACGAACGTGACAGCCGACTTGATGTAAAAAAAAATAAAACAAACAAACATACAAGCTGTCTCCGAAATACGTTATTCATCTTTTGAATGCTGTGTAAAATTTGGCCATTACTTTGGGCAAACAAGGTAATTATTTTGGACTTGATAATTGATCAATCAAATCAGTACCATTTGCTAAAAGAACTATAAAATTTAGAAAACCGCGTCTCCGAATCCGCGTATTCGAGATATCGCCTAACACGAGGGCTACCTGTATTGTTCAATCACGCAGAGTGGCCAGAATTACCTTCTTTTCTTTAATTTCTATTTTTTGTTGTTCTTTGTAGCGGAATTTGGGGAAAGTGTGCCATACGGGGCAAGAGTGCCACCAAGCATTTTTCCTTAAAAACCTTAGTTTAATGATCAATTGTGAATACAATTGGTTGCTTTCCAATGACTAAGTATACTGAGCCGAATTTCATATAGACCAATCGACATTTACCATTGTTTTGAACTGATTTATGTTGATTTTCAAAATTGAGCAGAATATTATATTTTTTTAATCCAACCAACTAAGCTCTCAAAAATTATGCGAACAATCAACCGAGAAAATATTTACACCACCGTATAGCTGAGAAAATATGAAATTTTTTGTGGGGTTAGTTGAAAAAAAGTTTCTTTTTGTCACTGAAAAATTCAATTTCAAAAAAGTTACAACTTTTGGGGCAAAAGAGCCATCTCTATTTGGGGCAAGTGTGCCACCATCTTTCATAGGCGCGAGCTGTCAAAAATGTAAACATTGTTGTAGCGTTCAGCGGTACGGTGCGCTTTTACGAGCGGATTCTACTCCGGAAAAACAGACCAGCAACAACCCATATTGCGAAACAGTTTGTGATGAAAAGGGGTTCATTGGTGACTCAAGACATGTAGGAATACATACACTAGTGGTACAAACGTAATAATTTCAAATTATCTAAGAAATACGGTTATTTTAACTAGGTGGCCGTCTTGCCCCATACGAGTGGCCGTCTTGCCCCATAGCCCAAAAAACAACGTCTTTTTGGACCCTTTTTAAAACGCTACAAAAATTGTTTTGTTTGCACTTTTTTCAAGCGAAACTCATTTATAAGTGAGGAAATAGATGTAAAATGGTTATGAGATTTAAATCGGCTTTTTAAAACACGTTTTAGTGAGTTATAACTTGAAATGCTTAAGGTGGCAAACTTGCCCCAAATTCCGCTATTTTTGGTTATTCATGGCTCGGTGAAAGAGTCCAGCTTCTTGAGCCTTCTTGTGCATTCTCAGTACTGTTCCTCGATTGTAAATTAAATTTCCATCCTTTCCATCTGTTGGTGGGATAGCTTATACAGTGGAGCTTAATCTGTAATGCAGCTTTATCTGCCCTCTGCACTGTTATATGGTTTCACTTGAAAATATCCCATATAACCAAAAATGCCAAAGCAGCTAATTTAGGTATAATAAAGATCGATCTTAAAGCGATCGCTACTTGAATTCGCCTTTTGCAATAGATAAGGTAGCCTTCTAAATAGCGCCTAAGCAGCTTCCTTATGCTACATTGCAGGGGATTATTTTTCCTTGTGTGTAATGCACAAGCAAGTGTTCATCATTGAAATAAAAAACACAAAATATTTTTGTTTGTGTGCATGTTTATCAGGGAATTGGAAATATTCAAAACGTTGACACAAATTTAAATAATTTAGCTATAGAGTTCTATTCTATTCTATAGAGTTCATCGCTAGAATAATAGCGACGATACGATTGTTTAAATACTAAACTTCAATACAGTTATAACAGCACATAAACAAGTGAGAATTGAATGGTGGTCGATAATGTTAATACTCGTGTTATTTATTGTTCTTTTTGCTCATAATTTAGGAAGACTATTAGACTAAGATCGGTTGAAGGTTGGCGAATCATCATGGGTCGGACTGACCTCGCTGCACCAACGGGTCGGAGTCGTTTATGCTTTCACGCAACTACTCAACATCCGGGTTGAACCGAACTCGCTGCAACCATGGGTCGGAATGAACCCACCTTGGACCGACCCAACCCGAACTCGCTGCACCAATGGGTCGGAGTCATTTATGATTTTTTGCACCTACCGGACCATTAGAGGCGAAAAAACTCCGTTGGAGCCAAAGCCTCTATAAACTGTTCAAACAACAACAACCTACCGGACCTACTAGCACCTTTCGGGTAGTGATGCGACTCCGGTGCGCAAAATATGACTCCGACTCCGGATCATAACCGGATTTGATTCCGGATCAGTCCGGATCAGTCCGAACCAGTCCGGATCAGTCCGGACCAGTCTGGATCAGTCCGGATCCGTACTCGCGTATCTCTTATACGCGGATTCGGAGATACGCGGTTTTGTAAATTTGACAGTTCTTTGTGCAACTTGTACTGATTTGACTCTTCAATTGTAAAATTCCAAATAATTTCCCTTTAGATCGAATGTTAAAAACTATTTTAAAAGGTTCAAAACTGTTATATTCAGTCAGAATCATTTCCACTTCTACAATTTTTTGAGTATCTTTAGATTCTGGCACTTTGCATGACGTAAGGAAATCGTCAACTATGTTCCCGGTACATAAGAAGGGTGACAAGTATATCATTGAAAACTATCGTGGCGTCACATCCATGTGTGCTGGAGCAAAATTTTTCTAAATTTCATTTAACCAACATGGGTTTGTTCCCCAGCGCTCTACTACCACAAACCTGTTAAATTTTGTTTCATCGTGTGTGCGCTCCTTTGACTGTCGACTTCAAGTTGATACGCTTTATATCGATCTAAAAGCGGCCTTTGATAGTGTTAACCATAAATTACTTGCCTTGAAGATTCTGCACATTGGGCTTTCTCAGCATACAGTATCATGGATAAGTTCGTATCTCGAAAATAGGCGTTATCAAGTCAAAATCAAAGAATATACTCCCACCATGTCGTGGCAACACCAAATCTGGTAGGTTCGACGATGAATGCAGACAAGTGACCGAACTACCGAACCGATACTGCATACCGAGCAGTGGCGGATTAAGGGTATCGGGGACCCTAGACGGAAAGACAAGTTGAGGCCCCCTGTAAATGGTAAATGTTGTTGGGGCGGGGAGGAGGGGGGGGGGGTACAAATGATTCGCCAGCCTCGGGGCCCCAACGGCCATCCTTCCGGGGGCCCTCGCTAAACTCTGTCTATACTATCCTCACTCGATCAACACACTGATACTCGTCCTGCTTCACACACTTCTACATTCACCATTCAACGCAAGACATCGACATCCAAAGCACCAGTTCTTTCGTCAACACCAGCCACCGAACTTAGCAACCCGGCAAAACGTCGTTTAATGGACCGTTCTCCGCCGTCCGTTGTCGCCACCTCCCCGCTTCTAAATGGCACCGCACCCATCGCCACTTCAGCTCATGCCACATTGCTCCTACCACCAGAAACGCCTAAATTCTGGTTGTACCTGTCGCGCTGCCGCCCGACAGCCACAATCTTAGAAGTGAAGACTTTCGTCAAGGAGCAAATCGGCATCGAGGATGTCACCGTTTTTAAGCTGGTGCCACTTAACCGCGATGTCCGCACTCTGACTTTCTCTTCGTTTAAAGTCGGTTTGTCGCCGGATTATAAGAAGAAAGCATTATTATGCTCATCGTGGCCGATCGGAACTGTCTTCAAAGAGTTCACGGATCGTAGGAATGCTCCTATTTCTACATTGTCGGCAAATCTCCTGACCACTACCACTACAGCACCAACAAATACACACGTACCTGTCACCACAAACACTGATGTATCTATTCATATGGAAACAAACAACAACATTACTGCCTCCACCAACAACACTGCAGTCTCGACGTCACCTCCTCGATCATCACAGCAGCAATAGCAACACTACTTACACACTCGCACTCTAAATCTCCGTTAAAATTTTACTATCAAAACACTCGCGGTCTCAAAACCAAACTTTCGGATCTTCGCATCTCTCTCGAAGTTGCGAGTTATGATGTCATAATACTAACTGAGACATGGCTGGACGATTCGATTCCTTCACCCCTCTTCTGTGACCGAAAGTACACCGTCTATCGTTGTGATCGTTCAAGCGCTAACAGTACCTGCTCTCGCGGCGGTGGTGTACTCATTGCCTGTTCCGCTAAGCTCTTGTCGCTGCACATTGAAGTATCCCAATGCTCGTTAGAACTTTTATGGATTCAAATTAAACTGAACGGTCACTCACTCTTTGTTGGTGGTGTGTATTTACCTCCAAACCTCAGCTCGAATACTGACACGTTAGACTCATTCTTCAATACAATTACATTAATACAATCTCGCATGAAAGATAGGGATTTGTTTGTCTTATGCGGTGATTTCAATCAACCTGGACTATCGTGGTCTCAAAATGAGGATTATTTCGCACCGCTTGCCGTTAACCCTGCCTCATCCTACTTTATAGATGGATTAGCTGAATTCAATCTGCGTCAACTTTCAGGGGTCGTAAATATTTTTCGGAGGCAACTAGATTTAGTTTTTGTTAATGAGTTAGTGACATATTCATGTTCACCAGTTTCTTGTAGTATTGACCCTATTGTTAAATTAGATCATTATCACCCACCTCTGGAATTCGTAGTAAATGTTCCTTTACCGCATAATGGTAATAATGTTAGAGATAACAAATCTGAGTTAAATTTTCGGAAAATGAACTTAGAAAAATTTAGGGAAATCATAATCAACTCTGATTGGAATTTTTTAGAAATTAGAACCGATTCTCCCTCCACTGTGGACGTAGCGGTGGAGCAATTTAGTAATATTGTTAAGGCAGCTCTCCCTTTATGTTGTCCTCGTTCTAAATCCTCCTCTCGCCTTCCTTGGTACGATGCTACATTACGGTCATTAAAGGCGGATAGGACACGTGCCCTCAAAAAACTCGGTTCAACTCCTTCTGAGCATAATCGTAGAGTTTTCAAATATGCCGCTTCTGCTTTTCGTATTTATAATCGGGCCAGTTATAGGTTGTATCTTGGAAGGCTTCAATGCATGTTATACCGTAATCCTAAACTTTTTTGGTCTTATGCCAAGAAGCGTCGTAATCCCTCTTCCCTTCCTACTTCCATGTCGCTCGGTACGGTCACTACGGACAATGCTGCTGACACCTGTTCCCTATTCGCTGAGCATTTCGCCAATGGTCTGTCTAGACCGGAGAGTCAACCTCTGACGGAGTCTGAGGGCATATGGCCTGGTTTAAACTCCGTCGCTTGGGCTGAGGGTATTGTCAATGTTAATACAGTCTCTGAAGCTCTTAAAAAACTTAAGCCATCCTTCTCCCCTGGACCGGATGGAATACCAGCCTCGGTTTTAAAAAAGTCACCCTTTCTATTCGTCCCTCTATTGGTAAAATTGTTTAACCTATCTTTGTCCTCGTCCTCATTCCCTTTATTGTGGAAGCGAGCATGGCTAGTTCCCATTCACAAAAAAGGTAACCCGTCTGTCATTTCCAATTACCGTGGCATCTCAATACAATGCGCAATAACCAAGGTATTTGAGCATATTATCCATACCTATCTGTTTAAACTCACCTCTTCTACTATTATCCCTCAGCAACATGGCTTTTTTCCTAACCGTTCTACAACAACTAACCTTATGTCCTTCACCTCTTTCGTATCATCCCAGTTAGAGTCAGTTAAACAAGTTGATACTATTTATACTGACTTCAAATCTGCATTTGATCGTATTCCTCATTCCTTACTTCTAAATAAAATTTCACAACTTGACGTCAATAATCTTTTTGTATCTTGGTTACGTTCTTTTCTATGTGATCGTTCCTATAGTGTTAAATTTAATGATATGTTTTCGACTCCCTTTTCATGTAGTGCAGGCGTACCGCAAGGTAGTGTTCTAAGTCCTTTGCTGTTCATAATTTTTATTAATGATGTCCGTACCACCCTCCCTCCTGAGTGTTTCCTCTGCTACGCAGACGACCTCAAAATCTTTCTCCCAGTTTCGTCTCCTAGTGATTGCATTTCCCTACAAAATATTCTTGATCGTTTTTCGTCTTGGTGTTCTAGTAATTCCCTCACATTATGTCCTGATAAGTGTAACGTCATTTCGTTTAGTCGTTCGCAGTCTCCAATCACTTACTCGTACGTCCTAAATTCTGTACCAGTCAATCGTGTTTGTGTCGTAAAAGACCTCGGTGTCTTGCTTGACAGAGGCCTCACCTTCAGCCACCACATTGACTCAGTTGTCAATCAGGCGCGGAAAACATTGGGTCTCCTAAAGAAAATTGCGTGCGATTTCTCCGACCCTATGTGCCTCAAGACTCTGTTCTGCTCTCTGGTCAGATCGATTTTGGAGTACTGCTCAGTAGTCTGGTCCCCTACAGCTCGAACCCACGTGGAACGTATCGAGCGGGTGCAGCGATCGTTCACCAGGTTTGCTATATGTAAAATCCTGGGTAGATTGTCCTCCCCCATACCTCCTTACGAGGGCAGGTGTCGGCAGCTTGGCCTGGAACTATTGGAAAACCGCCGTTCCCATGCCCAATCCTCCTTTATTGCCGCATTACTCCTTGGTAATATTGATTCTCCTTCCCTTCTTTCTTCTATCCCTTTCTACGCCCCTAACCGTGTTCTTCGAAACCGCCCTCCCCTAGTGATCCCTTCCCGCCGAACTGCAGTGGGCCGTAATGACCCCCTTCTTCGTGCAATTCGTCGATTTAACTGTGTATATTCTATGTTTGATTTCAACCTTCCCTTATCCTCTTTCCGATCCCGCATTAGAACCCTCCATAATCCCGTGCTGCCTTAATTTTTAATTTTTAAATTTTAAATTCTAATTTTCTAAAAAAAAATTTTCTCAAATTTTAGATAATTTGTTGTTCATTTTTGTTAGGTTAGGAAATTAGGTAATAAGTATTATTTAAGTATTTGTGTAACCAAAAGGTAGACAAATAAATTTGAATATGAATGAATGAATGAATATACTATAGAATGGCGATCTACGGGGCCCCTAAATCGACGGGGCCCCAGACGACCGCCTAGTCCGCCTACCGTTAGATCCGCCACTGATACCGAGCAATGCAGCAACGGCTCAGAATATTCACGGCTCAGACGCGAAGAGAAACAAGTTCACCGCTCCAAGAAGCATGCTTTGGAAGAGCAAAACATGCGGAAACTCGAGCAAACCAGAGAGGCGTACGGACCGACACGAAAGTTTTACCAAGCGATAGCAGGCCACCGAAACAACGTATCTAAGGTAACCTGCTGTCGCAACAAGGATGGAGATCTGATCAGTAACCAGCCAGAGGTCCTCTCGCGAGGACTTTGATGAATTACTCAACGACCAGTTTAATGAACAGCTAGAAGCGCCACTAGCAGATAGTCATGCTACTGCCACCTAGCATAGAAGAAACACGAAAGGCTATCCGTCGGCTGAAAAATAACAAGCCACCCGGAACCGACGGAATAGCAGCTGAACTGGTCAAGAATGGAGGTGCACGACTAGAAAACGAGATTCATCATATTGTTACTGAGGTGTGGAATAGCGAATCGATGCCTTGTGATTGGAATCTCGGCATCATCTACCCCATATACAAGAAGGGAGATAGGTTGGATTGCAACAACTACAGGGTTATTACGGTGTTGAATACCGCCTATAAAATATTCTCCCTGATTCTTCAGGATCGCCTTGTCTAGCACGTCGAAGAGATAGTCGGAAACTATTAAAGAGGATTCCGAAACGGAAAATCAATCACTGATCAGATTTTCACCATGCGGCAGATCTTGGAGAAGATGGCTGAATACAGAAATGACACATACCATCTCTTCATTGACTTCAAAGCCGCATATGATAGCATAGCCAGGGTAAAACTGTACGACGCTATAAGCTCATTTGAAATTCCGGCCAAACTGATAAGGTTAGTTAGAATGACTATGACCAAAGTCACTTGCCAGGTGAGGGTGGATGAAAAACTCTCAGGACTTTTTGCTACCACCATGGGTCTGCGCCAGGGGAACGGGCGTGCCTGTCTCCTATTCAACCTGGCGCTAGAGAGGGCCATCCGCGACTCGAGGGTGGAGACTACGGGAACCATCTTCTATAAGTCAACCCAGATCCTGGCATACGCTGATGATATAGACATCATTGGTCTGCGGCTCTCCTATGTAGCAGAAGCCTACCAAGGGATCGAGCAGGCGGCAGAGAGCCTCGGATTGCAGATAAACGAAGCAAATACCAAACTGATGGTGGCAACATCAGCGGACCTACCAATAAATAATCAGAACCTACGTAAGCGTGACGTACAGCTAGGTGAACGCAATTTTGAAGTCGTCCCACAATTCACCTATCTTGGGTCAAAGGTCAGCAACGGCAATAGCATGGAAGCTGAGTTGCGCACAAGGATGCTGGCCAAGTTTACCTCAAAGAACATGTCGCGACGGACGAAGCTGGGACTATATAGTACCTACATAGTACCGATACTCACAAACGCCTCTGAGACATGGACACTGTCCAAATCTGACGAAACCCTCTTAGCCGCGTTCGAGATGAAAATGCTCAGAAGGATACTTGGCCCCGTATGTGTGGAAGGATAATGGAGGAGCCGCTATAATGACGAGCTATACGGGATGTACGGCGACCTCACTGTCGTGCAGCATATCAAGCTCGCCAGGTTCCGGTGGGCTGGACATGTTGTACGCATGGAAACAGACGACCAAGCCCGTAAAGTCTTTTTAGGCCGTCCACAAGGACAGAGGAGGCGTGGTAGGTCCAAACTGAGGTGGCAAGATGGCTTGGAAGCGTCCGCCATTAAGGCCGTGATAACGGACTGGCAGACGAAGGCGCGAGACCGCGAGCGGTTTCAGACACTCCTGAGGCAGGCCAAGATCGCAAAGCGGCGGTTGTAGCGCCGGATAAGTAAGTAATGATGTCTTATGTCTTGAGCCTTAAGTCGTTGTTTACTTGTCTTGTCCGCTGATAGGTGAAGCCTTTGGTTCCCGAATTGCACTACGATGATTAACAGAATAGAGGCAATACAATGGAAATTTACAAGACTTGCTTTAAAATGTGACCAATTCATAGGACTTACAACCATGCTAAGATATCGTTCATGTTGCCTTCTGCTTGGCCTACAGACGCTCGAACACCGTTTAAAGGTTAACCAATGTGTATTTGTTGCTAAAATATTAAAAAACGAATTAGACGTCCCTTGTTTACTAGAGAAGATACGCACTTTCGAGACCTCTTTGCCTTTGTCAACTTACTTGTCGGCGAGAACAGGCGTACCTTATATGGATACAACGAACCGTTACTAGCTATGACAAGGCAATTCAATACATGGTCCCATCACTTTGATTTTAATTTAACGACCAACGCATTTAAAGAAAGGATGTTATTAATATTCAATTTTGGCGACACCGGATCAAGGGAGATGTTAGGGGAATAAGTTAGGGATTAGGTGTAGGATAGCTTTTAAGTACTTAGTTTGTCTCAGCCTCAAGAGCGCAAGACACATATATTGGTAAATAAATAAATAAATAAGTATCAAATAATTAATTAAGTATCTAAAATTACCCCTATGTGCAAACTTATACGAAAATTTGTGATATTTTGGCTGGAAATATCGAGATTCGACTTACGCGGATATTCGAGATATGCGGTATTTTCGGCTGTTTTCGGTCCCAATCAGTAATCAGTCTTGCACAAGGACGATTCGCGCTGCAATACTGTTAAACCAATGATGGGCACGATGTTAAGTCGTGAATGTAACATCTTGATCACGTGATAAACCCTTTCGTTGCTCAGACTCAGTCATTTTGATTATAAAGTTGTTCGATGCGTTTAGAAAGTATCTCCAGTATTTAAATTCCTTGCCGAGAAACTTTCGTTTTCGTCATTCGCTGAAAAACGACCAACAACAAAAGCGGAGTTATAATCACTGATACGATTCCGTTTGAACCGGCACTTCGAATTGATCAATCTACGTAAAACAGACTATTGTTTTCCCTTTCCTATACACCTGCTAGCTACATTTTTTGCCTTTGTTAAAAAGCGCCTTTTGCCTTCCTCCATGTTGTAAATTAAGTATACACTGATTGATTTAAAGTGAGGACGAGTAAAACTTATTAATTTATTTGACTTTTGAGATAGCTGTCTACAAAAACAATTAGCAAATTATGAAATTTGTTTCCATTTATTCATACTGTTGGTGGAATCCCTTATTTTGCGGCCATTAGCAGTTGGATGATCTTCTTCCATTTTGGCTAAACAACCGTTGTCGGTCAAGACCTGCCTGTACCACTAGTGGGGATTGGCATTCAGTGATTTACAGATTTCCTTCCTTAGCAGGATAGTCAGTACTATGTATGGGGGCACAGTCCGTCCGGGGCTTGAACCAATGACGTACGAGTTGTCGACTGTACCACGAAGTAGGCCAAACGTAATCTATGTTTGCAAAATATTTGGTGTATCACTAATGAGTTAAATGTAAATGAAAACCATTTATATCTAGGCATTGTGTATTAAATAACAATTGTACTTTCTAAGCTAATCAAAACTAGTTTTAAACAACTTTATAATAATAAAGCATTTGTAAACAAGTATTTCTTTTGGGCGATCGGTATTTGTGTAAAGAGTATGAACATATGTTTAGTTGATTGTCTACTAATTCTTTTATGATCTGTGTCAATGTCAAGTGTTTGTTTACTCTTGTACATTAAACATGCAGACTTAAATTAGGTTCATGTTAATAGATGGTACTGTTCATAATAGAGTCGATAGTCAAGTTGAAAGCTTTCACATGCATTTTTCATATTATTCACATCAATACCGGTATTTCTTCTTTTAGAGGGAACTAAGCAGAACATGTCAGGAGGAGAAATGCTCAAGCAAGTGATGGAGTGGTTAAAAAAAATGCGTACAAAATTCAGAATCTCCGACCTAAAACATCTCAACTATCGATGAGAGAGCATTCTTACTCTCTTGAAAGAGTCGTGTTTTGCGCAAATCTCTTTTGAAGTTAACTGTGCGGATAAACGCGAAGAAACGTACACAAAGTCCGCTATGAACTTACTCATACAGCAACATAGTGCCTACGCATACATGAGCATCAGAGTATGTTGAAGAAACATCAACATTATGCTTGCCATGAAAGTTGCAATTCCAGTGCGTGCCGTATTACTTTTTTGTGAAAATAACCCAGCCTTTAATAGTATTATTTTAGTCATAATTTGCTGGTTTTTTTTTATCGGACTGATTCTAAAATAGCTTAAATTTCTCATGAAAAGTGTATTTTGTAAATATGTCTGTAAAATGCTCCTAGCAAGTTTTTAAACGTGTCAGAAGCATTAGAGAGCATGAGAAGATCAGAGCATGGTTGTTGTACGAAAAGCTAATATAAGGCAATAAAAAAAGAACTGTTATGAGAGAATCATCACACTCTACAGAGAATTGAAAAGAGAGGTTAAGAAAATATGTCTAATCCCCCTACAGTATATATTTGGCTCAAGTATGTGAACACTTATTAAAAAAAAAAAATAAGATGAGATTTAAACAACCGATCAGACTTTTGGCAATTTTTGTAAAGTAGTGTTATCGTTTTATTCATTTTAATTATATTGAACAGCATCCTACGGACTGGATGGTACAGCTAAATCAAATAAACTTTGCGTGTTTTTAACTATTCCACCTTACTTTAAAAAGCTATTATCCTAATAGCGAACCAAACTAATTTTAGAAATAAAAATTTAAAATATAATGTATAGAGTTTTTAGGACTAGAACATAGTTCTGAGCTAAAACACTAATATGAGCTTAACTCTGTTAGAATTACTCATCAATAATTTAGGAACATTTTTAAAGCGCAACATTTGAGCTCTGAGCGTTCCACAGCAGGAGGTATGAATCGCAATACTTTTCTTTTATTTCATCATATAACCATTATGGACTGGAATTGTAAAGAGCACGGCGGAGGGAATGAAATAATATACTCCTACAAAACCAAAAGGTAGAGAGTGCGTACCTGAGAGCGAGACCGAGACAAAAGCATAGTTTCTTCATGGTTTTGTGTTATTAGAGAGAGAGTGTGGCCAGTACATTGGAATTCCTCGACGGGCGTAGTCACGATCGTTGATGCTTTTTTCAGTGCGTAAGACACACATTTTTTTCTCTCACGAATGTTAAACCTCTCAAGTGTTCGAATATTTCAGTTTTGTTTATAATTTCCGTGTATTAAAGTTCTATTTTTCCATTTGAAGATATCAGAGTTTTTTAGCAATACAACAAGCTCCTCAATCAATGTACGTCAGCTAATACGAGAAAGGTAACGTTTTGAAACAGCTTTAATAGAATGATCATTAGGCGTAATGCTTAATTCAAGGCTCGGTTAAGGTTCATGCGATTTAGACAGTGTAATTAAAAGTCCCGCAAGTGCCCTCGCATACAAATGAAGTGATGATCGCAAATTTCCAGTACTACCGTAAACTTGAATGTGCCTCAAACGGAAGAGATTTTCCCTCGTAACCAGTTCATGGTAGGAAGAGTCGTGCGAAATGCAAGACACGAACCCGCTTGCGCTAGTATTCAGCAAACATATGTGCAGTTAAGTTACGTGTTATACACAATATCTTACCGACTAGTGTGTTAAATCTATCAGTGAATGTTAAAAAAAATGTGTAGTTGTATAAAACTAAATAAATATAATTAACACGTGTGAGTTCGTAGTATCACCGCAATCCATCCATAGTGGGTCAAATATCTTTGCAATACTAAAATGCATCAACATCCAGTGAAACTTGCAGCAATCGGAATTGAGTGAGTGTACAAACGACATCATGCTCATGTGGCTGTGTATTCATGCTCCCAACGTCATCGTTGGCCCGAGGTGAAGTGAAATTCAGCTCAACGCACATCGCCCATACTTTCACGCTTTGCGGGTCGTTACCTTTCTGGCGGTTCATCGTAGCAAATTGGAAAACACACATTAATATTTCATATCATATTTTGGATATCATCCCGCAACTAGGTTGCCGAGTTTTGAGCGTACAGTGAAAAACAGTAAGGTGTGCTTCTGCAGAAGTGGAAAACAGTGATGTGATACAAGTGCCAGTGTATGTCAGTGGTTCATTCTGAACGATCAGCTATCGATTAGCCAGAAAATTGCTGCTGGTTACGTGAAAAAATCGAAAAATCAATCAAAATTGGTTGTCTCGTCTTAACTAACTGATATTTTAAGATAACATAATTATTTTTAATATTATTTTGATTGTTGAAGTTGACGTACCAATCTTATCGTAATTTTAGGTAGGTTAAAGCAAGAAAACGTGGTTTCTTTAAAGCATTAAAAATTACAAAACAGCAGTGAATTTGTTGTTGAAGAAACTTGAATCATACAAAAAAGCTTTGTTTATCGCAATACTCTGGCATGTGCTGGTTGCCTCAATTGCATGGTTGTTTGTGTGTGTGTGTGTGAATGCAACCACAGCATGATGCAGCTGAGTAATTTTACCGTTTTGTCGGTGAAGCTAACGGATAAATTATCAGAGCAGTATCTTGACCGACCCTATTCTACCATAGCAGTGCTACGCAGCGACGGATGATTTTATTTCCTTCGTTAATAAACTGCGTTTTCCAGATTTGTTGATACCTTTTATGTCTGCAGGGGAATAATGGATTGATTGTAAGTCAGGAATAATTCTTCTTTTTTTGGATGTGTAGATTATCGAATAGAGCAAAACTATACCGTAACGTAATATTAAAACAAAGACAAACTACGGTTCGGTTCTGTTTAATCGGTTTTAAAATTGGGCATGTAACAATAACTACATACAGACCCATAAACAAGAGACACCTTATTTCGTTCGTATTCCATCAAGTATGGCGAACACAGACATGAAACGCGTAAGATATGCTCGAACGAAGAGCCATGATCAAAATGCAAAAATTTTCGTCCACGTCAACATGTCCACAAAACCGGTAACAGCTATTCCCTACGCAGTTTCGATACTCGTTGACCCTGGCACATTCACGCTTACCAATGCGCAAACGTGAACGTAAAAAACAATTAGACATTGCGCAGGGTGTCGTTGATCTCTCCGTTTTGGGAGAGTTTCAAAATGAACTCTAAAAGAGTTTTGACACATAGATTACTTTCGCTTTGCATTTCAGAACTGAATTATCTTTGGTGGGACATTTCTTTATGTATCGTTTAAGTAATCCAAAATTTTGCATAACTTGTTCAACCATCTTCTCATCTTAACTGCTTATGCAATTGCCCCAAGATGACATTGCTTAAACCTATACAGTTTGTAGATCTGTTGCTCAACTTAAATGCTGTGAAGAAAGACATAGATATTGTTTCCAGCATACAGTCTTTTATCATAACAGTTGCCATAATTTTGTCGCCGCTCATCTCACTCAATCAAATGAAATATGCCTGATGGCCTTCTGTGGAACTTTTCATTACTCGGGGAACTAGCTGCTTAGTCATATGCTACGGTGCATTGTTTTCTTGCGTTTCTCTCTTTTCTTTCTGCATTTGTTTTAACCAAAGTGTGGTAGCTTACGCGTATTTTATGCAACACTCGTAGCCCACTTGAAAATTCCCCAAACATCCATTCATATACCAAACAGTGTAATTATGGTATGCAAAAATGTCGTTATCCAATGCAACCTTTTTTTGTTTTGTTTTGCAGCGGAATTTGGGTGTGATGATCTCGAAGCCCAATAACTGCTCATGATGCAACGCATTTAAGACTCCTACATGTGATACTCCTAATAGCCCCAGCGAGGCAGATGAAGTATAATGGTGCTTTAAATTATAATAAATGTTTGAGCATTTCATAATGAACTTCTAAGCTATTGCCTATTTTGTGTTAATTTCTCTTCAAAATGCATCTTTTGTACTGCTAGATTGCTGTATTTTGAATGAATGTGTTATAACTATGAATATTATGAAGAATACTATAGGAACTATGAATACTATGTGGTATAACTATGAAACTATGAATAGGAATATTTACAAAAAAACTGTTGTGTTCCTTAATTTTCATCATCAGCTTCTACGGCATATGGTATCTTACGTCAACTACCAATTGTATATTGCGTAGACCTACAAACGGCTGTCGAGTATGCAGAATTGCCAGGTGCAGTTGGTGCCCGGTAGTGAGTGGGCAAACCAGTTTGTTGCCACTCAAAAATGTGGCCGTCGGATCAAGTACTATCGCAGACTCCTACATGCTTTAATTCCGTGCACTGGCCAATCGCGACCACACATTCCATACATGGAAAGTGGTCGTGCGTTCAAGTTGACTCAACTTTGAAACGTGTTTTCTATTTTCTGTACTGCCTCGTTGTCATTTGTTTTATACTTACACAGCCTGTACTCAATGTCTCTAACCAGCTTGATTCAGAATTGTATGAACAGATGTTTGGTTGTTGTTCTTCATGATGGTTTGATTGTTTGTTTGATTGTAAAATATACCATTTTTACATCATACATGACTGTGGCAAGTTTGGATGTTTTGGGAAACTAAAATCACGTGTTTGATGTTCATAACCTTAACATTTATTATCAGCAAGGTCTGGCTTTCTCTTGCATCGTTATTCCAACTATTGTTTGACTTTCTTTAGGGGGGTATGCTCTTCAACTTCCAAATTTATTTTCACTTTTTTTAAACTTACAGCGTCCTAAACAGTGAATGTTAGAAAGAACTGGCTATGATAAATTTCTCCCTCACACGCAGCCATAATCTAGCTGCATATTAATGGACTAAGGTGACTATAAACATTGAATGTCACATGGTATCTCACAACCACTGTCAGTGTGTTTGACTTTCATTTTTTCCGTGTACATGTTTCCTTTGTTTAAATTCAGTGGTGTGAAATGTATGGGGGAATTATTGAGCCAAGGCAATTATTTATCAATTGTTGACTTAGTAGTCTCGCGTGTATTAGCTAGGAAAACTTTTTCACAGAACTCTTCATTGCTCAAAAGGATTTTTTCCAATATTTACAAGGTCATCAAATGTAGCAAAATATTAATACAAGTAGATATCAAGAGGGAGTAGAGATTCAGTTGTACAAAAGTTAACGCACGACTTAACAACATGGCCGACATGGGTTGAAACCCCGTATGAAACGTGCCCTTTATACATAGGATTGACAATCCTGCTATGAGTAATCAATAAGCCACTGATCAAGATAGTCACCCATTAGTGGTATAGGCAGACTTTTACCAACAGTGGTTGTTGCGCAAAAAAGAAATAGAAGAATAAGAAGAAGATATTAAGACAGCTGAAAACTTTATACAACTACATTCTATTGTGATATGATGTCGGTATTGAAATTCAAACATACATCACTAAATCACTTTTGTTACTGTATCTTATCGTATGAGCTTTACAATGTTTGGTATCTTTTTTGACTAGTACCATGCAAACGGAACTCGTAAAGAGTAGGTTCCTAAGGATTGGAATCGAGCATGAGCAGTATTGTAGGAACTTGCGCGTCCATCGAAATCACTAGTTGGTAGCTCGTTTGCGCTCTTGTAACACATTATTTTCCAATTATTTAACTACAATAGTCAAGTAAATTAGCTATGATGCGAGTTTTTTTTTCAGTTATTTTAACATACCATTATTTGTCAAACTTTTGCCATAATGTGCTGTGTGAATTGAGTGCAAACAACAAACATTTTTTGTAAACGCACAGCTAAAGCAATACACAAAAGCACCTCCCCAGGTAGCGTGTACGTGTATTGATTATAAATGATGAGTACCAAAAACAGAGGTTAAAATGGAGGTAATTAAAAATTACCGCTGCATTTCGTTTTTGAAATTAGCTCTGCGACTTAGTGAATATGTATTAATCGAACGTCGATCGGTAAGTTAAACTGATTTATGGAACATTAGGTTTGATAATTTCCAATAAACAAAATTGATATTTTACACTTAATACTACTACGTCTTATGCATGACCAATTATAAACATAATTTGGTCATGGTTTATATTAATATTCATTATTTAATATTAAATTTTGAAGAGCATTGGTTAAATAAAATTTTACTTTTGTTCACTTTAGTTATTGTATCTTTTTTGAATTACTTTGTTTAACATTTCAATTTAGTCTTTTCGCTATTCCTATGCAATAAGGTGTAACAGCGTTCTGCTGATAACTAGGAAAGCAACCTTTTCAATTTGCACGGTTGTTAAGAAACGCGCTGGATGTGCCTGTTGAAAAGAAATACAATATACACACGGTTATAGTGGCAACTATGGTGGGAATAGATAAAAGAAAATGTGCATAGCAAACTTTATATAAACAAAGAATCTTCAACCACCGAGATGGTTCAAGTACTTTCTACAAATGGAGCGATGGTCGTAAGAACATGCTCTTTACTATGTGAGTCTGCTTCGTGCTGGAACATGCCGCAGGAAGGTAATGATGTAGCAAAAAGGAAAACAGTTATAAGATACTACTTGTTCCCGATATTTCCCGTCCCATTTCCTTAGGGTATACTGTTTTTTAGACACATAAACAATCCTACCTTGTTCACCTGGTTCGCTTGCCATAAGGCAGTGACGATTAAAATAGCTAACCGTCTCGGGAATCAGACGATCTACAGTGAAAGCAGAATAGCTTGCATGGAATAGAAGCATGCAGATAACATATAGCAACCACATTTTCCATATCCAAGCTCTTATGTTCATGGGGTTGAAGGTTTTGGTGAGTAGCAATATAGAGGAATGATACTACTATCGGACGGGTTTAAATTTTAATATTGTATGTGTCTGGACTAGTCTTGTACTGATCTTACCTCGTAAATATAGTAAAGACGTGCTGAAATAAACTATGAAATTTAATCCTATCAATTAAAATTCTTTTATCACCAATGGCATAATTTCTATTTCATACAGAAAGCAATCTGGCTGTGCCGTAGTGTAGAGCAAACCAAAACTAGTCACAATTTATTTCGTTTTGATGAAAACACAAGTTTATGGTTGTAAAAGATTGAATCAAGTTCCACAAAACTTTCACAATCTGTTGCTCTTGAAGGCAAGGTGTGCCAGGACAGCGTGGATTCGTCGAAAGCGAAAGCGAAATCTTTTTGAAATTCCGGTGTTGGGAGGAAGCCAAGAGAAATCGGCACAGCAGAGACGATCGGGTACTTCGGATCTATCCAAACAACTAACCGCTACACATTTCGTCACTGGTATTTCGATAAGCAAAATCAAATAACGTTTGTCTCATTCTGCAGAAGTTGATCTCTGTCTTGTTCCCTGCAAATCAGGAACACCACAGGAATACGCTGTAAAAGTTGATCATATCAAGATTTCACTTTCACCACCATCTTCAGTGGAAGCTGTATCATGAATATATGGAGTCGCTAGCAATACGGCTCTTTTGGACCGTTCCTCCTGAATAAAAAAAAATTGAGTCGATATCAGACGATTTTGGAAAACGCATTTAGTATTGTTAAACATCAGTAAATGTCACTTTATCAGATTTTTTAATTGGTTTTAAAAATACATATTTAAATATTATTAAATTACTATGAAATTAATTGAATAGGCAGATCCTGTATTTCTGGATAACAAAAAAAAAAATGAATTAGTAAACCATATTCAATAGAAAGTTTTGTTTTCTTATAGGAAATAGGTTTCTTATAGGTGTGTAGGACGCTCATAGGGATAAGTACCTTTTTGGTAAGAATTCTGTTCCCGAGATACACGATTTATGCGTTTGCGAGGAATCCGTTTATCTCAAATATACGCGCAAGTCGAATTTCACAGTTTTTCCAAAATACAATTGAGTATTGAATATTGAATACGATTCGTGCAGAACATTATGTTAGTTTTGGCTTTTTCTCATAAATTTAGTTATGAGAAAAAAAATGCAATATTCACTACATTGGATAGTTCTTGAAGCAAATTGTACTGATTTGACATTTGATCTGTCAAAATTAGAGTCGAGAGCCTGGAGTAACTCGGGAACAGACTGTACTGGCTATTTATAAACTATTCAGTTGTTAGTGATGATCATTTGTTTGATAGCAACTTATTTCTTGTGATTTTAACAGACAAGCCGAGAATAAACTTTTCCTAGTTGAGTGATGTGGCATAATAACATATGAACTTAAGTATTTATTGAAGATAATTGCGTGGCGCACGCAGGGGCCATTGCAATATTAAAATAAAGTAATACTTAAAAATAACCTTACTTGCTATATATTTGAAAACAGACATGAACATTTAAACGTGGCAACTGTAATGTTGAAGTCAAAAAAGCAGTAGAACTTATTGAAAGCTTTACACATTGAAATAATTGGATCATGAGCTCCTCTGGAAGTACGGGCCCGGTCTATTTTGATCAGAAAATTTCGAGGACGAAGTGCGTGGTCAGGGGCGTACAAATTTATTTTAAGGAGAAGCTCGGGAGCATCAATTTCGCCTTTTATTAATTTTGCTACAAAAACTGCTTGTGCTACCTCCCTACGTCTCTCTAAGGACTGCAATCCTAGAAGAAGCCGTCTAGTTTGATAGGTTAGAGGCTGGTCCATGTTCCACCGTAAGGTTCTTATAGCTATTTTTGTGAATTTTTTCTGAATTCGCTCAATTCGTGTGGACCGTTAAGCAATAACGAAGTTGAAATTCAAACTGTGGTCGGTATTGTTCTGGATATGTTGTTTGCATGTGTATGCATATTAAATAGAAATATTTTACACTTATTTTTTTATTAAAATAATATTTCAATAGTGCCTTATTTGCATCAATGACCTCTCAGCTATCTTATCGGTTGGATATTATTTGATGTACGCTGATGATATCAATGTAGACAGTAGACCCTAGTGATTCCTCGGCCTACAAAGACTGCTTACTTTGTTTGGTAAATGGTGCAGTAGGAATCATTTGCTTTGTAAACTTTTTGTAGAAAAATGTGAAGTTATTCCAACATATCCAAAAATTTGCTAGCACGCTCTTCATGCATCCGCGATCTTGGAGTCTTACTCGCTAGTAAACTCACATTTAACGATCACATTCAATATGTAACATGTAAGGTAAATCAAGGACTAGGTCTGATGATAAGGACTGGTAAAGAGTTTCCTGACCCAATGGGCTTGAAAATTGTGCTTTATGTCATTGTACGTGTTAGAATATAGCTTTGTCTGGAGTCCACTAACTGCCTGTTCGATGGAGAGAATAGAGCGTATTTGTTATTTATTGTTAAAATTTAACAGACCATATGTGGCACCTTGAAGCTGTCTTATTTTCTAATATCTTAAATTAGTACAATCATGACAAATCAGTAGAGGACGCACAGAACGAATGCAACATAAACGAAGATCGCGACATGTCAGATTCATAATGATCACATACAATATTGAATTAAAATGAAATGAAATGAAATGAAATCCATAATTTTCAATACCCTGAATTTCATTTAGTGTTCAATTTGTAGTCAACCTGTACTTGAACTCCATAATTTTGTGCTTTAATTTGAGCTGAAAACGCAGACAGCAATGTGCTCAAAGATATGCGCGATGGAAAGCATGTTGAATTCGTTTTAATCCAGTACTCTCTCAGCGCAACGCGCGGCCTTGCAATGGTTTATGTAAACAAAGCTGTAATAAAACACAAGCGTTTCTTTTTAATACTTGGAACTATTTACATTTCTCTGGAGTCCAAAACTTCCCTGCATTTCATATAACCGTGTACATAGAAGAATTATTCTCACGTAGTGTTACAAAACAATTGTCAATCACATAATATTGTATGGGAGAATAGCATAGTCATAGCATAGCAATGACGGTTGTCTCATGTAACAATGGTATCGAGGTTAATCGCTTTGTTTTATGTTCGATCGCGAATTGTGAAAAATTCATATTGCTATGATTAGTATAGAAATTTATAGAAAGAAACACTAGCGCCGACTAATAATATTTGCTAATCTTTCCATTGGCGAGATAAAGAATAAAAAAAAAATAATATCGAGTACAATTTCAAATTCGTTAGATTATTTGCTTTAATGTTGTTCATTCATGGAGAAATGTGCCTTCTCGAAACCATTTTGTGCACTTTACAGTTAACAAATTCCAGTGAATGTAACGTTACATAAAAGCATTTATATCTTTAACATTCTCTTCGATATTTTGATAGAGCTTTGAAGCGATTTAACGTTACGCTTCGTAGCAAATATCACTGTTGTAAAATTTATTAATAAAGTGCAATAGTTCTTCGCTCAGACGTGTGTTTGATTTTACCAACCCTTGGCTTAGACCACTATTAAACGGTTTCTGCTGTAAGCAACATTAATAGCCCTCTATGAAATCCAGAAATAGGTTAATCAAATACATTCGTATGTCATTCATGGTTGAGCTTTATATTACGGCTTGTGCTTTTGTGCATCTTCGTTAGGGTTCCGTTAACATAGCTCAAAAATTTGATGATGGTATCATATCAATATTTCTTCCGTCGTCTGACCTATCCTGTATAAATCATCCAATGTAGTAGCATATTTTTATTTTTGCCACTGCAGTTATCGGTTTTGGCCTGCATACTTTATCATTTATGGGAAGAGCCGAGCATTCACTGACCTATAGCAGATTTAAATGGTGCTATCCGGTCTAATTTACGATTAAGTAATGGGCCTTAGGAAAGGCACTATACGCATAACGGGTGCTGTAAGACATATTTGCAGCGATACTGTTCTCTATCGAGGATTGTAAATATTCTTTTGATGATCTTCTATTTTCATCGATAACACTATGAATTATAAGAAACTAAAAGCAGCATTAACCCTACTGAAATATCTTCATAACTTTAATTTAATGAAAAGAAACTTCTATTTGAACAGTCCTTACTACGGGGGATGGTACAACAATGTTTCTGCTACCAATTCCAGGGTCGATACAATCTGAAATATTGCATTAAATATTTTTACTAATAATATCTTCAGCAGTGTCTTCAGCAAATTTGATGAAATTCATGTTTTTTTATTCATAAAGAACGGCTTCGGCCGTATTGCTTGAAATTCATGTTTGAAAAATAGTGAAATTTAACAAGAGCTCGAGCTATTTTTGTGTCATTGTTGAAAAGCGTTTGATTCCTGAAACAGATCTGATAAGCTTAGTGTTAGCTTTTTTTTACCACGGACGAGCCGAATTGATTTCCGCAGAAAGCATGGCACGTGGTTTGCGCTTATGCAATATAATTGTTAATTGAGTAACGAGATTCCAGCGCTGCTTTTCGAGTAAACCGATGGAATAGTTGAATCATAAATTAAGCTTTGGCTATGATTACGTTAGTTGATCCAAAATTGTAACCAAATTGTCTTAATAGAATAAAAACAAACAACCAAATCTTAGAAAATTATCTAA
Source organism: Anopheles coluzzii (assembly GCF_943734685.1). Lineage (NCBI taxonomy): Eukaryota > Metazoa > Arthropoda > Insecta > Diptera > Culicidae > Anopheles > Anopheles coluzzii. Next base: position 55,041,007 of record NC_064671.1, on the reverse strand, counting down.
TGGTTGGGAATCAAGGTTGTTGATTCTATCTAACACATTTACTTCATACAATTAGAATCAAAGCAAATGTAATAAATTGAAATTGAATGAAGTAATAATTGCGCGTTTTGCGTAAAATTGATGAACACATATTTGCAGTCCATTGAATAAAAAGCTACTTACAAATACAAATATAAAAATTACTTGCTTATCTTGTGCATTCGTTACGCGATTTCTTGACTTTCTTTTCCGTGCATTTCAATTGGTACTGTTGCAATAAATGAAGGGTTAGCGTTATACTAACGCAACCAGATAGCGACATCACGTTTGCTTTGTGCTGTTAGTTCGTCACGCTTTACTGTATACAAAATAACATAATGAGCTCATCACATTCCCATCCTTTCCTATAGCAAACAATGCGAACACTTACGTAGGATTGCTTTACCATGAGAAACGATCACGCAAAAGTGCATTAGTAGTCATGGTTCCGTTCATGCCTTAAGCTTGCTTCGACCGTTGACACTTGCAAACCATGCGTAAGACTTTGTTAACAAACGTCTTAACGCAAGGAACAGCGTTAATTATAATGTGTGACATTTCATACACATAATTTATCGTGATTTGGGTTAATGAAAAAGAGGTATTTTTTGTTTCTTACCAAAACAAAAACAAAGGAAAAATAAAGTGAACTGGGGTTTAGTCTACCTATTATGAAATGTTTATGTGGAGAATATACAATTAAGTGGTTTGTCTATGAAACCCAAATAAGAAATTGGGGTTGCTGATCATTTTCCAATATAATTTAAATGTTTTAATATGCTCCAAAAAGAGATATGTATGAATGTAAATAATATAAGTATGACATTGAATTTTTTCACACTAATTTTTATTGTTTGTTTGTTTGTTTTTCAGATACACGATACCAACATTATGAGATGAATGTTTTGTATGGTTTGGCGCGCGAGTGTACAACGCAGGATACAGACAAACATACAAACTTTCAATAAAAAAATTGAAAGTGCCGCACCCATCTATTTATTCTTATTGCTGACACACTAGCGGCACTCCCTCCCATCTTGAACGGCTGAAAGGCTTCATAATGACCTCGTCCTATGAACGTATCAAATCTGAATGCAAGCAGAAAGGTGTTTTATGGGAAGACGAAGATTTCCCTGCAACGCAATCGTCCGTCTTTTACCATCAAACGCCACCGTTCACCTTCCAATGGAAAAGACCACACGAGATCGTCTCAAATCCGGTATTCGTCAACGATGCGTCCGCACAGTTCGATATTGTGCCTGGCAAGATGGGCGATCGTTGGCTTGTGTCGTGTCTGGGCGTACTCTACCTTTCAAAAGGGTTGTTTTATCGAGTGGTACCGGCTGATCAGAATTTCGACAAACCGTACTATGGAGTGTTTCGTTTTCGACTTTGGTGGTGTGGCGAATGGTTAGAGGTGTTAGTTGATGATCGATTACCCACAATAAATGGCAAGTTGGCCTTCCTTCAAGCGCAGAACACCAACTCGTTCTGGCCAGGTTTGTTGGAGAAAGCTTATGCAAAGTAAGTAGCCCACTGAAACATTTTCCAAAATAGAATGGCCCGATTAAAATATTATCTACGTACGTTATTTACATCTTTCATTCTTTCGGTATAGATTGCATGGCTCATATGAAGCGTTGAAGTATGGTACACTGCTGGACGGATTGGCTGACTTAACTGGTGGTATCACTGAGTCAATATCTATCAAGGTAGAGAGTAATATCCTCATACGACCACCCCTTCTGCATAACCTATTGGACACAACGAGCATCATAACCTGCACAATCAACAATGGTACCATGACACAGATCCGTAATCAAACAGAGGCTTTGCCGAACGGAATCCACGTGGGAATTAATTATCGCTTGTGCTCGATGGACAAGGTACGTATGCCGATGATGGATGCAAGTTTCCGGAAAGCTGTGTTACTAAATGATAGTATTTATTTTCTACTTTTTATGTACAGGCCGAAACTATCATGGGTGACACAGTTCAGCTAGTACGCCTACGAAATCCTTTGGCTCAAACGCTCAGCAAATCATTTAACTTTAACGGCGACTGGTCATCATTTTCCAATTCCTGGGAACGTGTAACAATGAACGAAAGGAATCGGCTCATTGAGCAACTCGATCAGGGTGAATTCTGGATGTCATTTTTCGATATGACCCAAACCTTTACGCATCTTGAATGCGTTCATCTTGACTCGGATACGGCTAGGGATGAACCTCAATTAGCAGATAAAAGTCGTCGCTGGCTAATGCGACTGTATCAGGGTGCTTGGAAACGGGGAGTTACGGCAGGTGGATGTCGCAACAATCCGGACTCTTTCCACATCAATCCACAGCTACAACTGTTTCTCAGTGAAAAAGAGGATGTCATCATTTCTGTGAACCAGCATAGCGTGCTTGAACCAAAAGTAATCGGTTTCACAGTATACAATCTGAACAGCGGTACGTGTAATGTTATATGATATACAACACGCTCATAAACTTTTGCTATTCATCACAATTTCATCTCTTTTTTCAAATTAGTGCAAAACATCAACGGTTGTCTTTCGAAAAATTTCTTCAAGAAGCACAAAAGCTTAGTCAACTCTCAATACACCAACTCGCGACAAATTAGTCACCGATGTTCACTTGATCCTGGCCGCTATCTTATCATGGCCACCACATTCGAGCCTGCAGAGGAAGCATCATTCAGTGTCAGAGTTTTGGGAAGTACCATTCGATTGGCTCTTCTTGAAACTCAAACCATGCTTTTACTAGATCCGTTCCCGCTGCTCAACTCTAACACCAAGATTACCATTGATTCAACAAATAATAACAACAATAATGGCATCTCTTGTAGCACTGCGCAGTATGAACCAGTTTTTATGCAACTTGCGGATGATCAAAGGTAGGATGTATAGGAGTTAACGAGTTTTTAATATGTTTGTATAGCCAAATTATTTGCCCACAAGAAACTTTTCAACATCTGTCATATGTTTCTATAATTTTTACACATTTTACATTTCTTCTTCTTCTTCTTTGGCTCAACAACCGATGTCGGTCAAGGCCTGCCTGTACCCACTTATGGGCTTGGCTTTCAGTGACTAATTGATTTCCCCCCCATAGCAGGATAGTCAGTCCTACGTATGGCGGCACGGTCTATTTGGGGATTGAACCCATGACGGGCATGTTGTTAGGTCGTACGAGTTGACGACTGTACTACGAGACCGGGTACACACATTTTACACTAATCATATGAATATAATTTACCACACATTTTCCACACATTAAACATGATAAAGACGAAACACAATACTCGGATGGAATCTAATTATGTGGCAGATGTTGGAAAGCACCTTTGGAGGAATATATTATTCTGTTCATATTGGAGATTCGGTTCCTCCTACATGGTTGATTCGTGCAATATAGGTGTATTACAAATAATTTATCTTTTAAATCTCATTTAAGAACGCTGAATTGTTTTGACCTGCAAGAATTACTCGAAGCGTGCCTTCCTAATGATTACATTCGAAGCTGTGCCAGTATAGATGTTTGTAGACAGGTGGTATGTTTAATGGATGTAAGTATTATTACTATGAGGTTGCTATTGCTATTGAGTCGATTATTTTCATTTACGTATTTTGATTCCATATATTTTCTCAGAAAACCAATCGTGGTCGTATAAATTTTAACGATTTCAACAAGTTTATGATCAATCTCAAAACTTGGTGGGGAGTATTCAAGATGCACACAAAGGAAAAATCGGGCATACTGAAGGCAGAGCGATTACGAGACGCACTTTTCGATGTTGGATTCCAGCTCAGTACGGATAACATTTCCATCCTTATTTTACGGTATTTGTAATTTAATAAATGTAATATTAAATTTGGTAGAATTTTGGTACCTAAATGGCTCATTACTCTTTACAGATATATGCGAAGGGATGGAACACTTCGATTAGCTGACTTTATTTCAGCAATTCTGCATCTAACTATGGCTTTCGAGTTGTTCAAAGCAAAGGATACGAATCAAGATGGAATCATTAGTATGGGAATGACTGAGGTATTTCATCTTTTGATACTATTATTCGACTATGTTTTTGTCGTTAACAAAAGTAAATCTTTTTTTCTTAAATTTCAGTGGATTAAATCTGTTTTTATGTGCTAGATTATGCACAAAGTGTATAAACATATCTAAGCATATATTTTTCAGTCATTTAACTTTCGACCGCAGCAATCATCATGAAGTATCATCTTTAAATACATTGATGACTTGATTACGAAGATGATGAAAATGGATGTGACATAACTGAAGTGCGCTCAAAACGGAATTTTCGTTGCTTTGTTTAATATACTTCTTTATGTAATATATCTACTGTCCAACTTTCTTTACTCATAAGATAGATATTATTCCGTCCACAAAACCATAAACATAAGTTAAACGTTGTTGTTTCTACGCAATTGTAACCGAATGATGGTAGCAAAGTAGCGCATAACACACAACACGGCACAACATGCTTCTACAAAGCAGTGGAATTCTGAAAACCTAGAGTATGGTGATATCAGGAATGTAAATAAATTAAATGATTAAGTTTAACTACGCATGGATATAAATTATTGTAGAGCGTTAAAATATGAATGATTACTAGAACATATGGCATTCAGCAAACCAATTACTATAACAAATGAGGTTTGTAAGATATCGATAGCAGCTAGAAACGATAATATCACTGTTAATGTTTTTTTTAACAAAAGTCATCGAGTTACTATAGGCTTACACAACTTATTTCTATATGTTACAGTACATCACACTGATAAGACGAAAGAAATAAAATAAGTGTTAACTAAAAACAAAAAAAATAATAATTTTGTTAAAATGCGCTTCGCAAGAGTGATTTAAGTTTGTTCACACTAACTTTAAAATAACAGAGCAATTTGTAGAGGAGTAGGCAGAAATCATTTTTAAAATCTGGTCATTTGAGCCAAACTATGTTGATCTTAAATTAGTACAGAATAATGGTCATGGCCTAAAGATTCGACTAGGTCCGGGGTCGGCAAACTATGCGACTGAAAGTACCAAATTGTTCATAAATATTCGCAGAGTTCCATGTGAAGAGCCAAATAGATAAGGTAACAGTAAAAAATGTGAAATTTCTTTGAAATATTTAAACGGCTATGAGCCCTTATCTCGAATTTAAAGATGGGGCACTTTGCTGATCGCTAGACTAGGTGCACGGAAGTTTCGTCATCAAGTATGGACGAGGGCGTTAATCGATCCTCTAAGTAGCTAAGTAGTATGTACACACTGTGCCGTCATTCGTCTATATTGGAGAGACTCCAGTCCGAAAAGGAGGCACCTGTAAGTAAGTGGGATAAGTAGGGGAAGGTAGGTAAAGACGGACACGTTAAGGGAAATGGGAAAAATCTAGGGATATATAAGTGCAACGACCATGAAAATGTGCATACATTATCTTACACTCATGTTTTATCAGAAAATGTGTTGAAACTTTTAAGTTTCCATTGATTTTTGTGTTTTTTCATGAATGAAGAACATGATTTTTTTCGTGCGGTTTTGAAATGTTCGGGTAAGACGGACACCTGGTATGGGAAAGATGGACACCATGAAGGGTAAGATGGACACCTGTAGAAAAGGTTAGAAAGTGAAGAGTTTTACAGTATTTTAACAAATTCTATCGCTTTCCACGTCCTGGTACGTTTATAAACCAATTCTAGGCCTATTGCAACGACCATTCATTCACCCGTGGTTTTAGAAATTGTAAACAACGCTTCTAATATATCGTAGAATGCAGCATCTAAAACATTAATGGAAATATCGCGCACTTACAGCTGAAGTTGCTCCAGTGTACAGAACAACAGTCTTGATCTTCCTTTTAGGAAATTACTCCGCGAAACGTCCACGACCCCAGTATTCGTAAGGGACTTGTTAATAGTTTGGATTTCCATCATGTCAAAATTCAACATTTGATTTTTGTATTCTCATAGAATTTCTCATCTATTCCTGAACAATGTCGTATCAATGTCTCATCTTTTTATTGCTTAAAGTTGTCCAAGTCGTGACAAGATATTGGATTTCGTGAAGCGCCTCATCAGTGTCGAGCGAGTAATAGCATAACGAATGGCTACTATTTTGACCGGTGATTCATTTCTCGCTTGTTTCAATACTTTCTCTAGTTACTGATTGATTTATAGCATCGGAATACCCTTATTTAAGGTATTTGAAGAAATATATCCATCACCAATTGATATAAGAAGTAAAAAAATCAATAAATCCGGTGTCCATCTTTCCCTCCAACAAGGTGTCCGTCTTTCCCGCTTTGGTGTCAGAATGTTTAAACCACCAAAAACAATATTTTGTATTGCTTTAATTCTCGTTTTTTCGCCAGTTTTTTCATTAATGATCACGACAACCCATTCATGAAATAAAACTTCCAGAAATATAAACAATACAAATTGTAGAGCTTAAGATCGGCAGTAGTCAAATTAGATCCACAAGGGTGCACATGATTGAAAATTTATTTTGTTTGTGGATTTAACCAATTTTACATATATTATGCCAATAATGTTCTCAAATGTGTTGTTTTACCTTCAGTTTGGATTCTACATTGTTGAATTACTCGAAAATTACCTTTTTCATGCATTTATGAGAAGTGTCCATCTTACCCGCAGTGTCCGTCTTTACCTATCTTCCCCTACTATAGCAGGACCAAGGCAAACGATAGAACAATGCGCGTAAAAACCTTCTTTGAATTGTTTCTATGTTTATTTTTATTCCGGTCACCGTTAACGGTTTAACTGATATCTTAAGTCTAGATACAAACACGTTTCACATTTACAGGCGATGAAATGATGAGTATACGAGAGACATTTCAAATTACGTTATTCGCAAAGAGTTTTTGAACATGGGCATAGACATGGTAAAGTCAACCTGACCGGAATTTAGATAGAATCTACGAATCATAGCGTTGAGAGAATCTACGAAACCCTGCTATGAAGCAAACTTAAGCCCTTCCGCAGCCAATTTTTAAAGATTCATGGCCCAGAAGTAGACAGTTTTGGTGGTAGGATGGCTACGTTGATGCATCTGTCCAACCTAATGTCCCGATGGCGAGTCTTGTAAATTTTGTTAACAAAATTTGAGCTTAAATTTAAGACATTTTTTTAAAGAAAATCCGTTCACAGTTTTTAACATACATAGAAACCCCGGTAATGTTGCCATTCAATAATCAAATGTTGCCGCATGTTCCTAGACTCGAGCCTCAGACGAGAATTTTAACTATAACTACAACTAATTCTCTATTCCGTTGAACCTCTGTACAGAACGTCTGGTCAGCAGAACCCACTGAGTCATACACACCTCCAAGACGGCCAATATAGTTCCATAGTAGATAATAATGAACTGGGTCGTTCAGGTTCTTCAAAAATGAACGACTCTATTTTTATTATTACTATTATTATCCGAATTTTGTCACTTCTCAGCAATAAGCTGAGAAAAACTCACGTACCCAGGGTTATTCAAATGCCAAAAAGGGATTAGGCTTTTTGGATCCCAATCACCAGTTTTCTTAATATTAATGAGTTTACACCTATATTTAGTTGTGGTGATTCAGGAACCTCCTTACAGTGCTACATGTCTGGCCTATTGACACGGATGAAGATGCCTTATAATTTTTCGATCCCAGTACAGTTTTATGCAATCATTTTCCAGGACCGGGTCTGTAGGGTAAAAATCACTCTTCCAACTTGTGCCTTAATGCAAGCTAGTGGTGCACAATTTTGGCAACGTCCTTGAGGCGATCGAGATACGCTGACCCAGCTAGCACTGGATGCTGTAGGTCAACAGAGGCACCGCAAATATGTTTATTGCTTTTACCTTGTTGCCGGTTGACAGGAAGCTCTTCAGGATACGACTAATACGATACAAAAACTTGTCCTGCAGCTCCTTCTTGATCGCGGTATGGCGAATACCCCTCAGCTACAGAAAACCGAGGAACTTGTTCATTTCACGTTGAACTATGTTGAAGATTTCCTGTTGTTCTTTGACACGAAAGCCATCGGCATCCACTACTTGACCGCGGTGTAGATGAATTGATCGACATGTCGATACCAAACTCCATACGGATGTCGTTACTGAATCCCTGCACGGTCTTCAACAGGTGGTGCAGGTTCAGTACTGTTTCTGCGAACAACTTAAAATCATTAATAAAGAAGGTGTGGGTAATTCTCGTGCTTATTTCTTTAGTCTTGAGTAAGTACCCATAGTTCCATTGCTGATTGAGTGTTTAGCTAAGCGGGTTCATAGCAAGGCAAAACCACAGCGGAGTAAAGGTTTCGCCTTGGAAAATACCCTTCCTGATATAATTTTTGATCAATGATTTATTTTTATTTTTTATTTTTAACCGACGGACCATCGTGTCTAATCGGTAATCTTATAATTATTTTAAGGAGCATATATACAGAACTCAAACATTAAATATGACGCAGACGCAATTTCTCCTTGAACGTAGATGTAGACATACTAAAATCGAACAAATCTAACACTTCATTCAACTTGAGGGGCATACGTATAATAGGGTGTCCTTGGCTATTATTGTTGCGGGTACGGGGTATACGGAGATGGAAATTGGATCTAAGTATCCGACAAGGAGCGAACAGATTGGTGGTGTATAGTAATGCCGGGGAATCGATCTCTCCATTAAGGAGCCGGAATATGAAAAGGCATTGAGCGTTTTTACGTCGAGAGCAGAGTGATTCAAGTCCGAGAAGTAGACACCGTTTATGGTAGGAGGGCCGAGCGTGGTGGGTTTTCCATGGAAGGAGTCGAATCACATACCTGTTGATTCTTCGTTGAATGGCTTGGAGGCGATTGATGTCACCAACGCCAAGCGGGCACCAGATCGGGCAGCAGTACTCCAGGCATGACCTTACGATGGCACAGTAGATCGACTTGACGCACATGGGATCAGTGGGATCGAGAGCAGAATATCATGCGAGATACTATCGAACACAGCCCTGAAATCAATATATACTGCATCAACTTGAATACCGTGATTTATGTTGTCGAAGCAGAACCAATAAACTCAGTAAGATTTGTGGTAGAAGATCTCCTTGGGAGAAATCCATGCGGTCTAGGGCGCATGTAGTTCTGAACTGCTGTGAGTAGCAGATTGTATAAAATGAGCTCAAACACCTTTGAACAACCGCATAGGGAAACAATGCCACGATAATTGCAAGCATGAAGTCGACTGCCCTTCTTATGGATAGGAACCATACGCGCGTGTTTCCAGGACGCAGGATACGTGCCACGCATAAGGGAATCATTAAATATTTTGGCAAGAATGGGTGCGAGTGATTGACGGCAGTGCTTCAAAATGTATGTGGGAATATTGTCAGGTCCAGATGATGTAGATGGTTTTATATCGCAACTAATGTAGTGTGCGCGCAACTAATGTTTCGTCAATTGTGGGTATAATAAAATCGATAGCATTCGATGGAGTATTGCGGGTGGCCTCTGCTAGTGTGTTAGGGTTGTGAACAGGAAGGGTGAATGCATCAGCGAAACGGTTGGCGAAAGTATAGCAGATATCGGTATCGATACTAGTTGTAGCTCAGCGACGGAGGGATACTACTTATATTGCGCCGTTTGTTCCAGAAGCTCCAGAACTGTGTCGGTTTAGAAAAAAAGCTCCCTTTCAGTCCGGCGGTATGAAGGAGCGGCAGAGCACACGGGTTTGTCGCCAATTATAGTTCAGTACATCAAAAAAAAAATCTCATATGCAGCGATGATCTCGTTCTGCTGTAATCAGCGTATGCTTTAGATTATATTTTTTTCAACCGTCTTAAAGATGCATTTGACCAATTGGAGCCAGACAATGATGGCCTTTGCAGCCTTGCGTGTTTTTTCGATATCCATTCTGTTCTTCGGTCATTACGTTGTTGATTCCATTTGTATAGCGTCAGGTAAGTCAGGTACAGTAGGTGACCGCTAACAGGATGTGTTTTAACTGGAATGATTTTTAACTGGAGGTTCCCTAACTGGAGTGATTCTTAGTTTAAAAACACTCAAACGTCAAAACACAAAACATCTGGAATCTCATGAAGAGAAATTCGTCGCAAGTGTCCATGTTTCACACAAATTTGGGGTCTTTTGCCGACGTTGAGGTCTGAGTATCGAATAATGTGCTATTTCGAACGATTTTCTTCGATCAAGAGTATCCTTCAAAGTATTTCGCAGTGATATGGGAAAATATAATAAAGTCTCTCTAAAGTTAATCTTTTGAAGGTATCTTCTGAATATGCAGGTAACATAACACCTATTTGCCTAGGGCTATTCAAGACATTCAAGATGAATAGATAAAACCTGTATAGGTGCCCTCACACAATACGATTCTTTGCATATGAATGTTTTTCACACCACTGCCAAAGAAGCATAGCAATCCTTTGCAAGAAATATATCCATAGTAACCAGTACCAAAGGTTTTTGTTGCTCGATTTCTTCCTCCACGGAGAAAAAGACAGTAAGGTGGAAGATTTTCGGGCATAAAGCGTAACGTCTATGGAATATGACTGTCATCTTATGGAAACTACATCCTAGAGAGATTATCCGGAATGCTTGATTTGATGCAGAATTATTTAGACAACACGTCGTATTTCTAATTTTTGGTACTAATAAACCGTGGGCAGCCGTGCCGACCCCTGGACTTGTCCTACCACCAGTATCGTTAATGGAGACGACAGTATGCCACGCACACTATCATACGAAAACATAGCGCGAGACGTTTAGACCCGGGTCTATGAAATTTTGTGGTAATATTTGTAGCCAAGTACACTACATTTCATAATAATAGCCTCACCTGGTAATTTTATTGTTATTGACAATAGAAATACAGTAGATTTTCACTCCCATGGAGCAAGTTAAATTTAAGATGAATCTGTTTTAATTTACCATAAATTTGCATTACGTGGTTTGCTTGGACATACACAACATAGATCATCTTATTTTCCAGAAAGATCAGGCTGCCCAAACATTATACTGAGAGCCTATCAGAAATGATCGAATATCAAAACACTAAACTGGCTTCCCTTTTATTCAGATCCCAATATAATAGAAAATGTTAGTCAAAGTGGTGTGGTGAGATAAGACACATAACGACAACCTTTTATGAGCTCAAAGAAGTCAAAGGAAGCGCACGTGAATTCATCGGTTTTTACTTTTATAAAAAATGTACTAAAGGATAAAATGTTACTTTCTAAGATTTTGACACTGTAAAAAAAGCACAATGTCAGATAAATCAACTATTAGTTCAATTTTAGTTGATTTAATGGGAATATTCCAAGTAAATTAAGGTGAATTATTATTTTATTAATTATTATTTTGAAACACCTACATTTGAAAATTTTTGTTCTAGAAAATTTCTTACATGTTTTTGGCCAAAATATTGTTTAAAAACAAAAAAAGAGTGTTTTATTTTTAAATTCTTTGAAACTCAAGAATTGCAGAAAATCGACAAAAAATAGGTGTAGCTATCATTTTTTGAAACGCAGTATAGTGTGTCAAACTCATTTTGCGAAAAAAAAATGTTAGAAAAAAAAATCGAATTGTTTCATTATGATTTGGTTCAGGAACTTTGTCCGATTAGTTTGTAAACCAAAACACATATGCCAAATGTTGTCGCAACATGTTTCATAGACTTGGGCCTTAGTGTGGGTCGTGTGTTCAGACAAATCAGAGGGTGTAGCGTACAGCCGGTCGAGCAGGACTCCCGACAGGGCACGGTAAGGTTGGCGCACGGCCGAAGTATTTTGAAATGTTTTGTATAACGTGCTTTTGTGTATGTATTTATACCGTTTTATTTGTATTTTAGTTAAAACTTCTGAAAATGTACCAAAATACAACATTTAGCTATGCAAAGATGTAATCCGTGTAGCACATCATGTGTTACTCGAAAGTGTTAGATTAAAACAAAATACACAATCTGGTATGCATTCTATTGTATTCCAATTCAATTTATTTTTCATATGTTTTTTGAACATCAAAAGCACCAAAAAACAAATAATGATGTACATATAATTAAATCGAGAACAGTCCCACATATGAGGTCATAATTTAGTTTTCATGAGAAATAACGGCTAACGTCATTTTCAGGCTACATATTAACAATGAGAAAAGTCTGGTTTAGCCATTATCGGTTCCGTAAAACTAAAAAAACATCAGTTAAAAGGAATGAGATGTAAATTGTCCGTACAAAAAAAATGAAACAAAACAAAACAACCCAAAACAATGTGTGGACATTAGTAACACATGGACAAGATGTAGAATAAAATAAATAGTTTTTTAAATCTTTGCTTTAATATTTGAAGTATTTATTCATTGCTACGATGGTTTGTTGTGAACTATTTCACATAAAAATGGCTAAATCCAAATTTTAATTATGTGTTTTATTGAGTGCGTCTTTAGGTCAATTAATCATAGCAATGAAAACATAATTACAAAAAAAGAACAAGAATGTGTGTACAACTGAGAGCAGAGCAGATATACAGTCAGTCCATCTAGCTTTTTAATTATTTACGCTGGACAAACACTACGTAGACGTGAATAAAATTTATTATTATCAATCTATTGGTGTCTTCCTTCTAAATTAATGCATTTCTGTTGTTTCAATTGCACTTCAAGCGGTCAGAGAGGCACTAAAGACGGGGGAGTTAAATGATTGGAGCATGATGGGGAAAATCGTATCTTTAACTTATGCATAACCTATTCTACCCTTTTTCGAAGGTTACTTAAAGTGTGAGAGGCCTAATTCCTTCATTTGATCATAGTTTGGCCATTTTTCTGACACTAATTGTGTGACAAACTGCCATATAAGCAGCCATTCTTGACGGTTAAGCTAACGAAAGAAGCGGTTTAATGTCCAAAAAATCAAATTTTACCAAGAAATTTACCAAGCATTTTGTGATGGCCAACAAGATCAGGAAAAGAGATGGGTCAGATTTGGTTGAAGGGTCATTCTGCATTTCATCGTAACTGGTCATGTAATAGCTTGAATGAGTGAGTTGTTACAAACATGTTTTGTTTGAATAATACCATACACAGAAAGTGGCCAAATCTGTTTAGGTGCATCAACTAATTCAGGAATTTATTTCAAATTAGGCTTTACTAACATATTAAAACATGTTTAAATCGCCAAGGTCATACGGCCGACGTCTACCATTTCGAATACAGTCTACTAAGATGCAGCAGCAAAATCTCGTGTAACATTAGCACCATGATACTAGAACTCAATGAAGAAAGGTGAGCTTGAAAAATAATTTAAATTGATAGGAGACGAGATGGGGAAACATATTCATGCAGTTTTTAAGTACTTTGAGTCACAGTTCTGAGAAATTTTATTTCAAATGTATCACATGTTTCAAGAACAGTTGAGCTGGAAAACATACAGAGCATTGTCATTTGCCCGAAACACCAAACCAGCTAAAACCAAACTGATGAAAATGATTTAATTGACTCTCAATATGATATCAGTTGCCATTGATTCAATGGAACTTGGCCACGTAGTCCGGAAATGCCATATTTCTACAAGAGAATAATTATAACAAGTCTTGTAGCATGAGTGGGTCAAAAATACGCCTTTTTTAAGGTTCAGATGAGTTCTTGCTTTGTGCAAGTAGTCTCCAATAGTCATAAATACAATAAGAATCAAGATCAGGACATTTTTTGGTTCCATAACCTTTGTTTTCATACGCATATTACGGCAAAAGTCTGATAGACGAATACTTTTTGCGCACCAATCAAATGACTGTTTTTAGTTTTTTGAATAATTTAGTTGTTATTGCACTATTTATATATAATGCTTATTTTTGGCATCAAACTCCATAATTCATAAAGGATAGTCAAATCCTACGTATGGCGGCACGGTCTATTTGGGGATCGAACCCATGACGGGCATGTTGTTAAGTCGTACGAGTTGACGACTGTACTACGAGACCGGCTAAGTTATCATCAACAATTTTGAGCCATAACAAAAGAGTGATTTTATTTATAGTCAGATAATGAGTGAATGTAAAAATACATGTTATGCGTCGAAAAACTCATCGGTTGGATAAAAGTATAGCATCATTGTTAACGAACAGTTTTACGATTGAATTTACGGTGCACACTGACTATACACGATGTATTATTTTATTTGCGCTAATAGCTGAGTGCATTATATTTAATTTTTTATCAGTCTTACTCGAGACTCCATTAGCACCGAGACTATTACATGATGGCCAATTAAAATGGACGGTAAAGTGTGTGTCAAGAATGCCGTTCAACGTTTTGCGATGAGACAATTCAAGCAGTCTAGCTGAGAGCCTTCAAAACGAGCTAGATCTGACAGAGCAGTGCTGTGAGTTTAGTTTTGTTAACCACAACAATCAGCTCGAGGCTGTTGCTCTATGGATTTCAAGGTCAGAATACGCCCGCCAGAACATACCCCGTTAACAGTACTTTTGGTCTGGTAATAGACGTGGACCGTCTAATAAAATTCATGGGCACTGTTGATGAAATCTACGGACATCAAGTGAGACTTATCGGAGTTCATAATCTTGTCTCAAGCATTACGGATGCGCTCTATGTTACCTTTGGCAAGATACTAAACCTGGACATTTTTCTTCTTCTTCTTCTAAAACCATGCGTAACGTAAATACAGGATTTACCAAGTTATTTTGCGATGTGCGCTGCATATTTTGTCACTCATGAAACTTGTTTTAACATTTACTTTTTTTAGATGAATTAGGCTCGGCCCCAGTTGTATGCTTGTCTATGTATTCTACATTATTTTACACTGTTGTATATATTTCGTGTTTTACTTTCCATTTTTAAATTTTTTTTTCAATGTGTAAAAATATGTAAAAAAAAGTAGGCAAACCTACATATAAATGTTAAATGTTGTCAAATCTAAAATTGAACTTGTGAACATTTATATTATACTTACTCAAATTCGTCGTAGGTGTCAAAATAAGGTTCGTGAGCGACAAAATATGCAGCACTTATCGCAAACTGACATGGAAACACTGTTTCTTATCTTTTTATCAATAAAAATGAAATATTATAGTTTATGGTAAGTTTTGCCTGTTTGTGCAGGCTCGCATCATGCAATATCGACAAGGTAGATTTGAGCCAAATTTGGCACACATCTAGTTTATTGTTCTGGGTATGATTTGTTGTTTGATGTATTAACATCCTTACACTCTCCCCTTTCCCCATCCCCTGTAATATTTGTGTTAAAATAAATATGATTGATTTTATTTATGTTTAGAAAAATGAAACACACGTCAGGTTTTGCTCAAGTTTGCAAAGGAAATGTCCTATAGCGCAACAGTAGCAATGACCTATTTTTTTTTGGCTCAACAACCGTTGTCGGTCAAGGCCTGGCCTGTACCCACTTGTGGGGATGGCTTTCAGTGACTTTTTTTTAATTACCCCCCATAACAGATAGTCAGTCCTACGTATGGCAGCACGGTCTATTTGGGGCTTGAACCCATGACGGGCATGTTGTTAAGTCGTACGAGTTGACGACTGTACCATGAGACCGGCAATGACCTATAGCAGTGATACAAAAAATATTATTCTGGGATGGTGTGTGGTTGCTGTAATTCTTAGTTCGATCTAAATAAAAGCCCTTCCATTTTTTCTCTGTTAACCTATTTGTAGTTTTACATACCATATTTACGCTTTTTTTGTCAATCTTTATTTTTAGAAAAAAATGTGGATTCTTGGATAATGTTTTTAGATTTCATTATCTTTAGATGATAAAAATTCAATTACGTGCTCCCCCTCCTCTCCCTCCCTAAATAATCCACCAAATTAATAAAATAAACCAACAAAGGTGAATCAAGCAATACGCAAATTAAGCGGTCGCATTGGGCCCCGTAGTCTCGAGGGCCCCGAAAAAGGACCCCTCGAGACCAACACCGCTCATAGGTAAAGTTGCTACTCAATCCTTCTCTGGATGACAATCTTTGATACTATCTTTGCTCGACACTTCAACCTGACCTATATTCGTGTGAACGCTCCACTTGTCTTAATCCGCCACTGTCTTCCAATGTTGAAAACCGCAGTCTTAGATGTTTTTGAATTGAATGAATGAATGAATTGTAGACATCCTGAATAGTCAATCAGTATGTATACGGTCGATTTATATTTAAGTCAGTTCATTAAGAATAACAGTAAGAAACACACATGATATTAGCACATCAACCATATTTCATATTTGATATTAGCACAATTACTTGTATTTCAGACACAAATAAAGGAACTGAAAACTCTCTATTTCGATGAATTAAAATGTTTTTTTTTTTAATAGATAGTGGGATCCAATCAGAAAGTTTTAATAGCTCTTACAATTTACTTAATAATGCAGTGAGACTGTATTGTTTTAAAAATGTTTGTTCAAGACGGTTGGAAATGTTTCTATTTCTCGATGCTGAATATTGAATAGTACACATGACGTAGTTCATGGCAATGATCTCATATCAATTTCATTAATGACATGCAAACTCACACAAATAATAAAATTTAACGTCTTTTTACCATATATTGTATCTTCTATATCTGGTAAATCATCATTTAAATGCTAGGTAAAGCATCATATGTATAGTTTGGTTATTTTATATAAATTGTTAGTAAATTTAGATAATATTTCTGACAATTGCTTTTTAAGCAACTGTGGAAATAGTGTTTCAAAAATTCAAAAATGGATTTATATTCTTCAATTATACAATTCTACTTTCAAATTAATAATTGTTGTACAACCCTGGAATTCATTGGAGATGATGGAGGAATGAATGAAGGCGATGGTTGAGAAGTGAATGAAGCATATGATCGTGTTTCACCATGCTCACTCACAGCAAAAAAAAACTCAAAATAAATGAGAGAGAGAGTGAAATGTTCATGCATGTGAAAATGACAGCTCGTGCACAACTACACACTCTGCTTTAAAAAGCATGTGTGGTATCGCACTTTGGGATTGTGTTATTGGAATACTTTTTTATAATTCTATAATTTTTATTTAAAAAAAGGTATCAAATGACACATATTATTTTATAATAAATAATAATATATACCTGTATAATCAGTAAATATATACAAACATATAATTCTTTTATTTTTCACATGAGATATGCTTTCATATATTTCATATTCTATACTTATCATATTTTAAGTTCGTTGAATAGTGATTTTGTATCTTTTATTCTTTTATTCACATTTTATATTCATATTCACGCCTTCTGATTTGTACAGCACAAACAACATAATAGCTTCTATTTGGTTAAGGCAAATATGTGCTCAAATAATAAGTAGACAATGTGAAAATATATTTAAACACTATAATAAAATTATATTATTATACCTAAAATTGATAACTTAAATTATTGGCATAATCAACCTGAAGAAAAAAAACTGGATTGTTACTATATGGTTGTTACTATACAGCAAAGCGTCGATTATACGGAGTGCTCGGGACGGTACAGTTACCGGTTAAACGATTTCCACGGATAATAATCCAAGAAATGTCAATTTCATATAAAAAATTCACCAGTTCTATACAAAATTGAATTAATTCCAATCGACATCATTAGTAGAACTATAATTAAATTACTAAATAATGGTTTAAAAAATAGTTTTGGACAAAACTTTAGTTCAAAAATATTTCTAACCACTGGATATCGGCACTGTTTTTTTCCTACCATTCTGACATTCGCTGCAAATCTTCACCACGATTGAAAAGTTGTCAAATTCATGCGCACGGTTGAACCGCTGAACGGTTAATCCGTTCCCGGATAATCGACGTTGTACTGTATCTATGGTATGATTGCGATGGTTCAAAATGAACTACGAACCCTGCTGAGTTGTGCTAAAGTCTATTAGCCATGCGTCGTAGTGAGATGCGGTCTGGAAATGTTTCGAGTTTCGAATCAGCAGTTCGAGAGTGCGCACGCGTGTGCTGTGTGGTCCCCGCGTAGATCGGGTTGAAAGGTACCGTTTCCCGCGTACAAATTGTGGATTGTTATCATTTGCATGATTGAGTGAAACGTTGAGATCGGTCAAAAAATACAACCAACAGTTATTCATGAAAATGATTGTTGGAAGAGCGGTTTCTGGTGCTATCTTTACACGTATATTCGTGTAGAGAATTTGCAGAAGGTTGCTTAGCTATTCATGCCTCAGTTTAAGTGTGCGTGATCCGTCTAGTGAACTTTCATTGATATACTTATCAAACGTCGTTCGGTTTTTCTTCGTACAGTGTTGCTGAAAAATGCAGCTGTGATTGTTGCACTACAGACGGCAATTGAGCTGTTGGATGTATGTTGTGTTCTCTCTGCACAGTAACTATCAGCGGTTGACTCGATTGTTTTTTATTATTATCTTGTCATTTCATTAAAATAAAATCATAGCGGCAAACGCAAGCAAGTAGGGCAAATGCATAGTGTGAAACAGTAATTTCAGCCTGATGGTCGTGTTGCGTTGTTTTTTCTGAATCCTGCTGTTTTGATAAGTGCTTAATGTACAAAAAAAGTAAATATATCCGTGTGTGATCAGCTTAAAATATTATATTGAGCTGATGATAATTAAAGTTTCCAAACATAATGTATGAAGTGTAATAAAAAGCTGCTACTTGTACACAGTTAAGAGCGAAATAGAGAAAAATAAAAATCAAGTTTTAGTGCATCTCAAAAGTGGTCTGTGCAGTGTTTACCAACGTGCTGATTGGTTGTTTTAAATACATATCCTTAACATAACCATTATTACGATTCACTGAATGCTCCCGCTTAACGTACTACTTTGTGCGATGTTTTTTGATCGACTGTAGCGTTACAGTGCAGTTAATCGAATCTATCAAAGTGCATTTCACACATATGAACAAACGTACCATCAAGCACGCACGATTGCTGGCACGCATCGAGCCAGCCAAGTGCTGTTGATAGGCATTGCAGGCGAGCAAGTGTAGTTGCTTCAGGTGCAAATTGTATGTCAGCGTCGGTGCAATAGTAGTTGGATTGTGTCTTTCGCAAACTATCCATACAGTATCACCCTCGCAGTAGCTGTGAAACGAAACGAGACGAAAGAAACGTAAAATAGCTTGTGAAAGGTGCCGTGCAACGGCACACCGACAACACCACCACCACTGCACTTGTGCACCAATCCGAACATCTTACTCAGGACAGTCAAAAAATAATCAAGGTAAGGGCAGAAAGTCAGACGTAAATAAGTCGTTGATTTTGAGAGCGGTGTTCTTAGGCTTAATGAACTTTCTTTCATCTTGCTCACGACTGAGCAACATTACTAATTAGTCCTCGCTAAATTCTTGGGACTGAATATTATGGTAATTTAATATATTCTCATACACCTGTCATATTCCTGCGAAGGTATGGTGTACATATTAGACCCAGGCAATGGAATGACCGTAATGGAATTTTTTCTCCAAAGGAGCCATTCTGTAGTGTTTGCCAGGTGCAATGTATTCGTATTGCCGACTATGAAATATTCGAAAGATTGTGTTAAACCCCTCCAAGAGAACCAAATAAACCAGGTACCTCTGGAAAACTTTTTCAAGATAATTCACTTTTACACCTTCGATCTCTCGACCTTCGTTCCGGGGTGACACAGGTCAGTGAGCAGAGTGGGTTCATATTCTCCCTTCCTTTGTTTTTACGGTTTCGTTTCCTCCTGGAGAATCTGGAAATCCTTCTACACTGACATGAATCATTATGACCTGGACCGTCAAAATGTGTGTCGTTAACAAAAGTGCAGACAGAAAACAACACCGACAGGATACGGTTGTCCACGAAACAGGGTGAGACAGAATACGGCAAAATGAAAAGCAATGTGATAAAACCTGTTAGCCCCTTTTTCGGGAACAGCAGGTTTCCCGGGAACGAATTCACTTTCTCCGTGGCTGTATAGTGTGACCCCCAAGTTTGGCCGGCGTTGTTGCTTGATGTTGCAAGTAAGGGTGAGATCATTCCTGATCGTTCCCGAAATGAGAGCTTTTAACTAATGGGTCAGGAGTATGTTAAAGGGGCCAGTTCTTGTTCATCTGCATAGTATTGGATCAAGTCGATACGCTTGTGTTTCCTATTTAACATTTCTTGTACTGCCGCTATCATTAAGCGTAGCATTTTTTCCGATAATATAAGCCTTGAAGGCGTATGGTCATGTGAGCTGAAATATGAAGATGTATCATAGAAATCAAATTAATGTATTCGACACACATTCCCTTGATTGAGCTTGTGGGTTCCATGACACCAATAGTTTTATCGACAAATCGTTCATAAAACAAATAGAAAAACATTTTTTTTGAAAACCTTTAATGGTTGATTCGATGTTGATGTTCGAGATTGATTTCGGTATTCTTAAATATCTTCGATATGTTATAGAAAATTTGGAGAGTTTTCATCTATTAGTTTTTGTGTTTATGTAAATATTAAAGTTGTTCTTTATATTTCTATTGAGTTTTTGTTTAAATCAAAAGAGAAAGATCTGAAAAACAGATTAGACATAGACTACCCTGGCTATTTATCGCATAAGATCACCAGAATATAGTTTATGTAACTTTAAACTGTTAAGTTATGCCGACAATGTGGATTCATTTTAAAAATGATCCTAAGCATGATTGACTATCTTCATTAGGTGTATTACTCACAATTATTTTTTTATTTTTTCTGCATTTTATCTGTGCAATGTAGATTACATTTAGTTAATATTTAAGACATCACCGTTTTTTCATTGCTCGGCACTGAGTGTAGGACCATAATATATTTATATCTATTAGGTGCGTTCCACAATCTATATCTTTTTTAGCTAATCTTTCCCCTTGCACCAAAAATAACGGACAAAAAAAGATTCGCCGATCTTTGTATATGCCGGTCCCGTAGTACAGTCGTCAACTCGTATGACTTAATAACATGCCCGTCATGGGTTCAAGCCCCGATTGGTCCATGCCCCCATACGTAGGACTGACTAACCTGCTATAGGTAATCAATAAGAGGCTGAAAGCCAAACCCACCAATAGTACAGGCAGGCCTAGACCGACAGCGGTTGTTCTGCCAAAGAAAAGGAAGAAGAATCTTTCATCTTCACATACCACGAGTTTTTGTCGGATATACAAACATCGTAATTTTACAAAATAAAAGAAAATGCATCGCGTGAAACAATAATTTTAGCCTAATGGTTGTAAAATACGGGTTCTTCTTGTAAGAAATGCACTAAATTTTACCGTTAGGCAATTGGTCTTTGGAAGCAATCGAAAACATTATGTTTAAACACGAATAAACACAATTTTTCTCTCGGCAAGTCAGCAAAGATTGCAAGCAAATATTTTTGTTATCCATCTACCAAAAAAGATTCCCTGAAGGCTGCTAGACTTCCCCAATACATCTAAAAAATAAATGTTTGACTGATATTCTGTGTGAAAACGCAGCTATTGACAGGCACAATATTTGCTTTCATGACTTAATTAAGTAACACTCAGCCTGATAGTCAAGTCCTTGCTACGGACGCTCCAAATGGGATTTGAGCCAACGACTGGCATGCTGTTAAGTAGTGCGAGTTGACGATTGTACCACAGGAGCGACCCTTTGATTAAAGCAAATGAATTGCATGAGCCCACCCAAAAATCTGAATACATATCTAGTAACACATTTCATTACAGATTCATAGTTTGGTATATAAACGTAGTACATCGCATAATCTGATTAATAACCCATTACATGGGAAGAGGTGTTCTCAATTTTAAAGTTTTTTTTAAGGGTGCCAGCATACGCTTGAACGGCTATATTTCGTATTTAATGACGGTGGCTCAATAACAGGAATCGGGGCCACATGAACAAACAATACCAAAACATGAGAAAATAGTGTATGCCGGTAGTTTTAATGCAGTTAGGCTGAAACATTGCGGTTCAGCACCTCTTGCCAACTTGAATCAAGCGCTCTGTACGCTTTTAAACACTGTGCGTGTAAGCTATAAACTTAAATACGAGTAAAATTATTCGCAATCCGCAATAGTTCGCAAGTAAGCAAAATATCAAGCTCCTATACACTTACGTTGCTAGACTACAAAAATGACTACTTGACAACCTGCTAAAAAGTTCCAAACTTTAAGCATTTTGCGCTTGTTCCAATAGGTTCATATACCGAAGAAAGCAGCGGAATGATGAAAGAGTATGTGTTATTAATTAGAGATAACATCAGGCACCAGTAATGTCCTGTACTATTTACTCAGCGAATAAAAAACTCGTACAAAAATGATTTTTAACTTCACTTTCGCATTCGTATCTCGTTATTTACGCTCTACGTAAACAGATCGTTACGTGCTTATAATGTTCTCTTTCTCCCTATTTATGCCTCTTTCTCCCTATTTATGCCTCTTTCTCTCACACACACTATCTATCATTTTCTCTCTCTCTCTCTCTCTTTCTTTCTCTTTTAATCTTTCTAATTGTTAGATGTTTGTGTTTTGGTGTTTTGTTTTATATTTGTTTATATTTGTATGTTTTGTTTTATATTTGTTTTATCGCAGTAGCACCGAACTGAAGTCAAAAAACATTATGTATCATTTTGTTTTTAATCCTGGAATTTGAGTTTCCATTATTTTGTTAGCTATTTCATTCTTGAACGCATGTTTGACCACATTTTGACAAAACATTTCAAACGAGGTTGCATCCAAGTAATATTTTTACTTGGCACATTTTTCATAACCTGTACCCATAGTAGTTTATCTATTCCATATAATTACGAAATATATTACTATTTATTACACCAACCTTAGTTGTTTCAAACCTGGATAGCATTGAACAAGATGGCAGTTAGTTACTTGAAACAGGCATTTTATACTTTGTATAAAATAAAAATAATGAAAATCTAGTACTAGTAAATTGGCTGTGCATTATGGTTTTATAGTCGATAGGATCATATAAAGTACTCGATGTTGTCGGTGTTTGAATGTCATTTTTTAATCAAAACTTTAGGATTCATAATGATTTCATACAAATATACAATAAGAAAAACTCGCTTTACAACAACGCAAAATCAACTGTATACCACTGTCTTAAAGCTAGCGGTATTAAACACACTTAACTGACGAAGGAAAACGGTAATGCTACTTCGTTTCAACTACAACCATTGCCAAAGACTAAAAAATGAGAGGAACAAACATGCAATGCGCGAGAAATCCAGTTTCAACACTTGCTATAATCAAGCACAGCACGAAATCTCCACTGAATTGCCCTCATTCCCTTATTCATTCAACCGCGTGCCACCCTGGATCAATTATCTAACAAGTGAATAGTTGTAGTTATTTATCAAAACTCTACAAAAAATGTTAAATTGTAACAAAAAAGGTGGCACATATGTAAAATATGGGTACTGGATAGTATCTAAGGCTTATCGGTGACAGCGAGAATAGGGTTTACCGAGATATTTTGTGAAGTCCCTAAATTAATATTAACACGATTCGTAAGAATCGATGCGTTAAACACAAATTACACTTAAGATGCCAAAGCAAAATAAAAATTAAACATACCAATTTGGAGTACTCAATATTTTCAACTACTCATGATTTATGTAATAAGGCAAGTTATGGTTGAAACGATAAATTGTAATAAAACTTAACTATCACCCCTTCCATATTTTAAAAAATATGTAAAAAAAATAAAAGTAATGTAGCATGAACAGGCAATTATGCACAAACCCCGTGTTGTTAAAAATCAAATTGAATAAATATAAATTAGTGTGGATTTATTAAGACACACAGTATTTATCAAAACACGCTTCGTGAACGTTAAATCATCTAGGTCATATCACAAAATGACTGTGATACCCCTGTATCACTATCATAGTTTAGTTCTGCAGATGATTTTGTTAAATTGAGATTAAGAGTAAAACATTAATATAAGGCCGAATTAAATAAATTTGAAAACGATAATTTGTAATACAGCAATCTAACATTTTTTATGAAACATTTCAAATCATCTAGCACAGACATCTTTCAAAGTTTGTACTTTGTTATCAAAAATAGCTCTACTTTCATTTTTCTTTTCTGCCAAAATCTATTATTTTCATCTTGGAAGTAGGTGTGTTATTATGAGACAAGTCAAGCTGTTTTCACTTTAACTTTTCTGTATTGCTATGACAGTCAAGATTGGTTTGTAGCACTCGGTCAAACGCACGGCTTTGTACGTGTGCGATAATTATGTCTCCCGAAAGATCAGATATTTAAGACTACGGATCAACCAAGCTTACCAGCTACAAAGCCAGATGGTACAATCTTAGCATTACTACAAATTATACATTACCAATCGCCTGAAAACACTTCCTACACGAATATTGCTTTCATCAGTCTTCGAATTCCGGTATGGAAACTGCAGGGGTACTAACCCAGATGGAGTTTTTTTATCATTCCTTAGTAAGATCTTCTTTACTTTTGTTAATTACGTGCTCAAACGTTTAACCGGAAATCTGAACACGAAAGTATTCATTCTACCACACACCTATGCCTCTTCGGTAACAGATTGTGATAGCGGAATTTCCAATTATTAATGTATTTTTCTCTCTCAGCTGGTAAATACAGCTTTGAACGGGATAGCTTATTTAACATACTATGTAAAACAATTAAAATTTGAATTTAAAAATTAAATATTTAACGCATTATACATAAAAATGAATTTAAGTTTTTTTAAATGTTTTTTTATGTTTTATTCAGGAGTAACGGTCTTTATTTTTTTATTTTAATGAATATGAATATTTGGACAATATAGTCCAAAAACTTAATAAACGATACATTATTATTATTATTCTTATTATTATTATTAAGGCATCGCGTCTACATGGCCTACACACAACTACAACTAAAGTCTTATAAGCTATAAATTAAATTATAAATGTTCTTATGATATTTGAACATTTTGGGACAGTATAAGGCAAATAATAAATGGATCTTCGAGCAATAAAGGGCCCCAGCACCCTCAATGCTTCATCATTGTTTCATCAAACATGTGTTATAGAGCTCAATACAGTAAAATATCGTTTAAATTTACTACGGTTGGTCAATTTGGTTACTCGGTTCGGTATACTAGTTTTGTTATACAACCAACAACCAGTTAGCCGAGCACCGCGTCAAGTACCTACAACATACTTGTGCCTTTCGCTCTAGTCCGGAGATCGGCAAAGCAGGGCTCGCGAGCCATGTGCGGTTATTTTCCCTTCATTAGTTTCAAATATGTAAATGTTACGCATTTTATACTTTTTTTTATCAATTTGGTTCTTTATTTGGAATTCTATATAAAATTATAGATGTTGAAATTTTCGGTCGTAAAGTTTTCCGACCGCTTTCGATATAATCTTAACAATAACAAGAAGGAATTAAACAATGATTTTGATTAGACGAAATAAAGACTAGTGGGTTAGTTTACCACATAATCGATACATGTATAATTGCTTTCTATCGACAAACGATCAAAGCTTGAATAAGGGGCGGTAACATGCTACAGTCGCGACCTAGTACGATTCAATAACACGCCCGTCATGGTTTAGAGCCTAGAACAGACCGTCTCCCCGTAGCAAGGACTGACTCTACGACTGCGTGGTACTGAATTAAGTCTCGAAAGCCTGTATAGGCCGGCATGTCCGCATAGGGTACCTTTTATCCGGCTGTCCGTTTATCCGTGCTGTTGAGAACGTGCGTGTAGGAACGAGGTCAAAAATTATTCAACATCGGTTTGACCATCTTGGATGCCATTGGCAAGAGAAAGCCATTGAAAATTAATCAAACCCTTAAACATTTATTATTACTAGAGGCATACATACTTTTCCTGTAAAATTTATGAATCAATTAAAATTATTCTTACGATTACTAGACCGATTCATCATTACAGGTATTCCCTGAGATACACGGTACCTTTTAAACGCAGATTCGGAGATACGCGGTTTTCTAAATTTGACAGTTCTTTAAGCAAATTGTACCGTTTTGACACATTAATTGTGGAATGTCAAATAAGATTCCTTTTGATGGAATGTTGAAAACCATATTCAATCAGAATCACATAAAAATGTTTTAAGTGGTTAAATCATCCCCTATGAGCAAAATAAAGCAAAAATTAGTGATATGAAAATCACGAGATTCGACTTATACGGAAATTCGATATAGGCGGTATATTCGGTCTTTATTAGTCATACATCTCAGGGACCGCCTGTATAATCATATTAAACATATGAATCGAAAGGGACTTTCAGATGTCAAACTACATGTAACGAACTTATGGCTAACTGTCAAATCGTTCTACATCACGGGATGACATTACGCCTCGTTGCTACACAGTCCTTGATTTCAGCAAGAAAAATATATAAACAAATGTCGATTCGCCGCAGGATTGATCAGAGTAGCTCATAGAGGGCCGTCCCGTGGTACAGTCGTCAACTCGAACGACTCAATAATATGCCCACCATGGGTTCAAGTGCCAAATGGACCATCCTCCCGTAGCAAAGATTGACTATCCGGCTGCGTGGTAATGAATTAAGTCTCGAAATCCTGTATAGACCAGCATGACCGCGTAGGATGTTACGCCAAATAGAAGAAGATCATAGAGGAATAAATTTTGTAGCTCAAGTATAAATATTTTATCAAGGTAGGTTAAAAACTGTTTGCATCGATATTTTAAAATTAATTAAATGTATAACACGCTTATTTCAAAAAGAAATATCGAAGAAAAAGATTTTAAATGCATATCTGTTTGCAAACAAATGGTGAAATTCAACATGGCGTTACTGTCAAATTGATAGAACCCGGCCGATCAATATTGTTCCACTGAAAGGCTGAAATTTCTGCTTGTTGGCTTGAAGCATAAAATGAGGCCAATAGTGGACTAATAATGAATCATTGTCACATTTTATTTTTCTTGAGGGTAAGAATATCATCATTAAGCATAACACCCGCTTACGGGGTCCACTACATACATATAGAAAATATGTGTATATGTTAAAAGATATTTTAAAATTGCTGTTTGTTTGGCAGTTTTTTTTAATAAAATGGAACTTATAAAATTTATAGTTTCCAGCTTCCTCTTTCTGCAATTTGTAAATGGTGTAATCAAATTTATTTTTGACCAAAAATTAATAATAGAATAGTGGGAAACCGAAATAAATTAACGCATACAGATGTTGGAACCAACACATGGCGTTAAGCGAGGTTGCCTGTACTTTTAACTGTATTTTACAAATACTGGTTTCGTTGAGTTGTTATGTAAATATTTTGACCTTAAAATGGTACTACTCAGAGAAAGAAGCATTGCGACTTGCTGTCTCATTACAGCAAGGTCTCGCAAGGCCTTTGGTATCGATCACTGTTATTCAACACAGAGGGCTAAACAAAACAAACACGGAGCGATCGTATCTGACTGATTCGCTTAGATTCAGTCGACAGACAGTATAGTCGAATGATTTCCAGCTTTTACCCCCATGTAAGGTGCATGTAGGATTTCATTCCCCACTCACAAGTTCATGAGCGGGGGGAGAGTGTGGCAACCCATGGTATTTAGCGAAATTTTAATCAAAAATTCCCCCACTCCAAGAAAATAAATATTCCCTCTTTGGAAGGATTCCCCACCGGGTGAAAATCGCTGGTATAGGTGGTAACTTAAAGGGTACCATTGCAACTTACAGCCAACCATAGATCATCATCTAATATTAACCACATTTTCCAATGCAATGTCTTTAGTGAAGTAAAGAAAAAAAGGTTTCTTTAGTAAACAGTGAGTTGATAATTTTTAACAACGATCAAACAAAAGTGAAATAAGTCATTCTAAACCCGCAGAGCGTAAAACTGTAATATTTTCATGGGTTATCCGTTTCATAGGATATCCGTCATGCATTTCATTTCTGTATTATTATACTTAAATATGGGCTTAGCAATGGAATTAAGACTAATGTCTAAATTATGGTTCAATGACGGTAATCTGTGCCAAATATCAGCCTGGGAAAGACCATTTGTGATAGCGTCAGCGTGTCAGCTACAGCGAACTACTTGTAAAGAAAAGAGAGAAAACTCGCAAACAACATTGTTATTGTTGCTGATAGCAAATTTTTTTGGGTTCGTAAGTCACAACAAGTGGTATAATCATGTCTAATGGGAAGAGACGGAACAATTTAAGATGAAGAGACAGACCGAATATAACGATCGTTTACAAAAAAGTCCACGTTGGTCTGATTATAGCAGTCATCTGAAAATAGTGCAAGGTTAATGATGTGAAAACTCATAAATTTGAACAGTGTAAAATTAGTGTTTTATTGCTTTTATTTTTCATGCAGCTCGCACTTTTCTTTTGTAAAATATATTTATATTCGCTTCCACGGTTCATGGACAACCTTAACACTACCAGCAAAGATTCATTCAAACATCTTTACTCTTTATAGTAAGGCATTTATTTCACTCCGTGAGAGTTCGCTTCATACAGGTTGATCGCCAAAAAGGGGAAACATCTTCACCCCATTAAAACTTAATCTAGAGCCGTGGTTTCAGACGAACTGGAGTAATGGAAAAAGTGGAACAAACTATTTGACGTAGACTGTCTTGTCATTAAAAATGAGTTAACACATACTTAAAGCTTATGCCGAAATTTCTATGCAGATCATCGATCAAAATTTCTTTGGCAGACGTTTAAACTAATCACATTCCGTCCGGTGAAACTGCTAATGAACTCGTCCATCTTGGGCATGCGATGGGTTCATTGAGCGTCTAATGAACTAAGACATAATTCTTACGATTTTTTTTCTAACCAGAATATAAATAGAAAAAGATGTAAGTATGTATGTATCTTTGATACATATTCAATCATTAATTGTTTTCCTTTTTTTCAATTTTATTAAAAATAAACTTATTGGTTAGAGTATGGTGTTGATTTATCGATTTCATAGTACCCGGTATAGACTGCTTCGATACCTCCTGACTCCTTGAGAATATTTAAAAATAGGTCAGACATCTTATGTATACAAAATTTGTTGACTTACCCTTTGTAAGAAAATAAGAAAACTAATAAACAACACTGATATTGTTGCTGATAGTAATCTTACTGGCATGAACAATTTTAAAGTGACGTAAAAAAATTAGTGAATTGCATTTGTACACTTAATTTGAGTTGCTGTGATTTTACTCTGAATAATCGTTGCGGAAAACCAATTAAAAAAAAAGATTGTAAGGTGCCAGTTATGTTCGTTCTGCGATATATTATGTTATTATTTAACTTGCAACTTTACTGTAATTCATTTTTAGGGGAATTAAACGTTGTTTTATTATTATGTTATATTTCAGAAATTTTATTGAAAAAAATATATGATATGGAAAACGAAATCCCAGATGAATAGTTGAAATAGTTACGAAGAAAATTTAGGATAAGACATCAGGAAATAGCTTTGAAAGAAGAGTGATAGATATAAACTGTTGGAATAGAAAAGAACAAAAACATAACAGTCAAAACAGACAGCTAGCTTACCAAAAAAAGGGTCAGTTCGGTAAAGGTTACTAATCAGGGTCACGAAAGGCCGGCAATAACCAACGCAGTAGTAAAAACTAATGCGAGTGAAACCAGCTCAATTTTTAAAATCTTCACCGAAATAAGTAAACGATAATTGAAATGGGTCTGAAATGAAGCTCTTTTAATATAAATTATTACCAGTCGTAACAATAGTTCATATACAAACACTGTAAATCGCTTCAACTAATATTTCTTACCTCTATAAAATGATACGTTCAGTCTACACAATAAGTAATCACTCGCGTTGTAAACGTATAAATGATACTAAAATATGCAACATTTTCCAATTTTAAGATCACTAAACTGACCAAGTTACAAACACATCTGCTAGTCTAGCTTCCTTTCTCTCGATCGCCACGGATTGTCGACCTCTGCGAGCCGGTTGCTACGTCTTACATAGCAAGCAAACACGTTTATGTTGGAAGACATTCAACGCAAAAAATGCCTATCGATTTCCTGTCCAGTTGATAGAAAGTGAAACGGATATGTTGATCCGGACACCTTCTGCTTCAAGAAACCTTAAGCTTGAAACTCCTCAATGCTGTCATTACCAATGTTCAATGTCGGATAAAAATCGGTTCATAATTAGCATTAGACTTTCTCGGATAACAACATAAACATTCAAGCGCAGGTACAAACTTCTCACCTCAGCAATATCAAAACGGATGTTTTAATCATGTTCGTCCGTTGGTCGCACATAATTAAAGTAACTTACATTACACTCAGATCAGTCACATGACATTAAGCTTTCCCATTAGATTATCATCAAGCAAAGTGGGTCAATGTCGGATGTGCTATGTTTTTTGCGTGATTGTGTGCACTATTGTTTGCTACCCAGTGGTTTGGGTAGCTTTATGCCACTTATACTGCGCAATGTCCGACTGTTTACAGCTTAGGAGTAATGTAATTATGTTTTTATTATCAAAAAAGAAGACTTGGGTTGACAAATTAAATGAGTTTAATGCTGATGGCAGAAAACATGCAGAATAATTAAAACAAAAAGACTGTTTGTACAGTTGCCTTCAGATTCCATATCTTGAAACATATGGACACATCATGTAGTCCGTTGCTTGAAGTGCTTGCATTTCATAAACATTGTATGAAAATGACTCGTATTTAGAAATATTGAGTGACAATGACGTTGGGTTTTGACACATTCACAAAACCTACTTTGAAAACATATTAACATAAACTTGTTGTTCGTTGACTATTGTTTAGTTGAACATGTGATAACTTCTACGCTTGTTAAACACTTCTTTGCTTCTTTGCTCGTAGCTCATTGAAAACCAGGAGGTCAAAGCAAGCATTCATGATCTCAATAACCTTATCTTGCAGTACCAGCAGTCGACCATGGCCCTAACATAACTATTCAAATCGTGCAAATAGTGGGAAATTAACTTGGTTGAGATTTTCCCTTTCGTTTGCAGTCAAAGAACTTCGGCATGGTCGGTACAAAGCATACCATGGAAATGGAAAGTTTGGTTTCGTTGTGCAGTTAGGGCATTTACGTTGTACAATTAACAGTAGAGGTATACGGTCGGTATAATCAAATGAGAAAATCATAGCTTTTCACAATGTTTATGTTCGTCCAGCATTTCAACATACACGCAGCAGACCAACTTCGCTTTAGGGTACTTTCAATGTGGAGTACGCTCATTTTGTTCCACCCTACTTTGCTTGGACAAGTTAGGTTGCTTCGGTTAAGAGTGTAAAAACGTATCCACGTTTACCGATTGTTTGACTGGGTGCGTGTGCGTCACGTCTTTAATGCATCATTAGCTGAAAAGATTGATGAGTTCGATTACCCTTTTCACTTCATTTGTTTTTATATGTACACATGTATTGAGTCTCTCTTTTACTTTAATGTAATTTTCTCTCTTACAGATGACTTGCGGCATTTCTTGTGTGGACAATGCGTTAAACAAATCCTTCTTTAAGCTGGGTCTCTTCATCGGAAGGCATCCGGGCTACTTTCTTATAGTACCTGTTTTACTAGCACTTCTGTGTATGACTGGGTAAGTAGATGTAGTTAAAATCGGCATAATTTGCGGCATTTCTGCATGGCCACACATTCCACATTACAAAATAAAACAATAATTTGGTAACCATTTTAATGAAGATATTATTTTATCAAATAGGATGATATCATGTGATTAAACGGTTTAAATCAAATTCAATTTTTTATCAATTTTTGAGATGTTAATTTTTTTAAGCTTTGGGCAAAATATAAAACAACTGGAACACACATAAATTGATATGTTATGCTTACTGATGTACTAAATTTATATAAATAAAATGATAGTAAAGTAAATTTACACAGTTTACAAGATCGTTAGCTAAGTCTATTCATTTTTTTCTCTATTGGCTACACCTTATCCCGAAAAAAAAGTTGCAATATAACTAGCCCCTCATTAGAATAGAAAACTATTGCTACTAACACGACTATTACTTTAAGGATGATTGTACTTCATGAAATTTTTGATTCGTAATTATCTTTATGTAACTTTAACGTCTAGTTTTATGGTGCATGATTTAACAAATTTCCTAGTTAGTTTACCAAGGTGCTAGGTTACGGCCAAACTTAAACATTATCGTTACAATGTGGTACATATTTTCTCATATCATGCATTTGTTTACCGATATTTGTCTTTTGTTCGCTTCATGGATTCCAGCTTTCAACAAATAAAATACGAAATCGATCCAGAATATTTGTTCTCACCAGTCCGAGGGGAGGGCAAATCAGAACGTGCCATCGTTGAAAGCTACTTCAAGGTCAACTATACGCACCGTTTCAACGTTGGAAGAATTACTCGCCCGGGTAAGGATGAAAACAAGTGCAGTTATAATATCGGCAGGAAACTTAGTAGCATGCAGGGCAATTATACCGGTTTTGCATGCTGTCCTTTGAGTCAGTTCTACTTTTCAGTATATGATTGTCAGTGCCGCTAGGTCATATCTTGACTACTTTCATTTCCAACCAATCGACTCTAACTAACGGGCATGTTAAAACTGGCTTTAGTTTGTTCCTATCAAGGGATGGAGCAGTTTCGTCAACTAGTACTTCTGCGATCAACACTTTGGTGGGCTGATTGCATGTAATATGGACCGTAATATGGATTCAAATAATTTCGAATTTGTTGCTAGATTACTCTACACGATATCCTGTATATTTTATATATCTTAAGTATGTTTCAGTGATGATAAAAAAGTATTTTTCTATCTCTCATACATGATAGGACGTTTAAAAGCATTGTATCAATAAGTAGTCGGTTGCTGCTTGATCATCTATCTGTAAGGGCGAGATACAAAAAATCCTGTATAAAACATTCTTAGCAATCAGCTCAAAAGACGCGTAAATTCTTACATGGCCGGATGAGTTCGATTCCCACCCGTCATCCAATAGCAAACACTACAAATTAAGTTGCGTTGTCATGAAAAGTCTTTATAATTAAACCTTCATATGTGATGGTTAGTATGACCGCAGTAGGTCGTAACACCAAGTAGTAAAATAATGAATCGGGGTTCGTCGCTTTAATTTTTAGCGACAAAGTCGTTTGTTTTGCTGAGTCGGGAAATGCAAAAGGCGAAAAAATCGTTTGAAGAATACTATTGTAAAGCATACAGCTTTTGTTTATTTGTGTAAATACAAAATTCTAGATTGATTTTGTTGCTCGATATTGCAGGATGGTAAAATCATATTAGTGTTCATAATATTGAAAATCGTTTTGAATTTCCATTCTCACAAAAAATGCACATTCCTAAAAGGAACTCGGCATTGTTCATAATCGTTGCTGAGATTGTTAGAATCAAAAATTATCCGCACATACCGCACGTGTTTGCACTGATGAATGTGATGATGAATGACGTAAATAGGAAAACTGTAAATCATTATTTATCCCTACGATAAATCCCACAGGTGTTTTTGTTTTTGTTCGATCCGCTAGGCGTGCTGTCTCAGTAGCTCACAGAAAGCAACGATACGCTACATCTCCTTTGCAGTGAGGAGATACTAGCATTGTTTTACAACCGAGAGCAATTATTGTAGATCAAATTTAGTATCAGTTTTTGCATGGATGAAGTCACGTGTAAATTTGATAGTGCATCGGACAATACACAAATAGATCCGGCAAGTTATTTCAGATTATGAACACATGCACTAATCGTTGTGATAAGTTATTTGATTATCATGAGTATCAGGTTTAAAGACATTTTGGTCAGTAGGCAAGTAATTCAGCTACGCATTCCACATAACATTTTTGTAATGTCAAAACTTCATTCAGATACTATATAATGTATCTGAATGGTCAAAAAGGAATTTCTATACTTCTAATAAAACATTAGTTTTATTTTGTAATGACAATAATTTTAACCAAGTGATGATATCTTTGATTCATGATTTAAGTCTAGCAGGAAAACAGTTTTGAATAAAATAGCAAATGCCAAAGATATCAAATCTTATTTAAACAACTTTGAACAAAGTCGTGCAAGTATAGTGGTACAATTGTACTTGACATTTAGTAAATTTGTTTGTTCGAAAGCTAAGAAGTAAAAGTTTTTTTTTTCTGTAATACTACTACTATAACTTTAGTAATTGTTCTAGAGGCAAAATTTCACAAGATTAGCAGTTATTAGTAGTCGACTAATAGACTTGCGCGTGTTGCTGAAATATGTAGATTCCGTTATAGATACCGATGATCGATTAGTAAACCAGGAAACTGAGGCAAGGAGTATATAAGCTCTCTTTTATGATCGATTTTTTCAGTCAATATATTATATGCTTACTTGCTCTAACAAAAGACTACATGCATATACATGTACAATAGGCAATATTTATGGCTGATCGTAGTATGTGATGCTCATTCGCTAAACAAGGTTCCACGACCATACAAAACGAGGTGAAAAAAGCACAATATGATACAATCGAAACGGAAACGGAATCGAAAATGTCTCTCTCAATATTACAGCGTGATACAACTTTTGCATTCCATGCAGGCAAAACAAAAAGCAATCAAATTTTACCCTTGGGGAAGGAAATTGGGAATTTAAAGCCAGTCACAAAACCTTGCTTCAAATGTCGAAATAGAGCAGAACATTGTCATTACAGCTAGTCTCATGCTGATATTCGTTCATTCATTTTACCTTTCCCTGTAGGGAGGTTCGGTCGAGTAATTGTCATTTCGAAGGACGAACACAACAAAAATCTCTTACGAAGCGAAGTTTGGCAGGAGTTACGACTGTTGGATGGAATTATACAGAATGCTACAGTGCAGTACGACGGTGAATCATTCACGTACCGTGAAGCTTGTGCTCGTTGGGAAAATGAATGCTTTACGAACGATATACTAAACTTGGACAAAATAATCGACGAGGTAAGATGCATGTTTTACACTAGAACCAAGAACACAACAAAAAGTGACAAACAATAACCATGAATCAAACAATAATATCATCTTTTCAACAGGTTGAAGCTGGCGATCTAAACCTAACTTTCCCAGTAATGTTCAACCCCGTGACGTGGGATGCTCACGTCTTTCCAGTATTCTTCGGGGGAACGCAGGTATCAGAAGACAATCTGATCGTTTCAGTGCCATCACTGCAGTTAGTGTACTTTGTTACGGCCGACTCCAAACGACAGGATGCTCGAGGAGCGGCTTGGGAAGAAGCGTTTCTGGAGGCTGTTGGTTATGCCGAAGACCATGGAGTCTTCAAATACATTTCTGTTGCACGTTTCGCATCACGCACTCTGGATCACGAGCTAGAGAGAAATACGCGAACAGTTGTTCCGTACTTTAGCTCTACTTTCGTCTTGATGATAGCATTCAGGTAAGGAAGATCGACATTTTTGTAGTAATAAAGTAGCCATCTGTGAAGATGCAATTTTCACTATTTTTTTATTGATTATTTCGTAACTTGTTTCACTTTTAACCAACAGCGTTGTGACCTGCATGATGGGTGACGTAGTGCGATCCAAACCGTGGCTCGGACTGATGGGTAACGTATCGGCTGTGATGGCAACGTCTGCCGCTTTCGGTTTGGCCATGTATCTGGGCATTGAGTTCATCGGAATCAATTTGGCGGCACCGTTTCTTATGATTGGTAAGTCTTGCTACATTGCTCTAATTGCACCTGTGTGTAGCGTACGGAGGAACAATTGTCTGTCCAAAATCGTAACCCATTCACGCATCATGTATGCGAAGAGTACAGCTAGCTTGAACGACTCGGTTAACAGTCCCCGTTTGATGGCGTTACTCTAACACCCAATGGCAGTCAATATAATTCGCCCGTAATTGATGCCATATTATGTAAGAAAGACAAAATATACAGGCTATCTTTGTATAAGCTATAGATTTCAGTTGACAGTCAGTGAAATACATATTTCTGACGGTAATATGAGATAAAAATATCAAATTTGCACAATCAATCCACACCACGAAAACTAGCTCTATTCAATAATTGATTGCTATTCGCACAAAGCTTTACTCATCGTTCAACTGTACTTAATGTGATTATGGCATTACGACCATGAGTACTACCAATAGCATCATCTGCAGGGCGACATTGGGTCGGCTATAAAAACCTTCCCCCAAACAATGTCACCTCAAACGGTCAAACTTTTCTCTCTGTCATGCTTACAATGCTCACCAATATAAGGCGCGCTGTGCCGTGATCGTGAGACAACAACACAGTAATTCTCATAGCATATGACTAGAATACTAATTACCGTTTAAGTAGGCAAGTAACCTATTACAAGGTGCATCATACTAACCATTCATGGTTGGTTGTTTGTGTATCAATACAAACAAACCGTGGTCGTCGAAGTGATTTTTTTATTGTTTACTAGCAGGTGACTATTCTTTTAGACGATAAAACCGTACATTCGCTTGTATAACTATACATATAGTATAAATTTTCAATTTTGTTTAATGGTGTTCGGCCCAAACTTTTCCCTATGTTTACGAAACATACTCTCGTTTTGATTGTGGAAACAACTCCATTTCCTAAATCGATTCGATATTATTGTTATCATTAATTGTTTCTGGTAGTAAAACCATTACTCATCCTTCCTGGTTCACTAAACTATGGTCCAATATTGCGTTATGATTTTAGATTGGGTAACACTCCTCTCATAACGATCAGATTTTCACGCGTAGCAATTCATATCAATCTAAAAAAAATTCCTTTTGCTATCACACGTTTGTTGCGCCGCGTGCCGGAAACTGTCCGGAAGCTATTTTGTTTTTATTTCTTTTCTGTTACTTTTATGCGCTTTTCTGCTTTCTTTTCTCTATCATGCACGAGACGAACGCAAACAGTACCCGTTTTATAAATACTCACTATTACCGTAATATTGCCTGCCTTGTCTGTACCGATCATTTTTGAATTGGTTTGCTCATCTTGCGCATGCAATGATATCTCAATACATTACGAACACCACTGTATATACATACATACATAGTTCATACACACGTACAGACGTAGACACACGAAAAATAAAAGCTTCGTAAAAAAGCATGGAAGAGTGAAATGAACCAAAAAGAAATCAACCAACCAGCATGCCAATTAAACATGTGAGGAAAAACTCCCATTTCGATAGGGTGCCCACGAGATACATAGCACACAATGTCAGTTACATAACTTATTGCCACTCGAGAAAAGAAATACGTATACAATTACCAAACTCTATGGTATTTGCCAATGATGCCGAAAGATAAGTGCCAGTGAGCAGTGTAAGACTAAAAGAAACACTGCCAGGCGCTTGGAAGGCTTTCGTTGCGAACAGTGGGTGCGAGCGTATGAGATAGTTCAACAATCAACATGACCGATGCACTCAATTGCAGGCAATTTACGGTCACCGAAGGTGCGCCGCAAACTATGAATGCAAGCATAAGTGCATTTGCGAGCTAACTCCCTTGACTGGGGGTCCTGCTGGCGGGATGGTTTTTTTTAAATGTAATGTACAAATAGATCACCATTTCTGGTCCAAGTGTGATGGCTGATTTGGAACTGGTGAAGTCTTTTCCTGAACAATATAATAACATAAACTTGCTAATGTGCAACGAATAAAAACACAATCGATCCCTATTGTTTGTACTTAATGTGCGAATCTATTAAAATACACCCGTCGTATTTGTAACCTTCCCGGCAATAACACTTTATGTACGAACAAATATGTGAACCAAGAACTTCAAAATAGTTTACGTATTAATCAATGCATCATCGAAACATGTATTAAGTTTGACAACACTACACTATACTTCTTGGCACTATCATATTTCGGTCGTAAAATTGCAAAGATTATTGAAACTTACTTCACTATGCCTCTTTAAAAGCAATGTTAATATCATAAAGATACAGCCCAGATAACCACAACACCCTTTTGGCTCATACTGATGCCTAACAAACGCGTACTGTGCAGACGCCTATCTTTTGTTGCAATTGGTAGTGAATGATGTTCCAATTGTGGCAAAGGGTTGTTGCCGCTTATATGCTCATGATCACCGCAATCTCAGCAACATTTCTTAACACAACATGATATATGGTACTAGAAGCCAAATTTGCCACAATCAAATCGTATGCCGTCCGTCGTTGTGGTTATTGTTTGATAAATTGTTGCGCATATTCGCAAGCCCAATCTAGGTCACAGAAGGTGTCCTTGTGACTGTGGGGTCCTCCTGCTGTACTGAATAGAGGAAACAGTTCGTTGTGTGGTAAATAGACAAAAGGATTCTTCACTTCACTTCAAAATATTTCACGTGTGTGTAAATAGTGTAAATGAAGTTACTTTGAAACAATTGAGGCGAAACCAGAAATGGTGCTAAAGATAGTACAAATTCATACAAGGTCGACTTGCGTCTGTACAATATGTGCGA
This sequence comes from Anopheles coluzzii, assembly GCF_943734685.1. Lineage (NCBI taxonomy): Eukaryota > Metazoa > Arthropoda > Insecta > Diptera > Culicidae > Anopheles > Anopheles coluzzii. The sequence goes on along the minus strand of NC_064671.1, from coordinate 55,002,547 downwards.
ACAAATTTGAAGCTTAATTAACAAAACCTTCAAGCGCTAGAAGAAGCCTGTAGTGCATTCTTAACGAAAGACTAGCTTACTACACACCATTTGAACGATAACAACACTGCTTCTAACCCTAAGGTTGGGGAAGTTGTTGTACCACACATCCGCATTTAAATTAACGATCCTTTTAGCTGCATGAGTTAGACATCATGGTCTGATTAGCTTTATAACCCGGATGCAATTCCAACGAAGGATGCATTGAAGGACAAATAACTCAATGTAAATCGTACTCTTTGTTTACATTCTTACTGTTGAGTATAACACATTAACAATATTGTTGTAAAATATTCATTCGGCATATTGAAAATAACGGCTAACAGAATCTCCAGTGGGTATGTTATTAAATATTAAAAAGACTGAAACAAACATAATTAGTCATCTTATGTCAATCGCAACCGCCAATAAATTATCCTCACTCAAGTACTCGAGAGGACCAGAGGTAGCAATTATTTGGTTTCTTTCGCGTACCTGTGGAAATATGCTATCCTACGATGGCCACACAGCAAACTAAGCCAATTTTAGCTCAAATCCAATAGATCCGCCTCACTTACCACATGATTTATCTGTCGCTAAATTTAGCCGTGGGTAAACAATTAGACATATGTGGAACGGTAAACGCCACTGGTCGTACGAATGATGAAATCACGAGTAACCTTGTGCTAAGGCAAGATTGATTAGTTGCACCCTACATGATAAGAAGTTAATTTGGTGCTGTTGCACTAATGCCTACAGATAGAAACTTCAGTTTTACAGCACCATTCAAAATGTATTTCAAGAGTGGGATCGATTTTTGGCAGGTAGATCGGTATCGATCGTCCACTTCTAGACCTCAATAGTTCCCTTGTAGAAACAGCTGACACCATCACGCGTGTGAGTAAATGATTATGTAATTGCATACGTACGGCTGGTCGGGGGTAGGGGAGTGCTGTGCATGATGTGTGGGTTGCAATTATCCATCTTGCACCCTCACGGTTATTCGTGTTCACTGCATGTACTTCATTTGTGTGTGTGAGTGTATTACAGCTTTTTTTATCAGACGTATTGTTAACTAGATTTTTTTATAAACTAATATTATATGTTGCCGATATGGATCGACATACATGAATATGGTATTACAGGGTTTCCCACGATTTATTCCTATAGATTGTTGGTTCGATCCCATAATTTATTGGTATTTTCCGATTGGATATCAATACAATTAGACCAAAAAATTCTGGGAAACGACCAAAAATTAATGGGAACCAACCAATAAATCGTGGGAAACCCTGTGAATCGATAAAAACCAAAACTTCCAATTTTACAATATGTATCAATTATTTCTTCATTTTAGGTATCGGAATAGATGACACATTCGTTATGTTGGCCGCCTGGCGACGTACGTCCGTAAAGTTATCCGTCCCAGAACGCATGGGTCACATGATGTCGGAAGCAGCCGTCTCTATCACTATCACATCGTTGACCGACATGATCTCCTTCTGGATTGGCATCCTCAGCCCCTTTCCATCGGTTCAAATTTTCTGTGCGTATAGCGGATTTGCCGTGTGCTTTACCTACCTTTGGCATGTTACGTTCTTCGCCGGCTGTATGGCCGTATCGGGACACTGCGAGTTCAAAAATCTGCATGCCATCTTCGGATACAAGGTTCTGCCGGAATCGGTTGCTATAAAAGGTAGGTAGACCCTTCGCCGTAAACGTATCGTATACGTTTCATCATAACCGTTATCTACTGCATACCGTACTACTCATTTACCGGTAAACGTTGAATGAGGCGTAAAATAATGCCAACATACGTGTTGAATCAAACTCAATGAAAGTTGTTGTAGCATAAATCAATGTTTAATGTCCCTCCTTTCCTCTTAAATGATGATCTTTACGTGGTTTTTCGGCGAGCAGTTCGGACGATAACAATCACGTCGGAGGATCATGGTATACGACAGTGTGACTTATATTTTTCTCTACCTTCTACCCACTTACGCTTATCTTTCTTACTACACTATCACCGTTTACACCAATACTTATGTCAATACTAATACTTGTAAGCTTTGCTATCTATACACCTTGTTGGAAATGATACGTAACACTTAATATGGCAGAATTCATTCTCTAGCGCTGTTAGCCAATGATTTGCGAGGTACAATCGTTAACCAATTAACGCCTGATGCATTATCACAGGGAAATAATCCTCTCCGAAACCATTTCCTTAGGTCAACTCTATACGACCTGGCTGGTAAAATTCAGCGATGTGTACATCCCACGTTCCTCGTTGAGAAATTACTTGCCATTATTCCAAGTTTTATCGTTGGCACGCAAATATACACGCGACCGCGGAGATCGACAGATCAGCCTGCAATACGCTGTGCCGATTAAAACCTCGAGAGCGTGCCTTCTGATCTGATTGTGAAGCTACTCGATTTGCAGTACTTTTTTCAATCTCGCATTACAGCAATGCTTACAGTGTTCATATTTCATTTCAATAATTTAAGTACTTTCAGCATTGAATTTCTTATACAAAGCATGTATGCTGCTGTACGTATATGTACGTATTTAAATAATATATTTGGCTGCTTTTTACGATTTAAATCCTTCCAATATATTAGCCTAACCTGACGATCATGAACCATCCTAAGAATTAGAGCACAATTTCTTGATGCCCTGCATCACTTCCGTATGTGTTGTACGTGCACCAGCCAATGAAATGTGTGCATTCGATATCGATTGAACCATGAGACGACCATGTTAGTTTTCTCACACGTTGCTGTTCACTTTACTGCTAGAAAGTTTATCCAACTTCGCGTTGCTGTATTGACCGCACCGTGCACATGCACTGGCCGCCAGTGCAACAGATTTCTAACGGTAAATAGCCGGCACGGGACCGGTCGAACCTTTCATCGAATAGAACCGACATAGCGAGTGCCTGCTACCTTCAACGGTACAGCGAACGGTGGACAAGAACAGTTTTTCGAAAAATCTGCTAAGCCCACGCAAAATTTCTTTTTATCAATGTATTCCATAACAATTTATGGTCTACCGGGGCCGACTTGTTTTTTTCTCTCTTTTATTTCTATCGACCTTCACTGTTTGGACCAAATGCATTCCAAACAATGAATCAATCCTCAATGGTCATTTATGCTCTTCGGTCGTGCCTACCGGTACCGGAGGCAGTTTTAAACGATCGCCTTGAAAGACAGCCCGCACCTACGAGCTGCTACCCCGGTTCCTGGATATTAAGTGGGGGAGTTATTGAGGGAACCAGCAAAGCATTAGAATTAACGAGAGGCATAACGAAGCGTCGACGTCGTACGGGGAGGCGGTAACGATCGCGCGACGAGTTCTATTAGACAACCGTGTCTAGATCAATTAGATGACTGGTTAATGATCCGACCTGGGTACGGACTGGATAACGAGCGCCGGGATGTGACGGTTGAAAGCGTGATAAGCATCTCGTGGAAGAAAGCGTCCCACATATTTTCAAAACACCACCTAAGGAGCTGCTCGGTTTCTTTTGAAGCCAAGATTTGACTGCCAACTGCCACTGTACCTCGGCTTTGGTTGATGCTTTCTGGTGGATGCAAACCGCTTTCATTTAGGTATGCTGAAGCTGGATTAATCTAGAAACTGTCATGGTGGTTCCATGCATTGCTTTACCTTCTTCAGAAAGCCGAGTAGCGTTGTATGTGGTTGACGCAATGCACTACTTTGAAGTGGAGCGTCTGATAACATGCAACCATTTACCGTTTGACCATCGATGGGCGTGGTTTTTATTATGTATGTACAATCGTCTGATTCGATAAAAGGGGTTGCTTGATGATGAGAGCATTTAGTATTAATTGTGTTACTGTTGTTATTTTCTATTTTACAAGGATGGTATGCAGTTTTTCTCTTTTCCTGCTGCTTAGTAATAGACGGGATAACAGTTATGTAGTGAATAACAGTGCAATCCATAATTTCATCTGATTTTATGTCCACAAAGATCAGGTTAGGTGTTCAAAGAAAAATGTTCATAAAAATTCTTTCATTAACTTTTCATGTGCACGATTCAATCATATCTAAAGGCTGTGGTAGACACTCACCAAATCCTCAAGCACTGACCAGCAGATTATCGAACTTTACCAATCCCACTATACCCCGTTTTCCCGGGGGAAAAACCCCGAATGTAATTGTAAAAGTGAAGAAAGTTGAACAGTATGTCATACTTTTGCTCTCCCTGCTTCAAGTTAAGGTCCGCAAAACAATTTGATCTTTTGACTGTAGTGCGCAGTTTTTGAGGTCGCGGTTATGCAACGGCTTTCAGTTCAATTCATTTTTGCCAGCAAAGGCAGAGGCAGACTGGTCGATTCCTTTCGTACGATGCATATCGAACTGATTGCCCAATAGGAAATTCCCAAGAAACGACCGCCAAATCATCACCGGCCTCGGAACAAACTTCATCAAGTGAGTCTGTATGTGAGGAGCATTCAATTAAGTCCTACCGTACTGTGACCGAATCAAGGTTCGCCTAAGAATTGCTTTACTTCAACAAAGACCTTGTACGTGAGAAGGGAAAAAGAAAATTGAAAATTGCCTGTAACTAATTTGCTGATCTATTTAACAAAAAAAACGTCATCAATTCATTGCAAAGTTATCTTAATGCTAACGAGAGCATCATAATTTATAAGTAAGTTTTATTACATTTTGCATCTTTTTAAAATGTTGATTAATAAGCAAAACAAGCCTTTGCACAAAAATTTCAAGTTATTTTTATACGATATATATACTTCAAAAATGAAATATCGATTGATTGATTTTATCAGTACTGATGCGAGCAAATGAATGCAACAAATAGACGTAAAAATCCATACTCATTACATGCGCAATGAAAGATCATCCATCCTTGGTTCCAAGTTTTCTTCCAACGTCGATCAAAAGTAAGCTATAAGAGAAATCCAATAAATTTGAATTGTTTATAAACACCACACGATAGGGATCCTTCACCTTCATAAGCCCACGAGCGTTCCGTTAGGTGGACAGGAGGAAGGGATGTTCGTGTAGGTTACGGGCTTGAAAAATGTGAAAATATTGTGGCGATGCTCGTGCACTCCACTGCCCTCGTTTTCACGCCACAGTTCGCTGTCCGCTCGCCACGGATCGATGATCGAATCGTAGTAGTTTGAAGAAGCCCAGCAGCTGACCACCTCGAACCTACATGGTGTGAGTGTACCAATTTGGGGTCAGTAAACTGTCTGGCTCCCTTCGTTTCATCTTTAGTTGCGTGGTGCAACATGCAATCTGTCGCTCAAGCGTATGCCGTCCTTGTGTGTGAAACGAAAATAGCAGGTGCGGTGTGAAACACACGATATGTCCAGCGTGAAACTGGCGGCTATCATTCAGTTCCGTTCATCGATGCATACTAACATCGATTTGTTGCTAAAAGGTCGCGATCAAGGAAGCGGCCCTATGAAGGAAATCAGCTTGGAGAAAAGCTTCAGTGAAGTCACCGTGTATTGTCTACGCATGTATGTTTCGCGAGCTTTATAATTGCTACTGACTGCCGGTTGCTTTGTACGATCCGGAAGCGAATTTAAGCAAGCCATACGACACTTTGAACACCTGAGTCCATATATAATAGTTGCTGGTAGTGCGTTCGCTGGTTTAATCGAACAAGGTTCCATACGCTGTGGGATTTAGCGGAGCCGAGCGATAGCAAAGTGTTACCCATACAGCCAATCACCCAGCCCAGCGCGACCCAACGTTAATCCTACATCACAAACCGTTGATATCAAGCTTACGGGATGAAACGTACACATTCGAGAAGAAGATTACTTTACTTGATCGCACGACCGCGAGATCAACCACGCCTTGCGAGAACAACCATCACTTGCCGGTGATCAGTAGCCGGGTCAGTAAAGCAGCATACTCGAGCTAACGGAAGCGAATCATTTAGCTGAATAAATCAGATTATTTACGATACGTCGCGGCGACATTGCGGCTAACTCAGTCTAGCACTTTTCCATTGCTTCATTCGTCCAGAAACCGCTCCAAACAAACAAGATCTGGTATCGCGTAGCGAGACAACAATTTATGTATAAATGTGTATATGTACCTACAAATGCACGCTTTAGATTACGGTTGATTCATCGGCGTCCCAATCGGAGCCAGTACCGTTACAAGGGCACGCGGCATAAAACAGTGTCTTCAAACTAAACAATCCGCTTCGTCGCTTCGATGCGCAACATGTAATAATCCAATAAAAGATGATAATTAATTTAAACGAGTAATTGCCGACACATGATCTGCATTGTGATAACCACACCCGCTGTCGTGGCATAAATGATGGGACACTCATCTGCTCTCCGTTGGCCATCATCACGAGATCATACTGTCGCAGAGCTTTAAGATATGATTCTTCAATTTCGTTGAAAGACGAGAAAGTAGCAAACAATCTACTTCCTAGTAATTACGGAGTCGTTTTTATAATTCAAGAATAAACCTTTAACCCCTTAGCTTCAATGGATATGAACTGTATATGAATGTTTTTTGAAAGTAAGTGCTACGTAGGGGTTTTTTTTAATACATAAGACTTTACTGTAAGAGACTCACATTGCTATTGCACTTACCTATGTACTCAATTTATCCAGGTTTTATGTCACCTTCCTGGTAACGTCGGTTTTTGTAGGCCATCTACGGGAATCCCGATACATTATCGAGGAAAATCTCAAACAAAGTACTGATTGCACACCTGAACACTCGTTAGAGAGCTTTCACGTCGCATACAAAAATAATAACAGCAAAAAACTGAAATTTCAATAATGACTGGCGATGAAGTTTGGCATTGCTTTGCGTCTGACCTGAACTTTTCAGACCTGTGCTCAACGAGACGAGGGGTTTGTTGCCTTTTCCCATTCGCCTCTAACCAAACGATCCAGCTGTGTTTGTGCGTGAACCGCTACGGGACTGCTCGATGCCGCTGATGAAACAACGTGCTGTTATGTCACACTATTTGACACTACGTGAAGATGTAACCACGATGGTCGGATCCCAGTTTCAACAATGGGACGGCTTCATCAGGATCTTACTTGATTTCGTTACTCGACCAGTGGGTCAAGTATAATCATTTGGGTGTATACCTGCCTACAGCGGTGAATGAGGATGAGGATATGCGAAACTTATCTCTTGGGTTTTGTCCAGGCAGCAATGCGTGGTTCGGTAGTATGTACGCTTCAAACCGCAGTACCTGGGTCACAACCCATTATTCCTTTTCTACGTCTGCATGTGTTCATTTGCTCTGTGTTCTTTGTGTGATGCACGTTATTCAACATGGCGATTCAGTGCACTTGTATAACAGAAATTGTAAATTAATCGAATCGTTCACTAAATTCACTGGAACAAACTTACTCAATGCAATTACCACACCGAGGCGGCATGATTACGCGTCTCATGGCCACGCGCGTTCAGGGGCTAGTCTGAAAAAAAAACCTGTACACCTCAGATCATCAACTGCCGCAGGGCGGTGCGAAATGCAATCGGTTTAACGCTCGATTTAGCGGTTATTCATTATTGTCGCAAACGAAAACTCACTGTATGCAGAATTGGTATGTTCGATTGATACTTATTCAGTATTTCTAATCGATTGATATGGTATGGTAGATAGTTCACAAACAAAACATACCAATCAGATTTGGATGAATCAAACGCCAAAATATTGTAAAGTTTATATAAAAAATCTAATTTGCTATATGGTCCAAATCAGACCAAAAATATGAAATATCTTTACCACCTTTCTAATATACATATATACATATGGCGTTCAAAAAGACGCTTTGAATTCGAGAAAACTAAAGCTAATTTGAGCATTATCTCCTTTCTCGGAGGACGGTGACAAGCCGCTAGCAGTACATAATTACCACAAGAATTCAGTAGTAGCTCATTACATCATTCTGTGGATCATTCTGCTCACACTAGATTCACCTTGTTTCGATCAGCAAACATGTTACCAGCCATTTAATGTACGGTCATTTCCACCCGTTGGCGAACCAGTCTTCAGCAACTTTGACCGTAAGCGTAGTAAAAGGATCCAAACGGTTGAAAATGACGCAGAGACACTGGTAACGCCTAGGCCATAAACAGAACAGGTGCGCAATGTACAACTGCACGTTGTCATAAGCAACGAGCGCAGGCGGTGTGTGTCCCTCAGATATCGTGGTCGACCGTTTACGGTTTATGACATAGCGCGGTGGCCAGCCGTAAGCCACGCCGTTGCATGATACCAAGGGGCCTCGAGCACTAGAACACGCTTGTTTTGCGAACGGATGAACATTATTCGGATGGTCGATAACCTTTGCAGCCGAAGAGAACCTCCGGTGTGGAAGTCAGTGGCCAACACGTGCTATTTCAACATCGGATCATGCTCGCAGTGCAACGTTGTGCAGCTTGGGTGAATTCATGCTTTCGCAAATAAACTGTCACCGCTGGCAACATCAGCCGAGGCCAAATGGTGAGGTTGTTGCTATTGCAGCACTCCCTCACGGCCAGTACACGTTGTGATGCGAAATATGTTCTACCATCCTTACGGTAATGTACTATTATGAATAGATCTCTCGCATGTGTGACTGTTTCGAATTTGGCTCTCCTTTCCAATCTGAAAATTGTCTCCCTTTGCGTAAATTGATTGATTATGTGCTTATTAATTTTTCCGATTCTCAGGAATTTTACTTCAACCATATCGTAAGTTTTATCAAGTTTGTTCCACGTCTGCTGGGATAATATATCATCAAATAGGGCATTGTTGCCAATTGTTACTAAATGACGCCCGTATTAAAGAAAACGCACACATTTCTCGATGCGCACTGCTCTTTCATTTCTTCTACTTTTCATGCCAAGTCAGCCCAGCCTCCAAAGCTCTAAACTTCGCGTTTATTTCAGGTCAATAAAAGAGATAACCTGATAGTGTCGTTCCTATCAGCACGGTGGCGTGAAAGTTTTGTGCACAACTGTGACCAGACGCATAAAATATTAATGAACGACTTTCTACGGCAGAGGATGTGGGTGACCTTTCACGGCTGAAGGCAGCCGACGCCGACACTTATCAGGCTAAGCAAGATAGTGCCTAAACTATTAAGCCGGTCAATAACCGCACGAAAGCGTAGATCGAGTGAGCCCGTGATCAATTGCAAAGTGTACACGGTTAGCTGCATATACCACCCGGTCTTCTGTAAAAGTGGTCCGACGAGCCAAACCGGAATCGGTACTCCCCGGATGCCATAGTATTGCCATTTTTCCTATATCCGGTCCAGTAAATGGTCAGCCATACAGCAAACCAGACCAGTTTCATTGTGCTCACGCCTTGCTTTCGTGACGACTGAACATAAAGCTGAAGATTGACCATATTTCATTGACGAAACAACCAACACGCTCTCCGGGGCTAAGGCGGCAAGTTGGTGCATTCATTCATGCGCAATCACAGCCACAATTTCGCTCGCTTTTTCCCTTCCTGATCCCGACCAGAGCTGGTAGTCCGTGCGAGTCCAATACGCGCTAAATACCGTTTCATTACAGATGGCTGCACTGCAGTTGATGATGCAGCAAACCATGCAGGAAATTGTCAACATGCCTGCCAAAATGGTACCGGTAGTCCGAGTGCAATTGTAGACTATCGCCGCATGCGCTTTTGCGAACTAAAAACAGTCCAGCAACATCGTTGATGAGTTATGGATCGTTGCTATTGGTATATTAATGATGGCGACAACGATGGCGGTGATGATGATGATAGGATGTGAATAGGGTTTCATATTTGGTACGACATCGATGTGACTTCTTCAAGCGTGCTAGGTAGGCTTCGGTTGCCATGATTCGTTAAGTTGGATACGGTTTGATTTTCGAAAACGTGAGAAGCACCAAAGCAACATATTTTCCACGATGTTCCACTTCCGGGGTTGTGGCAGCAGATGGCGAACCCCATAGGTGCATTGACTTGATTATTTTGAAGTATATTATTATCGCAAAAGAAATGCCACCGGCTCATCAAAAGCAAGTTCCAATTCAGTTCACAACAAGTCGCAACAAATTGTATGCACTTTTGTTGCAACTATTATTTCGTGAATATGCTACTCTTCTAGTTTTTGTGATCAATGAAGCTTAAAATATTAAAATATTGAAATGAAAACATTAGCCATACTTTCGTTTTTGTTGTTGCTGTTTCCATCTAAAGTGACAGGAAAAGTATTAGTTGCTTCGAGCAGTCTTTCTAACATTCAGCACGCGATCATTTGACGCTGACGCTTACAATTCGTCAAAAGCATTAAGCTAGCATGTATATGGTAGAGGCATTTCTGGAACATCTTCATGACCGAGGCCATCGGCACCAAAGAAAGAAAAGAGTTACTGAAACCCTTCGGCACAGTAAAACCCCAAAAACACACTGGAGAGAGATTCGGTGAAATGCCCCGGGCGATGGTATCTTTGGATTTTCAACCAAATTTCAACCATTTGACTTTACTGTCCAGAAACCACTTTTACCTCGCGTTACACGCACAGACACTGTTTACGACACACATACAGCAGCGCCCAATACACCATTGCACTGGTCAACGAAAGTGTGTCATTTGCCATCGGAGGCCCCACGGCGCGTCGGAGACACGTTACGTGCACCGGACGAGGACGACCTGCCCAACGGGCGATGGTGTGGCGATGGTGGATGCGGCATGATTTTCGCTTTTCAAAACACGCGCCAACCCGTCTCTATCCACTCTCTTCTTCGAGCTCTACACTTTTCAGCAGGTTCCAACGTGCCATGTTTCTTTTGAACATATTCGCAATGAACGGGGTACGAAAGCAAGATAGTGAGGGAAAAAAATGGAAACCATCGGGGATGTATTGGCCCACTGTGGAATGGCATACGCGACATTCCGATGGTAGGGTAAAAGGGAATACTTCTAAGTCGATTTGATTTCGTCCAAATTTCATTTTCTCAATGTCTTACAACTAAGACGGTTTATCTGAGAATTGAAAATTGAATGTAGTCGTAACCATATGAGCATATGTAAATTTGATTTTTGTTTGCTGTACAGTAGCACCACATTGCTACTGACTGTAGATGGGAAGGTTTATGTAAAGGCTACTTTATAATCCTTTTCCAAAACTAAGGCGGTGCTCTGGCAGCCTACAAGACACACAGACTCGAACAAACGTATATAGTTATATGGAGGACAACCGTAAGACATCTCGAACGAACAAGTTCAGCCAAATTCTATATACTTTTCTTATTCGATGTCTTGTTCGATTGGTGCTAGAGCGCCAATAAATATACGGGCTGACAATAAATAGGCATTTTTGAGTAACTTTCTAATGTTAACAGCATTACTGATTGCATACGTTGTTCAACAAATGTCACAAATTTGAACAGAGTTACGATAAACTTCTAATAAACTTCTAGAAATATTCTAGTAATGCCGACATGACCTTTGGTATATTACGCCTAGGAGTAGAAAATCATCAGTCTAGAGCAGTGGCAGAGCATCATGTTAGAATCATTTAAATAATTCGTCTCAATGTTTATATTCTTTCAGAAAAACGATCGTGGCTGTATCGGAAAATGAACACAGGTGGAATCAACCGCGACGATCCGGATAATCCTATCGATAATCGGGAGCATGTACTGATGGCATTTTTCCGCGAAACGATGGCACGGATACTGAACAAAGGCTGGACAAAAACCATAATTTTGGTTATATTTGCCGCCTATTTAGGAGGCGCCTGCTTTGGATTGACCAAGATCAAAGAAGGACTGGAACGTAGAAAACTGTCCAAGGCTGACTCGTACTCGGTCAAGTTCTTCGACCTGGAGGATGAATACTATCGAGAGTTTCCCTACCGCATACAGGTGATCGTGACGGGCGATCTCAACTATTCCGATCCACATACGCAGATGCAGATTGAGGATTTGATGCAATCGCTCGAAAACACCTCTTATGTCACCTCACCGCTCTACAGTGAATCCTGGCTGCGATCGTTCATCTCGTATGTCGATCGCAATAACGACTATCTCAATCTTACTTTGGACAGTGAGCAAGCTTTCATCGATGCTTTGCGAGAGGTAAGCTATGCCAAGGGAAGCAATCAATTGCATGTTTGAAACGGTAATAATGTTTTATCTTTTCCTTAGATTTGGCTGTTCCCGGCGAACCCCTTCTCGCTAGATGTCAAGTTCAACGAGGCTGGTACAAAAATACTTGCCTCCCGGTTTATGATACAGGCAGTGAACATAACTGATACAAATCACGAAAAGGTTATGGTAAAAGATTTACGGCAAATATGCAAGGATTCCCCCTTGAACGCCACCGTATTCCATCCGTACTTCGTGTTCTTCGATCAGTTTGAGCTAGTGCGACCCACGTCAATACAGTCAATGATTGTCGGTGCACTGATAATGATGCTGATCTCATTTATCTTCATCCCGAATTTCCTCTGCTCATTGTGGGTGGCCTTCTCTATCATATCGATCGAGCTGGGAGTCGCTGGCTATATGGCGCTGTGGGACGTGAACCTCGACTCGATCTCGATGATAAATCTGATCATGTGCATCGGGTTTTCGGTGGACTTCACAGCACACATCTGCTACACCTACATGTCCTCGAAGGCACGCACACCCGATGAGCGCGTGCGCGAAGCACTGTACAGCCTGGGCATGCCTATCGTACAGGGCAGCTTGAGTACGATTCTGGGCGTGGTGGCCTTACTATTAGCCGATAGCTACATCTTTCTGGTGTTCTTCAAAATGGTATTTTTGGTGATATTTTTCGGCGCAATGCATGGTCTGTTTTTGCTACCTGTTCTGTTATCCCTATTTGGACCGGGATCGTGTACATCGGGCTACCAACCGGATGACGACCACAAACTATCACCGGTAGAAAAGACCTACCCGCATCCATATTGCATCTCCCATCCCCAGCTAGCATTGACGGGTGCGTTCGGTAGTAAAAACTTCCTCGGTGCACCCTATAAAGCGTACGGCGAAGATAAGGACCTAGGCATTGGAACGTCTGGTGAAGATTCGAGCGAAAGCTCGAGCAGCAAATCTCAGCGCCGGCAGGCAATCGAGGATGAGAACACGCGACGTCGTTACGAAGAAGGATGGAGACGCTCGACGCACAATTTGACCGGCCAGAGCCAGTTTCAACCTATGCTCGATCTTTACGGACAAGAGGCCCTGTGGACAAAGACTACCGGTAAGGCACCACTGAAAATTGCCAACGGGCGTTACGGGTACGAAGACATGCTGCTAAACGTTGCACAAGGGCAAACTACAGTCAAACAGCCACGGTCTGCTGACTTTGAGCTGGACCGAACGGAGGACCGCCGCGATCGCAGAAAGTCGGATGACGAACGGTACAAGTCGCGGTACGAAGATAATCGAACGTTTGTCGATGATGAAATGCTAGACGACACCGACTATCAGCATACCAATCGCTACTACGTTTACGACACCAGCCACGTCAAGCGCCTCTCCAATGACAGTGGAGCAGCCGGTAGCAGCACCAACAATAATCCTGCCGGCACGAGCCTTCAGCATATGAGCCAAGCGTGCAGCAGTAGCAGCACGGCAGTCGACCTGCAACAGGGTGCAAACACTAATCGTAGAAAATTTTCCGACGAAAGCGACAAACGTCGGCGACACAGTGACGAAAGACGCCCAAGGAAGTTCTCCCCGCCCGAAGGCATCTACAAGCAGAATCCCCACCGCTCTTCGTCCCAGCATAATCTCTACTACCCGCGGCAACCGCCCCAGCGAACGGCCTCCCAAAGCAGCCTGCATCAGCTGCGCCATATGGGTGACATGAGATTTCCTTAACTCATCCTTACACACCCCACAACTGCGAGGGGATAAAGGATGAACTACTGATTCCATTGTAAACTGTGTACGTAAGAGTCAATCGAATTGTCCATGTGTGAGTGTTTGCGTATGTGAGTGTGCGAATGCGTGTAAGTGTGACTCAATGATAGAAAGCATTAAATAGAGAAAAAAACAAATACCATGGAATGAATGTTCTTAACCACAGCCTAATTGTAAGTAAAGGAAATTCCAAGCACTTCATGATTAGTTTTACATGGCTCACACCTCACCGTTCAAACGGATGCCACCATAGTTAGATAAGCCACGAAACTACGAAGCTCATGACGCTCACCATTTCATTAACGTGTACTGTTTAAATTAACTTTATTACTATCTACGGTCGCTTTCTGTACAAGGCAGATGCTTTGCAGGTTTAGCTAAAAAGGGTGCGTTGGCGAATAGAATCGGTCAGTCTTATTCATTTTTTACTGAAGCAGACTTGTGGATAGGGCTTATTTGCGGTACTGGTTGAGGTTTGATACAGGACTAGTTGTTTCGTGTTAGTAGATTATAAAATGTCTTCATCCATACAAGCAAACAAACAAAAAACACCTAAGCAAGAAAGATTAAATTTGGAATCCTCATCAATGCATCCCAAGCTTAGTATGTAGCGCGATAGAATTATTATGCATATGCTTATGACAGAGGGGATACGAATTGTCCTGTATAGAGAAGTTCAGACGAAATGACGTGGCTGCTATTATTGGCTGCTGAAGGACTATTCAGCTCAGACTGGTACTGTTTAGTGATGGCTTCTACTCTGTGCATGGCTTCCGATGATTGACTTGATGCTAACAGATAAGATGTGTATAGTTTGCTAGTAATAATATCTTCCTATTCCTGAATGAGCATATGTACGACGCTTCATTATTCAAATTATATTACTCGTGATTTTTATTTACCATTCTCATACTTTGTTTTTCCCCCACGGGTGTGATTCTTCCACTAGGCTTAAAAAACGCTGTTGACTACTAAAAGTCATAGGAAAAGAAATAAATAAAATGATAAACAAAGCAAGGAGCAATTACATTGGGCAAAGGATATTAAGATAAGCTATACGAACGATAGCCTGACTTCGATGATGGCTATATTTAAGAAACGATTTGGTAAATAAAATCCAACACTGAAAACCATTAATCGTCCGTCGCATCGTTTGAAATGAATAACAATTTGAGAAAGTGAATCGCTCTCTAGTTGGCCTGTTCACTAAATAGCACATCGTCGTGAAATGGTCCAGTTAGCAATAATTTGCCTGGAAACTCAGTCCTTGACTGCAGCTTCTCATCCATATAGAGATCTAATCTCTGACAGGTCTTGCTTCACCTGATCCAGCTTTCGAGCTTGCTGTGTGCTTCTGCCCCTCTTGAGGAACTGGCGATCGCTGTCGAACACCTTCTTGGTGGGGCATGAGTCCGACATCCTCATGACATTCCCCAACCATCGTATCCTGCCAGCCTTCGCTTCCATCAAGATGCTCGGTTCGCAAGCTCGTGGTGCATCCTTCTCCTCCACACTCCATGCTCGAACACACCGCCAAAGATAGTCACGTTGGACAAGTAACAAGTAATTACACACTCTAAAACCAAAATACTTCAAATTTACAATAAAAAGTATCATGTGTTGTCACTTTTCAACTTATCCCCATCATCGTACCAATTACCAATCTATGCTGAAACTGAGCTTGAACCTACACTGGTTAGGAACTGATTGCTTTACGATATGGACGGCGATCTCACTGTCGTGCGGACACTACTGCAGCAACTGCCGAAAAGCGGTTGTAGCGCCGGATGAGTAGGATTTAACTTCTTATAAGATTTAACGTCATTCAGTTCTATGCGCACAATAAGATGATAATAAGAGATGCGGAAATAAGAATAATATCATACTCATTCTCTTTTTCTGAAAGAAATTAGATACCACTAGGAATTAAGATTGTACTCTGGGCTGTGGACGATTGACTAACCGTTGTTGAATGTCGTGAATATTTTTCAGCAATTTTTGGAAAATTATACTAATGTTCAATTTACTTAGCTACTGATCTGGCGCTACAAACGCTACGGAGTCTTGAACTGTTGGTGAACTATCAAAAATCGCTCACATTCTTCACCTAATACTTTGGGTTACCACGCTCTCCTCATGCTCATGATCTTGTGAGTGGGGGCACCCTACATGGGAGGAAAAGCTGCAAAAGGTTGAAACCCACTGGGATAGAGGAATTTTGTTTTTTTTTTTTTTTTGAAGATGGAATAGTTTTTATCCTCTTAACTCAGCTGTTCCACCTATGTTACAATGATTCTATGATGAAAGAATTACCGTTTGATAGTAATGAAACAATCTCATTACGTATGTCACACATTGATACATATGTGTTCAAATAGCCCAGCGTACTGATATAAAGATGAAAGATGAGCTTTTTAAAAATAAAGTTGAAGGTAAACAAAGCATTTAATTTCGGGGTCTTCATTCGTAACCGTGAATATATGTGAGCCGCGGCAAATGTATTTTCAAAGCCAAGTGAGTGGTCCGTGATCCAAAAAAGTTTGGAGAGCGCTGTCTTACAAAGCACGTTTGTGTAAAGCAGATATGGATTTCGGAATGGGCACGAGGAGCTTTAAGGCGATTAAGGCTTCTAGAAAATTACTATTGTTAGTTTTTATATAACTTAATTTTATTCAGTAATATAAATGTGCAAATTATCAGGATAAGGTTTGATTTGTTGTTCCCTCGTTAGTGTTTTGTCCTTTCTTTCCTTCGTCCTAGTCTGTTATTTTTTACTTTTTTCCGTTCTTAAGCTTGCTATTATAACACTTACAACACTTCTTATGGACAAAATAATGAAAAATATAAGTTAAAGTGCGTACGCATCAAATTACCTATAAAAGAGAGCCTAAGTTACTAGCTAGAAGCTAATATGTTACAGGGTATCAATGCAAAATGTTCTTCGTATTTGTTGTACTGATTACATAGACAGAATTCAGATTTCGTTACATTTAATTACTACCATGGAATCAAGAAGGTTTTTTGTACAGTATTGTTATGGCGTTGAATATTTTATCGTTTAAAGAAATTCAATGAAAACCGGAAAAAAAAAAACAAGTACAATAAAAAGTTAATTATATTACAATAAATACTTAGCGTCATCTGAAACGACATAGTAAAATAATATTTTCTTCTAGTAGATATTGAAGGACTATTCGTAAATTTAATTCACCAACACGCACAGCAGCAGTTGTTGTCAAAATACGTAAATGAAGGCTGCAACGATCACTCTGAAGAGGAAGATTTGAAGTAATGTTCTAACAATGCCATGATCTCCAAACGACTTTTACGCGCTAGTCCTTGTTTCAACAGCTGCTCCCGAAGTTCTATTAACTTTGGGCTATCTGTTTCAATGATGGGCAAGCTTAATAGATTTTCGTAAATGTTCTCTATTAACCGAATTGTTTCTTCTTTTTCGTTCTGTGGAACAGCAGGAGTTTTATCACCCGACGGTGCATTGTACGCAGTATGCAACTGCTTGAATACATGATCCATCATCGCCAAGGTTGATAAACGTTCACAAACCTTAGCGTTGGAGTTTTCCTGTATGGCATGGTCCAGGAATTCCACCGAATGTCGCTCGGATAGCTCATCCAGCACTATGTCACGGGTTTTTGAATCATCCGACATTTTTGACGAAAGTTCCTTTGTTAAACTTCGAATTGTCTTTGTTTTTTCCAACGTTTTTCCAGCCGCAATGTAGCGCTCAAACATATCATCCAGTGAGTAACGGTTCATCACATGCTCCAAAACGGCATCCTCAGAAGGGAAAATGTGTTTACTCTGTGTTTCATTAGATTTTTCTAAAATTTCTGAGAATCCTTGCTGTTTGTTTAATGGATCTAATGTTTTCTGTTCTTTTCCATCGTCTATTTTTGATTTCGAATTAGATTTGTTTTCATTTCCATCCACATCCATACAGTCAGAGGAGACCTGCAGCGCGGTCATATTATTCGTACCATCGTGCATCATGAACTCGTGCTCATCCAACGATTCCGGCGAAGATGTTAGCTCCTCTTCCTCACCTTCCATATTCTCGTCATTCGGTGCATTCTCAGAGATCGCGGCATCCATTTTCTTTGCTGCATTTGTCTGCTCGTTGGTAAAGTTTTGCAGTTCTGAAATGCTATCTGATTTGCTTTTACGTCTCATCAGAAACTTTGCCCTATCAGCTGACGACATAATGTTGCTGTTTAGTTGCAGACTGCGACTCACCGATGCTGGACGACACTCTTCCACTTGTCGAATGTATTCCTTGGTAAGAGATACAGGAGGATCGTGAAAACTTACGCGTTTTCGCTTGTTAACCGGTGAATCAATATCATCACCACTCTCATCCTGGTTGTGCCTACGTTTCAGTATGCTACCTGCTGGCGATGCTTTTGGTGAAGGAAGTACTTTCGAGAAAACCAAGTACTGGGATGGATTATTGTGACTCATTTCCTCTCTTTCTTTCAACGTTTCTAAGGCTGTGCTGTCATCAACTGGTGCTGAAGAAGCGGCACTCCCCACAATGGCTCTCTTGCGCATCATGAGACGGTTTGCGGTAGCTGATGATTGGCCTCCCTTCGGTGTCGATGCATTTTGGGGAGGAGTGTTCGGTTTTGGAGATTGATCGGTTTGTTGGTTGCGAATCAAATTGATCAGTTGTGCACCACGCCCACCCATACCGATCATACTTGTCCTTGGACTTCGTGTAATAGACGGCTGCTGCTGACGGCGAGCTTTAAGTCCACTACCCGATCCTGAAGGAGTCTGCGGTGTTGGGTCGGGCTTAGTGCGACGGGACATAAGAGGTGTTTGAACGGGTGTGTTGCTGGTTGGAATTATTTCCCGTTCTCTACCAACAATCCGTCCAGATGAACGTCTATCAGCGCTACCGGCCAACTCTCCACTATCCACGCATTTAGTCATGGTACCTTTCTCTTCCGAAATTGGAGAAATATTCAATGTACTATTCAACAAATCGGCATTCCTATCTTCCACACCGGCAAGATCTGGCGATGATACTATGCTACGATTGAGCGACTTATTCAGCGGCTCCATCTCCTCGTCCAAATTCTTAATAGGAGAAAGTTGTTCCATGCCAAGTTCTGATTGTTCACAGGTGGATTGCTCTACAGATATCGGTTGTTCTGGACACATCTTAGGGGTGCAATCGGCATTCGTATCTACATGCGTGGCAGGAGTAAGGTGTGATACACGATGTTCTTCGGATGGCTGTGATTGCTGTGCATTGCAGCTAGAAAGTTTCTCGTCGTTTTGCGTTACCATCGCTGAGCTGATGGGATGAGAGATGTCTTTTGGTTCACTTCCATCGACGTCCTGCAATGGCTTTCCGAGATTTACAATCGGTTCCAACACAACTAATGGACTGAACCGTGCAACCTTGGGGCTAGACAAACCGCTCCGATTCTCAACTAGTTTACATTCATCTTTGTCATTAGTGGTGCTGTTGGACGAGCTGCCGATCTGTAGCGCTTCTCTCATTGCGTTGTTGCAGGCATCATTAGTGTTTTTCGATGGCGTACCTTTGCACATTATTTCTTGCTTATGAATTGATCTGGAGGGACTGTATAATAATGTTGCCACATTCTTATTTTCCAACAATTTCTTTGGCGAAAAAGCAACCAACTTGCCAATGTTCTGCTTGTTATCTTCCAGAGACAGCCGAGAGGAGCGTCTGTTTGGGGACAGCATAACGGTTGGACTTGTTACTACAGCATTTTGTTGTTCACAAGCAGAACTCGTTGAAGAACTTTGTTGGTGTGTTTCCGGTTTCGTAGTGCTGTCATCGGAGGCAATCCCTTTATTAGGTGATTCTTTTGTTTCTGTCGGTACAGTTACCCCAGTTTCTTTCTTTTGATTTGGAAGTACAGAATTGTCTGATTCATTATTTTGTACGTCGTTTACTTTAGTGCCTGTGCTAGTATCAGAAGCATTCATTTCTTTGATGGGCGATAGATGAGGGGTTTCGTCTTGCAGCGTGATCTCTTTAGTTTGCTTCATGTCTGTGCTTGGCGCCGATGGGGCGATTGTTTTTTCTTTCGGTTCTTGAGCCTTTGGCTTTGCAAAGGATGTTCTTCTGTTAGTCGTTTCAGATGAGTCGGATTGAGATGATTCGATTACATCATCCGATACATCAGCTTTGGATTGATGTTGACTCGACGAAGACGGCGTTGAATTGGTAGCTTGTTCGTCATTGTCAAACTTTAACAGTTTTCTAGACATTCGCCTTTCTCGTTGTTGTGTTCCTTTCGATTTAACTGCCTTTGACGCAGAAGCACTCTTGGTGTCTTGGTTTATAATTTCACCATTATTTCTTTTTTTCTCGTTCCCCATTTTTTGACTCGACATACTTTTCCGTCTTGTGGTTCTCGTTTCCAATGATTCCGAATGCCGGGTGCGTGACAAATTCATCACATTAAGATTTTTACCTTCCACTGTGTCGATGCGCAGTTGATCTAAAATAGATTTTCTTCGGTTTTGTTGCTTTTCGGCCGCCTTGTCTTCCTCTGATTCGGTTTGCCCCTCCTTTTCTAAGGATGTTACAGATTGGTCACGCAGAACATTCCCATTGTTGTTTTCTTTATCTAAACGGTGCGTCTTGGAATCACATGCACTGTCCGTTGTCGTCGATATAAGTGGATCGCTTTCTACTGTCGATAAAGTTTCTATGATTTCTTTTGCTGCAATACTGCTTTCTACCGGGTTTGGAGGCGCGTTGTCAACAGTGGTGACAGCAGCGGTAGCTTTAGTACGTTCCTGTTTTAACGAAGCAACACCCTTACTTGGTGTCCACGGTTTTATAACGAAACTGTCTTGCGATTGGCTCATATCGTTGTACAATGCAGGGATATCTGTTCGCTTCTCCATCATTTTTTCCCGTTGATGTTCGGTTAGCATTTCCGGTTGGAACTTCCATACCTTTTCTATCACCACGAACTCATCGTCAGGTGTTTTACGTGTTGGAGTTTTGGTGTTGCTAATGTTACCTTCACAGGCGATCATACGCTTTTTCATTTCCACAGTTTTCCAACCCTTTTTTAAATCCTCTGGTAAATCTAATAAGGTCTTGAGTAACATTTTGTAATTCCATTTCACATCATTGGACTGAGAGATCAAATCCGTAGTCATTTCCTTCAGAAGCATTTTGTTGGATACAACTTTAAGTGTTTTTTTCACTTCGTTCATAGCCAACCCATTTTCATTCGAAACCATCTCGTTAATTGCATTCCTTATCGGTAACACCAAGATCAATATATCTCTGGCGTCCAATTTTTCCAAAAGTTCCCGGAAGCAACGTACCATTACCTCCACGCGATCCAGATTCGATTTGTAGGCGAGCCCTTTTCTAGAAACATCTTTAAAAAGCTCCAACACTTTTACGGGTGGACTTGTAGCTTCGAAGTGCGCTGGCAGTGACTGTATTATGTAACAGAAGAAATCTGCCAGAACTGCGAGATTGTAACCATGCTTTGCGACCGTCATGGCTTTTATCATTTCGCAGAATGTATTTTTTAATTCGCAACATTTTGAGTCATGCTTTACCACTTCATCATACAGCTTAGTCCAGAGTTCCTTCACGTTCTCAACTAAAAGTAGCTGGTCATATTCCAATGGGTACAGTAAAAAGGACATCACTGTGGTTTGATGAGCTAGAAATCCTTCCGAATCGGCACTCATTTGATCAGCAAGATGATTTCCCAACAGTATGTAAATGCGAGTTCGTATCGTGCGAAACTGAATGCTGTTATTGGTACTGTTTTTGTCTTGATGGGAAATGTATTGGATAGTTTTCTGAAGCATGTCCCAATACGCGTTTTGAGCGGAGTATCTTTTCAGATCAAATAAGCAGTTTGTTATTTCTTCACTTTTCCTGTAAGACAATAAGTGGATTTGTTTGGGAAGTTAGATAAAAAAATCAAAAAAAATTAATATGTAAAACAAATTTATCTTTTTACATAAAAAAAAATTAATATGGAGAACAGCATCACAGAACTGATCTACATGATTTTTTTAACTATTTTAATATAAAAATATACTCACGAATCAGGAAACGGAAGATGAGAGTTTAACACAAATGGCATAATCATCTGATAATTAAACATCAACTGCTCTGGTGAATCGTATCCAATTTTGACGTGAAGTAAATCACTCTCCGCAATGATTAACAATGTATCATACAGTAGATCACGGAGGGCAGTGTCGTGCTTGGAGTTAAGACACTGCAATAACAACAACAAAAAAAGTCCCATGTGAAATTAAAATCTCCATTCGGGTATATTACACCGCAACGGGATGGGTGGATTTTCTTACCAGTTTTAAAAGCGCGTTCATGTCCTCTTTGATCCACTGCAACATATCATTTTTGGGAATCGTTTTCTCGTTTTGAATGCGTCTTATCAAATTATTCCAAACACATCTGTTAACTGCTCTATAATCAAGATGCTGCATTTCTGAGAGCAGTACAGTACACTCAATACAGGAATCAATTATTAATTTTGCTTTTGTCGAAAACAGCATATCAGAAATGGCCATTTCAGTTTGAGGGAATTCAAAAGATAGTGTTGAACCACTATTGTCCGGACAGGTAAGTAGCGTTTTACAAATATCCGTGGCTGGTCCTAGAAGATGAATTAACGCAATGCCTGATAGTTGTTTGATAGACTGATACCTAAAATAAATTAATTTAAAAAACTGTTAAACTTGAGTGCACTTTTGCAAACATCGTGATTTACTTACATTTTACCCGGAGCACCGAGCTCTTTATATGATTCATCAAAATAATAGCACAAGGGCGTCTTAAATGAAGGTCCAAAACAGAAGTATATAAATGGTTCAAAAATAGTTTCGGCCATAGTGTCCAATTGCGGACGTAGTTGGCATAGCAGGTACCACCAGATGTCAAATTTTTTCAATGCAATTGTTTCCGTTTTGGATTTGGAGCTTTTCAGCGGAATGCATATCAACTTCACCCGTTTAGGTATGTTGATCTGTTTGTTATTGGCAAAGATTTCAACCAGTAACCTCCAGCAATCAAATGATTGTTCCCGGATTGATAGCTCTGGAGAACGAAATCCAGCTTCAACGATCGATAAGAACATGTTTATGATTGTCGAGCCCTGGCAAAGATCTCGATTCATAATTCGCACCAGAACCGACCATACCCGATGCCAGTTGGGATCCTTCTCGCTGCGGGCTATATCTAGCAGGGATGTGTATTCCTTGCTGACTATCTCTCGTAATTCACTCCATGATGAATGATCTTGATAGTCCGTGGCACGGATGTGGACCACAGCAGACTCAAATGCATCCAGAGCTAGCTCTCTAGTTTTAGCCTTTTCTTCGAACATCAGGCGCCCAACATCGATGAGCCAAAATTTAAGTTCATCCTTTTCGATGCTGCGCTTTTTGTCGCATTCTTTCTTGTCGGATTCTTCCGCTGCGGTACAACATACTGTTTTAAGCTCGATCAAGATGCTATCAAGTTCATCATAGGATGCCAAACGTAGAGCTTCCCGTAGACGATCATAAAGCTCATGGCCAGGTAGGGAGTGGTGGTGGCTTGGAGTCATCGTTTCACACGTTTACAGTTCCCGGCCTCTCTGGAAAAGTGGAATTAGCAACTGCGAATGTTGTAAGATTCATTTGCACAGACTAAGGATTGATTCAAAGATTGAAAACATCAGACAACTAAAATCTAATTCGACCATTCGGTCTTAACATTGCTTCAGTCATGTATGATGAAAAGAAAACAAAGGATGGAACCTTCTCTTTCACACTAGCACTGTACCCAGTCCTACAACCATCTTCAAGGTACCTTTTAAAAACACCTCTTGCAAGCTAATAAAACCGGTACCTTCGACATTGTTTCAATTACCTATGCTTCGGGAAATAGAAGAACTATCACAATCCACACAATTCGTTGTTTTAACCGCGTAAAAACAAAATTCTTTCCACTGCTATTACAATCCGCACTATCAGGGAGTAAACAATTATTGGCGCGCATCAGCTGCAATAAACACAAGGTTTATAGAAGTTAGAAGTTAGAACAGATGTCTTGACCTTTCTGCTATGCAGTTTTCGAACATTCCCAAGTAACCGTCCAAATAGACGTACAGCGACAACGTCGCGCGTGACAAAAAGTAGCTCAGTTTTGCAAATATTTGTACGGGGTGGATTGCCCGTACTCGCTAGCGTAATTTATATTTTCCCTAGCGCATGTGGCGTCGGTTGGTGGAAGTTTTTTATAGTAATCGATGGAATGGTCGAGCCGGATTTAAAAATTAAATACAGTGGAACGACGATTTTCCGGGGACGGATTAACCGGTGGCGGCTTAAACGTGCGCATGAACTTGACAGTTGGTCTATAGCGGCGAACATTTTCTGCGATGGAACGGTTACCAAAAAAAAAAAAAATTGTTATGCAGCAATCTAGTGTCTAGTGATATTTTTTAACATTATTTTTGACAAAAGACAATTGTTAAATATATTGTTATTGATTCAAAAAATATTCTACTGATGATTTATCGATTAGTTTAATATGAATTTCTAGCAAAACCAGTGATTTTTAAATTTTGTTCATGAATTTGACATTTTTGAACCATTATTCGTGGTATTCATTTAATCGGCATTCCGGTCACGACCCAAGTGCCACAAATCCACTAAACGACCACTAAACGGCTTCTAAACGACTTAAGCACTCTACTTAAACGGAATATAGAAAGACTTCGTTTAGCAGACGGCAAACGACTCATGCGTTCTAAAAATAGCAAAAAAGCTGGTGGCGCTATCTGTTGGTGGGATACCCCAACCAGCTGATCTTCATCGCTTGGAGGAGAGCTTTCTCATTTCCTCTGTACTGTTGTATGGTTTCGCATTGAAGTTATGCATCGCTAGAACTAGAACGGCGATACGATTGTTTAAATACTAAACTCCAACGGAAACCACCAGCACTGAAGCAAGTGAGATTTGAGTAATGGTCGTTGGTGTTGATATCCACGTATTTGACCACACGACCATTCATATAGATTTTTGCTCAGAAAGTTAGAAGGCTATATAGGTCATGATAAGATGAAACTTGTCGAAACACATTGCAAGAAAAGGATAGCAATATAATGATGAGTTGTAATACGCCATCTATTGATGAAACCAATGAAGCTGTGAAGCTTTCATTTTTTTTTCTATGGATATTCAATTTTCCAGTCGTTTAAGCTTAATCTGTGGCGCTTGGGGAACTGCCCGGATAATCGACGTTCTACCACCGACAAACCGATGTGACACTTCGAACAAAAAGAGCTTCAAAAGTTGTCTCCTTATTTCAAATGAAAATACGTTAAACACTAGCGCCATCACTATAATGATTCGCTTACTACACTGACACAGAGAAGAAACTACTAAATCCCTTTTTTGTTTTTCTTCGCAAATTCCATTGCGTATTGTTTTATGTACTTCTAACATCTTTTGCATTGATTTGGAAACTTATAAAATGATTTTCCTGGGTGTTTTGTCCAATAATTCTCACAAAATCGTGCCTCACACTTCCTTCGCAATTTGTATTTAGAAAAGTTGTTTAAATCGAAGCAGCAGTGAACAGAGCTTACTTTGACAGAAGTGATCGCCTCACTAGTAAATGACAGTACAGGTGTCCCCCGAGATACGACTGTATTTGGGACCGAAAAAATGGCCCAAAGCAAAGCGTAAGTCGAAATAGTCGTATGTCGAATATCTGTCAAAGTTAAGTTTAAAACCGAAGTTGAAGAGGCGAAATCTATGATAACGTGATTTTTATTTGAAATAATGTTTGATAATGTATTAATTTTACACCGAAAGTCGTTTACGCGATATAAATATCAAAGATCGGCTAGTTGTAGAATCTTTTAAAATGTGTTTGCAACGGTTTTCAGCACATAAATTCAAAAAAATACATCAATTTCTTCTCACTGACAACTTTTAACTGTCAAAATCAAAATCGTCGTATCTGCGAATCGTCGTAACTCGGGGGACGCCTGTACTTGCGTGTGGAACACTTTTGTAACGCCAGTGTCACGTCGGTTTGTCGGTTGTTCTACTGTAGTTTTTTCATCGTTTTTTTGTCACGAAAATGGTTGAAATGCATGCAAAACATGTGCATTTACCTTTTACAAAACTTTTCTCCTCCGTATTAAGTAATAAACATAGAAAAATAACTTTATGAGAATTGCACGCAAAATTGACAAATATTTGAGCATTTTATTGCTCCCGTTGCCTTGCGCCTTGCCGTTGTATGGCAACAGCGAAATTCGCTCATCACCAAGATGTGTAGACTTTATATTCGAAAATGCAGCTTATTTTATTGCAGCTTATGTATCTTGGTCGCGGTTTTGACGCAATCTGTCATTCATCATCAGCACAATGTCATTTTATAAATCGTATGAGACCTCTACCTATTCATTATTCTTGTGTTTACAAATATGAAAGTGTCGTGATTGGTGAATAGAAAATTATTTCAATGTAAATTGCCGGTAGAGTTGTAAGTATTTACCTATTTACCTTTTTTTATATAATTATTCACTTGCATATTGGCAAACAAATATAAACATCTCAATGTCAAATTCGATATTAGCTTCGTTATGTTTAATTATTAGTCAAAAAATTCTCTTTTACTATGTTGTACATATCTTACAGTGAAAAAGTGGCGCGTTATTAGTGCTATTCATACGTAAGTGATATTGCAAATCTTTGAATAAAACATTTCCCTGTTCATTTTGTACAATGGCTCTTCGAAATGCTCAAGATGGCTTGGTATTCCACGTAGCGCTGGTTGTGCCGAATCGGTTGTTATTTTTATGCCACTAACACCATCTGGAATTGTGGAATTGTGAGTGAACTATTTTTCGTGTTATTTGCCTACACGGATACCGCCGCCTCCCTAGCGTTGTGTTCATCGTGCGCTACACATGGTTTTTCCATCATCCGGCACCACATGCAACAGATTCCCCCAGCATGCAGATGACTGGCACTGTGAGCAAAATGAATCGCCCCCCCCCCCCCTACTCTCGTACTCTCAATCGAAAATAATGAAAGAATTTGTGTTGTGTTATTTTTTTTACAATTTTCTTTCTTTTGTCTAGAAAATATGGCTTAAAACACCGTGTTGCTTTGTAGCATTTTCTAAACAAACATTAACCTGCAGTAACATAAAAAAAGCAAGAAGTTTACAGCGAACAAACATTCAAAATGTTTGCGATTTGATGGAAGGAAACTGCAAGTTTTTCCCGTTACAGTGTACAGCAAGATACGCTTATCGCTCCAAGAGCCGGCAGTAATAACACCAATACAAACGGGTCGCATTACATCAGCATAGGCGTTCATGCGGTGAAGAGTCATATTCTGCTGCATGTCGCTTTGGCCATTGGTCGACCGATGTTTGAACCGACGAAGTTTTCTTCTCGTCTTGGTTTACTTCCGCATATGCTCATTTAACCCGTCTATCGTCTCCCGTGGACCGCCGACGCAACGTGGTTTATGTTTATTTGAAGAAGCAGTACAGAATTTAGTTTTAGTTCAGCATCCACACAAGGCACATCAGAACGGTGTTAATTCGGTTACACGTCCAGGCCTCATATATTTCGTTATTGTAGTGTCATTATGAATAGATTTTACTTATAAGAGGAGTTCTTTTCTGTGGTAAACCCCAAGTTCGTGTGACTCAATATAGAGGTTCAATATAGTAAGTTCTATTTCACATTATTTGCATCCTTCTGGTTATTGGACAGTCTTGATTTACGGGATATGACGTGGCCTAATTTTACACACTGTCGTAACGTTTATGGCGCTCTTTACTGAATGGTTCATGCTTAGTGATCTTTAGAATTGATATTAGTTATTTTTTCTGAAGCTGGTACTAATTGTTACTTTGACAATGCTCAATGGTTATTTTCGTTGTCGAATGCTGCACATGTAATTAAAAATGAAGTTTACACATTTCTAGTTCTAATGCTTGGAGATCATCCATTTTCTTTGGCCGTTTCCAGCATTCTTAGGTGAATTGAACGCAAACGGAAACTACACCAGAAAAAGTCCATCCTAAACAATAACAATGAAAACGATGTTCGTATTCGCAATGAGCATCTGCTTGTTGCTTAACTACGCCGTGTCTGCTATCCCAAAGCCGGAGGAAAAACGAGTGCTGGATCATGATCCGCTAAGCCATGCGCAACATTATCAAAACGATGAGCATAACAAACAGTACGATCACGAAGCATTTCTCGGCGAAGATGCTAAAACGTTTGATCAGCTCGAGGCGGACGAAAGCAGAAGACGCTTGGGGTAAGTAAACGCGAGCCGACGTACAATATGGTAAGCTTGGATAGATGGGAATTAATCGCGTAATCACGTCGCGCCGCGTAGCATGCATTAAAGTGCAGCAATTGTGTCGCTAATTGGTTAAAATGATTTCACTATTTCGCCAGACTCATCGTAGATAAAATAGACAGAGACAATGATGGCTTCGTTAATATGTCTGAGCTGAAAGCGTGGATTCAGTACACACAGAGGCGCTACATCGACGATGATGTCAACCGTCAGTGGAAGACGCATAATCCGAACAACACGGAGAAGGTGCACTGGGACACATACCGCAAGAATGTGTATGGATTCCTGGACGAGCTTGCGGCGCAGGAACCGGACCATCCGAGCGATGAACATTTTTCCTACCGCACTATGATGAAGCGCGACCGACGCCGCTGGAGCATTGCGGATCGTGACGGAGATGATGAGCTCACGAGGGAAGAGTTTACCGATTTTCTCCATCCCGAGGAAAGCAGTCACATGCGCGACGTTGTAGTAACGGAGACCATCGAGGACATTGACAAGGATAGTGACGGAAAGGTGTCAGTCGAAGAGTACATTGGCGATATGTATCGGCAAGGTGAACAAAATGAAGAAGAACCGGATTGGGTAAAACACGAACGCGAAACCTTTACCAACTTCCGGTACGTATGGTTACAGAAATAAGGTGCGAAACCGTCTTACATTGTTGATATTTTACATTGCAGTGACAAAAATAAGGATGGCTTCATGGACAACCAGGAGGTGAAAGATTGGATCACTCCGGCGGACTTTGACCATGCGGAAGCCGAAGCCCGTCATTTGATCTACGAGGCAGACTCTGACGCAGATGAAAAGCTAACAAAGGAGGAAATTATTGAAAAGTACGACCTGTTTGTCGGTTCGCAGGCGACCGATTTTGGTGAGGCTTTAACGCGGCACGACGAATTTTAGGCAAAAAGAAAAGAAATTATGATTCAAGTGTTTTCATTCATTCGTGACGAGATTGAATATTTTCGTATACGAATACATATTTCTTTGAATTGATATTTAACAGCGTCATGTCTTAGTGCGATTACGGAAGGCATTCGATTGCGACTGACAAATTTAACATACTCTTTTGTTTGCCATTGAAAAATAGCAAAAGCACTGCTGGTAAAGAAATGTAGTGAATAGGATTAATAATTATTTCTTCGAAGAATGAGATCTGATCATCGATATGAATATATCGTTCTATGGTTTTCTAACATTTAGTTTAACTATTAATATCTTTACATAGGTTTAACAAATCGTACCATTTATGTTCGCCTTACCCAAAAGCCTTGGGCAAGCTACTAAGATCAACTAAAAATGTGAAATATATTCAATTTGTAAACAAAATCTAGAAGAAAGCATGTTTATAATTGAATAAACAACATTGGACCGAATTAAGCGTTTATATCAAATTATTGCCATTAGCTGATCGCTCCTTTGCTGGCTACACATTGACAATAGGGTCGAACGACAATCAACAATCACTTGTGCAGAAAGGTGATACCTATAATGTTGTGACTTACGTGGTGTTCTTTCCGTGGTTCTTATTGTTCGCATTAAATGAACCGCCATGTCACCGCTAGTATGCTGTAAAGAATCGCATACAATTGGAGTCAATGTAAGCGAGTTTCTTCATAGATGACAATTTTATTGTTACTTTTAGATTGCAGTTATTATTGAAATCGTATTTACATTGGCTTTCATTACTATATAAGTGTGCGAATTATTGTTAGGTGTAGTTCTCAGGTCAAACTTGTTTTTACATCCGAGTGCAATGTTCTTCTTATAATATTCGATTTGTTAAAAAAAACCTTTTACACATTACCTATGCTTGGAACATGTCATTGCTACAGTGTCTTCCTTTTCCATCGTATAGTAATACATACTGGCACGACTATCCGCATAGCATGTTTACATGTTCTGTGTAAATCGTAATTTTATTTACGGGCTGCTACAGCTACTGCAAGTTTCCGAGGTTGTGTTTATTTAGTATTTTATATTAGTCTGCCTAAAATAGTTCTTAGAGTAGCTCTTCGCTTAGTTGTGATTTGAATTACGTGTAAAGCAAGCAAACTGTACATAGTCTGGTCATTTTATTTTCTAATCGTTTGCCTTTATCAAAGCAAATAGTAAACTGACGTTGCTTAAAACAAATACATACTTGGCGCCGTACTTCTGCTACTACGAGCATAGCATGAAATACTTTTACTACACCGCTGTACCTAGACAATAATTTAACAGTTTTTACATTACTATACACGGAACAAAATATGAATCTGGGATATGTTTAAAAAGAGAATATAGCAGAACAAAATGTGCAATTGATGGGATTAGGATCGAACAATTAAAGCAGTTAAGAAAAGAGGAAAAAACAATCAACATCGAAGATCAGTTTTGTCGTTAGAGTAGGTCGCGACATCTATTAGATAGACGCGTCAGTTTCTATAAGGTCGGGCGGACGTTCGATTCCCGTCCGGACGTTATTCCCATAGGCAGAACCAACTATCCAGTTATGCTGCGGTATTTTGTGAAGGAAAAGTTATTACACTTTTGTATTTCAACGTTACGGAGCGGCCAAGAGGTTTATTGAAGAGTCTGCCGAAATGAAACTGGCGTTGGTTCTTGTAAAACCGGACGCAGCTTGGTTCTCGTTCATGCACTACCTTACGGGTGCATAGACTCACTGACTATTCCGTCATGGTGTATAATTATGTCAAGTAAGTCTACATTAATCTGGTATCTCTGCGTAGATCGTATGCGCCAAAAACGGAGAGACACGTATCTGGAATGTTGACGTGCGTGAAAGTGGGAAAAAGAAATAGTTTGTTCTTCAAACTATTTATTCAACAATTTATTACTGCGAAATAATACATATGAATATTTCGATAACAGTGTAAAGTATTCGACATAGTTATCACTATGCACTGAACTTTTTGTCGATATAGTTTTATAAAAATAATGATAAACTAAGGAATGTAATGGGACTTAAAATAATGGGCCGCTGGAAAGTTTTCAACGGTACAAAAAAAATTAAAACATAATCAGCACGTACTTCATAATGCAGGACAGTCTTTGGAAGACCGAGATTAATAGAGTTATTGGTGATAGTGAGGGCGAAAGTCTTTTCGATTAATTATTTCCTTGCGTATGGACATGTGAAGTCCGTTGATAAACCTTTGATATTTATTATATGCCACCGGATTTGTATTATCTGCGGTACCGTGCTTTCCTATTATTTCGCCGTTACGCTGCCATTCGCCAGTGTATTGTGATAAGGCGTTCGCTATCATATTATATAGATAATAAATTGGAGCAAGAAAAGAAGATTGCATTCCTTTTATCTATAATGAAAAGCATAGGAACGAAATTGAGCCTATATTCAACCAAGAGAAACTCTTATTTAGTTGCTGTATTCCCTGCTATGAAAACTGTTGGCTCATCTAATTTGACTAGAACTTTCAGTACGTTGAGTACATAGAGTCGCCTTCCAATAATTACGTAAAAGTTTGCAACGTAAAAATGCACCAAACTTAACTTTTCCGTTACCGCGTTACTGTCGCAAACAAAAAACATTCTATTGTGCATCATCAGCACATTTTGGTAATGCCCGAAATCAAACGTCATTGATTGTTGGACATTTCGAACGTTTCTGAATCGGGACTTCCATAGCCGCTGGAACCATCGTCTCGATGTGGACCCGGGTTGCTTGGATGGTGATGATGATGCTGTTGTTGTTGTTGCTGCTGCTGCTGCTGTGGGTGTTGCGGCTGTTGTGTGGAATGTTGCTGCTGAAGATTGCTACTTCCGGGCTGGATTTGATGCATTGAGGACGAAGTAGCTGGTAAGCAGGATGGATGTGATTCGCACGTTGTTGGTGCTATCGACGTTGCCGATGATGTAGTCGCTACCGCAACTGTTGCAGAGGGTTGTTGTTGTTGAGATGGTGATTGTTGGTGCTGCTGTTGTTGTTGTTGGACCAATCCGGCCTTTTCTGCTACGTATGGAGATCGATTAATACTGGTTGGTGGCAAACGTCCGGCACTCGCGAGATGGTTTTCTCCAGTGGGCTACGGTTTTGCATGGATTTCGATTCATTTCAGACAACAGGCAGAGCGCAAAAGAAGGAAAAGAACAAAAAATGTACATATTTAATTAAGGCGAAACATCGTTAAACAGTTTTACATTATTTATGCTTTTATATGAGGAATGCAGGGATTGCACAAGAAATGGTTATAATCAAGGGAGAAAGAGTAAGAGAGGAGAGAGAGAAAGAGAGGAGCGAGAGAAAGAGAGGAGATAGAGAGAAAGAGAGAGAGATAGAGAGAGAAAGAGAGAGAAAGGGGGGGAGGGGGGGGGGGAGACTGCGGAACAATGCTATATATTACGAAGGAGTGCGAAAAAGGGGAGCTGAATATTAAATAATGGAAACGAACGAAAATGAGTAATTATAGGACTCGTTTTAATTAGGATTGTAAAATGTAAGGAGAGAAAGATGTGACAATATTTAAAAAAAGAACACGAATAAAAAAGTAAAAATTCTTTTTAAAACTAAATACTCAAATACGTGCATAATCTGCTAAAAATGCATTACATGTTTTTCTTTTTTTTTTGGAATTAGGGCAAAAGAAGTACTCGACATTAATCAATACTTCACAGCTTACACTATTTTCCTCCAAACTTTCAATTATTTTCGTAACACGAATCCTTTTTTTCCTCTTCATTTTCGCACGTAAATATGAAGAGTGAGTACTAATTATTTAGCGAAATGGTTTTCCAGTGTTTTATTTGACGTACGTTGCCGTGTACAGGTCCCTTCTTGTAGCTAAACACACACCGAGTTCCATTGCACTCCATTCCACTTTATCGCTAGATCTGTTCTCTGTGTATTCTAATTATAAATTTTTAATTATCTGCAAAAGATTAAAGATGCACAAGAAAAGTTATTATCCTGTTTATAATTAATTTTCTTTTGTGCTCTCAAAATGAAGGCGTATGCGCGCTAATTTGCGTTGAGCTTTTTAGCTTATGTTCACAATAAATGAGCGTCCGTTTTGTTGACCACTGCCATTTTATTCTTTTAGTTACCTATTTTACCCCGTTTTACTTTACGCCACGCGTATCATTGTGCATTTATTATTCTAAATCAGCTCTCTCGTACACATCTGACCTGTACACATCAGTAATAATTCGTTAAATAATTTGTAGCCATGACTTAAAAAAACATCGCTCACTTGAGCTTAATTGGTCAGCTTTGTTTTTTCATGACGACGATTTTTCGTTCTCGGTTCAAATAATTAGCTTAAAGTACTGCTACACATGCTACTAAATGACCAGTTGTTGGAAAAAATACCTTTCAGACCGAGGCTTATGGACCGAGCTGCAACAAGCTATGGAAACCGAACTCTACTACAAATAAGTAAAGTAAATTCATATATTATAGCATTTATGTTCACCATATATCCTTGAACGAGTACATTCACTCGCTGAATTTGTTATTATTTAAGAGCGCCGGCTCCTGCAAAACTGATTTATTCGTTTTAATTAATGATAAAAGTGCAACGAAAAACAGTCACAGCGTTGACAAGCGTTGCATACCATTTTGGCAAACGTTTTGGTTGGTCGTCTGTGGATTTGTTTCGTAAAATAAAAGAATAGTACTGTTTTTTTTTGCTCTCAGTCAATCTCAGAAATGGCTTCGAATTCATTGGCACAAAAAACGAGCAGGTTATTTAGGAGTATATAGGAATGGGAGACAAAGGATCTGTGATAGGACTGCATATGGTGCGGTCCTGCTCTGTTACAAAATTTTAATTAAATTCATTAAACATATTTGTTGATTTCTCTTGCCCCATTCATCCTTAATTTACACATTTTCAAATGCCTCCAACCACGACCATTGTGTGATTTTATCCGTCCATTAGTGTGTGTATGTGTGTGTGTGTGTGTGTGTATATTCCATTTTGTTCCTACATTCAACGCATCTATTTACGACAGTCTTTGTAGATGGTGTACGTCATGAATTTACACACACATTATTGAAAAACAATTTGAAAGGGTTTCGCTTGAACAAAGTTTAGAATGTTATATTTTGTCTTTTTTCTAACTATGCATTAGTGTATATTTGCCTGATATGATCAATATTCAGTTTTTTAAATTTAGGTAATTAAGATATAAAATAACATGCTAATGCAAAATGCATACAATATTGATCTGTGCATTTAAGTTATGCATATCTGCTATCAAACTCACTAACTCACATGTGCCATAATTTGTTACTGGATAGCTAATCAAGAGTCGTGTTGTTTGCATATACCTAATTATAAAGTAAAAACGAACTTCCAACAGTCCCATCACACGTAATGCTAGTTTGATGTTTGACCTCATCGCGCAGAGAATGTCTTGTTTATGAAAGTGCGGTTTAGCACATCACCGAAAACCAAGTCATAAACTACTTCAGGTTGCAAATTGCTTGAGATTCGCCATAGATTTTACGAAGCGGCAAAGACGAGCAAACTAAAAAAGCAAACAAACCAAACAAAACATGACCCAAGGGCATGTATGGTTGTTCTGCGTCATATTTTGCAGTGCTCGCTGACACTGCTTTGTGTTGAAAGGCCATAACATGATCTCAATCATAGATAACAATGCAGTTACACATTTTAAAATAGTTCATACTTTGAAGCTTCTACACTTTTTGCCTTGTCTATTCTCTTTCGGCGCTAAGGATATTCTTCAGCCATAAGCGACGGATCGTTTTCGCGTGCCGGCATCAATACAATGGTTGAGCTGATGATTCAACCGCTCCGTACGCAAAAGTGTATGTCGGATGGTGTTAGCAAGTATGATGGTATGATGGTGCCACATGAAAGTTTTCACAAATGACCCATCTCTCTAAGTTTACTGAGAAACGTATCCAAATAAAATCTAATTATAGTAAATTGTATAATTTTCTTCTACATACGTCAATAGTTATTCTTGTCGTTTATCCAATAGAGAGAGAGAGAGAGTGTGTGTGTGTTTTTGGTGCTTGTTTTACAACGAATTCACAAAGACGTTGCGTTGCTTATGGAGAAATAGAGCCGTATCAAACGTATATCTGCTATCCATAACAGGCTAGTTATGTTACATACGAGCTTTGGTAGATCACATGTAACCTATGGCTTGTTTTATCGGTAAGCACGAAAGCAAATTGTATAGCTCCTGGGTGCATCAATACGATAATCAACCACTGTGGTATCTAGGCAAAACGTTAGTAAGCCACATTGTACTGAATTTATAATTTTAGTCTTGACGTTAGAAACTATAGTTCACTTTGCTGCTTTGGCTACGTTTACTTTATGTGGCCCTGTTTGTTGGTACCAACAGTTGTTTTTTTTTGAAATCATCCTTGTTAATACGACAATTATATTAATAATTGAAAGTTGTACAACAAAAATGAATTTCAGAATGAAATTAAATGAAAATTAGGGTTTTTATTTATTTTGAAAATGAAAACTACAAGCTTAGACACACTCCAGTTTCAACATACTTGTTATTTTACTAGTAAAATATTTCAAAGTCGTTCGAAGAAGTATCGTTAGAACCAATTGTTCAAGCGATATAAATATTGCACTCTTTAAATTGACAACAGCCCTATGCGATGCACTATAAATTTTCAAAAGAAATTTAATGAGTTATTTTCTTCTAAAAGTATTATTTGTTTTTTATTTTATAATATTTTCATTTTGTGATGATATAAATAGCGTCTGTTTACATTTAATTTTTTGCATGTCAAATAATCTTCTAAAGTTATAGCGATTGCAATGTTTGTTCCGGTAGTCATGATAACATGGGGGACAATTAGTTTCAGTTAAACTATTTAATACAATTTTAATGTATGTTCCTGAATGTCAGAAATCATAAATTAATAAAAAAAACTTCTTCTTCTTCTTCTTCTTCTTCTTCTTCTTCTTCTTCTTCTTCTTCTTCTTCTTCTTCTTCTTCTTCTATTTCTTCTTCTTCTTCTTCTTCTTCTTCTTCTTCTTCTTCTTCTTCTTCTTCTTCTTCTTCTTTCGCTTTTTCTTCTTCTTCTCCTATTTTGTTATCAACATATGGCGTCTTGTAAAATAAATATAAATTTATTATTTTCCCCAACTAAAAAAAGAAGGTTATTTCATATGTTTCATATGATATTGCAGAAAATAATGTAAATAGTTGTGGAATTGAATACTACTTCGTTTTTTATCTATGGAATTTTCATATTTGCGTTTTTGTGTAATTTGCAAGCTAAACATTATCAAAAAACTATATTTTGTATTCTTTTCACTCAATTTCATTTTGAATTTTAATTTTAATTTAGAATTTTAATTATTTAATTTAATTTAATATTTAATTTTAATTATTATTTAGAATTTTAATTTAATTAAAAATCAATTGAAAATATGAAATCGTTTCCTTTTTTGGAAATATTTTTAGATTTTATTCAATTAATTAAATAGATTTTATTCAATTAATACTAATTTTATACCAATAATACCAATAATACCAAATTACACATATTGTATAGAGTAGATATGTCAAACTGGCGTCCCGCTGAGGGTTCTGTATGCGGCCCGCGACGCTACGAAGTTATGATTAATCCAGTCTGTATTTGAAATGGAATACCTTTAGCACCGATACTTTAAATGGACGTAGGAATATTCGGCACACGAAAGGATTTTGTAGTTAACATGTGGCCCTTGAGCATGAGACCATGAATAAATGAGTTTGACACATCTGATTTAAAGGGTCGGTATGTGGGTTCATTCATAAATCACAGCGTTGAATTGGATTGTTCTTTTTTGTTATACGAATACTAAGAATATTATTACTTTAAGTTATGTGTGTTCTATTCTATTTCCGGTCGTTGGTTTCTAATATTTTGAAATATTTAAAGGTATCTTGGAATTACACAAACATTCTTTTTTTTGTTACACAATTTGGGTTGATACACTAGCATTTTAAAACAAATGGTACGTAGATTTTAAAGCTGCTGTAATTGACCAAAGAAGGAGCAGAATCAACATTTGCGTCCCCATGCCGTACTCGCTACACATAGGCTGAAAGACGCAACTGCAGCAGGCCGTAAAGAATCCAGTTTATTTTGAAACCACGTGTTGATGAAATATCAACGGGGTAACGTTCAATCACGTTTTATAGACATTTTGGGCGTTGCTGTTACAATCTTTTGAAAGCAGGCACAATAAACGTGCTTCCAGATGTCAGTTATATTTTCTTGATGACACAAATCGGGCAACCAACAATACCTTCGGTTGTTTGTAATGCTCCATTTATTGTCACAGGCGTGATATTAAACTCGTAACCAAGCTTTACGGTGTCTTGCCGATGCCGCGCGTAAATTATTTCCAACCATTACACAAGCACCCTAAAAAGCTACTATTCGTTTGTCATACTTGGGATCCCTTGCACACCGTCATTATAATATTGAGCTTCGTGTATCATCAGTAGTGATCAGGAAGCGATTAACGATAAACTAAATCTAAATAATAACATGTTTATAACAGCAATGCCTGCAATGTTTAAAACTCTTATGATCATAATGCCTAAAGGTAGTCATCCCACAGGTTACTGGCTCAGCGAATATGAGGCTATTAAATCAAGAAATTCAGTTACTGCCCATTTTATAGCTACACTTATACCACCGAATGATAATATAATGTAAATAAGGAAATAACACTGTAAACAAAAAAAATGAATATGGTATGTCGGATTAAAAAAATCAGTAGAGGTAACAAACGCAATGTGAAAATGTAACATAGAAAATGTAAGCCATGATGTATGCGGGATCATTCAAACCGGGGAGGGATTCATCTAAGGGTGTTTTGATTTTACCTGTAAATTACTAACTTGCCTCCGAATATGCGCCAAGCTAGACGGATTACAGGCCATACTAGCAAACACCAATCGCTCTTCGTAGTCATATTCGCATAGAATTTTATTATCACATAAATAGAAACGATCGCCAACACAGAATCTGGTATGAATGAAAAGAAGAAAAGGTTAATATATAAATAGGGTAAATTGCTTGCTAGTATCGAAGTTGCAAAAATGATACCTCTCTTCCGTACCTATGATTGCACTGTTGGCATGCGAAGCATTCTAGATGATAGACATTGTTTTTGGCACGCATTACCATTTCGAATGCCGGTATCACCTTGTTGCAAGCGGCACAGTATCCAGTCGTGCCGAATAGTCTAAGGTAGTCTCGCTTACATAGGATAAGATTCGCTTTAGTATACAATGTTGAGCCGACCTCTCCCAGGCGGCAATCACAGCAACCACACTTGAGGCAATCTTCGTGCCAGAAGATATCTAGTGCTTTCAATAGAAAGCGCTCGGTTATACGCTTCCCGCACCCGGCACAGTCCTTGGCTAAGCCGGTCGCGGCAACCAGGTTTGCAGTGGCTGAGACCGACGATTGGATCGTAGTGGCGGGTGTATTAGGTGTAACTGTCGTGTGTCCCATTGTTGTTGCTGACACGCTGCCGGAATGGTGAGTTCGAATCGGCTGTACATTGATTGTGTGGTCGTTGATTGATTCCACTGTAAGAGAATAAGAATTTAAAAAAATACTTTTTAATCAAGGAGTTCGAGAGTGATTAATTAAGTGATTGTAAGTTATGTATTTAATTAATTATTTATTTACTTAAATTGAATATTATTTTCGCCTATTATAGTATAATGTCACTTTCCACAATCACTTTGTTTCAAAAATTCTAAACGGCTTTATTTTATGTTATTTGTAAACGAACAATCATGTATGAAAATTTAAACAATGGTTTTATACGGCATTTGTTAAACTGTAACAACTTGTATGTTTTGCTTATTTATGTGCATTTGTTCAATGCTCGAAACCTATCGGAAACGTTCTGTTTAAGCACACACAGACCATTTCGTTTAAACGCGCATTACCTAAACTGAATATCTTGAATCCCCGGTTGACTAAAATGCTTACAAGCGAATAATTGCAACCAACCAGTTTCCAATCTTCTGGACGTTACGTACGTATCCGGTTCCGGCTGTTGTTGCAGGATATGGAGGTTAAGTGCGTGTGTCACACAATCCTTATCTCTTCCATCCTCCTTCTTTTAGCAAATACAATCAGCATTTCACTTTGAGACGACCATCACAGCACAATTGCGACATCCTTTTCCGTTCATCCGGTTCAGTATCGGACCGAAAATCAATTTCTACTATCCTGAATTCGATTCGGCCACGGTGCACCCTTCCCTTCCGAGTGTGTGTCTCTGTGCACAAATTCATAAATGTAGATAAACTTTTTCAATCAGCAGAAATATGATTGCAATTTTTATTACGACCTGATCCGTTTTCTGGTATTCCTTTTGTAACGTGTGTTTGGGTTTTATTCCGTGTTACTTGTTTATACTGATCCGAGTGTGTTTAAGGATGAGATGATTGTAAATTGCCGGCAAAACAGGAATTTTGAATCAAAGGAAATGGCCAATCATATATAGATTTCACATAGTAGAAAGATTTCAGATTGCTTGAGAAATAGTTTGCCTGAATTGTATTATATGATTGATTGATTACATTTAAAAAATTACAGCTATTTTGAAACAAGAAATATGTTTCCTGTTGTAGATTATGCAAAAAAAATCATTAAAAACAATCTTTTTTTTTTTCATTTATGTTTCAACACAATGCTTATTTTTTTCTTTTTCTTTGATACAACAACTGTTGATGGCCAAGCCCTGTCTGTAACCACCGTATTGGGATTGGTTTTCAGAGACTTATTGATTACCCCATAGCAGGATAGTCAGTCCTATACATGAGGGCTCGGTCTTTTCGGGGCTTGAAGCTGCTATAACGGGCATGTTGTTAAGTCGCGCGAGTTGACGACTGTACCATGAGACTGGCTCGAACTATACAATGCATATAGTTTACGGAAAATGTGTTAAAAATATAAGAAAAAATAAAAGTATTGTTTCATGGCAATGTGAATTTCAGCATCCAAAGATTTATTTTCCATCCTTTCCGTATAAAATTAAGAGGTGTAGTTTTCCTGTTGATGTATTAAAAAAAACATCAAAAAAGTAATTGTTATTGGCTCCCTGTCCAAAGTCTATCGAAATGAAACAAAATGCCTTCTGTCATAATCTCATGCGAGCAGAAACGTAGCGATTGAACGAAAAGGAATGAATAACATTTATTAATAATCCCATCATATCTTGTGTAAAACGCAAAACCAGCTCACTGCTGCATTCGGCATCGGTTCGATAAGAGAAAATCAGTCATAGCATAACATTAATGCTACAAGCTAAACAGAGTTATCAACTCACATGTGTGCTTCTCATGTTCATATGGTTGAGCATTTGTATTGTATGCGATGTGAAGGAAAATTTTAGATCGTAGCTGGATTGTTAATTGGAAAAAATAAATAAAATA
Source organism: Anopheles coluzzii (assembly GCF_943734685.1). Taxonomy (NCBI): domain Eukaryota; kingdom Metazoa; phylum Arthropoda; class Insecta; order Diptera; family Culicidae; genus Anopheles; species Anopheles coluzzii. The sequence continues at coordinate 54,961,809 of NC_064671.1, read as the reverse complement.
ATACTGGTAGATAAAGAGTTGAAGATAAAAGATAATTCGACCACATCGACATGGATATTTGATTTATTTCGATAAAAAGCACATTTGTGAAATAATTTGTTAACAATAATCAAACCATCTGCACAGGATATTTTAAGTTCGCAAATAAAATGAAAGAAACACAAGTAGTTTTCTAGGGCTTTTTAAAACATTTTCTAAAACGCCGCAAGCTGTAAGCGTGAATTTGTTTTTGACCAGAGTTTTTCACCGTACCGTAATGTTCATTTTTAAGTTCGGTTGGAATACAGATGGGATGCATTTTCTTCCTTTATTTGATTCCGTATGGGATGAAATTATTTAATTAAAATCCCGTCAAGTGCACGGTGCTGGTGTCAAAACGTCGCGATTTTGTAATGATTAAAGAGAAAAGTAATTAGCATTAATTGCATCCTGGCCAATGAATATGTAATTAGGTAGAGGATGTTTTGTATTCATTAATTAGCATCTTATATGTAGCTGCAAAAGTTTGTTCTCTTATGCGTACAGACTTCGAAGTTAGATGGGAATACGTTTTCGATATTTCACCCCTTGCTTCGCTGGCATTTTTTTTTCGCTGTATTTCATTTAGTAATCTTATTGTCACTTCTTTGGGTGCGAATAAAGGAAGGTTTCTTGTATTTTGTTAACTAAACAAAAACTACATCTTAACTTGTTTTTCTTCAATAGTGCTTTTTCCTGCACATGCACTAGACAAGATTGAAAAAATGGAAAGTATATTATGTCCAACAACACAGATTTTGCAGTAACTGGTACACCATTTTGCAACGCCCGATAAGCGTGCTCTCTATTGCACGGTATTGGTGTTTATAACGTAAGGAATTAATTAGCCGTGGGAGTTATGCCCATCTTTTCACTGCCACAGGCACAAAAGGTCCTTTGAATGGTATGTGTTCTGCAAATATGTCCAATGCTATGATATGGAGGGGCGTTTATGTTTGTTGGAATGCGGCAAAACTTGGCTTTCCTGTTTCTTCGTGCAATGAACTGATGTTTGTTTTGTGTTTCTTCGCATACTTTATGTATATTTCTGAAATAATTTCAGCACCGGAGCACAGCTGGCTTGTTGGCATTGCTTCCCTATAATCATCTGTAAGCTGGTAGGAATGGTTGGTAAGGTTCTATAAATTTTAATTAGGCTAACGTTAGCAATTATTGGGATAACTTTGGCCATAGTGGGGATTATTGTTGCTGACGCTGTCCAACGCAAGACTCAAGAAATGGTTTCGCCTCGGTTTGTTTGCATTGGCCATGCATAGTGCTTGCTAATTGACTACAAAATGTTTTCTAAAGTGATGACGTAGCAAATTTACTTTCGGGGAAAGACAACAGATCGCTACTTTCAGCTCTTAATCCAATGGCGGCTAACAATAGCATTTCTAGCATTATTTTTACATGATAGCTTTAATAGTGAGTGCTTTGTACTTATTTCGTGATATGGAGTAGTTAAATATTTTCATCTATATTAAAATAAATTTTAGAAAATGTTTATAGCCGTTTGTTAAATTGAAACTAAAATAATTATGTCGTGGCGGTTTATACAGACTACATCGACTTCTAAGTACCATGCAATCGAATAGTCGATTCTTGTCATGAGATGGTCCAGTATTGCAGCAGCGGCACGTGTTTTGAATAGACCGGGTGTCTTAATAAGCGTTTAAATATTTTTGTTAAAATAAAGCAATCAAGCAAATGGTATGAAAAAAACAACATCAATTTGTCACTAATGATGCAGGTTCGACACAGTACTTTGTGAGTTTACACTCAGCATAAAAAAGTGCGGCGCAAGCTTCCCTAAAAAAATAGATTCCTTCGAAAATAGACCGATTCTCTGTATGTTTGTGTTTCGACGAAGGATGAAATCTCGTATGAAATGAAAAGTGCAACAACAGCAAAACTTTCTCTGAACTTATTTTCAATCAAATGGCTGCACCGCAGTAGCGTGCCACGTTTGCAAACGCTCGTTCTGTTGCAATTTGCTGAGCAAACGTGGTACAAACGATCTATTTCATTGGAATAGTAAATGCTTCATATTTTGCACTATATGTGTCTCCTGTATCCTCTGAATATCTCTCCATGATCGAAAAGGATATACTGCAAAACGACATTCAGAGAATCTTGTGACAAAATGCATGAAGGATAAATTTCACTGTTTAAGGCCGCATACTGCAGGATAAAGACAATGGGAAGAAACAAGTAGAACACATTTGAAGTTTCATTTTATTATATGTTCGCTTGTATCTGGACGCAGAGTGTTCACAGTAACATAGAGCAGAATTTATGTAACATATAGCTGAGAAACTAAACAAAATTAATTGATAGACTCACAATAGTTGTTGCACCAATCATCATCTTCAAAAAAAAAAAAAAAAAGAGGAAGAATGAAATACAAATGCTGTTATACTGTTTAAAAACCAACTAATCGTGTAACTAGTTATGTTGTTTATTACAGTTATATTGAGGTCCTAAATCCGTTTTTGTTTTGTAATAAGTTGAGTAATAATAGTTTAAAAAATTGGAAATAAACATGCAAATTCGTAAAATACCAGTGCATACAAATCATACATTAACATGTTTTTATTTATCTCTTCTGAATTTGAAGTAAATTGCCAAAAACAGTTGTCACTGTTATGGTAGCTGCTGAATTAAAATAATTAGAATTAAGTATTACGAATAACGTTCAACGCGTTTTAAAGCAGCTAAGCACATTGTATTGTGTATGGATAGAATCCGGCTTGACCAAAAATGTCTTTAAAATAATAAATTACATGATATTAATGAAGTAGATTTATTTGCCCTATTCAATTTAAATGTATTATTTATTTATTTAGGTATCATTCATCACACACACACACACACACACACACACACACACACACACACACACACACACACACACACACACACACACACACACACACACACACACACACACACACACACACACACACACACACACACACACACACACACACACACACACACACACACACACACTTTTGTTCCCACATAGTTTACATGCTTGGAAAATACAGATATGTCGGAGAAGCACCTCTTCATAATCTTCATCGTCGGCTAAAGAGTTTGGGCACTTTTTCACTGCAATGCGAAGCAATCACTGCACATCTTCGTGCGAAGTTGATGCTTAAAATGGGCTCTTATTTTTATGCTTCGTTAAAGGATAGCTCAGGGCGCGTCTTTTGCGTGACTCTTCAACTGTCTCTCTATCTTCCACTCGTAGCTGTTCGTTAGAATGGTATACATTTTCGCAAACAGCAAAAGAAGAAGAATGGACGGTGCACCCGAGGGTATTTTTGTTTTAATGAGTTTGACCCTTTGGGAAGAGTTTTCAAAGTTAACTAGCCCCATTAGTAAGTTACCAGTTTGTTATTCATATGAGCATTATTCAGCTTCTCATTACTGTTATTTACTTCAATTATGACCATTTTTATTTTTTATAGTGTGCAAACGTTTACAAATGCGAGGCAAATATCGTCACAGCTGTACAAGCTGTGGATGAATTCACGTTCTATCCAAATTATCGTCTATTCTTAAAAAAAAGAGTGGTATTCAGTGTACGTTGCTCATATTTGCCTTTGCCTGAATTATTGCAATGAACATGATTATTTATAGAAACATTTACATTTTACATTCAATGATTATCACGGCTATTATGTGACTCGATTGTTAGAGAGGAAGTAACAAAACTCATATCTGGTATTACAGTGCTTCCGAGTCAATTTCCAATGTGCACAACATTTTTCATTGCTTGCGAGATGTTTTTCAAAAGCTATCAAATAAAGGATTTTCCAATTCACTGTCGAATGTAAACATTGTTATTCTCCGCTTGCAAGATGTTAATCCACATCAATCTGACATTTCATTTCCACCACAATAATTTTTAATTTCTCCCGCATTATTTTCAACACGAGCCAAGCTGGATTGAATTTGACAGTTCTTTATTATGTGCTGAAAATCATGTGTTGAAACTGAAATTTCATTTTGAAACAAATAAACCATTTGGCAGCTGTTGAAAAACATCTTGGATGCCGTGAATAATTATGTGCACATTCGAAAGTGACTTGGAAAACCCTGTACTGCATTTGCATCACAATAGTTTAGTTTCAGTTCTTCCACATGATTTTCAACACGTCTCAAGCTGGATTGAGTTTGACAGTTATGATGTGTTGAAAGTCATGTGGAAGAACTGAAACATTATTGTGATGCCAATACAATGTATGACAGCTGTTGAAAAACATCTGGGAGGCGGTGAACAGGGTTTTCCATGTCACTTGAAGTCCAAGTGCAAGAAGATATTTCACATCACTCTGATGTTTCATTTTCATCATAATGATAATGGTGATGTGATTGTGAGTTTCGGTGAAAAACGATGGCAGCTGCCTGTTGAAGTGTTGAAAATTATGCTGAAGAAAATAAAAATTATTATGATGCAAATGAAATGTCAAATCAGTGCGGAATAACATTTTGCACGCGGTGAATAACAATGTTTACATTCGAAACTGACTTAGAAAACGCTGTAATGATGTGCAGATACGGAAGAGACTTGGAAAACCCAATATGATGCGTGGTTGACATCTTGATTTGTCTCTTATTTGACATTTATAACTGAACAAAGAGTTTTTTTTTCAAACATTTGCATTACCTGACTTAAACGGAGAGCAAGTGCAATTACGGGAAGTGTTCTATTTTCTATGACACTCAATGCAAGCAATTACATTCCGAAATGAATAATGAACAATTATTGCAGTAAAAAGGACAATTATTGTAGGAATAACAAAATGCATAGGTGATATAGAAAAATTATAAATTAGTTTCACTTCAGGATAGATTTGGAAAAGCTAGTTCTCTTATAGTAAAGGTTTTCCTAATAAAATGCAGTGGAATCCCTCACAACGAGTTTAAGCCATTCCAGTGCTGTTGCACACTGCAACAGGACTCGTCCGCAGTAAATTATTGTTTCAGTAAAAACAAGTGTTTTTAAGCTTTCTTATTATTTATTTTTAATTTAGAGACACTAAAAAAATTGTCACTTGTCGTGGGATTTGACTAAAGAGTGACATTGCATCTTTCGCTTAGCTTGCGATCAGTGGTAGACGCTAACCACACTAAACATTTTCTGTGGTTGCCTCTTTCGGGAATCACAAGAAACAACACTGTGCCAGCGAATCGATTGTTAATAATTATTAACAAGTGCTTTACTTGTTATGCAAGTGACTCTTTTCCGTAGTATTTGTTTTAAAAGTGAAATAATTGTTTTCAAGATCATAAATGTTTTGGAATAAATTTATATAAGTCGCTAATAAAGGAAAATGTTTCCATCATTTTAGAAAAAAAAATGACGTTCCGCTACTAAATATTTCCTGCTACTTTTTTATTCCAAAATAAACCATGTTCATTACAATTAAAGAATTGTTTGTGGTAAATATTCTTTAGCACGAATTATTTTCAATACGAATTATTAAAGGATTGTGATTGTTTCAATCAAAAACTGATACTATAGAAACAAAAATAGATGTGTACAGTCAAAAATTGATGCTATAGAGCAGGGGACTCCAAACTTTTCAGCTCATGGGTCGCATTACTTAAAAAATAACGTACAGGGTTTCTTAAGCCAGCTTAACATTGTAACACTATTTTTCGAACACGTCAAACGATTGTCAACATCGTACATACAATTCGAATCCGTAAACTCTTTTCGATTTGGTAACACTAGGTTATGGACCCGTAAAATCCCAACTCAAATCTGGAAAATGCATAATGGCTGACAAGACAGCCAACTTACGTTATTATACAGGGTTTCTCAAGCCAGCTCAACATCGTAACACTATTTTTCGAAAACGTTAAACGATTGTCAACATCGTATGTTAGCTGTATTGTCACCCATTATACATTTTCCAGATTCGAGTTGGGATTTTACGCGTTCAAAACCTAGAGTTATCTAATCGAAAAGAGTTTACGGATTCGGATTATATGTACGATGTTGACAATCGTTTAATGTTTTTGAAAAATAGTGTTACGATGTTGAGCTGGCTTGAGAAACCCTGTAAGATCCATTTGCTGCCTGAACACCGTACGATTTCTGCCCGAGAATTTTCTGCGAACCATTTTCGGGCAAAGAGCTTCCACTGGTTACTGGGTGGCACGATTTGTACTTTTATTGCATTTGCATTTTGTACTTTTACTCAATTTTGGGTTTACTACCTGTGAGAGAACATAGTTTTGGTGGTATCTCTTGGTATCCAACTGGTAATACGAATCTTCTTCTTCTTCTTTTGGCTCAACAACCGATGTCGGTCAAGGCCTGCCTGTACCCACTTGTGGGCTTGGCTTTCAGTGACTAATTGATTCCCCCCCATAGCAGGATAGTCAGTCCTACGTATGGCGGCGCGGTCTCTTTGGGGATTGAACCCATGACGGGCATGTTGTTAAGTCGTATGAGTTGACGACTGTATTACGAGACCGGCTAACCGGTAATACGAATAATTTTGTAAAACTTTTGCGTTTTGTTTAGGATAAGGCTCGTATCGTGTGGATGCAAAAATAATCGCGATATGTTTTTAGCAGTGATAGGGAAAAGATTGGCCGGCAAAGAATCAAAGAAACATTATGGTAGACTATAGTTCAATCGTGTATTAATCAGACTATGTATTGTGGCAAAGTGACATCAACGAGGGTCAGTAAACAACTTAACGTTTTCGTTCACAAAAAATCAACATAGACTTTAAATATTCAATGGTTCATTACAATGAAGGAACAGCTGCATTGAATGTATAACATAAGATACAATGGCTAACTAAATTGATGGTAATCTCAACTTTTTCACAGTGTTTTGCAAATATCGTGGCCAGTTCTCAAGCCAGGGTTAAAATGTTGATGCTGGGATTGGATAGTTAATCTTTCTGAGCACCGAAAAAGTGTTTAAACTGAAAAATTATCATAGTTGGTCTGTCATATTCTGTTCAAAATGGTCAAAAACTCGATAATTTGAAGTCAAACAATTGAAACATTTATGATCAGATGGACTAAAATGCCATATTTTATTAATTTATTAATTTATATTAATAAACAAAGAAATTTTGGAAAAATTTAAGCTTGAGTACGCGAGTGGAATAGAATAAATTATTTTACACCCTGCTTTAATCTGTAATTGTAATTGTTAATAAAATTCACATACTAAATGTTCATTTTTGATTGAGTAAATCTTCAGATTAATTAAACCAAAGCAATGTTAACCTAATTGGCTCAAAAACGACATACATAACTGTAACCATAAATGAAGCGTTGCAGACTGAACAAGTTACCTGACAATAGAAGTGCATAGAGCTGCAAAGGATCTATTATATATTGGTATTTGTGAGGATTTCTTACATTATTTTTATTTTATTTGGTATATGTATTAGTAGTAACAACACAATGGAATTCCTTTTCTTTATCTCTTTTAATTTTGTTTTGTTATGAATTTCATCTTTCTTTTTGATGACAATTTTGAAACTGTATTAGCAAAGGCGAATGCAAAAGTATGGGAAAACATGAAACATGTTTTTTTAAATTCTTTTTCATTCTCTAAATGAGAAACCGAATGAGTGACAGCACACTTCAAACTGTATTCAACTCCTTAGAAACTGCTTTTGGAGCTGACTAAAACTGTGAAGTGAAATTGCTTTTTCTCACTTCTTGATAACACGAGCGTGTCACGTTCGGTAGGGTACCAATAGATTTGCCATTTTTGGAACCTAGATGACGCAGTGTGCGTGCAAGACGTTGTTCGTTGTTCTTCGGTCAAACTAGAACCAACATCGGAAGGACCAACACATCAACCAACAAGGACCAGGAAAACAGTGTGGACGACAGTAAAAGAGAGAACAAGAGAGATTGATTGAAGCTGGAGGAGGAAAGTGAAGGCAAAACTGTCAGGACGCCAAAACAAAGTATGCACATAAATTAAGTTAGATTTCTGGGGCTTGCCGGTAGCAATGGGTATGCGGGTGGATGTGGGTGCGTATAGACGCTTTATGTACGTGTGAGGTGGGAAAGGACGGGATTTTTCCAGCAGTCCACACGAAGGCACCGCAAAGAACAGTGGCAAAGGAAGCGTCCCGGGTAAAGGAGTATGTAAGAAATTAATTAAGAAAATTTTCTTGATTACGGTACTCCAACTCCATCGCAACTGCGTCCTCCTTCTGTTTGACCGGGTCTGAAATTACGCGCGCACACTCTCTCAAACACACACATACACACGCATAGATGCAAGGCGTGTGCGTGGTAGCAAAGAAGGCTGCTTTAGTCTGCGGTCCAGCACGAAACCGCCGCTAGAATAATTCGAAAGATGTATGACCGATGGAGGGACGGCTGTTTGGAAGTAGAAACATAAAACCTACAGTTTTCGTCGCTTCTTTTGCCGCCCTGCTCGGGACGAGCTCGATAAGGAAGTAGGATGAATCAAAACTGTTGCTACATTTCGCTCAGAGAGCGTTTTTCCAGAGAACCGAATACATTTTGGGTTGAAGTTTAACATATTCACGCAAACCAAATAAAATTATTGATGAAAGATTAAACCAATTTAACAAACGATTGATAATAACTAAAACGATTATGTACGCATTACAGTAGTCAATTTGTTTTGCGTGCCAATTCATGAAAAGTAGTTGTAAAAAATGCTGGGAACTCAAAATCAGCTTATGGCTCATGAAACATAACTTGTATAGTTTGCGCTCAAATGAACCACAAATAAATATTGCTAAATAGTAGCATACACGTATTAGCTATTAGACTAATGATTTCCTAATTTGATTCAACTAGAAGTGGTTTCATTTAAGTCTATACTTTGCTAGTGCAGAATAAGGTAAAGCGGTAAAAAAAAAACAAAAAAAACTTTAAACGAAATAAAACTGTGCCTAGGCAAAGGGAATACAACAAGTTTTTCTTCAGCTTTGGTAACTAAGCAAATGTTCGTAGAAGAAGTTAAAAGAACGTTAAGAAAATCAGAGAGCTTCTGTTGATTTGAGAGACTGATAAGGCATGACTATTTATTATGGTTGTCTTGTATTCTCACTAATGTAAAGCCAATCAAACCAGTCTATCAACAGGGCAGACTATTATATGATTAAATAAGGGAATTTTCTTGTTTTATACTAGTTCACATTAAAACCTACCAGGATAAATTAATACAATATATCCTACCTATCAATAAATTCGATGAACGGACAGTCAATTCGGTATTTCAAGATATTTATCGGTATGCCTTTAGTATAAATCTCAATAAAATTTCTATTAAAATATTATGACAATTTTAAATCACGTAGATGAAGTATAATTCAAGTTGATGAATTATAGTTTAAAGATTTTATATAAAAATAATACCATTTTGCTTTCCCAAATCCTAACACTCTCTTAACCCGACCAAGTAAATAATAACAAGTGAAATTGTTTAGGCTAAAGTCAAAAGACCCATCATATTTGCCGAATCTTCCTCACAGTTCGTACGCCACGTGCCATAGTTTTCAATTTATTCCAATGTGATCTTTGGTGCTTGATAAATGGGTACAAACTTAATAGACTTTCTTACAGCTTGTTTCTGCTGAGGTTCATTCACCATTGTCTGTGTTAAACATGGGAAAGGAAAAATCCCAACTGTTAGAGCCAGGAGCGTACGGATGCTCGAAGATAGGGCGAAGGAGCACCGAACACCAGCTGCTTTAAATGGGGTTGTCGCAACAGTAGGAAGATGCTGCAGGGGCGAAGTATAAACCAATCAAAAGCTGAGAGTATATTTTGTGTGGCTATTTTTATCGTCGCAAATGAACCGTATAATTACAATATCAAATTGAAATTCCATTATATGGGGAACTGTCTTGAAATTTGAAGGTAAGCCTTACGTTATTATATAATAATGCTGACGAAGAGATGGTGATGGCGACGATGACTTGTTCCCTTCTGCGCCTGAATCCCGCAACCAGACGTTCTGTTAGTCGGTGCTTTAGCGTGTGCAATGTGGACATAACATGAGTATCTAATAGAATGCTTCCTCAAATGTGATCCGAGGTCAATGATAAGAATGCTGGCCAGTAAAGGAGGGCCAGTACGTACAGCGAACGGTGAATGTCATTTTATGCCCATTTCAATACTGTAAAACAGTCACTGAACGGAGAAGAGCTGGGTATGTATCTCTCAACAGAAGCTGGCTATGCAAACGGAAGCACTCTACAGCATTGTCGGATAAAAGTTAACCTCACTGCACCGCACAGAAACGAAACGATTTAAAGGATTTCCTTTTACTGCACATTGTTGCACTATGGCTTTGGATCAGATGAAAAAAAACATTGTGATTTAGGAAATGTTATAAAAATTGTTACGTAAAATCTACTGCAACATAGATTTTTTATTCTATCGAATTATTGAACCAAATAATTCAACATTATTTATCCCAAGTATGAGGGTAAATATTCAGCTTATGGCCAAATATTGTCCATTCTCATGCCATTTGATTCCTCATGTGCAGTATAAACAGTACAATGTGGTAGAACATGGAGTCGAAATAAACTCAAGTTCATAAATACGCAGTGACCGAGGAACCGACTATGGTGCCACTCGTGCTGTGTGGGGCAAGAGTGCGAGTTGACAGCAAAAGTAGAAAAGCTTTTAATTGCATTCATTCACTAAAATTACAGACATCCATTCTTCTTGCTTCAGACATCATTAGGAAGCACTTTGCCTGATCGTTTGGTTTTGTTCTGCTGCTTTGGATTATTGACCGTGTGGAGTAGAATGAGAATGGTTTCTTCGTTCGCAAAAAATACACATTCACAGCAATTGCGTTGAATGTCGGCGAATTTTGGAACTTGGGGATCTTTATCGTTTTTTTCAATACTAAAGTTAAGTCATTATATGTTGGACAAAAGGCATTATATGTATGTTAATATAAGCGAGTATTTTTAAAATTTATGTTCAAAGTAAATATGTTGGATTGTATTTATTTAAAGCACCTTTACTTGAAAAAAACAACATCACACACACACACACACATATTAAAAGATCAAACAATGTATCATTGGGAGATTTTACTTATGTAGATATAAAAACTCACTATCTGATTTTGACATTAGTATAGAGTCAAACGTGAAAAGTATCATCAAAATCATTATCTATTTTTCTATTCAAATGATCAATAAAACTGGACAGCCCATCAAACCGTTTTTCGAGTCAGTTTCCAATGCAAATGGTTTTATTCACCATTGAGCTTTTTTTATAGCCTAGCTGTTACAAATAATGAAAGCTGTTGAAAATTATCTTGCAAGAATTGAATAATGATGTGCCCAGATTTTCAGCCTAGTGTATTTCAGTCTGAAAAAATGTTAACACACGCCGATTCTTCGCATGCTTGATCAGTTTTGACTCATTTCTTCTGTTCTGATTTAATTTTTCTTCTGTTCAAGGTGGCTAGATATACTTCTTCTTCTTCTATTTGGCGTAATGTCCTACGCGGACATTCCGGCCTGTACATAGGCTTTCGAGACCTAATTAATTACCACGTAGAGCCGGATAGTCAAATCCTTGCTACTGGGGGACGGTCCCATTCTGGGCTTGAACCCATGACGGGCATGTTATTGAGTCGTTCGAGTTGACGACTGTACCACGAGACCGCCTCTAGGCTACATAGACTACAGGTGGATTTTTTTTATTAAGATTTCTATGAGATTGGCAGATAGGGTGTTATGGTTGCCAAGGACTTTATATGAGTAGCTAAGTAACTTCGGACTCCCTACCTGTCATATGAAGATTTGTCAAAGTACACTGGACGGGCCAACCAGTAGTAGTTTATAAACCTTGTTACTGACGCATAGTTTATAATAGTTACCGATGTATCTACTTTATCTATTTCGGTACCACTACAGGTGGATCAGGTGATCGTTAACATCCATGAGCAGATCGTTTTATGAGGTTTACACACTGTTTGAGTTTAACATCTCGGTACAATCTTTCAAAGGCAGAGCGCTCACCAGGTGACCTCAAACATAATGCAATCCAATATATTCGATACATCATTAAGGAACTTATAAATGAGAGTGAGTAAAATAAGTCTTGGTTTGACATTTATCTCGCACAGTGTTTTTGTTTACACTTTGTCTGGAATGCTGCATCTAGCTCATAACTTTTGGTTTTTTAATTCGTTTGAGTATTCTTTAGTGAGATTTTTTGGATTTATATTAAAGTTGTGCGAAGAAATGCTCAGGCATTATTCGTTCCCAGCATATTTCAGAGAACTATCGTTGGATCAAAAGTTCTTGAATATATAAATTGGTCCGTCCCAAGAAGAGCTTTACAAGAGCAAACGTTTCTATTCTTTGCAATAAGAAACACAGGTCATGGAGAACACGAACTTATCAGAGCTAAGGGAATCAGTTCCAATATGACCGCTAATTGGTTGGCTTTGTTTGCTCGTTGCACACACTTTGGTAACGACTAAATTTTATGTGATTTATCTCGTTCTATAGTTTTTATTAATTATTTGCATATGTTTTTATTTATGAATGCATTGGCATAAAATATAATAAATATTAAAACTTCAATAAGATTATTATGGTTGATCAAGAAATATTGAAAACAAATAAACAAATAAACAATTATTTATCCGAGTCAGACGCCATACACGATAATTTTCCGCCGAATTATTATTACGTATAATTTTCAGATCAATCATAATCATAAGTATCATTTTCAAATCAATAAGATCATAAGTATAATTTTCAAATCAATCGAAAAAAATATATTTTCTATGAATGTAAAAAAAATTGATTAAAAGCAATGCGGTTGATAAAAAGTCGTGCTGATCAAAATTCAATTAAATTGAATTAAAACGTTAATTAAGTGGCTAGTCAAGACGAATGCTTAATACATGACAAACATGTTCGTTATTACGTATGAATTCTATATAATCCGTAACTACCCCCTTGTTTTAATTTTTATATTTTTACCAACCAACCAATAAATCTTATTTATGGAATTAAAAAAAACTGACAACAATTTCATGCGAGAGCAGATTTCAAAAGAATCGCATATCATTAACAAACGAAGAAAGAAACAAACTCAAAAGGTTTCTTCAGCGCTTCTTAAAATAAATTCAACCACTTCCAACTCTTTTGGAACCGTAGCTCGTTTTTTTTAACCAGCAAATTATTTAATTAAGTTTTCATTTAATTATACTCATCTCCCAGTTACTCATGGTGAGTAAAATGGCGTCCCCTCGGCATGTGAAGGCGAAATGAAAAGCTAGAGTCTTACCCGGCTACTTAATTACGAAGAGTGTGCAGAGAGGAAACATTATTACGATGATGTTTACATTACAGATTTATTAAATTAATTTCATTATTCAAGAAAAATGATGGATTTTTGGGCAGGCTGCGTCAACCAACACAGCATTTTTTCGGGTTTTCGGCTACCCAAAACATCTAAAAAAATCGCAACAGAGGAAGGATTAGCAAGTCTGAAAGATGGTAAATTTCATCTCAACATTTCAGAAACTCGGTTATACCTCGGTTCTGCTACTTATAATAAAAAAAACCCCACATAAACATCGCGGCAATTCAAAGGCAACGCCAAATTGACTGACTTCTTGTATGATTGTGAAATGACTGTTTGGAATCCGAAGCTGCAGCACTTTCTTCTTCGATGTGGTGTGGTTGTTTGTCCGTGGGTGTAACACATTGCCTTTCAGCCTTTTGACAGTAGACCGCATGCAACAAGGATCATTATTCGTCGGAAATTAGTAACATTAGCAGCAACGCTGGAGTGAAGCGGTTTGCGTTGGCGAAATGTAATTTCAATTACGTTCTCTTTTCTTTTCGATGTGAAGATTAGTATTATTCTTGTTCTTATTATTGTTATTATTATATAATTATATTTCTGATGGTATGGCCTCCTTGCATGAAACGGGGTGGCACGATGGCACCTCCACTTCTGTCGACTGCTACGTTCGAGCGTAGTGAGTTGAAGGTAGAAGCTATATCCACTGGGAGTATTTACTGAGATCCTATGCTCACAATACGCTCTAATTGGCTGTTATTTCATACTGCTGACACTCATACACACATACTCTATTACTTGCCAAATCAAAGGACTACATTAAATAAACTACATTACCATAACTTTGTTGATGTATTTCATGCGTGTCTTTAACGAAGTGTTAATCTTATCCGAGAACGTGATTAACGCATGGTCGCAGCGCAAAATTAACAAGCTAATTATGTTCCTAGGCTGGTCTTTTTCACTCGGTTATATTACGCGTAAAGTAGCACAAATGTCGTACAAATACGTATGAATAACAATAATAATCGCAAAATATTCAAAAGTTTGCAAAAGAATAAATTAAAATAATCATAAAAATAATATTACACTTTCAGTACATGAATTGAATTTACTATTTGTTTACATGTAGCACATGTTGTTCATGTAGTCATTGTATGTAGTCATTTTACATTTCAATTTCATTATTAAACTACGAGTAAAGGCCCGCATCGCCATTAAAACTAATGAATGAATTGATAGAGCTCTTTCCGAAACTTAACTAGTTAAACAGAGTGTGTGAGCCTTGAACCACGGAGAAAAGGCTCTGCAGTATTATGTCCAGCTATATGTCACTAATTGAAATCGGTACATAAACGCGTCAAGGCATCAAGCCCTAAGGCAGCCACATGGAAAGCTTTCTGATGCTATTATCGTTTTATGGAGGACCAATACTAACTTACTTCTCCATCGTTGATGATGATAGTGATGATGGTGATGACCGGGGATTGATTCATTGGTCGTTGTTGCCGACTAGAACGACTGCCAATGTCGAGGATACTTTCGCTAAATTCGTGCTAGAAAGGATAGGTTACGGATGAGTCTGGTCGAAAACGGCACCGAAAAGTTCAGCTGAAAATGGAAATCTTTCAATATAATTCACTTTTCCGGTTCGGTGACAGTTTTGAATTGACTTTCTTCAGGAACCCCTTTTTTGCCGGGAGGTTGATAGTCGAGCATTTTTTCTTCCTTTTTCTTATGTGTCCAATTTTACCCATTTCCCTCACTATAGCCAAACATTGGATATGGCAAGAGGGTTGGCTATACTGGCGAGTTGGAATTGTCGTATGGATAGTTTTCCCTCGCTTTAGAAAGCTAACCTCACAAATGTCTCTCAAGGATCAAGTGGTACAACTGGTTGACCGGAAGGAAAAACTGTGATGGACAGTGAAAATAACGAAGAATTTATCCTATTTCGTCCGCACTCACACACGGCGTAGCTTCATTTCGTTATATACTATTCTACTGTGATTGTCTTTTGCGTTGCCCAGCTGGGTACAATTGGCTGGGTTGCTTGTCCTAGTATTATTTCTCATTCTCTCTTTATCTCTCTCTCTCTCTCTCTCTCTCTCTCTCTCTTTCACACATACACACATACACAACGGTGGAAGTGGACTTTTGGAATGAATTGAAGTTTAAAATATCACACATTGATTCAGACTACAGTACAATTTCCCAAATTTTCCAAGTGAATGTTTGCGTATTTTTTTTTCTTTTTGGCTCTGTTTCGCCCACTGTCGTTTAAGGATGGATCTATAAAGTGTTGGACACAATTGCACGGAAAACAATGTTCAGAGAATACCGAATGCCTTGCTATTTACCATGACCGTAGGTGGATAGATCAAGTTGGAGTGCCTTGGAACCGACAAACAATGATAAAGTATCGAAAAAAGATCCCAATAAATAAAACAACAATTTTCAATATCCATTAGCTGGCAAAGAGCACAGCTGAACCGAGCTTTTCTACCGATCGGAGA
Source organism: Anopheles coluzzii (assembly GCF_943734685.1). Lineage (NCBI taxonomy): Eukaryota > Metazoa > Arthropoda > Insecta > Diptera > Culicidae > Anopheles > Anopheles coluzzii. The sequence goes on along the minus strand of NC_064671.1, from coordinate 54,945,937 downwards.
TAGATGTGCCTCAGGAAACAGCAAAACCGTGTTCCATAGTTTTCCACTTTTTATGTCTTTGTTATTTTTTATGTTAGAAGCTATTTTCATTTTATACTGCCCTGTAAGGATGTAAAACTGAATCAGAAAGAGTAGGGAGGGAAAAGTAATTGAAATAGAATGGACCGATGGCAGCTTATCGTAACTAATAGTGCCATTGATGGTCACAGCAAATCACAAAACATTTTTATGTGAACTAAATTTCGTAAAATTGTATGCACATCGAAAACCTATTCCGTATATTTAATTATAAGTAACATTAGGCACTATTGCTTATTAACGATTCTATTGTCTTCGCACTCATATCCTCATTTAACTCTATAAAGCATTTCAAAAATTCAGTGCATATTGATGATGTAATACTTTCCTTCTAGCTTTGGTTAATAGTACAGTTGAGAGCTTCATATTTATGTCCACACGCATGAACTTGTGTCCCGGTGCAGATAAGTTTACAAGCTAGGGACTGGGGGATGATTGCTTTTCCATGTCTTTACATTAACGAGATTTTAGTAAGAAAATGGAGCATCATTCAGCCAGCCAAATAAATTACGTAATCGATTACGTCCATACTGCAACGAAAACCTTTTAAGAAAATTGATCAATCAGTGAACAAAATTAACACCTGCATGCAGCAATTTCAGAACTAGTTCAGAATTAGAAAATTTACTGACAATATATTACTCTTTATAAGGTATTATATTGATTTGTACAGCAAGCTCAACTAGAAATAATGCTTTAATGTTTTTTTTAACTTTCTTTTTTATTGCAAGAAATGTTGTAATTTATTTATAATTTAATTATTCTTCATATTGCATTCATATCATGCTGTATTTTGTATTAAATTGATACATAAATTTCAAAGTTTCACTCAGACGTTAGGTTGAGCAATTTTGTCAACATGGAACACACTTTTACTTGCAAATAAGATTTCAATGGATGATGAGACGAAGACATCATAATTCAACCAAACTGGTTTGTACTATTAACCCATTTGAGAAATATTTTAATTAGATTTACAATGAGAATACGTCACAAGATGAAAGTAATGAACCACATCCCTTCATGGATCCCTATTCATGTTTTCCCTTCCTGCGATTCTTTTGTTACATTTCATGCGGTTTGAATGTTCAACATTAAATGCCATTAGTGAACAGCGCACATGGAGTTGATGTTCCTGTTTGTTTGTGTCTATGAATTAATTGACTGCTCAGAAAAGTAAGATGGTGTGCTGGTATCAGCATCGCAAGATGATAATTGGAATGAAAGTTTTATCAAAACATAGTGAAACTGAACACTTCTCAGTGATTATAATTATTATGCTCCCATAAACAGCTTAGGAAAATAAAAACCACTTTTTCTTTATTATGTTATTTTTTTCAGTGTGATACGTTGCGTCAAAATTACTACGTTTGCAACCTACTGATATGTTAAAAATATGAAAAAAATCTGGCCACTGGTTTTTGTTAGTTGAAAACTTACCAGCAACATTTTCAGTGCTGTGCATTCCTGACAATGGCCGATTTATGACTTTGTGCTGCAACGTAATGATTTACACAATCATGATCTAGCTCACAAACCCGTGTTCGTCCATTCATAACAAGTTTTGTATATTATGCTGCAAAATATTAAAAACAAAAATTAATTATATTAGTGAATACGATGTTGGTGAGTACAAATGAAAAAAAAACAAAAAAAGGAAATTTTTGAAAAAAGTTTATTTTTAGACTGGTAAGAGTAAAGAGCAAGCTTTACAGTTATTCGATTAGCTAGCTATCACTAACTGAGTATTCTGTTATGGATACATCAGCAAGTCACAGAGCGTCAAACCCTATTAGTGGTCAAGGCAAGTACATACCAACGGTTGTAAAGCCATATAAGAACAGTTATTATTTAGTTTCTATGGGTTGTTATGAATCAGAATGGATAGTTTGGATAGTTTTGAAGCGCGTTTGGATGTTTTGCAAGGTCATCTACATCATTTGAACCTACAACTGTATTTGAATATTCTATATGTTGTTTCAATAATTTTCATTGCTCGCGGTAGTCGCACATGGCGGATTTTTTTTATACCAGTAAAGCACAAGAAAATAAAGTTTTAATGAAAGCACTAACAAATCCTGCTGTATTCTTTTCAGTTGAAGCAAATCATCAGCCATTTACAATTGAGTATAAACAATTATGCATCGAGAATATAGTTTTCTTTCCATTTTTACGTTTTGAAATGAGTAAAAATATTTTTTTATTGTTCTTGGGAGGCATCAACGCATAGCATACGCGTATGCTATTAAGCCAGGTATAAGAAGAAGAAAAAGTAAAAGAAGAATTCTTTTTAAAACATCATTTCAAAAAGTTTTCAATCTTTATTGACAAAATATGTATACTATAGCAGGCTTAAACCTAATAATGGGGCCCTTCACGATTCTAGTTAGTTTTTTGTATGGAGTTTGACAGTTGGAGGCTGAAATCATGTAAAAACTCCATACAAAACCACAAATAAAACTAGCCATCAATTTTCAGACTAGATTATTCTAGCCTCAAAGCTAGAATTAGATTCGAGTACCTGCTCGAAAAATGGCAAAACAAGATGGGGTTTAACATTTATCTCAAGGTGCATTAAAGAGATCGGGTGATGGAATCCAGAATCAAAGTGCATGTAGTCCAGGTGTTCTCATAGCATGTTTTTTATAACCAAATTTGAATATCACTTTTTGACAGGATGGGCGAAAACTTTTGCTCAAACAAGCTCTCTGCAGGCTTGACGAATACACAAAATATTCTTCTAATCATGATTTAGAAACAGAAGCGATAAAAATCAGCCTTCTAAATTCATATACCTTGGGATAAGCCCACCTGTATATTATATTCACTTAGATAGCTGCTCGAAAACTGCTATACAATGCAAACAGCTGACAGGCTGAAATTTCAGCCCACGAACTTAATATGGAAAGCGCCCCAATCTAGGCTTTAAACCTGAGGCGTTTAGTTTGTGTGTAGTTTTGTATGGAGTGTTGAAATGTTTTGAGTCTAACTTTCTAGCTTCATGTGAAAATTTGGTAAATATGGATAGTTTGATAACATTCGTAAATGTCAATTTTCAGTGCAACAAATTAATTTGACCCAGTTACAGGGTTATGCAAGATAATTTCGGAAGTATTTAATTACTTGAGGATGCGTGCTCAAGATTTTTGAAAAGACAACGCAATATGCAGGTGACTTTTAACTCTAAGACACACATTAAGAGAAACTGATTAGGAACCCATAGCGATCCTGGGACTGATCCCAAACGCATTCTGGAAATTTACAGAACTCATGCTGGAGCTGACCCTTACCCAGAATCACTGGTTCCGAACCCATACCAGAACTTACACTGAAACCCATATCGGTTCTGGGACTGATCCTGACCCCATACACTTCCTTTAATATATACCTACCGATACTTGAACTGATCGCAAACCTATACTGGTCCTTGATTTGATTATGATTCCATATCGGTCCTGGAACAGATCCTGGACCCCATTCTTGGTCCTGATATTGTTCTCTTTTTAATTTAGACCAAAACTAATAAAAAATGCTTTAAAAAAATAAAAAATAATAATACCGGCTGTTGAATAGCCTTGTTTCCATCGAATGATTTCTGCTTGAAAACTTCTGTCAAAATCACAGTTTTCTATGGCCCCGGAAATCAAACAGGATTCGACGAATTATTTTCATGCTTTTTTGGAAGGCACGAATCGTCGTTGCTTGTAATTCTTTGACAGATGCAAAGAAAAACTGTGCATTTTGGTATATAAACTTAGTTTTGTGATCCCTGCGCATAGGATGTGGCTAAGTGTTTTAAGTGATTTCAAAACGATGAAAACATAGAATTGCATGTATATATGAAATTGTCATTTTCTAATTCATAAAAGAATCTTATCATGGAAACGCAAAAAGGGATTCGTCATCAAACAACAATCGTTCTGTTGAATGTTACCGAATTGTCGTTTTTTGAATTGACACAATTTACCATAAGGAATAAAAGAAATGATTTGTTTTTCTCAATGGACCATCAGATTTTAAACAAATTGTTGAACATTGTCTGTTTTTCAATAGAACGCGTGCTTTTTTAATTAACTATCAGCCAATTAGCGTTATGAGTAAAAATACGGATAGCTTCAAATTCCATACACTCACCTTTTTTAAAAAAATAAATTTAATTTAATTAATTTCGCTTTTAATTGTACATGTATTACGATCCGAGCTTCTCCGGCAGGCCACGCGAAGGTTTGGCCCTCAGCAAGAGTTGCAGGGTTGTAACGGAGGAGAAACAAACAGCAGCAGAGTGGACAGAGTATTTGATACTTCGCCTACTAACCAGTCCTTCCCGCTAGTTGCTTCTGATCCAAGGTTGGGAAGCCTATGCAGACGGAAGGGGGTGTTTGGCTCGGAAATCCAGGGGCTCTGTCCTATTTCGGATATTTAGAATTAAACCTCTTTACTCCAAGAGCTTCTGCGTTTGAATCCTGCTTTATTCAAAATATGGTCTACTTTTATACTAAAATTATCCTCCCAAGTTTACCCGAATATCCGTTCGGACGGGATAATTCGTGTTTCCAGAAACATCTTATTTTGACTTGGAAGGATAAACAATGGTTACTACGATTAGATTGGTAAAAAAAAAGAAATTTAGAATCGCGTGCGTAACAACATGATTGCCATGATGTACTAATATTGTCGAAAATTCATATTAATATGGTTCAGTTACATTGAAGTACATCGGAATGTAATGTAGAAGTAATTATCAACGTGAAAATAACAGTGGAGTGTGGAGAGATTTTACAGATTAAATTTATATTAGTTAGAAAATATGAAATGATAAAAATGTCTTACGTGTACGTAATTCCAAGAAATACGATACACACGTGAACGATTACTTTTACTTTAAAACAACAACTACATCAAGCCTACAAGAATAAAAATTCTATACATTTCGTACAATAATGATAATGAATTAACTTAAGAGATTCATAACCTTCAGTCGATTTATATCCATGTCCGGGACGCCCCTGTGATACAGTTCTCATGTTACGCGACTTGACTACATGCCCATCGTAGGCTACAAGTGTAGAATGTACCGTTCCCCCGTAGCAAGGCCATATTATCTGGCTTTCTGGTACTGAATAAAGTCTCGAAATTCTGTATAAGCCGGCATATCCACGTAGGACGTTAAACCAAGTAGAAGAAGAAGTAGGATATGCATGTCCATTATGAAGCATATTTGTTATCTATCCTTATATTAGGGCTTTGGTATAACATGCCAAAATGAATGACAACATTATGTAAAAAGACAATAAATTTGAATTACATGTTACACTAAAATCGAGGAAAACATTAATGTGGCAGTCTATTATATCAGGACTAGCAAATTTTTTATGCAAAAGAGCGAATTGAAGATATTCATGAACACTGCGAGCCTGTTTATGAGAGAAAATATTCAATTTTTTATGTCATTGATATAAAACTTATAGAACATTTTTTACGGTACTGACGTTCTCAACGAACAACACATTTTAGTTTTTTTGTAGTACTATCTATCTGCCAATAGAATTTGTCCCACTGTTTCCTTATTGTTTAGGCTTGAGCTGTTCATTTTAGAAAGAGCTGAAAGTATAGTTTATCATAAACAGTTGTCAAAAACAACATAAGTTTGGGAACAATGACAGTCGATCTCGAATCTTCTGCTTCTCCTTGTTGGCGTAATGACCTACGCGGTCATGCCGGTCTAGATAGACTTTCGATACTTTTTCAGTACCACGTAGCCGAATAGTCAGTCCTTGCGATGGGGGGACGGTCCATATGAGGCTTGAACCACGAGCGACGGGCATGTTGTAAGGTCACGCGAGTCGACTATTTTACCACAGAATCGCTTCAAGTGGAAAAAGGTAAATTACTTGTAATTGAATGTTTAAAGGTAATAATTGGTACATTTACCATATTTATGACACCACATTAAAGGTAGTTGATGGAAAACAATACGCGAAAGAGAGGCTCAATTTCATAATTCTTATGAGTAGTAGATAATTTAATATCGAGCCGAGGAACTAGACCTTACAAGTATTTGTTTGCATAGGCAACGATCGACATAAGGAACGTTCCTTATCAAGGAAGCGAGATGCGGCAAACGACGGTTGGTTAATTTATTTTTCTTATTCCATAATAAACTTTGCCAATTATAACCATTTTCAACGCAACCTCGTTTTTGGTATCATGCTGCATGACAAAAGAGTGTCAATAATGATGCATCCTTGTGTCATGTATAAGTTTAACATTATATTATTAGAAGAATGGTATTTCTGAGAGAAAGTCAAATTGGGTTGTAGAGATAACGAATTTAGTGAGAATAAGTACTTGACAGAGGGAAAGAGAGAGCGAGAGAGAAAGAGAGAGAGAGAGAGAGAGAGAGAGACAACCAGATTCAAATAAATAAAGAGGGAAAGATTGAGATATTAAAAAAGAGAGAATTTTTTGCATTCATTGGGATGGTTTAGGTTATTATTTTTGATAGTATCAAACAAACGAAAAAATAAATTCTGTTTTATTTCAAGCAACAGACTGCGACCGAATTTTGAAAGCATATTACACTTTCTATTAAAAAAACGGGTTAAATAGTATATGTTCAAAGCATTTCCACATGCTGCATATACAAAGACGTGATTTTTTCAGGAATTCAAACCCTTTAAAACATCACAATTAAAATCATGTATTTTACGTGATTTGTATTAATATCTGTTATCCATATATTTGGTGGTAGCTATTTGCTACCTTACATTCGGTAAGTTTAACTAAGTATTTTGCCATAAAATGTTTATTATTAATTAGTTGCACAGCCTCCATCAATGCTTGATGCTCATTACGCTCATACGCTGGGATGGGGAAGTGCCATGAAGGCAATGCGAATTAATCCAATTTGTGGGAAAGAGGAACAATACTGCAATAACGCTGACCACGGAATTTTGCGGTAGGGACATCGGGCTGGTTCCTCCATTCCATTAATGTGTCAGCGAACAGAAAGTCTCTTTTTCGCATTGCATCCGACTCTAAAACATTTGTTCTGTGATCCGTTAGGGTGTATGCGCATAGGTGCTCCTGTAGCTCATTTTACTTCTTCCCTGCAAGGCAACATATCAATAAAAGCAACATCAAAAACCACATTCGAGTACATAATAATCTCCGCCGCCATGCAGTAATTTGCATTCCCAATCGGTCTCCAAGGACAGGGTTCGTGTCTCTACCGAATCCGATAAACCGTTTGTGTGTCATATGAAATAAAATTCGAAAAACATAAACAATATGTACAAACCATAAATAAGCCAAACAAATAAACTAAACATTTTGAGCTACACAAACTAAAAACAACCAACAAGTGTAATGTAAGCTGTTGCGGGAACCCCTGTATCATCATTATCTGTAGTGCAATATGGCAATGGTAACCCGTCTCTACAATCGCTCCCTCAAGAGTGTGCGGCATTCATGAGACAGGAACTGAATTTTGCACGCGTTAATTAATTTATATTATAATTGCTTGTAAAATGTAATTAATATAATCACATGCAACGCCACGCGGATTTCATCCCTCTCTGCGTGGTGCTGTAGGGAAGGGCTAGAACAAGGGGCGAGAAAATTGTTTGGATATTGCGCAGCCAGAGGAAATCCGAATGGTAGGGAAAGCGCTTAATAGAGTACCAAGAGCAAATGCCGTATATTCATGATGTTTATCCTTTTCTGTTATGCTCTGCACATTCGATATCCTTTTCTCTCTTCGTTACGCAAGCACGCTGTGTGAGAAGTAAATGATCTGTTTTCTGATTGTATCATTTTTTTACTACCTTCTGATTATTACGATCCTTTTCAATGCCTACATAGAAATACGCAAATGTTCAGGATCATTTACTTGTACGTATACACACTAACACCAGCATAAAGTAGGGACACTCGCGATGCATTCGCTTTTAGCCGAATCAGTAGGCACCGACCTCTAGTTTCCACTCTGCTCTTTTGCTGCGGTTGTCCAACCATTTACAAAACGCAGCAAAGTTCATGGGTACAACATGATTGATCGGGGTAGCTAGCAGTACGGTGATGGGAAGCTGATGAACAAAAACAAGCTGGAAACGATAAATTGCGGGCTGGTTTGGCAACATCCAAAGCACACATTTTCATCGCAATTAATTTGCATTGCCTGTTATTGCTCTACCCTCTGCAATATGACGACCCTCCAACTGAAACCGCGTGGTGAAAGCAACAGTGGGTCTCTTCGTACAACGACACATGCGTCAAGGGTGTTTAAAGTCATATTTAAGGATTTTGAATGCATTTTCAATATACATAACAGAATTAAAAATGGAAACAGTAAAGAAAATTAGAGCTTTATAATAATTACTTTATAATAATAGGTATATGCTCAACTCAAATACTCGCTTATACTCGACGAAACAAAACGTGGATTCTTTAAGTTGTAATGCTTAGATCGTACGAATTCTCCTTTGAAAATAAGTTCTAGAATCTTCCTCTTTTTTGGCACAACCACCATTGTCAGTCAAGGCCTGTCTGAACTACTAATGGGCTTGGCTTTTTAGTGACTTATTGATTACCCCATAGCAGGATAGTTAATCCTACATATTGGGGCACGGTTCATTCTTGGCTAGAACTCATGCATGATGTAAATGGTGTAAAGTCATACGAGTTGCATATACGAGTATCTAGCATAATTTTTTTAATTTAATGGTATGAGAACTAACAAATATCAAATAACAAATAAAATTCAATTTCCCCTAAAATATTATTTTATCAGCATGGTGCACATTTTTGGCATGCATTGTAAATTGTTGATGCAATCTCTAGAATCGGTTCGAGTGGGGATGGCTGCGGTAGCATAGGTTTGAGGCAATTTAAATTATCACCTGCCCGACACACTCTTCCCCATAACAATGTGCCCTGTATACATTTTCTGCATGCGCCACCGCAATGACTTTACACTATAATGCACCCTTGCTAGAAACAACGAGTGGATGGTTCAAAATACTCAGAACCCCTCCACACATGCAATGAACACCCAATTCGCCGAGAGGGATTGAAACCGAATGAATATGCAGAGAATTAATGCATAAATTTGCGAATTGCTTTCTGCATTCTCTGTTAATTTAAATTAATTTCGTTTCAATCGAAATTATACCAATAATAATTATGTACTTCGGCCTGTCGCTGCCAAGCGAATTCTCTTCTACCTCGTCGCACCAACACTCTTATATCCTGTACACGCGAACACAAGCGTGGAGGTTTGTTACTGGAGATCGCTTTATTTATGGATGCAATCATGAAATTGAATGGTTTTAACTGTTGCACTTTCATGCATGTGCATGCACCCATTTCGATTCCCCCTCGGTGCCCTGAGGTTTTTGGTGGTAGACGAGTTAATTGTTGTGTGCTTGTGTCACAGACTTTTCAAACCACAGTAGGACTTCATCATTAGTATAAATGCAACGTTTGGTATATTCTGTGCGCTATAATTTTCCTTTTCCGAAATAACGATTAGATAATGCAAAAAAAGGGCAAAAATCAATGTTTTTATTTCGGGATCTGTGTTTGTAATAACGTGGAGAGATTATGGGTTTTCAGGTCTCGGAGATTTCAAGGGAAACTATTCTGTGGTTGATATGGGGAGTCTACTACTTTCAGATAATTCCCATTTTCATAAAAACATTGCCGGGTCTTAGTTTTCACACAATTTTAAATATAAACATTTTCCAAAACTGTGCATTTAAGCTTGTATAGATTTTGACTATCTATATATATAATTCTTCTTGTTCTTCTTCCTGATGTTACGTAATGAATTTTTATTCTGTTTTACTGAAGTTTTTTTTTATTGTGAATATTTGCCAGTAAACGCTTGCATTCCTGTATCAGCGTCATTGTCATTATGTTTAAAATCAAGCAAATGCATTATTACACATTTTACAGAAACTCTACAAATTCTGTAAATAATGTGACGTTACTCAGAAACTAGTAGAAAAAGAAAACTAAATGCATTTCAGTAATATCTTTTTTTTCCTAACCGACCATTTATTCAGAATTTCAAATCAAACATTGCAAACAAGATTTCAGCTTTGGTGATTTTTATTATAAAGCCTCGGAAGCCTTTTTTAACATAAAATACAAAGCACAAAATAACACATTTGGTGAAATCTCGAGTAGTCGAAAATTATGGTAATGGTATCATCGTTGATGTAGCTGATAATCTCTCGCTCTCTCTCTCTCTCTCTCTCTCTCTCTCTCTCTCTGTCTCTCTTTACATAAAAAACATTTGAATTAGAAAAAATATAGAGTTAATTTTTAAGACTACCAATCAATTAAAACACGTCGGATATACGAGGCCTATTATATCGTGGAATACATTGTATGTGAAATATTCCTCTAACTAGACGCAACAATTGCAGTCGGTTTATGATTGTTCCGAATTTGAGCCCAGGCTATTTTATTGGTTTATCTTGAATCATTTTTTTTTAAATTTTACTCGCATTTTTTATTGTTCTCACTTTCTAATTTACCTAATGTGGCTGCTAATAAGAACCACTTCAAGAAATTTTAGTTCAGCAATATAGTTTTTGCTGGTTAGTTATAGTTAAAGCCAAAATTAAATTTTCAAGACCACGGAACAGCGTTATTAAGATAACCGACAATACATTTGTATCTTGTTATCGGCACGTTACACGTAACATGTCAAAAATTTACCTATGTATCCTTAATTACAGTTTAATTGACTCATTATCAATAGCAATACAGGTGTACCCCGAGATACGACTGTATTTGGGACCGAAAAATGTCCCAAAGCAAGGCGTAAGTCGAAAAAGTCGTATGTCGTATAAGCTCTTTGCCGACCCCTCGAATAATAATGAATAAGTTTTGTTGGTAAAATAACGCTTTGTAACAATATAGGTTTTGCAAACGTTTTATGATCATACCAAATAAAATGTGTTACTCCTTTTTCTTTGATTGAAACTGCTGTAGAAACTAGATACTATAGAGTATTTTTACGTTAAAAAAGTAATAGCATAACTCCATGCAACGACACTGACTGACTGGACTGAAGGAAGAGACAATCAATTAGGTTAATTAAAAAGAACCTTTTTCATTCCTTAATTCCCTCGTGAACGTAATGCAAGCGAAACTGAATCTCTTTGGACATTCGAAAGCTACATTGAACGCACGAGCGTAAATTCAAGCTGATGCAATGTAGAGTGTCAAATATTCATTACATTAAGAACAGTGTTTTGTTTAAATGATGTAAGAAATATGTACCGTATTGTATGTAATGCTACGCTAACGTCATCACTATTTAGTGATAATGATACTAATAATAATACTTATACTAGTAATAATAAAAAATATGAAAAATATAATCTAGTCTTCATAATTTCAAGACACGCGTGCGTGAAATGGAATTGGCCATCCTGACGCGTACTGATTAGAAAACTATAAAGCGAACATAAAATGTTGTCCAGCCCTATTGGACATTTATACATTTATTGTAAATAAAAAAAGTGTCTAAATTGTAGTTCCATCCTTCTGGACCATATGCAGGGGTAGAGGTGTGACCATCATCATAAGCATCATCAATACAACTGTTATATACGTGAATAAAAAAACACATCTTAAATCATACTAACAGAATGAATGCATATCAATCTTCTCTCTTTTCTCGCAATTTCAGACCATATCTAAATAGTATTCGTATCAATGTATATTAACCTTCTCTCTTTTCTTGACATTTCAGAACATATCTAAATAGTATTCCTCCTTTTCCAGCCTATGCAGGGGTGAAGGTGGAACCATCATAATCATCATCAATTCACGCATCGTTCGATCAAGGCAATCTCCAAAGTTACTGAAAAAATATTATATAACTATATACTACTATATGAATGTAATTTATTTGGAATTTACACGAAACTCTCGAATTTGTTCAAAAGTTATCTTCTTTGTTTCACTATTTCTTGACATTCATTTTGAAATACTATCATAAAAGTAACTTAAACGTTCTAAAGCCTTTCATGGAGACCGAAAGGATGACAACAACAAAAATTAAACACCGTGATAGAAAAGGTCTCCAGTATATGTGTTGTCGAAAGGAAGATTTCTGACCATGCATCATGGCATAGAAAACGCAGCCGTTATATTCTCTTCCGTCTCACATTCCGAAATGTATGGTGAAAATGCTTTTAAAGGCGAATGGGTTTTGCTTGTAGTCGATATAAATGTTTCAAAGAGCATTTTAATGTTCTACGAATATCCAGGACGCATCTGCAAAGCGCAACAACTCAGCATACACCGAATCTCACACGGACCCCTTCCGCAACTTAGCAGCCGTTACAACGGTGTTACGCGATATATGAAAGAACACCATTAAAAATGAAAAGCGCTCAAAATAAAACGAGGAACGCAATAGGGTGGTGGAAATAGTGCCAACGTTTGAAGGATAAAAGCCTCCAACCGGAGGCTGATGATATTTGGAAATTCTGTTTTCCCTATTTAATAAGATCGCTTTTCAATTGATGGTACTATTGTGTGATGTGTGAGTCAAAACAAGTAATTAAAAGGGTTCCAAATAGGTACCTTAGGCACTATAAAAAAATATATTATAAAATTTTTATTTGCATTACAAAAATAACTTTAAAATTCAAATATTTTTCTAAACGTAAACTAAACAATGTTGGCATTAAAAAAAATTAAAAATGCAGAAAAAATATTTAACTCAATATTTGAATTCATTTCATTTCATAAAAGTTTTTTGTATTCTGTTCTTAAGATGAAATCAAATGAATAAGGACATAAAAATCACTAATCAAATCGTATGTAAAACAAATACTTTTACTTGTCAATGGGTCAATGGGAATATGAGATATAAATGCCATATTAAAGATTGTGCTATATAAATAATTTAGTGCTTACATTTAACATGTAACATTTTATTTATGCAATATGACTTTGGAAATGGGCAAAATAGTCACACCAAAACATCAAATGTCAAAACAATCGGGCACAATTGCATGTTTAACATGATGAAGTTTTGTGTTTTGTGAGGTTTTGGTTTAATGGTGGGCTTTGGTTTTTCGATTGCTTATGTATCTGATATTTGGTATATGTTTTGAAGTTTGTTTATTGATTCATTTCACATAAAATATAGTAGAGTAGCTGTATCTAGATCAGTGGCGGATTAAGAGTATCGGGGGCCCTGGCGGTAAGACGAGTTGAGGCCCCCTGTAAATGGTGTTTTAGGGGAGGGGCTGGTTGGTACTGACACTGAACTTGCTCATGGGAGAATGAACAGTAAACTTGAAATGCCGTCGGGGGGCCCTACGATCATCAGTCACAGGCTCTAAATTTTTTGATGGCGGGGGTGGATGGGGGGAAGGGGAGGAGTGCCTATGAAACGCCAGCCTTGGGGCCCCAACGTCCATCCTTCCGGGAGCCCTTGTCGATAGTACTCTATCCATACGGCATACTATAGACTAGCGATCTACGGGGCCCCTAAATCAGCGGGGCCCCAGACGACCGCCTAGACCGCCTACCGTTAGATCCGCCACTGATCGAGATTCAAAATGTTGCTTACTTATTAAAATACGACAAAATGGGTTAGCTCTTTTAAATTTAATTAAAAAAATAATCGTTGTATGCTAAATGATGGTTATTATATGGAATAAAAGTATAATATTGAAAAAATTCTTCAAATCATTAATGTAAATGTATTAATTTATATTCTGGTCATTCTGGTAGTTCTGTTTTTTCGTTGATAAATCTCATGATGTTTTGTGCTTTATGTTTGGATTCGATCAATGATTAATTAACAGTTTTTTTCATATTTTTTACCCATTACCACAATTAGTAGGATTAGATTAATCCTAATCTAATCATTTATAATCTATTTTTAACAAATAATTCAAAAAATATAGAGCAACATGCAATAAATTTTAGAATAGATCCAATAATCAATTGTATCCAAATAATTTATGAAAGCTAACAATATATAGTTTAATCTACCCGGACACAAATCAAAAAGCATTCAAAAAATTGAGTAAACAAAACACGCATACCCTGGTATCATTGTTTAATATTCTTAGAGATATACAATCTGTATGAATATATTATAATGAAACAACAAATCTTTCAAAAGTATGTGACTCAAAAACCCGTTATAGGGTATCATTGCATTGCAGGAATCGGAAAAAGATGATCGTGCTGATAACTATATTGTGGCATGCTGTCTTTATCTTAGCGTTTGTGGGTATGTAATCAATTTTACCGTTGAGTTTGCAGATTAGTCTATGACTTATAGTTACGTTGATATACAGTGTATAGTACACTGTATAGAGTAACTATTTATAAGAAATTTTAGTCACACTAATTTTGTCCTATTTCGGTTACATTCGTACAACAGTAACAGTATAGATGGTCATGCTTACCATTGTATGGCTTGCGCATCGACTACTCATCGAATATCATCGCAAGTCATCGATATTAACATCATGGCGCGACGCTTTTTGGCGAATCTTGGACAATTGGCTATCATCAGAATAATGATAATCATCAGCAGAAAAAATCATAATAATGTGTTTATGTTTTTTCAGCGTTAAATAATAATAATTTGAGGAAAGTTTAACGAGTATTCAATTAAATCTTCAATTATGCTTTCTTTCTAATTCGAAGTTTCCTTTCGTGCTGTAAATGTTTACCTATCATTTCCTTGGTTATCTTAAGTAATGAACAGCCGCTCTAAAAGTTGATTAAATGACATTTTTATATAGGTATGATGATACTTTTGTTTATTTTTCTCAGTATACCTTAAAGCCATATTCAGCCATCACCACGATTTTTTACGCCTTGAATATCTAAATCTTGAAGAGGAGAACTTGACTTTAATAAACCATTAAAAAAAATCAAATAGTATATTCAACCATATTCATGTCATTCATGTAATGTTCGCTATACTATACTAGTAAGCTATTCATATTTTCCATTGATATGTTTCTGTTTTGGTAATCAGTAAAATTACACATTGCGCTAGTTTTTGACTGCTAAATTTGAAAATGTTATCATTCCTTGAAAAGTTTCTTTTATTTGGGATTTTATATTATTCTGATTATTTTTTCGTACTGTAAATTGTTCTGATTCTTTTTGTTTACCTAGCTTGTAACGTATCTGGCCATAACATATTGTTAAAGCAATTACCTAGTATGAGGTATGGTCAGTATGATAGCATCATTCAAATTCCAGAAGAATGTTTAAAATGCCTAACCTGACATGTTGTTATAATAACTTCCACAACAGCTACCTTTATTAAAACACATACATAGGACCTTCTTAACGAGCAATAATATTTGCCTGTATGATACATTATTTTTATCACGATCGCGTTTGTAATGTTTTTAGAATGAAAAGAGAAGTAAGAAAGAAGTAACTTGGGCAAAAGGGACCCATTCCTCTATTTAAGTTGCTAATTGCAGAAGTGTCGTATTGGCCAATTGTAGAAGTTTCGGCTGAAGCAAACTAGCGCGCTAGCATGACCATAGTGAGTTTTTGACCCTGAAACTAATAATTTTACTGCTACTAATTATTTTAATAGATACTATTATACTTTCATTATGATAGCATTCAATGATTATCTACTGTACAACAATAACACTTCCAATAACACTACGGTACAACAATAACACTTCCACTCTATTTTTCCTTTACATTTTAATTATTGATAGTAGTATTAACGCTATGTCAAATGGAAACAAGTATATTAGTAATTAAATAGGTCACACTTTATTAGTACTTTGAAACTGATGCAAACTTGTTGGCAAATCTATAAAATTGATTTTGCCGTTGCAGGACAATTCTCTCGTCTATTGAACGCAAAGCAGATTGAACAAAGAAGAAAAAATAACTCAGCATGGGGTACAGAGATGCAGATTTTGGGACCTAGCATGTGATATCGTTCCGAAATAACAAAGGATTGCTAAAGCGTAAGGAACGAAGCACAAGCCAGCAGAATTGAACAGAGTTAGTAGGTGGACACATACAGAAAATTGAAAATGGAAAAATATTAAATTGATTTCGTCTACCCTTTTGCATCTCTTCTGCTTCTTGCAAAGGTTGGCTCTTCTAATAGACAATGTGTGTGCCCTTACCCCCTCGTTTCTCTGCGTGATACTTTCTAGACAACCAGTGGTCACGTGGTGCTGGCAAATCCAACCAACCACACATAAGACGCTTACAGTTTTGCCGCACACTGGCGGGCCAAACCGGCAAAAGTGCCGGTAAAAAGCATTTTAGGCTAGTCCGAGAAGAGTACGATATAAAACGAATCCGATACGGTTATATCCTTCTGAGTATATTGTATGGACAATGCCATGCATTTTGGTACGGAAGTAACTGAATTGTGATTTGGTATGTGACGCTCATGAAGTGTGAAGTGTGGAGGGTTTTATGTGTGAGTGTATTCTGAGTTAAATTTTGTCGCTTTACTGATAATCCCTCACTGATACTTCAATGAGAGTTCGTGATATCCTCTGACTAATTCGCATTTTCTACATGCAGAATGTAATTTAGAGGAATTTTCATGTTTATTGTACCTAGCATGAATGTATTAAATTGAAGCATCATAAATGAATAACCTGATTTCTTCACCGATTGAAACATTTCCTTTTTTTTCTAAATATATTTGTTGTATTTTGCATACGAAGTTAATAAGGTTTTATTCAATGCCCTTGATATTATGAGACATTGAATATATAAAAGGTATTGTAATTCTTTTTTCGTAGTGTACTGTAGAAAAAGCATTCATTTTCATTTACAAGAGAAAGTTTAAGAAATTAATTAAAATTTAACTTGTTGAAATACCGCCAAATAAATCGCAAATGAAATTTTATCAATCCATGCAGAAAATTGCGAAATTTTCTAGGAATGTATTTAAATGAGACTCTCGAGAACTGAGAAATGAGACTAAGAACTGTATTTTCCAATAAAGTCGAATGTAAAGTGTCCCTCAAAACATCTTACTAATAATAATAACAAGTAATAATAAGTCCTTGCTACGGGGGGCGGTTCGTTGTAGTCTGGGACTCATGATGGGCATGTTGTTAGGTCGTGTATGTTGACCGCCCCTGGGACTACTTTTTTGTTTTTTAATGTAATAATTATACTACAACTCTCCTTCACACGTTACACACATGATCAGATATTCGGAAATTTTCACGAATATACATGTAAAGGCAAATAAAAAATTTGACAGTTTTATCAAACTAACAACTGTCAACTCATTCAAAATCGTTCTCTTCGCATGTCTAGAGATTCTTGTAATAAACTAAATACTTCATCGCCTATTGTTATAGCAAATATCCCTATGGAATATTAAGTGTAGTTCAATATTCCATAAAATTGATTAAACTACAACAAATTTACAACATTGCTTTACATTCGTAATAATTTCGGTAATAATTTTTAAACATATTCTATTGCGCTCATATTCTGATCCCTTTGAATGGATGGTATATTGCTATATTGCATGCTTTTTACATAGCTGAGGAAATATTTATAAAATATATTTATAATAATATAATATATTTTATATATTTATTTATAAAATATATATTGTATACTTATTAGAATATAGACGTTGGGCTTATTGATTTTATTGGCTACTTATTAGCGTGTATTAGCGCGGAAGGCCGGTCTCGTAGTACAGTCGTCAACTCGTACGACTTAACAACATGCCCGTCATGGGTTCAATCTCCAAATAGACCGCGCCGCCATACGTAGGACTGACTATCCTGCTATTGGGGGAATCAATTAGTCACTGGAAGCCGCCAAGCCCCCACAAGTGGATACAGGCAGGCCTTGATCGACATCGGTTGTTGAGCCAAAGAAGAAGAAGAAGAGATTAGCGCGGAAGGCACGGGTGTCAATTATTTTAAATGCTTGTACCTGCTCCATAGAGATATTTCATATTAAATTTCACTTCAATTTAGATCAGTTACTCATCAGGCACCAAAATGAAATATTTCACAAAAGGCAGAAAGGAGCGAAATGTTTTGTGAAGGGAATAGTGATCTCCAAAGCATTCAGATTTTTATATATTATGCTGGTTGTTAGATAGTTAGTGAGTTAGTTAGTCAGTTAGTTCGTGTGCTTGCAACTGTATCCTATTGAAGAGGAAGAAGTCGGACTGGCACTGACACATATAAAAGAAAGTTTTTCGCCAGCTTCCTGCTACTAAGCTTGCATATTCATTATATGTGAGTTAACACTACAACGGGTACCTCATTGTTGTTTGTTCTCAAACCTTCAGTATGACGACTGAGAGTGGGTATTGTTTATTTGTTGAAGGAGTACGCGAAGCTTACTTAGGAGTACAAGCCCCCACAAGTGGGTACAGGCAGGCCTTGATCGACATCGGTTGTTGAGCCAAAGAAGAAGAAGAAGAGATTAGCGCGGAAGGCACGGGTGTCAATTATTTTAAATGCTTGTACCTGCTCCATAGAGATATTTCATATTAAATTTCACTTCAATTTAGATCAGTTACTCATCAGGCACCAAAATGAAATATTTCACAAAAGGCAGAAAGGAGCGAAATGTTTTGTGAAGGGAATAGTGATCTCCAAAGCATTCAGATTTTTATATATTATGCTGGTTGTTAGATAGTTAGTGAGTTAGTTAGTCAGTTAGTTCGTGTGCTTGCAACTGTATCCTATTGAAGAGGAAGAAGTCGGACTGGCACTGACACATATAAAAGAAAGTTTTTCGCCAGCTTCCTGCTACTAAGCTTGCATATTCATTATATGTGAGTTAACACTACAACGGGTACCTCATTGTTGTTTGTTCTCAAACCTTCAGTATGACGACTGAGAGTGGGTATTGTTTATTTGTTGAAGGAGTACGCGAAGCTTATTAGCACAGCGTTTGGTATTTGGCAGCATAAAATAGAGCAAGAAAGACAGAATAATTATGTGTATGTTTATTTACATCCATACATAATTCACTCCACAATACAGAAAAAGGACAATTAACAGTAAAATATGTGGCTTCACCACAAAAGAAAAATTTATGATGTCAAATTCCCTACAGTCTGCAAATGCACATTTATTTGTTGTGACTCTTTATACCATTCCATTATAAACCAGTGTAAATATATTTTGAATTTAAAATGTTATTAATCAATCAATTAAAATAAAAATAATTCCAAAGTATAAAGAAATACATATCTCTTTAATACTAAACTTCCTTGCATCACAGTGTATTATTTACCAATGATTTTTTGAAGTAAGAACTTTTAAAACTAAAAAACTAAAAACTAAAATGATTCTGCATTGCATCCGTCTGATGTTTTCTGGATGATATTAATAAACTAAATTACAAAAGCATGTAACATTTCTTCACACCTCAATGAGTGTATTCTTTTGTTTGGAAATCAATCTGTCGATTGTTTTGTAACACCGTTGTATGAGTGGTTTCTCCATACTTTTTGTCAATCTATCTTATTTTATTGAGAGCTCGTACACGCTCGAAGCAATATCTTCCAACTCTCATGGGAGCTTCCCCTTTGAATGCAACTCATTCTAGTCCGGTAAGCCAGATCCAACACCTACACATTCCATTAAACTTATACGTCCATCATTCCATTTCCTTCTTCCTCTCCATGTTTACTCTGTATCGTTAGCTTGGAAGGACTGCGACCCAATCTGAGAGAGCCTTTTTCGGAAAATGGCAATCAAGTGATTGCAAAAAGTGCCGCTCCCCGAAAAAAAGCATTACTCTTTCACGGCAGCATTTGTTGCTGATGCTTTGTACCGTATCGCGAATCAAAAGAGGAGTCCGGAAATGGGAAAAGTAAAGAAAGACTGTGCACATTTTCCCTTGTTCGCGCAAGAGGATAATTTTACCCTCCAAGGCAAACGTTTTCTAGAGCTTAACATTGTGTGGCACGTGGCATGGAAATATTCACAACACAGTGCGATTAGAATCATACACATCACGAAGTATATAAATTTGTTAAAAATTTCACAAATAATGGTCCTAATTAACTTTATTATTATTTCATATGTACTACAACATTTATTTTTATTTTGAGTGAAACAAACAAACATACTACAGAGTTCTACATGCAGTGTTAGGAACTTCTACGATTTTATTTCAGTACGTTACCATGTTTTGCTATGTACAGAATAGGCTTTTTGTGTTCTCTTGAGTTACGTATCAAACAATGTCAATCAATCAATTTTGTTTATTTTTTGCTTTCTTTGCTACCAGACACGTTCAATCTAATAAAAAACCCACAGGTCGTTACTTCGATCGATTTGATTCAGGGGGAAATATAAATGCACAACAACCACAACCTTTAGATGAGATGAACGTTCACACATTCAAAACAAACATATATTGTGATGAATAAATGCTTATTACCAGTTGTCTTAATTTTTATGAAAAAAAAAACTCATGTACAGGAGTATTTTACGGTTACTGTTATCTTATTATATCATTATGCCTCGAAGGCATCAATGATGTAATCTGACTTTCGCAGTCACATTATGAATGCAAGTGAATTAATAACCAAACCGCATCAACATTCGCCAGTTAATTGTTTATTATGCTTCTCTCTCTACACAATGTTTCATTGCTTTAAAAGACGCGTAATGAGATTATTATTAGAAATAAAAACCACTTTACATTACACCAGGACCCCTGTCCCAGACGTAATTACTCTTTCTGTGTTGTATCCGAAAGTATGTTCCATTCTCTGCTCATACATTGGTAAATATAGTTGAAATAGAAAGGATGGAAAATTAAAAAGGAGGTTGAGCAAAACTCTGCCTTAATCTCTTGGTACCAAACATGTTTCATGGAACTTTTAAAACTAACATTTTTAATTTGTTTTGTGTTATGATTTTATTTAAAAAAATGCACTTACCGCAATTGATTATTCTGCTTGATGTTAGCAGTTTGGAAGATATATTCTCTTCAGATTTGAGACATGAATTAAGCTTTGATTTTGTTGTATGTACTAACTTGGGAGTCGTACATGTACTTTTTTTTATTACTTTTTATTTATGATGCTAGAAACACATACACATTTTGACCTAATTTTGCACAAACTTTTTCACTCAATAACTTTAATACTTCACTCTTTATAAGAGTCGATGTTAAGATCCACACACATTGCCTTATTTCTCTAAAGAGCTATGTTTTCTAGATACTTTCTCATACTACAATAATGCACAGCGATTAAACGTTGCATTTATTGTAATGTATGCTTAGTTACAAAGAAAAACACAAGCAAAAAACACAACTGCACATTAAATCTAGTATTTTTTACCGTCATGAAGGGAAGCGTAATCAAAGTATATTACTGTAAACTTTGAAATAAAATTTACGGATTATAACAAAATTTCAACAATCGTCGAAAAAAAATAAAATAAATAAAGTCTTGAACTAAAGGTTCACCACTGCACTTTCATCTAATTAACAACATTAGCTATTATTTTTTTAACAAGCACAGATAACACAGACACTTTGAAATAGGACGAGATCACAAACATAAGAATGCCCCATCATACATCATGTAGTACGAATACCGTCGTTATAGCTAAAATAAGTTCTATTTTGCCACACAATTTGGCATAATACCGATTTTACATTGATATAACGAGATCATTCGCTTACACTTTTCAATCAAGAAGTTTGTATTCCAGAGTTAAACGCGTTTAAAAAAGTATGTTGTTATTTTATCGACCACCGAATATCTTTTTTACTCAGCCCTACTACGATGGACAAGAAACACATCCTTGCTGCGTGAGCCTATCTACACAAATGTTGCCGCTAGACCAAATCATTTCAGCTTCATAAGCATCCTGGATGCAGGAAAATGAGAACAAATTGTGGATCTCGTGGAGCTACGGGTGGAAAAAATCAAAACAGAGCGCAATACTCTCTGAGACTGTATTGTCTCTCACACACCGAGTCACTCGTTCTCTTCGAATTTCTCTAACGAAGGGCTCTCACTTCCATTCTGCCTAAGTGTCTTCGACCCTACCCGGCTTCCCGTACAATGGCCACTTTTCTCGATTACGGCACAACCACTAAAGGACGATCTGGCGCCATTACGATAATTGTAATTGAATGAATATCACTGTGTTTATGTGCACGCTTATGGCTACCACCACCGAACATTCTTCTGCACTATGTAAGAGTGTGACATTGTATTGGTGTGTACGTGTAAAGGACGGCACGACTAAGGATTCCATATAAATAAACAGAGCTTACCGATACGCAACGCAAGAGGGGAAATAATGTAATTATATCACGAATCCTGTTGTAAGCTACGAACGAAAGGAATCAAAACAAAACTGTATACATTCCCCGTGCCGTGTGAGTGAAACGCCAAAGATGAGCGAGTGGTATAGCAAACATCGAGTGTTCGGAAGCACTGCACGAAATTTCCCCGCTTAAACTTCGCACGAATACGAGCCGAAGCTGAACAAAAAAAATGCAGCGTTCGCATGCGGCGGACTGGTAGCGTCTGGCAAAATTTCCAATATGATCAAAGCTATTTTCCCACAACACAATCACCTAAACGTACCGTCGTCATTCCACACAATCCTCTCGTCCTCAAGCAGCATTATCAAAGTATGCTAATGGTATCGTACAACAGGCGGAAAATAGGATTGAAACAGCATGATAAAAGGAGATCATAATTGCATACTTTATTTACTCTTTCACTCGTCACATTCCTTTCGCACCTCCATCGCGACCGCTGTCGAATTTTGTCTAAATTTTCCTCGCTTTGCCTCCCACGCGTACCCATTCTTCTCTCTCTCTCTCTCATTCATTCATTTAGCTCACTATCTTTGCGCTCTTTTGCTCTTAAACACACAGTTTTAGTACCAATTTTCTCTCCCCGTGCCCGTCGTCTTCTTTACCTCCGCTTATCGTACTTTCGGCTCTGTATCAACGAACGTTTTCCCACATCCTTCTTCTGGTCGAAAAGAAAATGTTGATATACTTGCTGTACAGAGTGCGCGTGCTGCTGTTTTGCACGAAGCATCTGAACGAACATAAAAAATCGACCGAGACACGCCAGACAACAGATAAACCGGAAGCAGAACGAATCGTTTCGCTTTCTGACGTATCATTGCTACTGTTATTGTTATTTTATTTCATCATTCAGCGACGGTGATGATGCTTATTTAATATCAATTTAAACTCAACCGGAAACCACCGTTACGGTGAGCATATCGTCGAAAGAGATGTTCTTCTTATACCTTCTTTTGGCACGTGTATTAATATGGCTGATTTTATTATTCGCCAAGAATGTTAAAAATTACATTGTTTCGATCATTTACTATGAACAAAGTGTAACTAGTTGATTCTAGGCACAAAATTAAAAAATGTTAAATTTCTATATTTTCGAAAAAAAGACTAATTCAACGAGAACAAATGCAGACAACTTCAATGTTATTACAGCCATATTGATTATTGCATTTTAACATTCTTCTTTGTGTTCTCCATATTTTGATTATTATTATTTTTATTGTGATTTGGCATCTAGGCCTTGAAAGAGCTGGCGCATCCATTTAATAGACCACTAGGCTGCCCCTGCGTTATTTTGCTCTCAGTTAAATATTTGCGTACATGTATGTTATTTGCATGTTAAGTTGAAAACAAATGCAAGTTGCCTCAACTTTATTGTTATAATTGAATGTCCAATGCATAAAATAGACGTATATTTTGTCATATGTCCGCTACTTGTGCTAACATAATCTAACTTCTTTGCAAATGTGTCTATGCGTATGTGATATTCCAAACACAGATTAAATATCTAGACAAGCCAAATACGTTCAACGTTTCCAAAATCTTAATGCGCAAGAGTTGCTTCTTAGCGACGATAAATTGATTTATTTTCTTCGTTCTACATAGAAAAAAGCTATCAGCTTTTATTTCGCAAGTGGATCTATTTGAGCTCAAGGATGTCCATCGTTTGGTCAGCACAAGAAAGCAGACGGAAAATAGATGCACGATGTACAGCAAACTGATCCCAAAACGAGAAATCTAAAAGTTAGCCAGAATAAATTGAATTTGCAGTGTTCTTTGACGCGATAGTTTTCTTCGTGCTTGGTACAATGTATTGCAAACGTGAAGAAATAAAGATTACATTTTTTACTCGGAGTCACTATACAATATGTGAATGCATTTGCTTGCAGATTAGTTTAAGAAATGTCTATTGAACTATTCATATGATTGTAAAATACACAATAAAAAGAAAATTTTATTTCCGTGTTTTGATTTTTTAAATTAAAAAATAAATAAATAAATAAATGTAACTCAATAAAGTCCATTATACATTTCGTCGATCGATATAAAAGTTATCCTACGTCGTAACAATCAATATTTGGTTGTATTTTTTTTAAGTTGTTGGTTTTACTTATTTTAAGGAAGGTAAAACGGTCTAACGATCTTCGCTTTCTCGGCCTTCTCAATTGCATCTATTGACCAATCTAACAAGAACAGACGGATCGTGAAAAGATAAATTTCGTTGAGTGCATTCTCCTATTATTTCTACTAAATCTCTATCGATAAAATTTATTTTCAATTCTCGTCCATTCATGGATTTAAATATATCCTTTGGTGGACACATGGACAAAACGCCATACACTGCATTCTGGCGATGCCAAGGGCTTGGGCCACTTCCATTCTTTGGACATGTTTGCGATTCAGATATTTGAAAAAGTTGAACGACAAATAAATCTACTTGAGCGCACTGTGTCATGTAGCATTCCATGTCTTTTCACATTTCGGAAGAGCTGCATTTTGGGAATTGATTCGCCATGGATTCCTTAATATGCTTACCGTCGTATAGTTTACGGAATCGTCCCCGAAGCGAATATCCCATCGGCTGATTGTGAGTTTTGTTGAACGCAAACCTCCAGTAGTTGGATCGTGAACGGGTGCAGTATGGTGAATGATTCATTCGCTTACTCTATAGAGAATAATACTTCAAATGGATGTTTCTTTACACTTTCGTAATAGACAACATTCATTGATTACATTTGACGCACTTCTGGTTTAATTAAAAGACATCTAATACATCTAATACAATGAAACATTGGTTAGTTAAAACGGGATAAAAGAGTACAAGACGACGAGTAGCGCATTGCTAGGTTGGTATTTTAAGCTCGTTTATCGCAGTTCTATGAAAACTGAAAGAGCAACAGCTTGCGCGGAATTGTTATCGATCTTACTATTATAATTTAGTATAGTTTAATCTGATTTGATTTAGATCAACTATTCATCGGGCAATTTATATCTACACCATTTTCTGAAACTATAAAGATTTTAATACTTAGATTTCTACCTGTACAATAATACATTCCGCCTAATGATGTCGCACCGTGAAGCGTGAAGCAAAAATTGATGACATTTGATGATATTCAAAGAAAAGTTCATACAAAAACAATATGTTTGAGGTTGACAGCAATAACACTAGTCACTGGAAATTTTTCGAAAGTATATAAATATTAATTCGATTTTCCTTTATTTTTTGTGTTACAAAAATTAAAATTACATCATTTTACTAACATATAAAAAGTGACATTTCATATCAATACAGTTATTAAATAAAGAATATTAGTGGCCATACACACATACTAGAGCACTGTTAAATGCCGTTAAAATAAATTACTGTATTACAGTTAAATTTATGAACAAATAAAAAAAAATTTAATACTAGATGCTGAAAAGATTACATTTTAAAACTGCAATACCTGTTTTTAACCAGAATGTGCTGCATTCACGGCTTCTGGAATCTTTACAATCGATCTATGTTGGTATCTATAGTTGCTGCAAATATAGAGTTGCTACATAAACATAAGTAAAAAACACACAAACCAAAGAAGTGAACAAGGTGTAGTGTGGGATTCGCGTTGAAATATCAATCCCCTTGCTAAAAACTAAGAACGTTTGATTTTCCTCCATTTCACTAACGTGTCGGAGCGAGTGATGTATGTACCCTACGGGTATTTACCAGTCTCACTCTGTTTAAATAAGCTTTTCAATCCATAGGTAATGCATTATTCCGTTGTGCAGTTGCGCGGCTCGGATTGTTTCTTCAATCACGGTACTAGTTTCGAATGAATCCCTGCTAACCAAGGAGCGTTGTGTGAAAGATCTATTCGAAAACAATGCATTCGTTTTCAATGATTTTGTTTATTGTTTGCGCACTAAGCCTTAACAGGTGAAACAGCACAGATGAAATGAATAGGAATGAATATATCGCTGCATGTCAAACAGTGAAAATACCTAGTCCAATGCTTTAACCTTTAAATTGTTTGTACAGTACAATTTGTAGGAAAATTGAATAAAAAACCTCATTTTTATGAGCTCAAATTTCACTTTATCTGCCCTTTTTCACTGCACGAACGGTATTATTCAAAAATAATTGCAAACAAATACCGATTTGCAGCCACCATTCTTGCAAAGAACTCAGCATGTGTCGGTGTCTACAATTTATTTCAGAACTAAAATTTGATTGTACTCTATTGAATTGAAATGATTCGCGCTTGTATTCGATAGCGACCCATAGACGCTTTTAAAAGTCATTGCAAACCGCACGCACAACATCATTTGGATTTTGTCCACATATTTCAACCAAATGATGCTTGAATTAATCCTAACGTCCTAAAGCAGTGGTCGGCAATCTTTTGAGGTAAAGGGCCAAATTTCATGAATGATCGAGAGCCGCGGACCAGTAGAATGCGGGTTTTTTTTGTGATTCATTTGTTACATTGTAAAAAATTAGAATACAAAATTACTGATTCACTATTGTTAGAAACTGGCGCTCCAACCATAAAAAATAAGAGAACAAAGTGAATTTGTTAGGTAAGCACTGAGGGTGCACCAAAAAATTAGTTTTTTTCTCTATTCTCCGTTATCTTCGCTCTAGGGTGTTTTTATCGCAATTATCCCATTTGGCGCGGTTTTCTCCCTTTTTATGCCTATGTCCATACACAAAACATCGCCTTAGCTGACAGTTTGTTGGAACCTTATAACAGTTTCCAACAACGATATTAGTGATATAGTTGTAATAGGTTATAGGCGGCAAATAGACCGTGCCGCCATACGTCCTGCTATCCTGCTATGGGTGGGGTAATCTAAAAGTCATTGAAAGACAACCCAATAAGTGGTACAAAGGCAGGCCTTGACTGACAGCGGTTGTTGAGCCAAAAAGAAGAAGAAGAAGAATGTTTAATCATTTAGGCATCGGTAATAGAGAGACAAAAGCGTGATCAGTTAAAAATAACAAGGCAAGAGCAATATTTATTCTTGAAGACCCATCCTCCCACGCTACAATAATTATTGGGAATATTCTGGGTATGATGCTAAAGCTTTTACGACTGAAAAATTATTGAAACAAACGTGCATTAAGTAGAGGATCCTGGGGCAAAATGGTAAACTTAAACATAAACATAAAATGATTACCTGAATTATTGAAAAAAAAAAATTCACGTTTATAATGAATTATAATACTTGAAAAACATCAAATACAATGTTTAAAGCCCACCATGAACTTTTTATAACCTAGAATTCCAAAATAATTGAATAAATTAGCAAATAAAATGTTTGCTCAAAACGATATAATTTGAACCGTCTTGAAAATAAGCTTTTGTAAGAATTTTACATATGATTCGAGCAAATAAGGAATGTATATCCAAGGTATATTTATGATTTACGTGAAAAATATAACCATCTAATTTAAAGTTGTATTAGCAAGAAATACTGATTTTTAAATCTAATCAATATCCAATTGTTGCACACTTACAAAAAACTCCTAATTATATTATTGCACACTTTGATCCCAATTATTGAACACTTTCCAATATGCTGAAACCGATGAAAAAGAGCCCCAAACTGGATGATTTTTCTATCGAATAGTGTTTAGGACAATGCGAAACGCTGTTACCTTTTACGTTTGTCTTTGGAAATCCGCAAAATAAGTAACGAACTTGCAACTGCTGCCGCACATTCCGAAAATCTTATTGTCTATTGAGTTCGAACATACTGATTGGTCCGTCATTCCATATTACTATAATTAAAATTTTATACGATGGTATAAAATGTCATACTAAAAGATCTTCTTGGGGCGTTCTCGTGCTACAGTCGTCAACTCATGCGACTTAACAACATGCCCGTCATGGGTTCAAGCCCCAAATGGACCGTGCCGCCATACGTAGGACTGATTATCCTGCTATGGGGTGTATTCCATAAGTCACTGAAAGCCAACCCCACAAGTGGTACAGGCAGGCCTTAACCGACAACGTTTGTTGAGGCAAAGAAGAAAGAAATAAAAATTCTTTTATTTATTTAATTGCCCACTTCTTGGTAAAACCAGGATATTGAAAAAAAATGTCATTTTAAAAATTTATGTTTAAACCTAATACAAATATGTTATAATGCTCTTGTCGCAGATGTAATTATGTCGTTTAATGAATGTATCTCATATTTTAAATATATTAAATATATTCAATTTACTACTTATTTAAAATGCTCTTTCAATTTATTTTCAACTTGTTAATTTGGCCCGGTTATAGAGTTATGCAAGATAATTTCAAGAAATTGGGTAACTTTAGGATGCGTGCAGAGCATTTTTTAAAATTCTACACCAATTCCTGGTAACTTTTAAGGGACACACGAAGAGAAATTGATTCAGAACCCATACCGATCCTGCGACTGTTCTCTAACGCATGTCGATCCTGGATTTTGACATATCTTATACTGATGAAGGAACTTACTACAATCCCATCCCAATTGAGCTTGACTTTATACCGGTCCTGGGCCAGCTTCCAAAGCTGCATCGGGCCAAGAATTGATTACGAACCCATACCAGAACTTACACTAAACCCATACCGGTTCTGGAACTGATGCTGGCCCCTTACAGATCCTGTAACAAGTACTTACCGGTACTGGAACTGATCCCAAACACATATTGGTCCTTGAATTATCGTCAATTCCGACACTTAATACCATGCCCGTTCTAGGTTCAATACTCGAATAGACCGTCGCCCTAAGCAAGGCTTGACTACCCGGCTGCGTGGTAGTTAGTAAATCCTGAAAGCCTGAATAGGCCGGTATGACCAAGTACCCCTAAAAGAAGGTTGTTTGTTACAGTAACGTTGTTGTTGAAATTTTGTCATAACATTTCCATATATTTTGTCCTATAGTAGTGACCACCTAAAGTACTACACCTATATTCTGACTTTGAGGCTTCCTGAACAGTTCCTTTGACCACTTTCTGAAAAAAAAATCAAGTAAAATTTAGGCCCGTATACAAACAAATCTAGAAAATCACTGGAAACGTAAATCTATTCCATTCTGACTGTAATTCGTATCATTCTTCTCCTTACCTTTAAAAACACCAAAAACTAAGTCGCCGTTGCGTTTTCCACAACCAAACCGTTTGTTAACTCAATAAAAAGCATCCCAGCATCCGCTGAAAAATAACGCTTTACTAGAAAAAAATTCAGCCGTTACTAGAATTTTTTATTGAGATTTTTAGTGTTTTTACATTTTGATGGCTATTACTTGTGAACCTCAGTGTAATGATGGACAAAAATAAAACTTGTTGGTACTTATAATGTAACAGTTAGCTTATACAATCAAAATTCAATAGTTGAACGCTTTTTAGTTGAACGCTCGATACATGGATGACAGTTCTATTAAAAAGCATGCGTATCAAAGTGAGTTGATAACAGGTTGGCTGATAAGTCCCCGGTCTGGCACATAGATGGCGCCGCTAGTATTAAATGCATTTTTTTTATATAGTACCAACCTTCAAATGATTCGTGTCAAAATTTGACGTCTGTGTGTCAATTAGTTTGTGAGACAGAGCGTCTTTTGTCAAGCAACTTTTGTGTTGTGTTGTTCCACCAAGACAACGCACCGTGCCACAAGTCATTGAGAACGATGGCAAAAATTCATGAATTGTCCCCTAATATCCTTTCTTATATATCAGATTTTTCCATGTTTTGTTGGAATGCAGTAATCTTCAGATCATCGTTTTAATCCAAGAACTGGCCGTCACGTAAGTTTTTTTGCTTCTTTCTTCGTACTACGCCTGAGTAAAACCACATACCATTGCTGCGAGATACCGTTTAAACTTCAAGGCATACTAGATTTTGTTATGGAACAAACCAAGATCTATTAAGGAGAACAGGTCGATGCAAAGCCCGTTGCTAGGATGCCATTTTCAGCTCGCTTTTGACAGTTTCATGAAAAAGTGTTTACAAAAAAACAGCGAATGTTTAACGTGGAAAAGTGGACGAATTTACTATTAGGAATATTATATTGGTTAATTTTTTTACGGTAAATCACTTTTGAAGAATAAAGGAGAAGTAATTGCAGTCTACTCTGATTACAGTTGTTATGGTGAATAGTTTGCCTTAGTGAGCCAACCTGTATGTATCACGGCTCTCACTGATGAGTGCACGCATCTCGCGAGATGCCGTTAGGTTCGGGCTTATGACGTGATCCCCGAAGGATCACTCTCTCTCCAGCGCGCCTCCAATTAGGATAGTGAATAAACGTTTTTATATGTGTTAACTTATTCGCGTGCATTCGTCCACCTCTTTTAAATGCATGACGACAGACCTTAACAGTGGCGACGAGAATTTGTTTTAAAAGTTTAGTGTCTGTAAAGTAAACGTCTGTGTTTTAACGTGTAACAGTGTTTAAAAAAAAAAACTCCTGTATCACGTCGAAGCGGCGCAGGATGAACAGCGGAGATGGAGCGATGGAAGTCCCGATGGATGAAGACCAGCGACGATCATCGTTAGGCCGTATCGATTACCGTGCAATGACGGCCCAACAAACCGGTGAGGTTCCTTCCGTGTACGACCCGCCGGGCCATGTTCAACCTGGATCGCGCGGCTACGTGAGTCAGCAAGGGCAGTTAACACCGAGGCCAGTGCAGCTAGGACCATCGCCATCGCAACCAGCGCCATCACAGTCAACACCATTGCCATCCGTACAAAATGGTCAGATGGGTCAACAACCTCTGGATAACGCCGTCCTGCAGCAAACCTTGCACTTGCTGCAACAGCAATTGAAGCAACAGCAACAGTTAATTTCGCAAATGTTGCAACAGCAGCAATCCGCGCCGCCAGCCCAGCTACAACCCGCACAGCAGTACCAGCCCGCCGGTCCTAGTAACCCAGAACTTATACTCGATGCTTTGGCCAATAGCATAGCAGAGTTCCGGTATGAAGCTGAATCTGGTGTTACGTTCGAAGCTTGGTTCACACGCTACGAGGACCTGTTTGCCAAAGACGCTTCGCGGCTAGGCGATGAGGCTAAGGTAAGGCTTTTAGTGCGTAAGTTGGGAACACCAGAACACGCCCGTTATATAAGCTATATTTTACCCCGCTCACCACGTGATTTATCGTTTGAGGAAACCGTCGATAAGCTGACAGCACTTTTTGGGTGTAGAGAATCTCTCCTTAGTAAGCGCTACAGATGCCTCCAGATTTGTAAAAAGCGCACGGAAGATTTGATCGCGTTCTCTTGTCGGGTAAACCGAGCATGCGTCGAGTTCCAGTTTGCAAGCATGAACGAAGAGACCTTCAAGTGCCTAATGCTGGTGTGTGGGCTCAAAGATGAGGCTGACAATGACCTGCGAACTAGACTCCTTGCGCGCATAGAGGAGCGGAACGACGTTACGCTTGAACAATTATCCGCAGAGTGTCAGCGTATTACAAGTGTGAAAGGAGACAGCGCTATGATTGCCGGAGAGACGAGTGAACGTGTTTTCGCAGTACACAGCGGAGAGAAGAGATCGCACGAGAAAGCAGCGCAGCAAACTAATTACAAGCGGTTCACGCCGTACCGTACCAAACGACCGTTCCGTGCAAAGTATGCTGTGTGTTCATCAACAAGCAAGCCAGCGAAGCCCTGTTGGTTGTGTGGTGACATGCACTGGGTGCGTGAGTGCACTTACCGTTCGCACAAGTGTCTCGACTGTGCAAGATATGGTCATCGTGAGGGACACTGCAACACAGCGAGCAGGAAGAAGCGGTTCAATGTTCGGCAACGGAATATCAACACTCGTGTAGTAACGGTCAACGTCCGAAGCATACGAGAGCGCCGCAGATTCGTGTCCATCGCTCTCAACGGAACAGCTGTTCGATTGCAGCTAGACACAGCTTCGGATATCAGTGTCATCGACCGCCGTACGTGGAGAAAAATTGGCAGCCCGCCTTTAACACCGTCATCCGTCACAGCTAAAACTGCATCGGGAGCTACACTGGTATTGGATGGTGAATTCAGCTGTGCTGTTAGTGTTGGTAGCCAGACGAGGCAGGCGACACTCAGCGTATGCGGAGCAGCAAACCTACTACTACTGGGAGCCGATTTGATTGATGTTTTCTCCCTCTGGTCGGTGCCGATGGATGCGTTCTGCAATCACGTTGCAGTAGCAGGACAGCAATCGTTCCAGCAGCTTTTTCCCAAGGTGTTTACGGGAACAGGACTCTGTACAAAGGCGAGTATAAAATTTACCTTGCGAGATAATGTTCGTCCTGTTTTTAGACCTAGCCGCCCAGTAGCTTACGCGATGGAGGAAACCGTGAGTCGTGAGCTCGACCGTCTTGAGGAGTTGAATGTCATCACTCCTGTAACTACTGCAGAATGGGCAGCTCCAGTGGTCGTCGTGCGCAAAGCCAACGGACTTGTTCGTATTTGCGGCGACTATTCGACGGGACTTAATGCTGCGTTATTCCCCCACGACTACCCGTTACCTGTACCAGAGGACATTTTTGCAAGGCTGGCAAATTGCAAGGTCTTTAGCAAAATAGACCTGTCAGATGCATTTTTGCAAGTGGAAATTGATCCAGAATACCGTCATTTCTTGACCATAAATACGCATCGAGGGCTCTATACGTACAACCGACTTCCACCTGGCATTAAGATAGCTCCTACAGCCTTTCAGCAATTGATGGACATAATGCTATCCGGTATCCAAGGCGTTTCAGTGTACTTGGATGACATCATCATCGGAGGTCCATCCGAAGCGGAGCACGACGCAACCGTAGTAGAAGTTTTGAATCGAATTCAGAACTACGGGCTCACACTGCGAGCGGAAAAATGCCACTTCAGGGTTAACCAAATTAAATATTTGGGCCACATTATCGACAGCCATGGATTACGGCCTGATGCGCAGAAGGTTGAAGCTATTCGCAAGTTACCGGAACCAACCAATTTAACCGAAGTAAGATCGTTTTTAGGGGCCATAAACTATTACGGTCAGTTTGTACCCAACATGAGAAATTTGCGCTATCCATTGGACGATTTGTTAAAGGCCGGAGTCGAATTTCGCTGGACGTCGGAATGCAGAAAAGCTTTTGAGAGCTTCAAGACGATATTGGCTTCCGATTTACTACTAACCCATTACGATCCTAAACAAGCAATCATCGTATCTGCCGACGCATCATCAGTTGGCCTCGGGGCGACAATAAGCCATAAGTATCCTGACGGATCTATTCGGGTGGTCCAGCATGCCTCGCGCGCCCTCACAGCGGCAGAAAAAGCATACAGCCAGATTGATCGCGAGGGCTTGGCCATAATTTTTGCGATAAAAAAATTTCATAAGATGATATTCGGCAGAAAGTTTTTATTACAAACAGATCATCGGCCGCTTTTGCGAATATTTGGGTCGAAAAAAGGAATCCCCAATTTTACAGCCAATCGGTTGCAACGTTTCGCTCTTACCCTACTGGCATATGATTTTGAAATAGAATACGTTCGCACCGATCAATTTGGCAACGCTGACCTTCTTTCCCGCCTGATAAACACACACGCCAAGCCAGACGAAGATTCAGTGATAGCATGTGTTACATTAGAGGCGGAAGTTAAATCATTGGTAACTAGCGCTATTCAGTATGTTCCAGTTAATTTTATCGACATAAGTAGAGAAACCAAAGCCGACAGATTATTATCCAAAGTCCTTCAATACGTTCAACATGGATGGCCAAATAATGCAGCTTATGAAGGAGAACTGTCGCGCTTCCATGACAGAAAAGATTCGCTTACAGCAATCGACGGGTGTCTCCTATTTAGAGAGAGGGTGGTAATCCCCAAAGTATTGCAACACACCTGCTTGAAACAGGTTCATCTCGGGCACCCAGGAATAAATAGGATGAAAGCCATGGCCAGAAGTTATTTTTATTGGCCATCAATGGACCATGACATTGTCGATTGGGTGAACTCGTGTCATTCATGCCAGATAGCAGCTAAGTCTCCAACTCACATCAAGTCGACCAGCTGGCCAGAAGCACCAGGTCCGTGGTACCGCATTCATGTCGACTACGCGGGACCACTCAACGGGGAATGGTACCTGGTGATTGTCGATTCGTTCTCGAAGTGGCCAGAAGTGATTCCAACGAGCAGTACAACAACAACGGCAACGATAAGTATACTGCGTAACATATTTGCTCGTTTTGGCAACCCAGTAACACTTGTGTCGGATAATGGTCCACAATTCACTAGCACAGATTTTGAATCTTTTTGTAGGCAAAATGGGGTTGAGCACATCAGGACAGCGCCGTATCACCCGCAATCCAACGGTCAGGCTGAAAGGTTTGTCGACACCTTTAAGCGCGCTTTGAGGAAGATGTCAGCCGATGGTCTCACGTTACGAGAAGCTCTGGACACCTTCTTGCAGACCTATCGGGCCACCCCGAACGCTCAGCTGAATGATTCGAAAACTCCTGCCGAGATTATGCTAGGCAGGCGTCCCAGGACCTTGCTAGAGCTGTTATTGCCGCCACGTCAAGCTTCACAATCGAGTGCTGGTCTACGAGTTCGTGAGCTGAATCCCGGTGAGTCGATCTACGCTAAGGAGTACCACCTGAACGATTGGAAATGGGTCACTGCTACGGTGGTCGATCGGCAAGGCAGATACATGTACCTGGTTCGGACTGCTGAGGGGAAGACGTTCCGTCGACACATTAATCAGCTACGTCGGCGTATCAGCGACGGTTCGTTTAAGGACACAACACGGGCCCATTCACCATTACCTTTGGATCTGTTATTCGATGCTTGGCACTTTAATCCGTCACCAGTACCTGCATCATCGGGCCAGCTAGAAGCTGATAAACCGTCCTCACCGCCAGCGCCTATGTCGTCCTGTGTTGTACCATCTAGTAATTTTAATATTGAGAGCAGCCGTCCAACACTCATCAAATGTCCACGAAGAAGAGCTACATCCCGCAGAACGGATCAAACAATCGATTCGGTACATGAACCACGTCGCTCTTCTCGCAACAGAAGACCGCCCAGTCGGTTCGATGTGTACCGAACGTTTTAAGGAGGGAGATGTTATGGTGAATAGTTTGCCTTAGTGAGCCAACCTGTATGTATCACGGCTCTCACTGATGAGTGCACGCATCTCGCGAGATGCCGTTAGGTTCGGGCTTATGACGTGATCCCCGAAGGATCACTCTCTCTCCAGCGCGCCTCCAATTAGGATAGTGAATAAACGTTTTTATATGTGTTAACTTATTCGCGTGCATTCGTCCACCTCTTTTAAATGCATGACGACAGACCTTAACAACAGTATACATCATTGCTTTCCATTCCGTGGCCACAAATCACTACCGTTTGCAACGGTCCTGCTGGAAGAACGAAAAGTGTAACAGGCATAAAAAAGCACTTTACATGTTCCAACTGGGTAACAGAAGTCCTATTTACTTTCATTTAAACACTGAGAGTAACATGAAACATCGTATCGGCACATACATGTACAATATGTATACCGTCTTCTGCTTATAACCCGGCAACGAATGATAAAAGAGATCCTTGGATTGTATCAGCCATGTAATATTCTAACTGGATTCTTATTCGTATAATATTCTAACAGGAAATGTGTTCAAAATGCTGAACAAAATTCTCATTCACACCATAGCAACGTCCATCGCTAAACATAAACAATGTTCAATTAAACTGTCAAAATTTTCCCATGTTCCTTCATCATTCTGTCAATTTACTCTAAACGCATCGACCTGTTCTCTTTCAAAGACCTTGGAACAAACTGTCGAATTGCGTGTCGATGTATTGGTGAGGAAGGACACCATAAGCCCACCTGATATATACACTCACTTTGGTTTGTATAGAAATACCGGTTTCAAGGTGTGTTTATTTAGAAGGTGAATTATTAGCGCGTTTGCTGGGCGCCATCATTGAGTATTGTTATGTCAAATCGCATACAATTTTCTATACCCCCCTCCAGCCCTTCCTGATTTTAATACCGGAGCCCCCAGTATTGTTATGTCAAGTCGTAAAATCAACACTTCACCTCCTAATATCCAAACACCGATACAAGGTGAAAAATAAAATGAAAAATTCACAAAATGTCATGGCTTCCCGTGAAAAATTTCTGATTTTTTTTGTATGGAAAAACGTGCCTATTAAAAAGCACATGTTGCGTGGATGACAAAAGTACCATAAAAAGGTTGCTTGAGATTATTATATGGCATGTAACGCTTCTGCAATGTAACGTAGAGCCTACTTTTACCAAAGTAGTACTGGTAACAAATCAGCAATCTCATAGTTTTGATTTTAATTACAGCGGATATGCCAAACATACGGCATGCGAAGGCTATTAATCTGGCCCTCGAAGAACTTTGGCAGTTATTTCAATAAAACTCAGTTATTTGATTGAAATTCAAGAACAAAGTTTTATTCTACCTCGATACATGTCAGCGAAACAATGACCTACCGCGACGATACTCGATGATCAATTGTGCCGTTTGTACGATCATCACATTACATGGCGACCGTATCCAAAATCAAACTTAACCGTAGAGTTGGCAACCAGATTTACACGCGTAAGTTGGCAACCGGCATACCCGGGTATTCCACACGTTTTGATGCAAAAAATTAACGATTTTCATAGGTAAACAATGCTTTCTATATTTTAATGCTGTAAGCAAGTAATGCCGACCATATATTCTCTTCTATTTCATTTATTCATTAAGTTTTTTTCATTTTATTATAAAAATAACGATCAAATTGAAATTTGGAATCGCTTGAATTTGACTCGAAAATAAGCACAATACGAAAAGAGGAAGAAGAGAAACGTCATTCTCCATACAAAATGTATGGAATACAAGGGTATGCTGGTTGCCAACTTACGTGGTAAAGTTAAAAAAAAATCAAAATAAAATACTTATAGGCTGTTTAAAACTACAACTTATGCACCAAAAAATCATAAATTAAAAGTTGGGAGGCTACGGAAAATTTCAGGTCAATAAAAGCAATGAATCAAAAGTTATAGCGGTTCGAAGTTGAAAAAAATACCCAGGTATCCGGTTGCCAACTTACAGGGTTTCACACTTTATCTCAAGACTGCGGGACCCCTTCCCGAATCTGTCTTAGCCAAAGCCAAGACTGCGGTATGATGCTTGAAAACGTTGATGATACCTGAATTCATCGGATGCAATGCTGAATCTGCGGCACATTTCTCAAAACACACTGGTCCGCGCCGAGGACATGCGGTCCAATATTTTTTTACACGGATAACCTTTGTGTACATCAGTGTACTGAAAACAGTGAATTATTTTTTCGTGTTTTTACCAAAAAAGATTATTTAAACAGTTCAAACTACTTTCTTAACACTTGTAAATATTTTAATTAAACAAATATGCATTCACTCATTTTATTAAATTGTCTTTTTTTGGTAAAAAAACGAAAAGGATAATTGAGTGTTTCTAATAGACTGATGTACACAAAGGTTATCCGTGTAAAAAAATATTCGACCGCATGTCCTCGGCACGGACCAGTGTGTTTCGAGAAATGTGCCGCAGATTCAGCATTGCATCCGATGAATTCAGGTATCATCAACGTTTTCAGGTATCATCAACGATTTCAAGCATCATACCGCAAT
Organism: Anopheles coluzzii; assembly: GCF_943734685.1. Classification (NCBI taxonomy): domain Eukaryota; kingdom Metazoa; phylum Arthropoda; class Insecta; order Diptera; family Culicidae; genus Anopheles; species Anopheles coluzzii. The sequence goes on along the minus strand of NC_064671.1, from coordinate 54,907,899 downwards.
CTTGGCTTTGGCTAAGACAGATTCGGGAAGGGGTCCCGCGGTCTTGAGATAAAGTGTGAAACCCTGTAAAGCTTAATACATGGCGACCGTAGCTAAAATCGAACATAGTACTTCGTGTGGTTATTAAAAGACCTAAGTTTAGAACACTTGTTCCAAAAATTCATAGAATGGCTATGATTGGTCTCCATTATAGTTTTCATTTTTGTAAATGGTCTCATTTACACCTTGATGCACCATTGATTATGGGGTAATAAGTGTTCGTGGAAATTAAAACAAAAAAAAATGGCTTTCTAACTCGGATTTTGTTTTATTCTTATGCATTACTTCCGATATGTGCTAACTTTCAAACAAATCTTGAAAAAATATTTAACCTCGTATGTTGTCTTCACACACCGATGAACATACTCTTCGGTTATGCGAGTTCCAAATAATAAGTTCAGTGATATTTCTGGTACGAGTTCCTAGACCGGTAAGGAATTAAGATCAGTTTCAGGGCAAGTATGAGATCGAGATCAATATCATGACCCGTATGGACCGTGATGGGTTCATGATTGGATAAAGGACCAGTAAGGGTTTCTGATTGGTTTCAGGATCGATATGGGTTCGCCATCTGGTCCTAGACTGGTATGGGTTCAGTATTGGTTCCAGAACCGGTTCCAGGTCCAGAACCGCGATAAGATAATGATCAGTGTCTGAATCAGTATAGAAACTGTATCGGCTTCAGCACTGAGTTTGGTATAGTATGGGTTTGGTCTTGTTTTTTGGTCTCTTAATGGGTCGTCATCAGTGCCTCATTTTAATTGAGTTTCGAAGTCAATTACTTCGGCGAACACATTAGAGAAGGGGGAACCCTTAAAATAAAACAATTAAACTAGTCATTACATTCTGTTTCCGAGATTTGCAGTTTATGCGACCCAATCTATGTAACTCCAATATTCATGTAATTCGAATTTCATGTTTTTCTGCTGAAATACTTTTGTACACTTTATCATTTATTTGATACGATTCGTGTAGAAAATTCTGATATGTATGGCTTTTAACCGAATTAAATGTTTTATCAAAAATGCAATTTATACTGCATTGGACAATTCTTGAAGCAAATTGTATTGATTTGACATTTGATCTGTCAAATTTGAAAAACCGTCTAGCTCCGAATCTGCGTTAATCGAGAAACGCGTAACTCGGGAACAGACTGTATACAAATTCTACTAAAATTGTTACGCTATTTCTTACGCTTATTCCCAAGCTATTCATACGCTGCGCATACTACCGGGTTCCAGTTCCGAACTAGTTTGCCCAGTTGGCTTATGTACTGTCAGGTATGGTTTGTCGACTGGAACTAAAACTTTTAAGGTTCCACACCCTAGCCAGTTCCAAGCTTCATTCCGAATCCGACCACACAAACACCGGTCCAGATACAGACCAATGAACAGAATCAAATCAAAAGCTGTTACGGTACCGGTATGAGTTCAGCTTCCGTTCCAGAACCGGTATAGGTTCATTAACGATTCCTGTATTGGTTTGAGTTCATTACACTGTTTTACGCATCAGCTTCTAGTGTAAACGGCTTTAATCAACAATTGCCCGAAGTTTTTTTTTTTTTTTTTTAACAGCCCAGCTGTCAAAAATAATGAAAAAAAAACTCTTGAAAAACATGTTCAAAGTGTTGAATAATGCTGTTTACATTGAAAACTGAGCCGGAAAACAGTGTATCAACACTAGGACATGTATGGGTTCATGATAGGTTAAAGGACCGGTATAGGTTCATGAATGGTTCCAGGGCAGGTATGGGTTCATCATTAGTTCCGTGACCGGTATGGGCTAATGATCGGTTTCAGGACCGATATGAGTTCATATTGGGTTCCACAATTGGTATGGGTTCAAGCTTGGTTCTGCGACATAGATGCGTTCATTATCGATTCCACGACCGTTATGGTTTCATGATCGATTCCAAGACCGGTATAAGTTCTTGATAGGTTCCAAGACCGGTATGAATTCATGATCTGTTCTAGAACAGGTATGGGCTCATTAAAAGTACCAGAACCGGTATGGGTTCATGATCGGTTCTAGGACCGGTATAGGCCCATGATGGATTCCAGGACCGTTGTCGGTTCATGATCAGTTTCATGACCGGTATGGGTTCATAATCAGTTCCAGAACCGGTATGTGTTCATTATCAACTCTAGGATAGAAATGAGTCCATGATCGGTTACAGAACTAATATGGGTTCATGATTAATTACAGGATGGATATGGATATGATGGGTTCAAGGATCGGTATGAGTTGATTTTCAGTTCCAGGACCCATATAGGATCATGAGCGGTTCGTTTATTGGTATGGGTGTAGTATCTGTTTCAGGACTGGTATAGGTTTAGTATCAGGGCCAGGATGGGTTTTGTTTTGGTTATATGTCTTTGAATGGGTTGTCATCAGTTCTATTTGAACAAATGATCCAGAAAGAAAAAAAGAAAAAAAAAATTGATCGGCATTTATCAAGTAGAAAACATAAGGATTAGCTTGTTGGTGGGTGTTTTTTTTTAATTTTAGTGGGCAAATGTAAATGTAAAATATATAAGTAGGTATGGGATAAATGTCTAACATAAAATGGGACAAAATCGTAGTACTATTTCAGTTGGTTTAGAAAAGAAAATACTATTTTCAGGGGTCTCTAAGCTACTGATATGGAGTGCTGTAGTGTGTAGTGATGATTTGATCAGATCGATCGTTCCAAATATCAAATATAAGGTATTTTTTCTAGAATTCCTTGAAAATGCATTGTTTTGCACACAAAACAGTCGGCAAAACTCTTCCGTACATATGATATTCTATCGTATAAATTCTGGAAGAATCTTTGCAACCAGTATTGAAGGCCGATCTCATTCTCTTCTATGTTCGGGAATGCATTTGTAATCATTTTAAAAATAGAGAACAGATTGAATTTGCTTTCCACCTGTGAACCATTTCAGAAAAGAAAACTCTCGACTGTAGACTTCGATTTTTCACCTAGCAGCATCTATTACCAAATGCATTGCGTGAGCATGTGGGTGAAGCGTAAATCTAGTTCAGTGGAAGGATGAGACAGCGGTTGCAGTGATAAGAGTGCACTAGAAGCAGAAAAAGAGTCAAAGGTGTAAGTGAAAAGCGTATAGCTCAATTCTCCAAGCGGGAACGTTTTATTCTGGGTAAGCTGCTTGCGATACATTTCGAATTGAAGCCTTTCTTTTTAATTTCTTAAATTGATTTAATTTTTTTGATGGAATTTCCTATCACAGCATGGGTAATGTCATTGGTTATAACCTCTTTGAAAGAAGGGGTTTTGGAATATTCTATTTCGAGCGATCGAATAGACTTTTTCCATTTTTTCAACCACTAAATTTCAATGCACTCTTGTTTCATCTGGATGGAAATTCAATATATCAATTGACAAAATGGACTCAAGGGATTGTGAACTCCTAATAATCTGATTGTAGAATTCAATGAAACTAAAAATAGTACCAACTATGTCAATGCAGTTTTGATTGCACCTTTGAAACGTGATATACGTAAATTATTTTATTTATATTAAAATTTGTGGTAGTTTTGGTAAAATATATTTTTCGTAACTTCTATACACTCATCTATTATCTTAATACCGTTAACTAAAAATATATAAATTGGCTCTTTTCAATCGCATTCACGCCAGCTTTTGACAGGTGTGATGATTTCTATAAACGGATAAGTCTTAACATGTTTAGGCTACGTAGAATCTGATGCAGATATAATAGTCAATAAAAAAATAACAACCCGTTAATTAATTTCAACAAACAATTTTTTGGTAGCAAATGCTTTTTCTTTCATTGGCAAAAAAAGATTGCAAATTCCATGTCACGATTATTTAGTGTATTTGAAAATTGAAATTTTATTAACATACTAGTTAAGGCCCGGTAAAATCTACCGGATGTCCTAAAATTTCGAATTATTTTCAAACTCTACACGTTCAGTGGCAACAACCATAACTCAAACACCTATTTGTTCTTATTTGTTCTTACAAATGTGTTAACCTTGTAACTTCCTGGACAGTTCTTACTGTACATTGCAGAGCCGTTAAATATCGACGAGGCTACTTTTGAATTTGATGTAAATCTTAAATCTTAAATAACCTTAAAAAACCAAGTCACGCAATTTTGTATTTCTGTAACTGGTGTTCAAAAATAAGATTATTTGTTACGCACGTAAAGCACCAATGAATCTTATTTACTAACATTTGATAATCATAACATAACAATGATCACGATTGGCGAGTTTTGTGGCCATTTTGATAAAACATTTCAATTCAATAGTTGCATTCATACTTATTTTCAATCGAAATGATACGCTCCATGCCTCTGTTGACACAAATGTATAATTTTTTTATTATTTTTTTTAGTTATCAGCGTGTTTTTTTGGAAAGCATAGCTAAGTAGTAACCTCTACAACGTGTTAATTGAATAATGTATTGACGCTAATACATATACAACATGTTTAGACCCAATCCCAATTAAATTTCAATTTTAATTTTCAAGCCATCAATACTCCCGCCGCTTCCTCGCTCGAAATAATGAGTATGGTTGGCATTATGAATGATTGAATTTATTGGAATATCAACCATTTCACAATTAAGCTGTTTTGTATAGTTTTCAAACATGTTTTTTTTTAATATTGCCTTGAATATCTTGAGTTATAATGGGAAGGGGTATGAGATGGGACCTCATACCGCCGGTTTAAGCCGGTCTCGTAGTACAGTCGTAAACTCGTACGACTTAACAACATGCCCGTCATGGGTTCAATCCCCAAATAGACCGCGCCGCCATACGTAGGACTGACTATCCTGCTATGGTGGGAAATCAATTAGTCACTGAAAGCCAAGCCCACAAGTGGTACAGGCAGGCCTTGACCGACATCGGTTGTTGAGCCAAAGAAGAAGAGAATCGATGCTTACAACAATTTCAATGTAAATTTTATCGGTCTTAAATTTCATGAGGGTCATTTTCAAAAACGCCATCAACATTTTATTTTATTATCCTTAAACTGGTTTTGAAGTATTAAATGGAATTGGTATTTGTGCATGAGACTATTGTTATTGTTGTGCAAAATATCAAATTTCAACAGTGAACATATTCCCTCACATAACTATTTCAACGGTGTAGTTCTAATATTCCGATCTATACTGTTATAGAAAAGAATGGTTCAACACTGTTATAGCCTTTTCAGATCAATTAACTAAATTCGCGTTTACTTGCAAACTATTTTATTTACTCTTGCCGCCGCACATCTTTCAGATTTTGCTTCTAATTTTACGTGTCCTTGATTGTAACGTGGTTGTTCTTAATCAACACCATAGTACGGTGATAGCATCACATGGTAGATATCATCATCACTCTTGATAGATACAGTCATAATCAATTCAGCCCTCTTGGGCACGCTACCGTAAGCATAGTTTCATTGTGGATCATTCTGCAGTTTATGCTTATCCGGCTAAATGCAGTGCCCACGGTTGTCTCACCTAACGCGCAGTATGTTGCAGCCATGTTGCGCAATGAACCATCTCTCCCTTTAGTGCTTTGTTCTGGAAGGACATCCTGAAATAAGTAGTTCTTCCCACCCGTGAGCAAATCGTTACAAATTCAATTTTAATTTTCAAACCATCAATACTCCCGCCGCTTCCTCGCTCAAAATAATGAGTATGGTTGGCTTTATGAATGATTGAATTAATTGGAATATCAACCATTTCACAATTAAGCTGTCTAGTATACAGGCGGTTCCCGAGGTACACGGTTAATGGGGACCGAAAACGGCCGCAAAAAACCGCGTATCTCGAATTTCCGCGTAAGTCGAATCTCGTGATTTCCAGCCAAAATATCACTAATTTTCGTGCAATTTAGCAACTTGGGGGTGGTTTTAGCCACCAAATTAATTATTTGATATGTTTCTACTGAATTGAACTAAAGTTTCAAACCTTTGAAATGGTATTTTACATTCGATCAATACGGAAATTATTTGCTATTTCACAATGGATGTGTCAAATCAGTACAATTTGTTCAAAGAACTGTCAAATTTGGAAAACCACGTATCTCCGAATCCGCGTATAAGAGATACCGTGTATCTCGGGGACCACCTGTACACATTAACCAAAGTGAGTTGATATATCGGGAGGGTTTATCTTGTGTAATTTTGACGTCCAAAAACGAATGAAGAAAACCTGATTTGACAGTTAGATCCAAAGTGTATGAAGACCAGGTGGTCTCAAAGACTGTTTTTTATGACCAAATTTGAACGTCACTTTTTGACAGCATGGGTGAAAACTTTTCCCCAAACAAGCTTTCTGAAGAATTGCCGAATACACAAACAATGGAAAACAAACAAAACCCTTTCCGTTTTAAGTACGTAGGCTGAAATTTCAGCCGTTTTTAAACAATGAATAACATTTGACAGATTTGTCGGCTTCTACGCATAAAAATAGATTCCCAACCAGACCGTCCCTCCATTGCAAAGAAGGAATACCCGGCTAAATCTCGAAAGCCTAAACAGGACTGATTGACCACGTAGGTCGTTACGTCAAAAAGAAGAAGATTATGCAGGTTTGTTTGAAAAACTTGGTCAATTAATCAATGAAGTATGAATGGTGATGTAAGCTTCATATAAAAAATACGCTTAGATTTTACAATTGAATGCATTAATTATTTAATTCTTTCCTTGGGATGCAAATGTGTCCCGCGGTCACTGAATAAACGGTTGCGCTGCAATGAAATTTGCGCGAGCTACCGCAAAATCCAAAGGTAGCTGAGAGCGATCCAAACGTAGCTGAAAACGATCCAAACGTAACTGAAAACGATTCAGACGTAGTTGATTGCGATCCATTCTCATGGATTGCGATCCATAGCAACCGGATAAAGATTCAGAGGAAAGTGAGAACAGGTGTAAGTTGGTATAATATACAGGTGGGCTTATCCCAAGGTGTACCAATTTAGAAGCCTGATTTTTATCGCTTCTGTTTCTGAATGAAGATTTTAAGAGTGTTGTGTTTATTCGTCAAGCCTCCAGAAAGCTTGTTTGAACAAAAGTTTTCACCCATCCTATCAAAAAGTGATATTCAAATTTGGTTATAAAAAACATGCTATGAGACTCTTCGTTATTTGCACTGAAATACCTTAAAAACACACAAAATATTTCTTATTATAAGCTAAACCAAATCTGAACTAATTATAATCCATTTTTGGATCAAAATAATGCCGTCGATGAGGACACCTATGTGTACTACGTATGTGTTGCTAAGAACAAAGCGAACGGTTCCTATGGAAATTCATTTCACCCATTCTGTCAAAAGGAGCTTTTTTGATTCCGAAATTAGTTGTCAATTTGTATGAGACCACCTGATCTTATATTCATATTCATATTCATATTTATTTGTCTACCTTTTGGTTACACAAATGCTTAAATAATACTTATTACCTATGTTCCTAACCTAACAAAAATTAACACGAATTATCAAAAATTTGAGAAAAAAAATTTTTTTTAGAAAATTAGAATCTAAAATTTAAAAATTAAAGATTAAAAATTAAAAATTAAGGCAGCACGGGATTATGGAGGGTTCTGATGCGGGATCGGAAAGAGGATAAGGGAAGGTTGAAATCAAACATAGAATATACACAGTTAAATCGACGAATTGCACGAAGAAGGGGGTCATTACGGCCCACTGCAGTTCGGCGGGAAGGGATCACTAGGGGAGGGCGGTTTCGAAGAACACGGTTAGGGGCGTAGAAAGGGATAGAAGAAAGAAGGGAAGGAGAATCAATATTACCAAGGAGTAATGCGGCAATAAAGGAGGATTGGGCATGGGAACGGCGGTTTTCCAATAGTTCCAGGCCAAGCTGCCGACACCTGTCCTCGTAAGGAGGTATGGGGGAGGACAATCTACCCAGGATTTTACATATAGCAAACCTGGTGAACGATCGCTGCACCCGCTCGATACGTTCCACGTGGGTTCGAGCTGTAGGGGACCAGACTACTGAGCAGTACTCCAAAATCGATCTGACCAGAGAGCAGAACAGAGTCTTCAGGCACATTGGGTCGGAGAAATCGCACGCAATTTTCTTTAGGAGACCCAATGTTTTCCGCGCCTGATTGACAACTGAGTCAATGTGGTGGCTGAAGGTGAGGCCTCTGTCAAGCAAGACACCGAGGTCTTTTACGACACAAACACGATTGACTTGTACAGAATTTAGGACGTACGAGTAAGTGATTGGAGACTGCGAACGACTAAACGAAATGACGTTACACTTATCAGGACATAATGTGAGGGAATTACTATAACACCAAGACGAAAAACGATCAAGAATATTTTGTAGGGAAATGCAATCTCTAGGAGACGAAACTGGGAGAAAGATTTTGAGGTCGTCTGCGTAGCAGAGGAAACACTCAGGAGGGAGGGTGGTACGGACATCATTAATAAAAATTATGAACAGCAAAAGACTTAGAACACTACCTTGCGGTACGCCTGCACTACATGAAAAGGGAGTCGAAAACATATCATTAAATTTAACACTGTAGGAACGATCACATAGAAAAGAACGTAACCAAGATACAAAAAGATTATTGACGTCAAATTGTGAAATTTTATTTAGAAGTAAGGAATGAGGAATACGATCAAATGCAGATTTGAAGTCAGTATAAATAGTATCAACTTGTTTAACTGACTCTAACTGGGATGATACGAAAGAGGTGAAGGACATAAGGTTAGTTGTTGTAGAACGGTTAGGAAAAAAGCCATGTTGCTGAGGGATAATAGTAGAAGAGGTGAGTTTAAACACATAGGTATGGATAATATGCTCAAATACCTTGGTTATTGCGCATTGTATTGAGATGCCACGGTAATTGGAAATGACAGACGGGTTACCTTTTTTGTGAATGGGAACTAGCCATGCTCGCTTCCACAATAAAGGGAATGAAGACGAGGACAAAGATAGGTTAAATAATTTTACCAATAGAGGGACGAATAGAAAAGGTGACTTTTTTAAAACCGAGGCTGGTATTCCATCCGGTCCAGGGGAGAAGGATGGCTTAAGTTTTTTAAGAGCTTCAGAGACTGTATTAACATTGACAATACCCTCAGCCCATGCGACGGAGTTTAAACCAGGCCATATGCCCTCAGATTCTGTCAAAGGTTGACTCTCCGGTCTAGACAGACCATTGTATTGTATTGTATTGTATTGTATTTCTTAGTTGCGAGTCCGCCTTATAATGGTTACACAAGCTTTAGTAATAATAATAATAGTAATAGGTAAAGACTAAATGTTATACAAATCGTATTCGCTCTCTAAATTGTCGTGTCGTTTCATTAAAATCAAAATGTCCTGCAAGTGCATTAAATTCGCGCATCATTACCGTAATGGGTTCATAAGATCCGTACTGCGTATTTCTAAAATTAGTTCTTAATAATTGTCGATTTCTGGTGGTTGGCCTGTTTGCATTTAAATTAATTTGTTCCAATATTTCCGGACAGTCAATATTTCCACAAAGTAGGTCAGCAATGAACAAGGCTTGCGCATTTCTTCTTCTATCAGCGAGAGTCTCTAATCCTAGCAGTAAACGACGCGAATGGTATGGTGGCAAAGTGTTACTATCACTCCACTGAAGTCGCCGTATCGCAAAACGTGTGAATTTGCGTTGGATTTTTTCCATTCTCTCTTTCCAAACTTCTGCAGATGGACACCAAACAATTGAGCAGTACTCCAATATAGGCCTTACTAATGCACAGTACAAAGTTTTCACACACACTGGATCGTTGAATTCCCTCGTCATTTTAAACAATAAACCTAGAGTTCTGTTTGCTCTCTTGATGATATCTTCATAATGCGTTCTAAAAGTCAGTTTTGTGTCAAGTAGAACACCTAGGTCACGTATTTCACTTTTCTTCTGAAGAAGCTGTCCGTTTATCCTATAGCTATGTGAGACTGGTAGACGTGCACGAGTAAAGGACAACACGACACATTTTTCAATACACAGACATAACATATTACGCTTACACCACTTATCGAATAAGTCCAGAGCCATTTGGAGGGTATTAGTGTCTTTGGAAAACGAGTATAACTTAATGTCGTCGGCATACATTAAAAATTTCACATCACGCAGGACAAAACTCACATCATTAATATATAACAGAAAAAGTAGCGGTCCAAGATTACTGCCCTGAGGCACACCTGATGTACAGTAAAACGGATTTGATACAACTTGTCCAAATTTTACACAATATAGTCGGTCTATTAAATAAGATTGAAGCCAAGTGAGAGTACTCTCGGTTAGTCCTAGTTTTTTTAGTTTTGCGAGCAGCATATCGTGTGATATGCTGTCGAAAGCTGCTTTCAGATCTGTGTACACACAGTCTGTTTGTAGACCAATATCCATGCCACTCAAACAATCCGAGACAAATTTTACCAAATTTGTGGATGTTGAACGCTTCGGCATGAATCCATGTTGTTCGTTGCAAATATAATGCCGAGATGCATTCAGCAGGATCTCATGAAAAATTATTTCACACACTTTAGCACATGAACACATTGACGTAATTCCTCTGTAGCTCTCTGCAAGGTTCGGATCGCCTTTTTTGAACAGGGGCGTCATCCAGGAAGTTTTCCAGATCCTCGGGACCGTTCCGGAAGAGAATGAGATCCGGAATAATTGTGTCATATACGGCAATAAGGTGATGACACATTTCTTTAGTACAACAGATGGAATCCCATCTGGACCAGGATTATAGTTCATTTTTAATTTAATTACTGCAGCTTCTACCATTTTGCAATTTATTTCAATTAATGGCATCTCTAACATGTCAGCAGGAGTGTTACAAGTGGCTTCGTTAATTTTTTCTTGATCAATAATGCGAGGACTGAATATATCACGAAACCGAGAAGCAAACAACTCACAAATGTCACTTTCTAACGATGCAGTGGTATCATTGTATGACAGTTCTGTAATACTTTGTCTGTTATTTCGTTTTGAGTCTATATATGACCAAAATGCTCTTGGATTTCTACGAAGGTTGTTTTGGACACGAGTAATATAATTTTCATGAAGCATTCTGTTGTATGCACGGTATCTTCTCGACGCAATACGATGTTGTTCTCGGTTTGTAACTGTGTTATGACGCTCAAAGTTTCGTAACGCTGTTTTACTTCGCCTTTTCATGTCTGCTAGAAGGCGATTACCCCAGGGTGGTTTGCGTGGTTTATTTTTTTGAGGAACTGTTTTACTTATGACATTTGTTAATGTTTCGTTAAATTTTAAGACTGCGTCGTCGATTGTGATTCCTTCACCATATAGAAAGTTCCAATTCGTATTTGCTATTTCAGTGTTAAGTGCAGTATAGTTGGCTTTAAAGAAGTTCAGTTTTCGTTGGTTGCTGTTAGAACAAGCACGCGGAGCAGAGGTTTTTTCCATTTTGACACATATGACTAGAGGTGGATGATAATTATCAGCAGGTAATAAATATGTTGTAGAGTTAGATTGTTTAACGGTCATAAGATTTGCTAAGTTGTCATCAGCTAATACAAGATCTAATATTCGTCCAGTTTGATTTCTCACATTGTTGATTTGTTTTAACAGGTACATATCAATGATATCAATTATATGATTATCACCTATAGCGCTTTGGGCAGAACCACTACTCCATTCAATTCGATTTTGGTTAAAATCGCCAAGTATTATCAGTTTATCGTTTGGTCTCATAATGTCGTGAATTTTGTCGATTGAATATGACAAGCACTGAAACGTTTCATCGCTGGCGCTGAGGTAAGGCGGAATGTAAACGCACCCTAAGAAGAGAGAGCTTCTGATGAGTTGTATTCTCACCCACACCATTTCGAGCGACCCAATCGGAACTCGGCACTCACGAGATACTATTGTTGAACGTACAGCGATCAACACGCCACCTCCTCGAGAGTAAGAGCTGTTCATTTCGTTACGATCCATGCGGTATACATTGTAATCCTTAGTGAACAATAAACTAGTTGGAACATTTTCATCTAGCCACGTTTCAGTTAAGGAAATAATTTCATAATCGTTTTCAGTAAGTGATAGTTTAAAATCATTTGTTTTAGTTTTTAGTCCTCGGACGTTTTGATAATATATTTCGGTTATATGTGTTGTTCCGGTGTCTGTGGATGTTGTTCTATCGGTTGTGGCTGTTGTAGTGGTGTTGGTGAAGAATGGGGTGTGGACCCAATTGTCGTCTGTGATTCTGTGATGGGAATTATTTGTGGAGTGTTTGGGATCGTGGGCCGCCAAACGTTTTGAAAATTTACTGTGCGTCTCTCATACTCTCGGAACACCACACCTATTGGCCAAATAGACGGGGATAATGCCTGATCTCGAAATGATTCAGGAAATCCGATTTTAAATGATATAAAAGTTACTGAGATACGATTTTTTGGTAGCAACTTGAACACTAGCACATCATTTATACCTAGTTTTTGTCGTACATATGACATTAACTCATCTTCTGTTGTATCAGGTGAGAGACGTGAGACAAACATCCAAAATCGGCGCTGTGCTGGGTAAGGTACCGTTCTCAGTGCAGTTCCTGATTGTACAATGCCTTGTTGGAGGGACAGGCGGAGGCTATGGGTTGGGGGTGAGCGGTCAACCAATCTCCGCTTAGGTGCACTTGCTAATTGATGTTCATCTGTGGTGTGATCAGTGCGTTCATGTCGTGGTGTATTTGATGAATTTACAGTGGTATATGAAGGTATTAGTGATGGTGCAGTATAAGTGGGTGTTGGTGCTAAGGACACAGCTCGTGCATCTGCTAGTTGTTGACGTAGAGACACTAATACATCGTTCTTGTGTGTTTCTAACATTGTCGAGAGTTGTTGATCGAGATGCCCTAAAACATCTTTCTTTATATCGGCTATTGCAGTGTTGATTATGGATTCAATAACTGACTTACTATCTTGACGATTTTGTTTACATTGACCGCAGAACCAGGATAGGGGTGTAGCTGAGCGTTTCAGCTCCTTGATACAGGTGTTGTTGATACCCAGACAGCCGCAATGATAAATGCCCTTACAAATACCATCACACACGTAGTGCTCTGTATTGCCAATATCGATATTACAAACAGGACACACGGCAGACATGTTGATATGGGTGAGTTTTGGCTTGTTGGCAAAATACGTAATTATAAATGCAGCCAGAACAGGTTTATATTAATGGTGATAAACAAACTGCTGTTAACACGGATCCACACACTACACAGCAACCGATCACACACAACTTAGCGAGTAATGGACTCAAAACAACCGTTTATCACAAATATAAACACGGAGCGTCAATATGAGCGTCTGCTTCCAGTGATGTCCAGTGATGGATTGATGGATGGATTGGCGAAATGCTCAGCGAATAGGGAACAGGTGTCAGCAGCATTGTCCGTAGTGACCGAACCGAGCGACATGGAAGTAGGAAGGGAAGAGGGATTACGACGCTTCTTGGCATAAGACCAAAAAAGTTTAGGATTACGGTATAACATGCATTGAAGCCTTCCAAGATACAACCTATAACTGGCCCGATTATAAATACGAAAAGCAGAAGCGGCATATTTGAAAACTCTACGATTATACTCAGAAGGAGTTGAACCGAGTTTTTTGAGGGCACGTGTCCTATCCGCCTTTAATGACCGCAATGTAGCATCATACCAAGGAAGGCGAGAGGAGGGTTTAGAACGAGGACAACATAAAGGGAGAGCTGCCTTAACAATATTACTAAATTGCTCCACCGCTACGTCCACAGTGGAGGGAGAATCTGTTCTAATTTCTAAAAAATTCCAATCAGAGTTGGTTATGATTTCCCTAAATTTTTCTAAGTTCATTTTCCGAAAATTCAACTCAGATTTGTTATCTCTAACATTATTACCATTATGCGGTAAAGGAACATTTACTACGAATTCCAGAGGTGGGTGATAATGATCTAATTTAACAATAGGGTCAATACTACAAGAAACTGGTGAACATGAATATGTCACTAACTCATTAACAAAAACTAAATCTAGTTGCCTCCGAAAAATATTTACGACCCCTGAAAGTTGACGCAGATTGAATTCAGCTAATCCGTCTATAAAGTAGGATGAGGCAGGGTTAACGGCAAGCGGTGCGAAATAATCCACATTTTGAGACCACGATAGTCCAGGTTGATTGAAATCACCACATAAGACAAACAAATCCCTATCTTTCATGCGAGATTGTATTAATGTAATTGTATTGAAGAATGAGTCTAACGTGTCAGTATTCGAGCTGAGGTTTGGAGGTAAATACACACCACCAACAAAGAGTGAATGACCGTTCAGTTTAATTTGAATCCATAAAAGTTCTAACGAGCATTGGGATACTTCAATGTGCAGCGACAAGAGCTTAGCGGAACAGGCAATGAGTACACCACCGCCGCGAGAGCAGGTACTGTTAGCGCTTGAACGATCACAACGATAGACGGTATACTTTCGGTCACAGAAGAGGGATGAAGGAATCGAATCGTCCAGCCATGTCTCAGTTAGTATTATGACATCATAGCTCGCAACTTCGAGAGAGATGCGAAGATCCGAAAGTTTGGTTTTGAGACCGCGAGTGTTTTGATAGTAAAATTTTAACGGAGATTTAGAGTGCGAGTGTGTAAGTAGTGTTGCTATTGCTGCTGTGATGATCGAGGAGGTGACGTCGAGACTGCAGTGTTGTTGGTGGAGGCAGTAATGTTGTTGTTTGTTTCCATATGAATAGATACATCAGTGTTTGTGGTGACAGGTACGTGTGTATTTGTTGGTGCTGTAGTGGTAGTGGTCAGGGGATTTGTCGACAATGTAGAAATAGGAGCATTCCTACGATCCGTGAACTCTTTGAAGACAGTTCCGATCAGCCACGATGAGCATAATAATGCTTTCTCCTTATAATCCGGCGACAAACCGACTTTAAACGAAGAGAAAGTCAGAGTGCGGAGATCGCGGTTAAGTGGCACCAGCTTAAAAACGGTGACATCCTCGATGCCGATTTGCTCCTTGACGAAAGTCTCCACTTCTAAGATTGTGGCTGTCGGGCGGCAGCGCGACAGGTACAACCAGAATTTAGGAGTTTCTGGTGGTAGGAGCAATGTGGCATGAGCTGAAGTGGCGATGGGTGCGGTGCCATTTAGAAGCGGAGAGGTGGCGACAACGGACGGCGGAGAACGGTCCATTAAACGACGTTTTGCCGGGTTGCTAAGTTCGGTGGCTGGTGTTGACGAAAGAACTGGTGCTTTGGATGTCGATGTCTTGCGTTGAATGGTGAATGTAGAAGTGTGTGAAGCAGGACGAGTATCTGTGTGTTGATCGAGTGAGGATAGCATCGTGCGTTTTAGCGATTCCGCGGCAGCATCCATACGTGTTTGGAACTCAGCTGATAGCTGAGATTTGAGATCGGTGAGTGCCGCCGTTAGCTCAGCAATCATCACTGAGTGTCCGTTGCGGCGATTCTCCGAACAATTGTGGCAAAGCCACAGAATTTGAGAATCTTCTTTGATGAGATCCTTGACTGCGGCACTACTCACACCAAGACACGAACGATGAGCCCATCGCTTGCAGAAGCCGTCGCAAGTGTAAGTAAGTTCCTCGGATGACGAAGCACGGGCGCAGGTCAAGCAGTGATCAGTCATGACGATTCAACAGGCTCACCGCGCCAAGGAGTATACACTTTATATCACTTATACAGGCTTTGAGCACTTGAGTATATGAACAGTTTATTGAGGCTTGCACAACTGATAATCAAAACACAGTGCAATGATAGAACCAGATCGGAATTTGCGAAAATAAGTGCACAAAACGGAAATAAAGCGGAGCGAAATGTGGTACGTGCTATCAGTGTGAGTGTAGGCGAAGGAATCTTCATACACTTTGGTTAGATCAATAACAAACTGGATACTTTAATGATTTCACTATGTACTCACTTCTTAGTCTATAGCCGCGTTCACACAGAGCATATTCTGCTAGAAAATATCTGTCAATTACACATTTTCACTGAGATAGCGGAAGTCGCTGGATGGATAACAAAAATATTTGCTTACAATTTTTTGACAGGCTTATAGAAATATCTTTAGTGGTTTTTGCGTGTTTCAACATATTTTTTCGATCGTACCGCAACCATAAGTGCCGCATTTTTTCCTCAAATATTGAAAGGGTTTTTTAGTAAATGTCGCACTAAAAACGATTGAGCTATTAAAATTGAATTAGCAAGAAAATATTAAATGCCAAAAATACCTAAAGTGTCCGTAATTCGAGCAGCACAGTATATGCACAGTCACTCTGATGAGTTCTTCACTTTGAGTATGATACCGGATTTGGTTCGATTGGTAGACTACTCCTTACATGCTGGCTGAACGGATTGATTAATTGTTGCCAATGTATTGCCGCGTTTTCACAAGGCATTTTCTGCTAGAAAATATCGGCCAAGCACACTTTTTCACTAACCCTCTAAATATTGCGAGGTTTCAAGTAGTATCTTCTGCTCGAATATTGTTTAAATTATTGGTAAACATCACATTACAAACATGAAATTTATTTAATTCAACGTTATTTTCCGTAATTATCACCTACCTTTTTTTCTTCAAAAGATAACCCGCTAAACATTGCAAGGTTTCGAGTAGTATTTGCTACTCGAACATTTTTACTCGAGCAAGAAACCGTTAATTTTGTTGTTAACCTGAATTATTTTGTTGAGCTACAATACTGCAATAGCTGCAATATGTAATTTTTTCATCACTTGTTTCTGGTGCAAGTGGAATTTCTGAAAATTCGTGAACAAAGGGCTTTTAACGAAGTCTACCAATTTTTCGATTTTGATGCGTCTCTAAAGTCGTTCAAAGACCACATTTGCGCCAGGATATAGTCGAGTTATGTTTGTCACGTAAGTTAAGTTTACACCTTAGAAAATCCATCAAGACTATGACTGTCCGTTGAATAAAGATTTAATATTAATGATAAAAAGATATGTGATGTGTAAGCGTATATTATCAGATTCGGCAAAGTTTTTTTTTGCGAGTTTTTTTAGTCCTGTAGCTTTATAAGCCCCATGTTAATAAGCCGCCGACGACAGTCGAGTCTGTTAAATGTCAGAACATATCGAGGAGCCAATATCGATTCTGATCACTACTTGGTTGGCTTAGTGATATGTTGTAGAATCGCTCGCCCACGCGCCAATGGGGGCGGAGAAAACACGCAGCCTCGGCTCAACACGGACTCTCTAAGGGACACTAATATCCAACAAGAATTCAAAGCCGCTTTAGACGAGTCTCTACTACCAGAAAACAGTTATGAAACTACGAGCGAGAGGTGGAATGCTCTAAAAACAAAAATAATAAACTGTGCAATAAATATACTCCCACCACGTCGTGGCAACACCAAATCTGGCTGGTTCGACGATGAGTGCAGACAAGTGACCGAACGTAAGAATACTGCATACCCAGCAATGCAGCAACGGCATAGAACGCGGGCATGCGCGTAGGAATATTCACGGTTCAGACGCGAAGAGAAACGTGTCCACCGCTCCAAGAAGCATGCTTTCGAAGAGCAAAACATGCGGGAACTCGAGCAAACCAGAGAGGCGTACGGACCGACACGAAAGTTTTAACAAGCAATAACAGGTCACCGAAACAACGTTGTACCTAAGGTAACCTGCTGTCGCAATAAGGATGGAGATCTGGTCAGTAACCAGCCAGAGGTCCTCTCGCGGTGGGCTCAGTACTTTGATGAACCGACGGAATTGCAGCTGAACTGGTGAAGAATGGAGGTGCACGACTAGAAAACGAGATTCATCAAATTGTTACTGACGTGTGGGATAGCGAATCGATGCCCTGTGATTGGAATCTCGGCATCATCTACCCCATATACAAGAAGGGAGACAGGTTGGACTGCAACAACTACAGGGGTATTACGGTGTTGAATACCGCCTATAAAATATTCTCCCTGATCCTGCAGGATCGCCTTGTCCCGCACGTCGAAGAGATAGTCGGAAACTATCAAAGAGGATTCTGAAACGGAAAATCAACCACTGATCAGATCTTCACCATGCGGCAGATCTTGGAGAAGATGGCTGAATACAGACACGACACATATCATCTCTTCATTGACTTCAAAGCCGCATATGATAGCATAGCCAGGGTAAAACTGTATGACGCTAGTTGGCTCTTTTGGAATCCCGGCCAAACTGATAAGGCTAGTTAGAATGACTATGACCATCGTCACATGCCAAGTGAGGGTGGATGGAAAACTCTCAGGACCTTTTGCTTTTGCTATAGGGCCATCCGCAACTCGAGGGTGGAGACGACGGGAATCATCTTCTATAAGTCAACCCAGATCCTGGCATACGCTGATGATATAGACATCATTGGTCTCCGGCTCTCCTATGTAGCAGAAGCCTACCAAAGAATCGAGCAGGCGGCAGAGAACCTCGGATTGCAGATAAACGAGGCAAAGACCAAACTGATGGTGGCAACATCAGCGGGCCTACCAATAAATAATCAGAATCTACGTAGGCGTGACGTGCAGATCGGTGAACTCACTTTTGAAGTCGTCCCACAATTCACCTATCTTGGGTCAAAGGTCAACAACGACAATAGCATGGAAGCTGAGTTGCGCGCAAGGATGCTGGCTGCCAACCGGTCATTCTACAGCCTGAAAAATCAGTTCACCTCAAAGAACCTGTCGCGACGGACGAAGCTGGGACTATATAGTACCTATATAGTACAGTATCGGACAGAATGATAGGACCCTAGTTTTTTCAACGCACCGTAAACTTGTTTTGCCACGTTACTTGTGTTTGTGTGTGTGTGTGTGTGTGTGTGTGTGTGTGTGTGTGTGTGCGAGTCTGTGTGTGTGTGTGCGAGTGCGCGGGTTTTTGTCTGAAGAAACGTAGCTTGACATGGTTTCATATTGCATTGAAAGCATTCTGTTTATGTGTGTTATCATGTGAAACAGCGTGCGTTCACACTTGGATAAATGCTAAAGTTTGCATCGACAGCAGCGCTTGTTCCCCGGACGAGAACGCAGGTGTGCTGTTTCATGAATGTGAATACGACACCGGTGCGAAATGAAAACGCGCACAATAGCAATGAACTCGGCATTCCCTCACAGGTGTTTCTCCAGTGCACGCCATTGAAAGGCATGCGTGCATCTTTGCGTTGAACGTTGTGTGCGCATGGGAAACTTTGTGTGTGCATTGAGCAAGCGCGCAGGTGTTCTTTTCAATGGGCGTTTTGTTTCATGAGCGCGGCAGTATTCTGTTCTGGTTTTGAATGGATACATGCTCACTCGCTTACTCATTGATTGTTTTTATCCATACGCTTTTTTGCTGCTCGACAACGATGTGATTCATCGCGTATAAAAGCAGAACGCAGGCAGTGCACGGCATCAGTCGTGTCCAAGTTTTTAACCAGTTTGTTCTTGACGGTCTAAGCAAGCAATTTTTATTACAATGGGTCGAGGTAAACATTGTACCGATTATCAGCGCCATATCATTAAGCGAATGGCGGCTGCTGGCATTAAGCGCAGAACGATCGAGTTCGTGATGGAACGATCGCGCACTTTTGTGGCGAACGCGCTTCGGACAACCGAAACGCGCAAGTCACCCGGACGTCCTCGGAAGACCACGGCGGAGGAAGACCGTAAGATTGTTAACATATCGAAGAAACATCCGTTTAGCTCGGCACCAGAGATCCGAGGCAGACTGAAATTGGCGGTGACGCCGAGAACAGTTCAGCGAAGATTGGTCAGTGCCGGGCTACTCGCGCGAGTGCCAGTCAAAGTGCCCAATTTAACACCTGCGCATAAAAACGCACGGGTGTTATTTGCAATTGAGCACATGTTCTTCGATGAAGAGGATTGGCGCAGGGTTTTGTGGTCAGACGAGTCAAAATTCAATCGACAGGGGTCGGACGGACGTAGGTTGGTTCGGCGCCCTGTTAATTGTGCTCTTGATCCGAAGTACTGCTTCAAAACTTTCAAGCATGGCGGTGGTAGTCTCATGGTGTGGGGATGCTTCTCCTACTATGGGATGGGTCCGTTGGTTCGAATCCACGGTAATTTAAATCGGTTTGGGTATCGAGATATTCTTGATACTCATTTGCTATCACACGCTAGGAAAAACCTTCCTCGGTCTTGGATGTTTATGCAAGACAACGATTCTAAGCATACTTCCGGGACTGTCCAAACTTGGCTTGCTGACAACAATGTCAAAACAATGAAGTGGCCAGCCCTTAGCCCGGATCTCAATCCCATTGAGAACCTCTGGGCAATTTTCAAGAAGAGGCTGGGTAAAAACATACCGGAAGATCTGGATCATCTCTTCGATCACATGCAAGAGGTGTGGAGCAAAATTCCACCTGAAACGATCCAGAATCTGGTGATGTCGATGCGTCAACACATGATTAATGTCATCGTGGGCGACGGCAATAAGATCAAAAACTGAGCTTATTGCATTTTTGAATAGGGATCACTGCTCGCGAGGGCGGTGGTCCTGCAAATTACAACAAAAACCTAACCCAAAACACAAAAAAACTACTGACAAATCTATCCGAAACGACCTACTTGTGAAACAAACACACACATCAATACACATTCAAACATACATACACACACACACACACACACACACACATGCACACACACACACACATACACACACACACAAACACAAACACATACAAACCACACATAAACTTGACCCAACGGGTGCATGGTGCGTTAAAAAACCAATGCCCTATCTTTCTGTCCGATACTGTACCAGTACTCACATACGCCTCTGAGATATGGACACTGTCCAAATCTGACGAAACCGTCTTAGCCGCGTTCGAGAGGAAGATGCTCAGAAGGATACTTGGCCCCGTATGTGTGGAAGGACAATGGAGGAGCCGCTATAATGACGAGCTATAGATGTACGGCGACCTCACTGTCGTACAGCGTATAAAGCTCGCCAGGCTCCGGTGGGCTGGCCAAGTTATACGCATGGAAACGGACGACCCTTTTAGGCCGTCCATAAGGACAGAGGAGGCGTGGTAGGCCCAAATTGAGGTGGCAAGATGGCGTGGAGGCGTCCGCCATTAAGGCCGAGATAACGGACTGGCAGACGAAGGCGCGAGACCGCGAGCGGTTCCGGACACTCCTGAGGCAGGCCAAGAGCGCAAAGCGGTTGTAGCGCCGGATAAGTAAGTAAGTAAGCTTCATCAGCTTCAAAAGTTGTCTCCTTATTTGGAATGAAAATACGTTATACACAAGCGCTATCTCTATAATGATTCGCTTACTACTTTGACACTAGCGAAAAGCTTCTAGACCTCCTTTTTTGTTTTCCTCCTTAAATTCCAACGCGCAATGTTTCATCCCCTTCTCACCTCTTTTGATGTTATTTGAAAACCTATAAAATGGTTTTCCTGGGTGTTTCGGACAATTATTCGTACATAATCATGCCTCACATTTCCTACGCAATTTGCATTTGGAAAAGTTGTTTACATCTAAGCAGCCTCGAGCAGAGCTCATTTTGACAGAAGTGATCGCCTCAATAGCAAATTACAGTGCTTGCGTGTGGGACACTTTTCACATATTTCGCTTAGTGAAAAATTTACTTCGAATCGAGCACACTCATCCACATCCACTCACATGGGTAGACTACAGCCGTTATCCAATATTGTAGTTAACATTTTCATCACTCAATTTTATTAATTTTTTTACGATAAAATTATGAAAGAAATCAATATTACGGCAGTAGTTCTAGCTCTCTCTTTCTCTTCTTTTCATTGGCACAACAACCGTTGTCGGTCAAGGCCTGCCTGTACCCACTAGTGAAGTGAGCTCGGCTTTCAGTGACTTATTATTACCATAGCAGGATAGTTAGTCCTACGTATGGGGGCACGGTCTATTCGGGACTTGAACTCATGACGGGCATGTTTTGTTAAGTCGTCCAAGTTGACGACTGTACCACCAGACCGGCCCGGACCGGAGTAGTTCTAGCTTCTTCTTCTTCTTCTTTGGCTCAACAACCGATGTCGGTTAAGGCCTGCCTGTACCCACTTGTGGGCTTGGCTTTCAGTGACTAATTGATTCCCCCCCATAGCAGGATAGTCAGTCCTACGTATGGCGGCGCGGTCTATTTGGGGATTGAACCCATGACGGGCATGTTGTTAAGTCGTACGAGTTTACGACTGTACTACGAGACCGGCACAACCACCGGCAGTTCTAGCTATTCATATGCAAATAGCTTCAAAAGTAAGTTTAATTTATATTATAGTTTTTTATATTATTTTATATTAGTTTTATATTAGTTTTATATATTATATTTATATTATATTTTTCTTCAAATCGCAAAAAAACGAGTGTTCAAATAGTTTTGGTAACCGCTGCTCTTATTTTTGGAGGTCGCCTCTCTTCATCTCGTCTCCCTTGACTGTTTGCAAACGTGAGTCTCATGTGCTATTTGTTTTCATTGTATTTCGTTTTCACTTTCCTTATTTTGTTTGTTTATGTCCTTTTGTACGGTTTTGATCTGGGTTATATGCAGTCTGTTTATTAACTGGACGTTTAAATGTAGAGTATGGATAACTTTAAAGATAGTCTTTAAAAATATTTGCTTTACGTTAGCTATTGTTAAGCCATTTAAACAAACCATTGAATATCAATAAACATTCTACTTAAATACATTTACAATTACAAGAAGCCCGCAAACAAGAGCATACTAGCAAATATAGTAATTTATGTTGATTTTTAAGTGAGGGTAGCGTTTTTTTAAACTTAAACAGAAAAACACCAATGATAGGAAACAAATGTTATAAAATCGCTTTAAGTCACAAGATTCATTATCAAAACGTAATTAGTTTTTCGTTGTTGTATTTCTAACCTACACTTTCTTCTCTAAACAATATTTTCCAGCCAGTGAAACAAAGTTTATGTTAACGTCACTAAGTTTTAGCCAACAGTATGCACCCATAGATTCTGACAATTGCATTCATACAAATTATAGGAAAGTTTCACCACATACTGTTAAATCGCATATCCTTTCCTGGTATGCAGAGTCCAAGCCCAATAATCAAATGACTGTAAACTTTGCCAACAAATCCTAATTGCTTGAGAAAGGTTCCTAAAACAGGAAGAATGGGTAAGATCTCTTGCATTCTACACTTCAGGAGCATAAATAGAGCTTAAGCTTGTTTTGCGGTGTATGAATGATGCTTCAATCAGTTTTACTTTTCTCTGTTTTAATGACTATGAAGACAAAGCACTCTAATAAAGCCGTTTATCTACAAACATTCTGGTCATGATGTTGTTTATACTTTAAGCAAAAAACACAAATAATATTCTTAATACTAAACATCCGTTACGGTGTGCTTCTATTAATATAATGTTCAATAAAACATATTTTCTTACTCAAAATGTTTTTCGCACAATCAAATTGAGCGTCAACATGCTCTATAAGTTTTGGATTTCTGCATACAAAAAGTCTTGCTTGCTGAACTAGCTTTACCTCAATCCAAAATGTCTATCCCAGCGATTGAAACTTTCAACGTTTCTTTAGAATTCACCAAACTCGTAACCGCTATCAGAATGATGTTTGTGGCCTCCGTGCAACTGTTCTTAGAGGTATGAGCATAAACAAACTTCGAATTTGAACTATACACCAAATCTACCAGCATAACCAAACAATCTCAAGAAATTGGTTTACGATCAATTTACTCTTAACATTTATAAAAAGAAATTTAAATTTTTAAACAAAACGTGGATACAATATTATTACAGATGAATAGAATAAATAAACGAGGTCTATTTGCAAACACTACTTATATGTACGTACGTATGTTCATCAAAAATTATTTTTAAACCACATTTTAAATTGAATATTCATTGTTGAATTGATTGAATATTATATAAGAGAAAATAGTTGTTGCTCATAATCAAGAGGTAATTTTCTACCAACGGTTTTAATAGCATCAACTTACATAAACAGTACTTGTCACAAAAGTAACGAAATTGGTTGCGGTTGTAATAGGACACTTGCTCTCACTCACTCACGACACTTGCTTGCTTGCAACAATAAATCAATTCTATCGGTAGTTTGTTTAACTAAGGAGCACTTAGTTCAATTGTCAAAAGTAAACGATAAGCAACGAATAGGTACGCCCTTTTGTTGCTGTAGCAAACGTGCGATCTCAAATCCATGGTTGGCATATCTACAAGAGAATCCATTTCAGTATACCCTTCAGCAGTGCAGTATCAGATTGAAACAGTGCTGTAATTGGTGGACAAAATTATTTTTCTTTTAAATCAATTACACAAACCGTATGGGGCAACCAAATTTCCCTAAATAAAATTAAATACTGTTTAAGCAATAGATATGTTAACAGTAAAGCAATTGAAAAACATATCAATCAAATTGGCACTTAACTGTCCAGTCTATACACTATTTGCGACGATTGTCACGAGCAGCTTCTCTGAAAGACTACTGGCTAATGATTAGTTATTCCGTGTTAACTTCAAAGTGAATTTCGTCTAAATAAATTTTACTGCGTTAGTAGATCATATAAATCTTCATTAAACCCCGATAAGAGATAACCCAATTATTTTTCTAATTGTTTAATGGTTAATTTATTTAATTTCATTATATTATTATAACAATAAATTTAATACACTATAACATCAGTATAAACATATTTGGACATGGATTTTCATAAATCGCAAGCTGGATGCAAGTGAATAGTTGCAAAATAGGTTTACTATGTTTACTCACATAACGAGTTTAATCCGTTCCAATGACTCAGCTGTCATGCAAAAATGTCATTATGAGAAAAACTATTTGCCTTGTAATTTTTATGCGAAGCAACATAATTCAGAATGCTAAAACAACACATTCTGTAACCGCAATGAATGAATCGAGTCCAAACATTAAAACTTTGCCTTTTTGAACGAATAGCAAGTATCTTTCTTCTATCCCTTTCTCTTCTATCCCGTAAGTCTTTCTTCTATCCCTTTCTACGCCCCTAACCGTGTTCTTCGAAACCGCCCTCCCCTAGTGATCCCTTCCCGCCGAACTGCAGTGGGCCGTAATGACCCCCTTCTTCGTGCAATTCGTCGATTTAACTGTGTATATTCTATGTTTGATTTCAACCTTCCCTTATCCTCTTTCCGATCCCGCATTAGAACCCTCCATAATCCCGTGCTGCCTTAATTTTAAATTTTTAAATTTTAAATTCTAATTTTCTAAAAAAAAAAATTTTCTCAAATTTTAGATAATTTGTGTTTATTTTTGTTAGGTTAGGAAATCAGGTAATAAGTATTATTTAAGTATTTGTGTAACCAAAAGGTAGACAAATAAATTTGAATATGAATATACAAAAAAGTATATTAAAAAAATGCACTGCTAAAACAATGTGGAAAGTAATTTATGGATAGAGCATTATGTTTTCCGGTTAAGACATACAGTGAACCCTCTCTTGTTTGACACCTCTACAATTTGAAAACCCTCTCTTATTTGAACATTTTGCACAGTCCCTTGATTTCCAGTACATTTTTGTTCCTCTAATTTGGAAAACCTCTGAAATCTGTGTCCCTCTTATTTGTGTATGGTGTTGCCATAGTTATTGAATGATGTATGCTCAAATTGGCAATCCTGTTCGCAGTTTCCTATAACAACAGTTAAGGCTGCATACTAAATGTTCTGTCTCTTTCTTGTTTGCATGGACCTTTCATGCACTTTCCACCTCTGTAATTTGAAAACCCCTCTTATTCGACAGTCCCATCGCCTCTCAAATAAGAGAGGGTTCATTGTAATATGTTTTTATATAAGGTTATATAACAAGTTAAATATAGCAAATATCACTGAATGACTTGATACAATCAAATAATATTGTTATACTCTTCGGAAAAAAACAGCACAATAAATGGTTCTGTAAACAAATAATAATATGGACATGAATTAATGCACATATCTCATTTTATTATAAATTTGCTTACGATAGCTACAGCCTACGTGGAGATTGTATTGCTAAATTTAATATATAAAATAAATCGATCGGGGAAGACACCTTCTTCTCATTGTTTGATGCAATTGTTTGATAAATTATACGTATGAGCGGCTAGGTCCATACGGGGAATGAACTCTGTATCGCTATGTTGTTAGTGTCAGTCAGTGGTTTTCAACCTTTGCAAACCTAGGAAGAACGAAGGATGTGATTCCCTATCTCAAGTCTATGAGCTCGAGGCGGAATTGCATATTTTTCTTTTTCAATGGATTGTTAGATATGTATACCATACGGATATTTATGTATATGTTTACTTTATGAACTTATACATATGCGTTTGAAAGCTTTTGCTTTATGGATATATTTGTATCTATGTATATATATAGCGTAGCCGTTGTATTTATCAGCACAAATGTCAATTATGACTGCAAAAAATACGTCAACCGATTTCATGTCCAATTAAAATGTGTACTTTTCATTCCATTTTTCCTTACTTAAGACATTACGAATTATGCGATACAAAGATATATCATGACTTGATTTTTTACCCGTTAATGAATTTCTCCTTCTAGACAACTTCAGTCGTTTATCGTATAAAGAACGACATAATTTATCATAGTATTAACTGTTGTTGCTGCATTGTGTGAGCAATGCTCTTAATGAGAACAACAATTCACCTTACCGATAACCTCGAAGAAGCTTCTAGCAACTACTGTACAGTGATAACTGCATACCTTCTCAGATCCGCTGCAGTCATACAACACACCATTTCGACACTGTAGGGCTCCTGTCTCTGTGCCTCCAATTTGCTTATGCCTTTCTCTTTTCGTTATCTATTTTCATCCATGCTCAGTATGCATTTGTGCACTAATTGCCGGTACACGTAGAGCGATGTAATTAGAAAATTCCTTTCGAAATGATTGATGTTGCCATTAAGAAGGACATGAAAATTTCTTTATACAGTTTATTGATCATCCGTTCCGACGAAATAGTACTTGGAATACCACATCCTACTTTGTTGGCGCACTAGTAGTATAAAGTCATAGGATGTAGTTGAGCGAGACGAAGGGAGCTAAAATTTATGTACTCATTTGTCTTTGGTTTGATTAACGGCTGCCGGATGTGATACGTTGTCCTTGAATGACTGAAAAGTTCCGGAAATGCTCGCGATAGTGTGCGTTTTTTGTTTTACCCAGATGGTACATCAGAAGCTTACTCAGGTATCCATTCTGTGGATCTTCTAAAATCTGCCTTAACTGCTGAGAATCGTAAGCGACTGTTTTACCTTGCATCAAGGCTTCTGCAGCAAAATAATCCCGAAACAAACGGTGCTCGAACCTCAGCAAATTGTTCTCAAGCACTACCAATCCTATATCAAGAAGGAAACCAAATTTCGACATGTCGATCGTTTGCTCAGGGTGAAAGGTGAGTAATGCAGCAACTTCACAATGCCCATCGTGAGCTGCTTGTTTCAACGTTTCGGCAGCCATCCGTTGTTGCCCGATGCCCATTACCTGTATGGCACGTTGGTTTGATTCATAAAACTGTTTCTCCAAATAACGTTCTAGTAGAGCACCAAAATTGGCTATTATTGTTTTGTCTTCTTCGTATATTTCAGCTAAAAGCTTTATCTGAAATGGATTTCCCACGATCCAATCAGTGTATCTAGAACGCAAGTACTGAAGTAAGTTCACGGCCGCTGAATGACTATCAAAGTTCCACCATCTGGTTAAAAAAGCAACGCACTGCGGTTCATCGAAAGGTAGTAACGACACGATTCGTGCTTGAGGTAGCGCTGCTCGTAAATGATCTGTTTCGTGAGGTCGTGTTGCGATCAATAAATTTCGCATACGAAAAGGATGTTGGAGAAACAGCTGAGATGCCTTTTCGACAGAAATTCTGTAGCGATTAATGACACTGTCATATCCGTCGACCAATACGATCAATTTCCCAGTATTTAGGATGGCATTACGAAACAGTACTTGTCCAAAACGAGTACCCGCGGCGAAAAAACACTTAGTAACGTGTTTTACCGCATCTTCTACACTGAGTGTACTGGCGTTCAATTTTGTAATTTCTTCTAGAGTTTCGGTGTAAAACTTTAAATGCATAAGACATATGACATGATCTGGCAGGGTGGTAAATAACCGATCGATGAACTTTTGCAGGAACGTAGTTTTTCCCATGCCTGGAACATTCGATAATATCACTGCCCTATTGTTAGTTAAAAGCTGATCAAATTCTGTTTCATCTACTACACTGTTATTACTAGCCAGTTTTCGAGCAAAATATTGCCCCTTAAGTTGACATTGATACTTAAAACTGTACGCTATAGGATCTACCTGATTCATTAGCAACTGAGAAATGAACTCCATGTCCAAAAGACGTAGTGCAATCTCCTCGGACAACAAATCACTTAAACGAACTTCACGATGTTGTAGTACGATTTTCTTTTCAAGCAACTTTTGACGCGATTTTTGACTCATGTCGCGAAGCTCAAACCGATCGCAATGTACATACTTGATGTTCTCAGAAAAAAACTCCTTCTGTACATCACAAGCAATGTAGATAGCTTTCAAATTGGTCAGTACATCAAACTTGTGCCATACATTTCTAATAGCTGAACGACAACACTTGTCATTAGACACGATCACTATTACCTTACGAGACATGTTTTTCAAAAACAGTGTACAGCATTCAAGTTCTTCAAAATCGTGAAAATGTGCATCAAATACTACAAACTGTTCTTGCAACGTCATCAATGCTTGTAACACTCTGGAAGCGCTCACTTCAGCATTATATGCAGCTAATACTAGCATATTATGATTTTTCGATGTAGCCAAAAACTGTTCTATAGGAGCGAGGAGGGTATTTCGTTCAAACACGTACCCTGTTGCAGGATTCGATTTTTGATACTCTTCCGATTTGAGCAACCACTTTTTACCCACAATACGAGCACGTGAATTACTGCAAATTCGTTCCCAGTCGTCGCCATTAAGAAACTGTCCCTCCGTATCTCGTATCCACCGATCCACTTGATCGAACACTGCGCGCATATACTCATCCACTTGTTCTTTTAACCCAAACACTTCCACTTTTGTTATTGCTTCCAGCTCAATAAAGTTTGGCTGGTCTGTGGCTAGTAAGAGATGGTCGAAAAAATGTATCACTTCTTCTCGTTGCACTCTGTAGTCTCTCCAATCCTTTACTGCTATGTCTTGGTTAATGGGTTTGCATAAGAACCCTGGTTCAAAGAGTAGCTTCAGCTTTCCATTGACTATTGTTCTATTAAGATCACTAATGCAAAAATCATCGCATTTCAAAATAGATCGTAGCGTTCGCTCAAGCAAAAATCTAAACTTTTTCACATACGGACAAATGTTTTCATCATCCGCAAGAAACGTTTCTCGAAACAATTGCCGTTCTATGTCAAATACGTCGCGTACAAGTAATGTATGAAATTCGTGAAATATACCATTTGGATTTATCGATATTTTTTTACGCTGAATTAACTGTTCGGCTAATTTTCGCGCAACCTCACAGATTGGCGAAATGCGATCAATTAACTGCTCAATAAAGTCAGTGCACTCAGTATTGAAGCGATAGAGCGACGATTCTTTGCCTCTGCAGCGTACGTTTAGCGTGCGAAGAAACTCGTCCGTTGCTGGTTCAACGGGATTGATTACTTTCATGACGTTTTCGTCCACCTTGAGGTTGGTGTAGATAACAATGTACTTAAGGCGTTCACCCTGGAACATTTCTTCTTGCTTCAGCCCGAGAAACGAATCAAAATATTTCGGCAAGCTATATTCGGTAGTCGTTTTCAGTAGATCATCCATAATGATGCGCTTCGATTCGTCTTGCTTATGTTTAGCCTGCACCAAGCAATACTGATCCACGTCTAGCAGATGCATTACTATATCGTCGAATTTTCCAGCCAATGCTACTTCGACACCAATCTCAAATCGATTGCCACTTGCAGCTAGGCGAGAGAAATACAACGTCGAAAGTCGAAGCTGGTTTAAGTATCCTTCAGTACCAGATCCAGGATTTTTCTTGTAACGCCGCTACGAGAAAAAAAAATGTTATTAGTGTATTAACATCACACATTACATTTTTTACTAAACAAGAAGACATTTTACCCTTTGTGTATCCATCTCAAATTTTCGTATGTCGTATTTACATTTTAAACATATTAGTAAATAATCATCAATCCGTTTACAGAAACATTGTTTGAAGTATTCTCTCTAACACAAACCTACAATGATTGTTTTAAATATTAATACAGAAGGGTATTAATCATTGTTTCAATGA
This sequence comes from Anopheles coluzzii, assembly GCF_943734685.1. Taxonomy (NCBI): domain Eukaryota; kingdom Metazoa; phylum Arthropoda; class Insecta; order Diptera; family Culicidae; genus Anopheles; species Anopheles coluzzii. The sequence goes on along the minus strand of NC_064671.1, from coordinate 54,877,566 downwards.
TAAAAACTAAATTCTCCAGTAAAGCACTGTACAAATCTTGGTCTATTCTTCACTTACAATCAAGATCGCATTATCTTCTCAAAGCGAACAACTGATGGGTTAGGAGAAAACAATGTTTACAAGGTATACACACCAAGTGTGATCAATTGCAAATCGTCAAGTTAACTGCCCTGCGGTACTGGGATGAATGACATGAGCCAATTTGGTTACTCAAAAATCAATGCCCATCGTTATCGCCAATTCTAATCGTTTTTTCTTATCTGTTTCACGTCTACTGCCAAAGTCATTGTATACTGATAAGCTCACAGACACCAAGCTACCGATAAAAATGAATTGTGTTGACCGTTTACAGGAAGTAAATTTTATTGATGTATTTGTATGCGATGTTTTTGTTTGTCAGATATTGGTTTTATTCATAAATTTCACTAAGCAATACGGCCGAAGCCGTTCTTTCTGAATAAAAAAATGTACTAAAGCATAAATATTTGAAGAACGATAACACACCTTTCCGTCATATAATACACAACTTTATGTAAAAAAATAGCATAAGTATTTATTCCTTAACATAATCAAGTCGATGATTTTGAAAGAAATGACACTTGTTCTGAATGTGTTGTGACAACAACATGTGAATTGCAAAGCAATCTTTTCAAATTCTCATTTTTTTCAAATATTATGTGTATATTCTTTTTCATATCTCTTTTTGACCTAACGATCTACGGCTTTCGAAACTTATTCAGTACTACGCAGTTGGAAAGTCAGTCCTTGCTACGGGCCGACGGCTCATATGAGATTTGAACCCGCGAAGGGAAAGTTGTAAAGTCGTTTGAGTTAACGATTGTACTACGGACCGCTTCATCATTTTAAGTGAATTACAGTCGATTGATGCATGACACAAACAGTCCTTTTGGTTACGTTCACGTAAATGACATTTACGACATATTCGTAAACGAGATAAATTAAAAACAATAGTTGTAAAATACTTATTCGAACATGTTGATTAAAAGACATATTACAGCATTTCTGATCTAAAAGAACTTAACCCAATAAAACTAGTAATAAGGTGATATACAACGTCCTAATTGAGCTACTCTTCATTAAACTTATATTGATAATGCCATATCTCATTATCACTCCTAATCCATAAATCACCAAGTTATACTAATAGCATAACATTGATCACATAAAAAACAAGTAAAAATCTTCCTTTGCAGTTTCTATCAATAACATTTTAAAATTTATGACTTCTGCAGTTTAATTTTCTCGCAAAACTGCTAGATAAATTTATTACCTTGCTTCTCTCTAAGAAACCATGCGGTGAGCCACAATCGATGACGCTAACAGTTTTGACCAAAACGATATCCATATACTTTGATGTAGGCAATAAAGACACTGTTTCTATATGACTTTTTTTCGCACAACATTCCCAAAATGCAAGCTTAAATCCAAACCGTAAAACAAACGATAAAGAAAAAAAGGTGAGATATAATTTGTATAATGTTAATAATTGAAATAATAAACATATAAGTTCTTCAAATATTTTCACACTGATTATTTCACTCAGTGAAATTGCAACATGTTTTTTTAATGTCATTAAATTTGTATCTAACATGTCATCAATATGATGTAATATTTATTAACGCGGATTTGACTGTTTCAATGTATTTTCAATACAAATTATCAAGGAACAGTGCTTCATTTGAATATATTCAGTCAGTATTAATGAATTACTCTATGCAAATAAGAAACCATCTTAATAGGATTAATTTAGAATATCCTTTAGAATAAACTAAATCAATCCAAAAGTAGTTTATTTACACATGGTAAAGTAGTAAAGCTGCGAAAACCTATTAAGCAATCGGTGATCATAAAACATTTTGCAAGATGTTGGGCAGATGTAACGAACGGTTTAACAATAACCTAAGCAAAGACTTTTATGGGAATAATTAATATCTATTCCGAAGGGTTCAAAAAGGAGCAATGTAGAAGTGTTTGGTCAGCAGAAAGCATATGTTCTTAAGAAAGTGAAAATCCAAGAGGGCTTAACTAGGTTTGTGCTTGGTTAAATATTTACAAAGCATTTTCTTCATAATTAATGCAGAAACTGAAGGCATGAGCAAACGTACTGCTATGTTTGAAATAACCGCCTTGGAATCCTTTACTTCCGTCTGTACGACTGCAAAACAGCCGTGGGCATTTAATGATAGACAGCATACGCTGCCTGGTGGAAACAACCAAAGCGTTAATTCTAAATTTGATAATGCCACAAATCTTATTTGTTTCGGCTTTTATACACACTGCATCATGAAATAGTATACAACACTCCAGTCCATTTGCAATAAACAAACAAAAATAAGATATATTTTAATTTACTAAGCAAAAATGTATTTAATATTGGTATGCTTTCGAGTGTTACGCTATTCACTTTACAGTTAATTGTATGAAGCCAACTTAAGAGACTTCAAAAATGCATTTCCTTAAGGTGTATGTTTTATTACACATTTACTTGTGGTCATTGCATGCCAATTTAAATTAGGTATGAAGCGCTAATCATGATGCTACATAGACTGTTACAGAATAAAACATATTAAACTAAATTATTGTTTTTCACTCCTCACTCTCTTTCAGAAAATAAACATTGCTGTACACACACATGACAAAAAACCTTGCACATCCATGACATTAATAATATACCATTTCAAATTTGCACAAGGCGAAACTTCTTCTTCTTTTAGATTCATTTGTACAAAATAATGCTTACCAAAAATTTAAATTGGATAGCCAAATGAGTGCATGCTCAAGGGGCATACGTGTTGGAAAGTTTCTACTTCGAAAGCATTTGGTTTCAGTTTCAAGAGCTCGCCTTGTGTCTAAATGTTTTAAAAATCCTAAATCCAACACCGTACATTTTCCCTATAAAGCCGGACCCGAAGTACTGTTTACTCTTCCCAAAGGCACAATAATTTATATCTACTTATTCCAACCCGTTTTGGCCTAATTTGCCACCACACGAGCTTGGTACCAAAAGGCTTATAAGCGCCTCGTACGGTCTGCTATGTATATTCAAACTATAAAGTTTTTAAAACACTTTCAAACCAAGTTTCACGTAATTGAAGTTATGCACTTCGTTGAGTCACTGAACAAACAAGGTGAATATAGAAAAGTGAACAAAACACCGCAAATATTTTGTCATAAGCAAAATGTTCTTCCTAAAATAACGTTACACTAATAATTCCAATTTCAATAGCAGAAAATTAATTTCCTCTCAAATTAAATTTTAATGAATGAAATCTTCGATATTTCTAACCGATTATACATTCACTTCTTTTCCTGCTCAAAGTCACTTCCGATGGCTTATTGTTTTCTAATATCCGGTATAACATATAGCATCGAAGAAAAGGTTTCTTCCCACTGTTCCCTTGTTTCACCCCTTGTTTCTTAACTGACATGTTCCTTAATATGGAATATCATGCTCATACGAACGAGCAGAACCCATCAGAAGGTTTCTCATTAGAAATATCGAAATCTTGTAGTGTTAATACAATTTTCGCTATAAGCAATGCGGCCAAAGCCGTTCTTTCTGAACAAAACAAAAATAAAAAATTCACTTGAATTTTAAACAATGCACCAACTTATTAAACATTCGTAAAATTCCTTTTCGGACATTATTTACGGTTGCAAATAGCATCCATTGTATTTTGTTTATCGACATAGTAAATTTAATTTGTCAACAAATGTTGTCGTATCGTTCTTTAAACGAATTGCATTTCAATTAGCTGCAGGCACCGCAGCCAATTGGAAATACCCCAATGCCATGATGAGCGAAACATTAGAATCAATTGAACAAATTTACAATTATGCTCGATTTTTTTTTCCTTTTGCCATTATGTTCGACCATTCTTTTCGACTGTTCTTAGATGTTCGGTACATCTAGTACATTGTTAAAACAAACACAGCTGAGAAACCTTCTTATTACAGTAATTGCGATGAGAGCTCATATGTACTAGTGGTTGTACTAATCATTATGAAACCACTGTGCTCTATTTCGCTGCTCATATGTAGTTAGTCGTTAGTCGACACTGACTTGGAATTTCCTTTTCCAGTTGCTGTTTTCTTCTAGTGCGTGTGAGTGATAGGTATCTGTTATTGATATTGTTTAATTATATCAATGATAAAGCCCAGCACAGAAACAAAGGAGTTAATTAGATTAAATTATCCCGCAGGCAGTGCTTTGATTTATAAATACCGGTGACTGGGGGATTTTCTTGCTGTATGTATTGGTGTTCTTGCTCAGTCTCTACGCTGTATTTACGTCACTATCTGCCCAGTTTACTTCCGCCAGCTCATTCCACTAAATACCCTGACGAATGTTGCATTCAGGTAATGCCCGATGCCTCAATGCCTTCATTGAAGTGAACCGCAATGCGGTCTTCAATTATTAATATTATTGATAATTATGTGCACCGATAAGACGGCCGGAATCGGTCTAATGCTTCTAATACCCTCCAGGGGAAAGTTTGAGCGCAGTATGATAGAGAGAGCACAGCCCGTATGATCTGTTTTGTTGTGATGTCCATCGAACGTCTCTGTTACTCAACCGTTGTTAACCTAACCAGCAATTCACCAGCACAGTCGCATCGTGGAATAATGCAAGTAGAATACACCGGAAATGCAGCTTACGGTTTCTTGACAAGCAGGAGGTTCCTTTTGCATCGTAATTTTGCATCTGGAAAGACGTTATATTCGTACGGTGACATCGTTTTTGACAAGCTTACTAATTAGTTTGCATTCCGTATTTGCTATCTCTTTCGTTTCACCGCCATTCTTTTCTAATCAGCTTCCTTAGAAAAGCAAACCAATCACTAATTGTCATAAATGTCCTCACTACTTCTAATAAAAAATAAAACAAACATTGTGTTTGTTAGCTTTGTTTTCTATGCGGTAAACGGACATTTATGTTTTTTATTCTCTGGCAAGGTTTTATCAATTTTTCAAAAAGCGCATTGTTTTAAAATGGGCAAAAGCATTTCATATATAAAGTTAATTAATCAAAAATTGATACAATATAATCCGTATTTTCAAGGCAACATATAAAATATGCCATCGCGCAATACTCGCGCAACACACAAATTTACCACACCTGTACGTACAGCTGTATCTCTGTTTGCAACGTGATTCTAGAATGAACGAAACAGGTTCTACGTCAAGAGTGATTCACTTTAGCTTATAAATCATTATAACGATCTAATAAAACAATTGCTCATGACACGATTTGCTCTTATAGTGCGTATTTACAATATATTTCAAGGTAAACTCATAAAATGTTTATGGTTTAAGCATTCAAATCAAATGGTCATCATTGATGTAATAAATTTGAACTTTTTAAAAAATCTATACCAAAGTGTCTAACGAAAGTAAAATCAACCATTTTGTTATTGGTATAACAACCTTCGTGGTCATGCAGATGTTACAACATTTTGCGATTCATCACAATACCGCGGGACACTTTCCCGAGCATATAGACATATAGCGAAATTCGTGGCGGAATTTCACGCTGGTTTTCGATGAAATATGATGAGTTTTCGATGAATTGCAATGACGAATTTCACATCGCGTATATTGTAGTGGCTGAATTCTCCCGGCTGAATTCAGAGAGGCAGGTTCTCTTTTGTTTATACACATAAACAAAAAAAATAGTGTAAGTTTAACTTTTAGAGTTCGGCTTTATTAACATACTTACAAAGGACACTCTGGCTTTTTAACAAACTGGATAATTCGACTGTTCTTAATGAAGTAGAAATTTCGCGCAAGAAATTTACCTCTGTTTACAAAATAGAGCTACTTTTGATTATTTTACGGAGCGAAATATCGGTTTACGTCTATTTACATAGTAGGACTAGCCAATGGTTCCGTGATACAATCGTCACCTCGCACGACTTAACAACATGCGCTTCGTGGGGTCAAGTCTAGAATGTACCGTCCCCCAATGTAAGTGCGCCATGAGTCATGACAAGCCGAACGCGATGTGCGAGTGCTTAAGTAAAATCTGACTGACATGCTGGGCATAAAGGGTTTTCCATTCCAATTAACAACTGTCCACTGTCTACTAGCAATCTTTGATTTGAAAAACACGATTGTCTACCACTTACAAACAAGTCAAGCCGTTTTTGGTACACTGTCCATTTCAATTTAACAATTGTCGTCTTCGAAAACACACGTCAGATGTGGCACGGTTTGTTTTGGGTTTGGCTGGAACGTGTATCACTTGTAGTTGGGACAGCTGGGCAACATGGACATGTTAGGCATTTTATGTATACTTTAATCTTTCAACACAATGCAGAAATTTTGACATTTATCGGTGCTTTTACTTGTAGCCAGTGAAAAAAAAAAATTACAACATCCCAAAATAACCTAAAAACTGTAACGATCCAAGAATAACTAAAACCAAATGATAAAACTGCTTAACATGTCCAAATTGCTCAGCTTTCCCATATTCTGATATTCAATCAAGACCTGTTTACAACATGGTTCAATTCTTACAGACAAGTGATACACGTTCCAGCCAAACCCGTGCCGCATCTGACGTGTGTTTTTGAAGACGACAATTGTGAAATTGAAATGGACAGTGTACCAAAAACGGCTTGACTTGTTTGTAAGTGGTAGACAATCGTGTTTTTCAAATCGAGGATTGCTAGTTGACTGTGGACAGTTGTTAATTGAAATGGAAAACCCTGTAATGCCGGTGCAAGCATAATCATGATTTTTCTGGCTGTTCTGGGAACTTCTTCTTCTTCTTTGGCACAACAACCGCTGTCGGTTAAGGCCTGCCTGTACCCCCACTAGTGAAGTGAGCTTGGCTTTCAGTGACTTATTATTACCATAGCAGGATAGTCAGTCCTACGTATGGGGACGCGGTCTATTCGGGACTTGAACCCATGACGGGCATGTTGTTACGTCGTACGAGTTGACCACTGTACTACCAGGCTGGCCCATGGCTGTGAACAGTGCTGCTAAAATTCATATCCCGTTTTTATTAGAAAATACTAACCGATATTTTCTTGTAAGTGAAAACCAATGAAATTGTTGCTATGAAGTATACAAGAAACCATGTAAAAAACCGGGCATCATTGGACCAATATTTTTGTAAACTGTCATTCAAAAAATCATCTTAGAGCAGCGGTCGGCAAAGTCCGACCCGCGGGCCAAATGCGGCCCGCCCCAACATTCAATCCGGCCCGCGAAAGGATTTGACTGATTTTGAAAGATGGGAAGAAACGATTCGTACACAAATTACTGAAGATCTTTTAGTATACCATATTAAACCATATCACCGTAACTTTTGCATGAAAAAATATGCCTTTTTTGACTGGCTGTAGAAAAAATGCTAGGAAAGATAATTTCTTTACATTTACATCTGTTGAAAGGGAATTATTTCAGATTACTTGAACAAATAAGTTAAAGACTTTGCGAATTGCCTTTCGTCAGTTATTAGGAATTTGTGCCATGGTGGACGAAGACATGCATGATTTAAGTTCTATGTTCGATTTTCATCAATTCCTCCTAAGTTTTCGCAACAAAATTGTTAGAGTATAGTTTTTGCATCACGTTGGTGTAGAAAAAAATCGATGGAACACAGGTGACAGATGTTGGACCAGTTTGCGGACTAGGGTGTTGTATCGAAATTCTGTTGAAATTCACCTGAAATGATTGCATTGAGTTTTCGCGTAATTGTTTGCCACTGCGAAGCCAGTGGATGCGATTTCTAATTCCTGATCTGTTTTTTCATGTTTCTCAGGTATTATTTTACTGTTTGGTGGGTTGCATCAATATCCCGGTCCAGCTAACGCAGTAATGTAGCCACTTATCCCTCTGTCTTCATTTCAGAGGGAATTTTGAAACCTCAAAAATGAACCTGGACTTTCTTTCGATGCTTTGATTGTTGCCTAATAGTGCCAAGATGTTGCCGACACAAACTTCCGCACGGAGTCCATTTTGGACGCAACGGGGTGCCATTCTCTGATCGCGCACGCTTTTGATTCACTTTTTTGGCCATCATTGTTAGAATTCGACTGATAGAGGTGTCAAATTTTGTCTGCTAAATAATGGGATACTACTACTCAAAGTGCAATTAACGTTTTGTTAGTGCGGGTTAAGATAAACCCATGAAAAATCGACAATTTTTGTCCTTTTTTTTAATGCAACCGTTATGTAATATTAACATTATTTTAACACCACAATAAGACTATCGAAATGAAGGTCGCATACGAAATATTATGATTTATATGTTTGCATATTAAAAAAAATTAAGTAGGTATTATCAATTTTGAACCATACTTGGATGACACAATTATAGGAAAACAGCAATAATACCAATCGCATTACTTGATATCTTTAACCAATTATTTTGTTTCTAAAATTATATAATGTAATAATTAAATCACAATAATAAAAAAAAACCGCATTCTCCTGGCCCGTGCCTCAAAAGTTTGCCGACCGCTGTCTTAGAGAATTGAAACTGTCAAGGTTCAGTGCCTCAGGAAGGTATGCAACTCAGGAAGACATGCATATGCAACTCATGAAGTTAGGAAGACATTTATCTTGAAAATACATAACATGTATGGTATATGACGGAACCGTCCAAATGTTCATCTTAAAGAAACAATTCATCTGGAAGAAACTACATCTTAGAAAGATAAAAAAAAATTATCAAGGGCGTTAAAAGAAGTATTTGTGGAGCAGTGGATGTTTTTAGGCCGTCCACAAGGACAGAGGAGGCGTGCTAGGCCCAAACTGAGGTGGCAAGAAGGCGTAGAGGCGTCCACCATTTATGCCGGGATAACTGACTGGCAGACGGAGGCGCGAGACCGTGAGCGGTTTCGGACACCCCTAAGGCAGGCCAAGACCGCGAAGCGGTTGTCGCGCCGAATAAGTAAGTAAGCCAACAGATAAGTGGCATATAGTGACTTAGGATAATTGTTGACTATTTATTATAGCTGATTGATTTTTGAAAGATTGCTTCAAGTGAAAGATATTTTGACTGTTTTATTTAACCATAAAAAATGAAATTTCAAAAAACATCCCACTGGTCTCTGCTTGCTATTCTCCATTGTTCCATACATAAACAATATTGAAATATCTTCACAATAAATAAAGCAACAACACCCCACAGAAGGATCAGTAGGATTTTCGATGAACCTTTACAGTTAAGAATGAATGAAGACCAAACCAGTTGGAAAATGTTAAAAGGAATGCAACAATCGAATAAATTGACTAAAATTATCCGGTCAATTACACAAATCAAATCGACCTCTCCTTATTTTCTGCGATTTGTCTGTGTGCTTTGTACAACAGACTTCTAAAGGCCGGTAGTTCGTCTGAAGGAGTTTTTTTATCAACAATTTGAAGAGTCAACTAACGAGCTTGAGATGGATTCTGAAGTTTTTGAAAATAAAAAAATTTACCAATCTGCATGTTGGCAGTGCAAGCAAAGATTTTGTATTTTACCATAGCCAGGATAGATAAAAGGTTCGAGAAAAATCAATGCATTCTATGTAAGCATCAGCTCTAAACATTAGTATTTTTATTTAAACCAACTACAATACGTATTCTACAAACATTCCAAATCATAAAATGGTAGACTACACTGTTTTGATATGAATGATTATTTGTTTACGTGCGAGCGCTGTTAAATAATGGTGGAGCGTATAATTCAATTAGTAACAAACAATACTAATTTGTATAACAAATTTGGACGGAAACAGATGTAAAGCTGCAGTTTTATTATCAAATGTATGTATATTCTGATACCGATGTATTTTCAAAATAGTGAAGATAATTCAATAATTCAAAAATGCAGTTTTTCTTTTACACCAAACACATTTGTTAGTGACACCGCTCTGATTTTTATGAATTCACAGGACAATCAAAAATACGACGATAGACACAATAACAGCTATAGCCAGCTCAAGAAAAAAAATTTATCCCCAAAATTCTTTAGCATGTGGTTCTCTAGTCAAGCCAAAGTTTCTAGACAAATATTCTTGCTCTGAGCTTAAAAGAAAATTGTCTGCCAATGAAAAGATGTTCATGTTCTGCACAACGCTTTCACTACATGCTGGGAATCCGGTTGTACCGATATAATTATGATAAACTTGACAATCATTCAATGTACTTAATTTTCTAAACCGATTCCAAGACAGGCAAAATCCTTTGCAGAATCATACACTATCCACCTAACGGCCACAAGCTGAAGAAGCTTTTAGCTATAATTAAGATTAATTAAAACGACCATCCAAAGAAAGATGCAGATGTAGTGAAAGATGTTATCTTCAAAAGGAATACATTGCAGAAAGTTAAACTGAGGAAGATAGTTCGGGATATATAACCTAATATCTGAATGATATCTAAACGGTATTTCACTGCACTTTCAATGCATACTGAATCTTTTTTATTTCAATAAATGGCTAAACGGGATTATATACGGGTCACGGTAACAGAATGAATAAAATGCATTGTAAAGGCGATTATATTCGATATTAAATATATATTCACATAAAGGAATTTGTATTCGATAATAACGTATCCACTCACGTGGAAGGTAGTTATCGAAGCCTTCGTTATATACTGTTTCAAAGTTGTATAAATAGCTGTTAACTTTATTTTAATTCAGATATATCTAGTAGAACTACTTATCTTAAGACATACTTACTTGATCAATAAAATATAATCAGAAAACAAATACATATTAATAAATATATTAAAAACATAACTGATATAAATCGAATTTAACCCATATTGGGAAATATTTGTTAGATACATGCTCTTTTTTTAATGAATCGATATTTAGCACTTTCACCCCATTAATTTCACGCCGTAGTAGACATTTATTCAGACTTTTTTAGATTTTTTTTTAATCATAGCTTAAAAATATCTTCATAAATGCTTTTGAATACTTAGCGTAATATTCCGCTTCTTTCTTAAATGTTACTCTTCATCAAATTAGACAATTTCATCGATGTAGATGGGCAAACTTTCTAACAAAATTGCTTAAAGAATGAATTTAGACACTTGTTGGGATTTATCATCTTATAACAACTATTAGACAATTATGAGACAGGTTTATGACAGTAAGTCTAATAAGGCTTATTAGATACTTTTTAGACGACTATTAGACAAGAAGTCTAATAAATCTTATTAGACACCAAAAAGACAACAATTCGACGAGTCGTCTAGTTACACATGAGCTGTCAATTAAGAGACAGTTATTGGGATCCGTTGCCTTTTTATTTCGATTTTGGCTGGTAGGGGTGCGCAATCCATTCTCATCATTGAGGCCGTTTCTCCATTGCAACGTTAGTTTAGGATATTTAGTTAGTTTCAATTTTCTAAATATGTAAGTAAAAAACTCTTGTTCTTTCGTCTAGCGACTTATTAATATCACTATTAATATGTGATATTAATAAGTCGTTAGACTAGAGAACAAGATTTTTTTACTTACATTCTTAGAAAATTGAAACTAAGTAAATATACTAAACTGTATTTTCTATACAAAGTAAAAATGTAATTTTGGTATAGAACTGTCTGAGAGAGAAACCTTTTAACTTAAAAAATAGATAACCGCTATTATGAAATTTGAATAAACACAAATACAACAATTACAAACAAGTATAAAATATCCAGTGAAACAAATGACTTAACAAGTCCTAGGTAAAACATGCTGTAAATCAAGATATGAAATGACAAATGATTATGAGTCATCGTGCAAAATGACTTAGAATAAGAAGTACAAATTGATTTTACTGCTTACCAGCTAATATCGCAAGTATCATGCAGTTTGAACTAACGTCATTTATCAATGTGGTTCAAATAATATTTGAGATGCAATCTCTGTTTAGACAGACATGTTGCTGTTATAAAATGATAGCGCTTGCGTGCATCGGTGACAGTCGTCGATATGCGATTACGTAGGTCAGTTTTCCGACATCAGACACGCATTATTCAAGCGAGAAAGTCTGTCTTAGCGAGGGAAGAATATAGATTTCTGGAAATAATAAGAACATCGTAGGAACGACGAGACCTTATGTTGAGTAATGCAGTGCTCTCCAACCTTTTTAGGATCACGGACTGCATAGCATTGCATATACAATTTCCTCGGCCATATTGAAGACATATATTTCGTACACTTTTTTCAAAGCTGCTTGATTGGTTTTGGAAGCAGTCTCTGTCCATTAGCTAGTCATATAGCTCTGCAAAATAACAACTAGTATCCTTACCTTATGTCATAAACATATAATCCGTGGTTCTATAAATTTCTTGGGAGCTGTCTGACATATGTTGCATTTTTGGTTACTCTGTAAGGGCCACAAGTCTGCTAGCAGCGATGGGTATAGTATAAAGGATGAACTCTTCCACATGGAGTCGGAAATGCACATGTAGTCATACTTGTTCGAACCTCGCAGAGTTCGGACGCAAGGACACAATACACTCTCCTTCTACTCTTCGATATCGCCTTGAAAAGTGTTATATGAAACGTGAGGACATATAACGACACAAGTGGTAGGCTTCTCTACCAGTCTCTCAAATTTCTTGGCTACACGAGTAACATTGATGTCGTAAAAACGACAGCGAAAGTATAAGGTGTACACTTCAAGACGAAACAGCAATAATTGGACTGACGGTCAATGCAATCAAGAAGAAATACCTGCTTCCATGTGGTTCAGTCAGCAATAAGGCACAACTGGGATGCAGTATATTAGTTGACGGCAACAACCTCGAGGTAGCAGAGGAGTTCTGTTATATTGGAAAAGACGTTACACCCACGACTCCGATCCGACTCCAACTATTGTTAGTTCGATTCCGACTCCGGCAAAATGGAACCACTAGATCCGCCCGGAGTCGGAGGCCTCCGGAGTCGTTTGGAGTCGTCCGGAGTCGCCCGGAATCGGAATCGTCCGGAGTCGTTCGGAGTCGTCCAGAATCGCCCGGAGTCGAAGTCGTTCGGAGTCGTTCGGAGTGGCCCGGAGTCGAAGTCGTTCGAAGTCGTTCGGAATCAGAGTTGATCGGAGTCAACAGGAGCCGTGTGGTTTAATGTGCTTGTGATCAGACATTTCCTTTCGTTGTGTTTTTTTGTCTTTCACTTTGCGCGTGCACTTCATATACAAGCCGACCTCGGCCGACTCCAGATAATTGCAGATGACTCCGTCTGCAGCAGATTCTAGATGAATCCAGATGACTCCGGACGACTCCGACTCGGAACGACTCCGAACGACTCCGAACGACTCCGGACGACTCCAACTTCCAAATACTGTATAACTGCAGATGACTCCGTCTGCAGCAGATTCTAGATGAATCCAGATGACTCCGAACGACTCCGAACGACTACGGACGACTCCAACCTCGGACGACTTCGGAAGACTCCGGACGACTCCGAACGACTCCGGACGATTCCGGACGACTCCGGGCGACTCCAGGCGACTCCGGACGACTCCGAACGGCTCCGGTCGACGACCCATCTTGCTTCACCAGCACCCATCGTGAGCAGGCCAACTAGAGGGAGAGAGAGAGAAGAGAAAACTTACAGGGTTTCACACTTTACCTCAAGACCGTGGGACACTTTGCTAAATTGTCTTTAAACAATGCCAAGACTACGGAATAGGATGCCAAGAATTCATAGGATGCAATGCTGAATATGTGGCACATTTCTTACACCCAGTTACACACCGTTTGACCAGTACATTCTGGTAAATCTTCTTCCATTGAACAATGTAGCTCAAGGATTCATGGTACATCTTAGAGAGACTTCATCAATCTTGTATATCTGTTCAACAAGTGCATCTATGACTCACCATTTAGTTTCATTGGTGTAAAATGTCATTTAGAAAGATTATGCAATCAGCCTGATTCCTTGCCGATAAGAGTTCATATAAATCTCTGTTACAATGGCAATCCTTTCCAGATCTTGGGTAGACGATTGTACATCATTCATGTAACAAATGATTCAAAGGTGGTACAAAAATGAAGATCACCCTTTAAATTATTTAAGCTTGTCGATTTACCGGATCATTTCCTAAAAAGCAATACTCCAAACCGCCACCAGCTACGGTACGAATAACAAAAAGCTTAAAACACAAACATTCAGACAATCAGAAGCAATACCACCCATGCTGGTACAAGCTAAGACATTTCTTACCGCCAAATAGTATTGGACGGCAGTGGATGGTTATAAAAATTCACCGTTAAATAATGCATGACCAATTCCATTTGGTATTTTGCTTTCTGGATACTACGAGCTTTTACAAGCTGGTGTTCATACGTAGAAAACACCTTCGACCATCGGACACAACAGACTGTGCTCACTTGGGGCTCACCATTTCTTTTGTCTATTATGATTATACACGTTTACTCATCCAAACAATCGAAAAAATGCTTCAATGCTTCGGATCCTGTACAGTATAAGCTAATACCAGCAAAGTCTTACCACAAAAGCATCCTCACCAATGCTCGTGCATCATTCGCAAGCCTCATGATTTTATTTCATTTTAGATTTTTATTACCTATGTTACTGCTTGTTCTGCTAACATCACGCTATGTTTTTCTTTTTCCAAATATACCAAAGACGTGGTTAGGATAGTTGAGCGCAGACATCAAACTATCATCCTAACCACCGTACAGATGCAACCAAAACATAAAAAAACTATGGTGGTCAATTAGATTTATTGAAATCTTTTACATTATTTATAGAAGCAGCAGGTCTGTAAATCAGAACGCCTTTCTTTCGATTCGGCCACGTTCAAGATGTAGGTAATATATTCCGCTGACCCCTCGTTCCATCGTGAATTCGATTATGATTACAACATTGCTCGGTGACCGGCCGTGCTAGGAAGGTGGATCCTTCCAGGTTGTATTCTTATTTTACGACTGTAGTGTTTTGCTTTGGTGACCCAACCAGGTGCTATAACCTATAGAGATGCCATAAATAACGCGCTAGCACATTCACATTTCTCGTACATCTATCAGCAAACTTAGAATAACTTTCATTACAAGCTTATTATTAACGCTGTTTCTATCAATGCTGAACCTAAAAAATGATAAAAACATAAAATGTATAGTTTATAAACCTGTTTTCTATACTTTTCGTTCCAAAGTATGAACGCCATGCAACATGTAGCGTGTGTAAAAGCCATCACTCGACTAAGCGAATTATATATAAACTGATGTATCATATGGAATTCCATCATTGACACTTTTATTCCACACAGCTAACTGTATGATTCTGTCCCTCGATTTAATGTAAAAATGCCATAAATTGGCTTACGAAAATGATGTTATCCCTTCCTTTTTTACTGTTATATGCTGTATGTTTGTCTTATTGTTTTAGGGTAGTAATAGCCTTATGTATTTTTTAAAATAAGTGTTGATACAATCGATTTTTTTCAGAAAGCTATGGGTTCCTTTTTCTAACTCCGCTCAATAGTAAAACATACCATTGCTTCTGCAGTTTGTTTAAAAATTTCACTGATCAAAACGTACAGTATAACCTGTGATAGTCCGCGTGCTATCGAAAATTACCAATCGTCTTTTTACATTTATGGTCTTTAGGCGTCTATTTGCAGTAATTCTAAAAGACTAAGGTAATTTGAGAACATGTTTAGAAATAGTTTGATATAAACATACTTTTACTTAATAATGAAACATATGCTTTCTTTTTCCAGTTAATTGAAATAAATGTATGGTTATGGTATTTTTCTTTCTTTTTTTGCATACCAAAAAATATAGCAAGCACATTTTAACCAGTACACTCAAGCATTTTATATAACAAAAAATCAACCAATATTTTAGGTTAAGTGCAAAAAATAATCAAATGGATTCAAAACAATGAAAGCAAAATGTGGATCAGTGATTTGCAGCCTGTGGTATGTAGTGTCAGCAGATCTGCGGAAATTGATGTTTTAAAGAAGAATTGATGTTTTAAAGAAAAGGTTGCAGCAATACATATCATGTTTATTACCCCACAATCAAGATTTAATTTTCATCAGGCATGTCTAAAATACGATTTAATATAAATGTTTATGTTTACATTTACATTTGACATTTTATATGTAATATCAATCTATTTTCATTATCTTGCTTAACTTACAGGAAAACTTCTTCACATTTTGTGGTTGCCAACTGTTGCATTCAGAGAAGTGTCCAAAATTAATTCTATGTAATCAGCCATACATATTCAAATTTCATCCTTGCTTTCCAGTGAAATGTAACATCGTTAACATCGTACTACTTCATCATCGTAATTCAAATTTTAAACTTTTATCAATAACCCGGAAATACATTGTGTGATGTGCTCGTTTAGTGTTTTCCTGTGCTATGTGCAGATGTACAGTAGAAAAGCTACGCAAAGAAACCAGACGAGCCGAAGCACCTGTTACAGATGTTACATTATTGCGTAAAAATGCTGTTAGTAGCGCAACATTCTCATTCTTCAATCTGGATAAATTATTTAAACCAGCATTTTTCCAAAGGCATTCGAATATTTGTTTATGAACAAATATCAACAAGGTTGATATAAGTTGCAGCTTATTACTTTAAAAGTTTGCTAGTAAAAGTTTGCTTCAATTGATTGATTGTATCTTAAATCTATCAGCAAAAGTGTAGGCGTATTTGAAGAAACAAGTTAAATAATCATTATACAGCAATAACTACATAAGGAAGAATAAACTAATACAATTTATGGCTATTTTTCATTGCGCTATACTTTTACCATTATACAATAACTTTGTAAAATACAGAATGTTGCATGCATGTAAATGCTATACACCAAGAACAACATATGCATAGAATATAACATGATCGAGTAAAAATCGTGAAGTAACCGTGTCACATTTATTATGCATGAAAAGGAGCTATATGCATCAATGGACAAATGTATCATCCACAAGCCGTGAATCAAAAGAAATTATTCATAGCTTAGTCTTTTCAGATGTCAGACTCAGCAACTCGCCCAGCATCCTTCCAAACATACATTTGCTTTCGTTACCCGCATACTTCACGGCTATTCAGCGTTTTACTGATGTCCTACTGTTTTGCGTAATGATATATGGCAATGAAACTACAATAAAATAATGTTCCTGTCGTTAGTTAGTTGCTGCGCTAAGCACGCTTACTGTAATACACCAAAAGAACAATGCTTTTCTTGCAGCTTTTCTTTCCCCAAGCAGGCGAATCACAATGAACAACCATGATTACACACTCTGCCGGGGCTTTTCAGTGACAGATGTAATCGAAATAAGTACATGTTGATGATGTCTACAGATATGTGTACAGATGCAATATGTGCGAATCTCACTTGAGAGTCGGTAGAAACCAATTCATAGTTCCATGAATATGGAAAGACAAAATGAACTTGATAGCTAGTTTTTGAAATAATCAAATTCAGACTGTTGTTACTGTGTTAATTGATTATTGTTAATCTCTTAAAGGGCACGTTTGCTTGTTTTTGTAGGTCAACGTAAAGTCGTAACGATCTAATTACATACCCGTCACGGGCTCAAAGCCCTATGGACCAAGCAGAACTGACTACCCTGCATTGACTTATACAATCAAGTCAATGATAGCCTCCAAGCCCAATAGTGGCTAAATCGCTTGCAGACAGAGAATTTCTAAGAACTAAAAACATGTATTAATAAACGGGCCGGTCCGGTGGTACAGTCGTCAATTCGCACAACTTAACAACATGCTACACCCATCATGGGTTCAAGTCCAGGATGGACCTTACCCCCATACGTAGGACTGCTTATTCCGCTATGGGTTATCAAAGAGCGACTGAAAGCTAAGCCCACTAATTGTAAGGGCAGGTCTTGACAGACAATGATTTTTGTGCCTTAGAACAAGCCATAGAAAACAAAGTTGCTTTTCACCTAATTTATAACATAAATGTGTAAATCGATGCATTACAATGGCCAAATTAAGTTATTGGTGATTAGCTTATTTCTATTTCTACTAAGGTTCATCTAGTTAGGTTCCTCCTTGAAAATATTAACATTCAATAGAAATAAATTTCCACAATCGCTCGTTTCACTTCGTAAATTCAACAAATACATACCATTTGATTAGCTTGGATAGAACGTCAATGCAATTGCTGCTAACATAAAAACAAAATATAACACTAGTGCATACCATACCATACATATCCAACAAGCTGCTTCTTCAGTTATCGATGGCGGTAAAGAATCTGGTTTTCAAGTGTTCACTGGAACCTCCAAGTACTTGGCGGGTTGAGACCTTTTAAGAAAACGGCAAGGAGAGTGCTAATGTTTTATTCACCAATTTTAAGAACACAGCAAAACAGCTCATAAATATCGTATCAAACGTTTGCCCGGTCAAGCGAAAATCTACAAAGCGTGAATACTTAATAAGGCTTCTGCAGCATGCATATGTTTCCTCGCTCGAGCACGATGAAAACGCCGATAGCAAGGCACTGGCGACAATGCTTCGAAAAGCATCGAATGCGGAATTGAATTGCGATTGCGGTATGCAGCATCTCCCAGCACGAAATTTAGCAACTGGTGACCACTGCATTGCCGAATGACTTCCAACTTGAAACATTCTCTGCCAAAAGTCATTCGAAACCTGCATAAGAAATTACTCACTAATGTTAAACATCATAATGTATGAACAAGATAGATACACCCAAATACTCTGCAAATGATTCAAAGCTACTTCTCCAGCAAATCATAGTTTTATAGATTAACTATGTTTTATAGATAAACTTCAATGAAAATTGCTTAATAATATACAACAACTTAATAAACACCAAAATCTCTTACCTTCCAACTTGAAATATTCTTAGCACTTTATTGTTGTGATAGAATTATGGCCGTAATGGGTTCCAACCAACGCATTAAACGTGTTTCCAATACGTAGGATATTATGCTATGAGTAACTCAATAAATCCCTGATAGTTAAACCCACTAGTGGTGATGTTGCTAGGAAACCTGAATCCACTTGAACAGCATCACAACTCAGGAACACAAATTATGCGCGCGAGTCTCAACTCTGTGATATCGTGTATATTTACTATTATTTTTATTATGATATCATTTTTTTTTATTGGAGTCCCTTACTCTTGGCTTTTTTGAAACGTACAAAACTACTTATTAAATTTTTTAATCGAAGTTAATATAAAATCCATGAGTATGTTATTGATTATATCATTTAACACGTATGTTTAGACAGCAATCGATGCTACTAAACTTGAAACATAAAAATCGCATACCTATGAATTCTATTCTAGAATTGAAAATTGAAAATCATTAACAAATGACATTAAAGAATTTTGCATGGGGAAAATGGAAAAAAACTGATGCTTAAATGATCATACAACAGAACATGGAGTGTGAATGCAAAGAGGCAAAATCCGTATTTACATCAGTAAAAAGATTAAGGTCCCAACTACAGCATCTGAATAGAGTACAAATAAACTAGCTCTAAAGGCTTGGTGCATTGATCTTACTCGCTAGTGTAATATTAATTTTCACTAGCGCATCTGGTGGTGGTTTTCAAAGCATGTTGCCTTAAAATGCTGGACCGCTTCGGAAAATATGGTAATTTTCTGTGTTTTTTACTTAATACGGACTGGAAAAGTTTTGTAATAGTCAGATGTCCTGCAGAAATACTTGCAGATTCCGCGTCAAAAAACAATAATCTTATCGTATCGTATTAATTTTCTTCCTACTTTGCTTCTGAATGTTTAGCCTCCTTGTAATTGTTGTGCGTAAGTGTGAGACTATGTAAACAAAATATTGTGATATTTAAATCTGTGAAACCTGCATATACCGAGAGGGCTTATGAGGTCCGTCGATTTAATGATAACTATACAAATATTCAGAAAACAAAACTACTTATATTTAGGATACGGCACGACCATTCCCTTCACGACTCGGAATAGTTTGCTCTAACCGCCACCAGATGCGCTAGTGAAAATTTAAATTACAATATGCTTAGGATTTCAATTGATCCAATTGATTCACAAAAAATCTCCGAAACATCTATGTAACATTTATGGTGTTTTAATACACACCACACATTGTATTTGATATTTTTTTTATCATTAGAATCAAGGCCGAATTAACCACTACGCAAACTAAGCAGCCGCGTGGTACCCCGAGGTATCGAAGGGGCTCAGAGAAAAGGATTTACTGTATCATCAGCTAAAATATTTAAATTTCAATAACTCGACATATTTTTTCATGTCCTTGATTTACATAATAAATAGCATTAAACCAAGCACTCTCTCTTGAGGAACTTAATTATAATTAGAACTTAAAGATTGATACTGTTAACATATTTCCCTGCACAATTTTCCAACCCCCCTCACACGTTTAGATAACACGTTTAAAGAACATGAATTATGTGTGCATGGTTGTTAACTAATTCGTACCATTTGTTGTTGAGCTTTATTATTTAAAATACTTAAAAAGGTGATTGATACTGCCACAAAAGTTTATATATACAGTTTTGCAGTATTTTTTTTTTATTTTAAACAGTTCAAATGTCAAATCAGTACAATTTTCTTTCTCAATTGTCAAAAGAAAAATAATTTGCCTTTTGTTTTTCAAAAGTTTTAAAACAAAAAAAAAGTTTAAAAAAAGCATAAATAACCAATTTTTCTTCACCAATGACATATTATACGTAATAAATTGCATAAATAAACTAAATTTAATCAAAATTAGTTATTAATCAAGTATATTTTAGCTGTAAAACGTGATATTCGACTTACGCGAGAATACGAGTTACGCGAATGTCTAACGCATTATTCGCGTAACTCGAAGAAAGACTGTATGTATTTCATTAAAAAAAGCCTATTCACTGAAAACGTTTCATATTTTACTTCCGCCTCGCCACTTCGCGTAAATAACTCTCAAATGTTTATCGCTGACAGCTGGAACTCGATATAAACCTAATTAGTGGTCAAAAACAAAATCCACATACAAGCACACTTTCCACCTAAAATGAGCAACTCGTGAAAAAAAACAATACTCACACACGTAGCTTACTGAATCACCCTACGCTATAGTTCCTAATGCAACCGGAAGTACCCCCATAACACAGTCACGAACTCGACATCAACCCAATAAGCCATGTGTAGCGCACTCATTCACCAGCGCAACAAGCTTTCTTTTGTTCTGAACAGATCCCCAATTTGAGCTCTCTTTTGCATGCTTGAACTAAGGCCCCAGATGAGTGCGCGCACTACTCGTCATGAAAGTGAACGCTATTTATTTGTTCATGTCGACCCTCACCACATGAGTAAAAATGCCATGTAACTATATTTGTTGAGCTTGAAGGGTCAGTTTTATTCTGCAAGTCCATCAGTTCAGTTTACTGTCTGATGACGTCCGGAAAATATTTTTAAATATAATGGATACATTTTTACCATATTTTGATATAGCGCCGGTTCGTTCTTATCAAGTATTGCTTGCTACCAAAAGAATCAATTTAAAACTAATCTGTTTTTGTTATGTTCCCTAAATTTATATCAGTGCAAAATTGTATCCCGGTCGAACAAATCTAATAAGTGCTGCAAAGATATACGCGATAGTCATTAGAGCAGAACGATTTTCAATATTACATTGCAACCAGTGGGAACTGTTGACTATTGTAAATTATTGTGAATTTCTTCTACACAAAGTGTGTGCTAAACTTTATTTTAAAATAACAATGAAGAAGGCAAGTGATAAAAGTGTAATTAGTGTAATACTGATAATTGTATAATAATTATGTTATGTTGTTGTTATGTAGTTATGTTATGTTGTTTAATAATTATTATTTAAAGAATCATTTTAATTTTAATTTGAGGTATTTTGTTTGCAAGGTTTTTGAAAAATATAAATTTTATTATAATAGTCATACAACGCTACAGCTTCAACGTCATTGTCACCCCTTTGACAATAACAATGGTTAAAAAAAAAGTCAGAACCACTCAACCGAACGAACCATTGCGGCAGGGACATTCATTGTCACGCTGTAGCTATAAATTGGACCAAAACTGAAAACAGAGCTAAGCTTAGCATGGCTCAAAACATGTTTTCTGGTTTCTTCCTACCCAATCAAGGCATAGCCGATTATTTTCATGCTAATGATTAATCCGGAATTGCCTTGCTTCAATGTATTTGTGTGAACATGTAACACTTTTCACACATGTAGAGCTAATGCGTAGAAGTGTCATTATATTAAATACAGTCCTCTGATGTCACCATACGCTGACCAGTGGAACGTTAAACCGCTAGTTCGAACATATATGATTCATTTTCCTTTTTCTTTTTCTCTTGAAATCTTATTTTTTGTTTTCTTGTTTGCTTTTAAAATCATTGGATTTAGGCTTTGTTGTTTTGTGATCAAGTAGTAAGATAATAAAATGGCAACAATTAAAAAGCTTCTTAACAACGTACTATTGTTTTGGATTTTATCAATTGGACTATCTGGAAGCCAAATGCAAGATGCAACTATCGTACTAAGTCAAGGAACTCTTATTGGGGTGAGATTGTATATTTAAAATATGTCAAGCACATTCTCAATTTTTTTTATTTAACAACAGCTTAAAGTCTTTCCCGAGACATCACGCATACCCATATATGCGTACCTTGGGATTCCATATGCAAAGCCTCCCGTCAATGAGCTACGATTTGCTCCCCCTGTACCGAGTCCAGGATGGAATAGAACTTTGTATGCTCGTGACTTTAAACCGATTTGTCCACAAATCGAAAACAGCAGCTACGAAGATTTGGGAATTGAAAATCAGTTTCGATCGCGTGAAACTAGCGAAGATTGTCTGTACTTGAACATATGGATTCCCGAGACATCAATACGTTACGGAGGCTTCCCGGTATTGGTAATGATAACAGGTGAGGAAATGGCATTCGACTGGAACACTAATCGGGCAAGCGGTCTCGATCTTGCGGCAGATGGTATTATCGTAGTAACTGTACAGTACCGAAGCAATGTGTTCGGGTGGTTATCGCTCGGTCAAAAATATGCTCCAGGAAACCTTGGTCTACTCGATCAACAATTGGCACTTGTCTGGATAAAGGATAATATACAAAAATTTGGCGGTGATACCAATCGATTAACACTACTTGGACATGGTACAACCGGTGGACCAAATGTAATGATTCACATGGTTAGCCCGCAAGCAAGAGGCCTATTTGCGCGGGCTATCATAATGTCTGGCACAATCTATTCTCCGTATTCCGAAGTGAACGCCGACACAAAACTTTCTCAAGAAATCATTAAAATACTGGCCTGCAACTATGACGTTGGAAAAAATGTATTGAAATGCCTACAGCAGAAGAGCATTCACGATCTTCTACGTGCTTATGAGTACATCTATCGTAACGGAAACTACACTATCAATCTCGGACCAATTATAGATCACTACCTACCTGTTGAAAAACGGTACATTGTTGATGATCCTCAAAAATTGTTCACAGCGAAAGCTCTCATCATGGAAGACATGCCCATTCTTTTTGGTATAACTAGCAACGAAGGCGGATTTTTGTACAGCAAATGGATTGAGTTAGCACGTCAAAGTATTGATTCGCTAAAGAAGTACATTAATGAAACGCTTCTACCTAATATCATCGAACGGTACAAGTTTCAAGGAGCGGGCCAAGATCAAGTATGTTACAATCTTGGCAACATATCATATAACATACTCTTTTAACTGGTTATTATACTTTCTTTTAGATACGTGAAACCATACATTGGCGTTACTTTGAACAAATACCCCAAACAACAGCGCATCATATACACGCTATCATTAAAATTATGTCGGAAACACGATACGAAATACCTTTCTATAAAACTCTCAAAGCCCTCGGAACCAAAAAACAATCTAATAGACAACTGCCCGTCGGAACGGTAGAGGACGATATAGCAAATATACAACGCGAGAGCAAAGCTGCAACGCAACATAACGCCAGTTACGTTTATGCATATCTTTTCCATCACCCCAATTCGATGGACATGAGGGGAAGAATTAACTTTTTTGGAGGAGCATCTCATTCATCGGATTTACCTTTCCTCATGGGACCAAGCCTTTACAGAGAAATTGGGCGCAGGCGCTTATCGATGGTTGAAGACAAATTGTGCAAGAAAATGCGATCTTTATTTACGGAATTCATTAAAGGCGGGTAAGTTTATTGCTTTGATGAATGTTAACTGCAAATGGTGCATTTCAAAATATGTTGTTTTTAGCAATCCAACACCCGGTCGGCAATTTGATTCCTGGACACCATATAGCGTTGAACTCAAATACATCAAGTTGATCTCCGCAAAACCGGAGTCTTTTCATCGAAATGATCACTCATCATTAGAAAACACATTTGAAGATAATTTACAAGAAATTGAAGAAAACGTTATTGGTATAACAGGATTGGAAGAACCATCTTCTAGCATAAATAACTCCAAAAACCCCTACAATCTTAATCCTAACGTTCAGGCAGAACAAGAAAACGCGAGAACGTCTAAAAATGCTATCTATCTAGCTGGTGCAAGAGATTCTGAGTATTTTTACTACCTGCAGAGAATGGACAGTTTTTGGGACCAATTTCTTCCAAAACTCAGCCAAATTATGAATGAAACAAACCAAGAGAAACTGCGTAATCGCCGAATTGATCTAACACTTGAGGAAGAGCAAGATATATCCCGAGAAACAGCAGCGGCTTCCAAATATAAGCATGCCTTTTTTTCTATGCTTACATTAGTATGTATGCTATTGGCAGTTCTTTGTATTTGCGTCTACATTTTAAAGAAAAACACCAACACCAGTTTATCGAGTATATTATGACACCAACTTTTCTTCCGAACAAATCTCTTTGATCGGAAGAATCGACGTAAAAAACCTGACGTAAGCAGCATGGGTGATGAGGAAGAAATTAACGTAACAGCTATCAGCCATCATCGAATCAAAACAGCGGAGCGTGTAGTGAGGACTAACCCACTCTATGGAGACAATTTTCGCAAACTTAGCGAAACCCTTAGCTCAAGCACAGGAGATAGCACAGGTGTCAGTGCAAGCAATCGAAATGTATTAGGGAAACATCGATCTCCTTACACGATGACAACTGAGCGGCCTATTGCTATTTTGACCGATTTAGATGAAGATCTTGAAGTCAGCAATTGGCGTTATCAATTGTCTGCAAGTCATTTTACACCAAATATTAACACTCGGCGACAAAGGCAACAACAGCAACTTTGAGCAAATCAAGAGCGTACAGATGTAGAATAGTGAAAATGTTGTAAAAGTATTAAAATGTACTTAAATGGTCTAAAGGGAAGTCGATAGTTCCTATTACGATCACAGTTCGAATGATTAGATATTTAAATATATTTGATTAAGTTGGGACGGTTTTAAACACAGCACTTAACAAATGCAAAGCATGCATTAAATATAAGATGTAATAAAATTCAAGGTTTTCAATATTTGGGAAAAAACATACTGATCATATCTATCCTCTAATTAAGTGGATTTATTACGAATTTTGGTTTGCAATATTGTTTGTAAAAGCTAAAAGCATGGCAATTTTGATAGCAAAAAGTGTATTTTTTGAGTGTGTCATGACAATATGGAGGAATCGTATACCAGAAGCGTTTTGTAATCAAAGTTTATGGTTATCTGGGTCTAGCTGAAGCGACTATTCAAAAGTGGTTTGTAAGGTTTAAAATCGTTAATTTTTATTCATGGCGAAGATCATTCCCGAACGCCACGAAAATTTGAAGGATGCTCGATGAAGATCATGCATTAATACAGTACATGACAGTTGTATTTATTTATAAAATCGTATTTGCTCTTGTATGGATTTGTTATACGCAAAGTGAATAAAATAGTTGATGGTTTATTTGAATCACATAAAGCAGCAGAATATTGATCTAAAATTGACTTTCCCTAAACAGAACGTTCAATATACCTACATTAGCCCAAGGGAAGTAGCAATTCGATTTGAATATGCTATTCTTTTTGCAGCATTAACATAAATAGGAGCTCTCAGCTAAAGTGAATGATCTTCAGTTGAGACCCCTTATTCCAGTTCCAGTAAACACAATGAGAACCAATTTTTTCTTCGTATGGGAAAAGTTGTTCTGTATACGGAAAGTGTATCTGTTCCCAATATATTGCATTAGTTTATATGGTCAGTCATAGGTCTGACCGTGAATCACTTGTTAATTATTTTTAGTATTATCCTAAAAATTATTATTAAATTATAAAAGCCTAAAATTATTCATTTTATCAATCAAAATCCCATTTGAAGTAATACTAGACGTGTACTAATCAAATGTATACGAAACAAGTGATTTGAAACCCCCATTCGGAATGTGAACAGTAAAACGTAAACGTAAAGTAAAAGAATATGAGAAAACTGAACGGACAGTGATTTTAGCACATAATGATTTCTCTTACAAAAGGTTACAAAATAAATAATTTTTCATCTAATCTGTTGAATTTTACAGATCAAATGTGATGATACAGGGTTTCCCACGATTTTTTGTTTGGTTCCCCTAATTGTTTGGTTGTTTCCCATATTTTTTTGGTGTGTTCCCACGAATTTTTCCCAAAAATCTATGAGATACGATGAATAAATCTTGAAACGAGCCCAAAACATTATGAGAAACGACCAATAAATCGTGGGAAAATCTGTCATGAATAGATGTCTAAAATCGTGTGTGAAATGGTTTATTAGTAATATGGAGATTTTTCCGAATAATGTTTTCATTTCACCATTAATCAATAAGCACAATATGCTTTAATGCTTTCTGAGCTAAAGTGGAAAGTCTAATAATTTCAGTTCAGTTCAACATTCATATTTCTTTGGATTTTGGCAATGAATAAAGACCCCAAAAAGACCAAAATCTGATTAAGTAAGTCGTTATACACGGGTAGTCACTTATGAATTGTAATGCAATGCAATTTATATAGGAAAGAATGACAAGGATGATATAATTGATGATTCGTCCGAAACCAGCAAATTTTAATGAATAAAAATCGCAATGTTCGTGGGAAAATTTTCAAATTTAAAACTGCTCGATTTGCTCTTCGGGATGCTAGCCCTGCATTCATAAAATAGCGCCATCTATGTATGAGATGCTGCAGTATTATAAATTTGAAAACTTGACGAAAACTGCAGGTATTTTCTGATAAACGCTATTAATGCGGACCGGAAGCAAGCGTATCCCGGATATTAGCGTAAGTCGAAGGTTTTCAGAGGTTTCAAGTCAAATTAATGCTAAATTTCGTGTAATTTTTCTTGAAGTGGTAATTTTAATGGCTGTGGCTAAGTAGCCACTAAATTAGTTAATTGATCTGATTTTAACTGAATATTGCAGTTTTGTTAGTTTCAAAATGGTATTTATAATTCGACCAAAAGAGAATTTATTTAGTAGCAGTTGGCAATTGACATGCCAAATCAGTACAATTTGCTAAAATAACTGTCAAATTTAGAAAATCGTGTATAGCAAAATTGCGTAGATCACGTATAGCGTATATTGGGGAATACCTCTATAAGACATTTTAAAATAGGGCAAGTTTTTAAAAATAATCTGATACAGTAGAACGTCGATTATCCGGACTGCTTGGGACCGAACGGTTGCCGTTTAATCGATTTCCACGGATAATATTCCCAGAAATGTATAAAAATATTCCCAAATTTGTATAAAAATTATAAAATTCACCGGTTTTACAGACAATTCACTTTGAATCAAACGATTTATCATTAGTAGAATAGTATTTAAATCCATATCGTATTTCCATATCGTATCTCCAAGCCATATGCATACACCAAGGCATGCGATATTTTTCTTTCGTGTAGATCAGGGGTCTAAAATTTTTTTCAGTTAACGTTATTAATTAATTATTAATTATTTCATAATTAACGTCGTTGGGAGTCCTTGTTTATACGCTTCCTTTAGAATGAGTGAAATTTCACATCTCATTTTAATTAGAAAATACTAACTAAATATATCAAATTGCTACAAATTTATTCTATTGAATCTTCAACTTTCAATAGAAAAAAGATTTTGTTTAATTAGTCAGAAAAAATATGCTATTTATTTTAACCTTTACAAAGACATCGCGGGCCGCATTAAAGGCTTTTGAGGGGTGTATTCGGCCCGTGGGCCGTAGGTTGGAGACCCCTGGTATAAAGTATTATTCATACTTGTTCTCGTTCCTACCGTACAGTCACAGAGTTGCAAGCACGGTTATGCATCTATTTAAATTTTTTGTATCAATTGTTTGTACAGTTATTATTCACTTCATAGGACAACCTGTTATTCTGAACACAGTTTCTATCGAAAACACTATTCATACTCATTTCCCATTCCTTGTCCATTTTATTGACCAGGTTGTTATCTCTTCTGTGCTTCATAATTGCACTTACACATTTTGGTTTATTCCCAAAATTTGTTATTATGGCCCGATAGCAGAACTGTGCCAGGGAGTATCGTGGTGTAAGGGAGCATGGTTTTATTTACCACATTGACTATCATATTCCCTCAAAGGCAACGAGGCAAATGCTAGAACTCCTCATAAAAAATAAATAACTCTTTCTCTATCCCGTTTCAATAGCATCAAACGCGAGTATGACCCGACATGTTCTAAATATAGAAAATTATATCTAAATTTAAGATCATTTACTTATTACATAACAACCGGAAAAAATTGTTACCGAAGTAACACTACTAATAATGTAAAACTTTATCTCGTTGATTTCGATTTATTTTAAATTAATCAGCTCATATTTACATCACAGTTAAACTTTTTTTTTACTTTAATAGTTTAAAATGATTTCGGTCGGTCGGTCGCGCGGATGACTCAAAATGTTGCTTGCATATAAATAAGGTACATAACGTATCTCCAATGTAACGTAATGAGCTTATCCTTACTTTTGTCAAAAAAGAAGTATGGAAGGAGACATAAAACACCTTTTTTTCGGAACAGACAATAGGCCCGATCGTGCACAAAAGTTACTAATCGATAGGATAGCCTATTCGATGGGATAGTCAAATTCCAAAAAAATTCAATTGCGTTTTCTCAATAATAAACTTGAATAATAAAATGAATGTTCTATCACTTAATGAATGATAAGATATGAATTAATCAATTAATTTAACTAGAAACATTAATGTACATTTAACAAATGTATATTTTCCTTTTTAATAAACAAGTAAATAAAACCGAATTTAAGGTTTATATCTGAAGAGAGTAGCTGTGTATAGGATCATTCGATGTCGGGTGCAAGCTTATCGGAATCGAGGCCGACCCGTAGGTGTAACGAGTTTAGGAAAACCAATAGTGGGGCCCTTTCCGTTTTAAGTTCGCTGAAATTTCAGCCTGTCAGCTGTTTGCATTGTATAGAAGTTTTCGTTTCGAGCAGCTATCTAAGTGGATATAATATACAGGTGGGCTTATCCCAAGGTGTATGATTTTAGAAGGCTGATTTTTATCGCTTCTGTTTCTGAATGAAGATGTTAAGAGTGTTTTGTGTATTCGTCAAACTTGTTTGAGCAAAAGTTTTCACCCGTTCTGTCAAAAGATGATATTTAATTTTGGTTATAAAAAAACATGCTATGAGACCACTTGATCGACATACACTTTGATTGTGGATTCCATCACCAGATCTCTTTAATGCACCTTGGGATAAATGTAAACACCACCTTGTTTTACCATTTTTCGAGCAGGTACTCTAATCTAATTCTAGCTTTGAAGCTAGAATAATCTAGACTGAAAATTGCATACTAGTTTTCTGTGCGGTTCTGAATGGAGTGGTTAGATGATTTCTGCCTCCAACTGTCAAACTCCAGATAAAAAACTTTAATCGTGAAGGTCCCCAGTATCAGTTCGTTCAAGAAGGCATAAGAGATTCTGACCCGTTGGAGCGACATGTTTGGCATGAATATTTTATGCTTTCTTTCACCTACCCCGATCGTTGATCCTACTGAACCTTCTTGTACCTTACGGGCTGACCCAAAAGACTCTGGGTTGCTTACAGAAGACTCCGATCCGAGAATGTTCGGGTGGAATCGCACATCACTATCCCCAAGCTCAACGCATCATCAAAATCACACCTCGTGGATCACACAATAAATATTTTGTTCATAAAGAAAAACATGCCCGTCGTGGGTTTAAGTCTAGAATTTACTCTTACTACTATTTAAGTCTAGACTATCTTCCGGAAGCATGGACTGTTTCACCGGCAAAGTGCATGGTGCTCAATAAGTCCCGAAAGCCTGTATAGGCTAGCAAGTCCCTGTAGGACGTTGGGCCAAGTAGTAAATGTTTACGTCTTGAAAAGGATGTGGGAAATAAGGCTTTCACGAGTAAATGTCCAAGTTATTCAACTCACTGCTAACACGGATTTTAAAACTGATAATTTTCTATATTTAATATATATTTGATAGAATAACAAAAATGGCTGAATAAATGGATACAAGAGTTTCGCTAATTTACTTTCACAAAAAAAAAAATATTTTAGCTTTCAAAAACACAATGATTTTTCCTAAAGGTTGAACTACATTTCTAGATAATTGTTGTACAGACATATTTTAAACTATCTAAAAATATTTTAATCAGACACAATAAATTGAATGGATGATGCATATGCATATATGTATATAGATTTCCATTTATGTCTAAGTGTCGACTTTTGTATATAAAATACTATCATAACTCATACTATCATAAATCAGAAATGCATGGCTGGAAGCGGTAGAATACGATCGAGAAGCTATTGTTTTTGCTGCTAGCTATTTTTGCATAAACCTAACTTCAATAGGAATGGTTTGTTGTTTATTAACAGTTTTGTGGTATAATGTATAATTTTAAACAATAACAATGTATTATATATTATAAACAATGCATAATTTTTATAAAATTTTCAGCAGTTACACACGTTCCGGCAACGCGTTAAATCGTGTATTGTTGAGAAATAGGAGAGCTCTTTAGAGAGTTTGCTTTTAAACAACGATACTCAAGAGCTTGACACATGTGCATTCTCTTCTTTAGGGTGCAATTAATACGTTTGTTTCTCTGGCTTCTTTATTCCTTCCTATGGCTTCTACGCAAGCGCACATTTTCGGGCGACCATTTCTCTGCGAACAACTTGCGGTGCACATGTACGCTCTCTTGCTCCATTATCGGTCTCTGTTTAATTCATTCTTGCCACTGATCCGAGTCTCGGTAAACAAACGCACAGTAATCACCAAACAGCTGAGACAAAAGTATACCTAACCTATCGCGGCCAGTTCGTCATTTGCGATGCAAGTCGGCATGGAATTTCCTTTGTGACTTTGAGACATTGTCCAGTGTGGTGTGTGATCAATGAACGTGTGTTATACAAATAATTATGTAGTAAAGTTAGAGCAAACAAATGCTACAACTCATGTTGTTAAGTTTTGACATAAGTTCAAACGTGCAAGGGCCGGACATCGGGATTATTATTTCATCGCCGGCAATATAACCGTTTATACATTCAAAGGTAAACTAGGAATCGTGAACACATTTTTTCATCTAGATACTACATTCGTATGATTATATAACATACCAGACAAGGTACATCGTATCATATTATGAGTATTGCTCGTTTATTCCTTATCTATCACCTGTTGCCTTATACCATATCACAAAACTGTCATTTTTGTCAGTTCAGGTTGACACTTGTCTTCATTTAATTTGAACGTTGATGTTGATTGCTTCAATATCTTTTGCGTCATTTTTTATTCACTAGTTTCTAGAGATTAGATAACGACTCATTAGATAACGACACATAAAATAATCCACATTGCCACTCGTTCGAATTAATTCTGAAGCACATTAACACATCTTCTGAAGCAGATTTCGCTTATGTATGGCTCTCGGTTTAATTGGTATAGCATCATAGTCTACGATGACCAAACACATCATATTTTCTTGTAGCACTTACCAACATAACCCTTTCAATGTCATACCATAAAGAAATTTATCTTTCCTTACACATGTAATGTTTAAATTTCCTGTATGCATCTGTTGATACATATTGTGATAAACAGTTTCCTGTTTGCTAACCACTTTAAACACAAAACTGCACATATAACAATAAGTCATTCGTTTCTGTTAGGTATTTTTGGACTTTGATTTGAGTTTGATAATTTTTAGATTAAAACAGATCTGTTATACACACGAAATACTTTAGTTTGTAAACCTTACACTCTCACTTTTTTCCTTATTGAAAAGCGTATTAATTGTGGAGCTTCAAGGTTGTCTACATGGCATCATACAATTTAATTCAATTGACTATTGATTAGAACCAATTATAAGCAGTGTGTGTTTTTTTTTAACTTTCGTCGTATCTAAATACAAAAAGATATAGTAATAGAATCATGTTTGGCCTTCATTCATACGGTCTTCGGAGATTGACAATTGATTAAGGTCAATTAATCTGTGGCAGTTTCGTCTAGCTGTTTGTTAGGGTGCAGTAATTGTTTAGAGTTTTGAAAGAAAGTTACCAAAATGTCAAAAAATTTATCCAAACTAATTTACATTCACCAGTTATTTGTTTGTTAATTATTAGTTGGTATAAACTTTGGTGTTAATGGTTTTATTCGGCTTATTTAAGCATTAAGAGCAAATAAAATAGCGGATAAATTAACATTCATATCCTCATCGTATTATCTTTCACGCTTTTGTATTGCATCAGTATTAAAAACTGCCACTTATAAAATTCGCATTTTGCTGTTCGGAAATTATGAAGAAAGCATTAATTTTATCATTTTCCGTCATAAAGACAAATATTTCAACTACGTGATTCATGATAACGCATAACACAACAATATTTTGCACTTGCTGATGGATGAAATTGGCCAGTCTCGTGGTACAGTCGTCAATTCATACGATTTAACAACATGTCCGTCATGGGTTCAAGTCCCGATTGGACCGTACCTCCATACGTACGTTAAAAAAATAATACCTCGTTGATTTCGAAACATACAAATCATGCCATACAAATAACAAATAACAAATAACAAATAACAAATAACAAATAACAAATAACAAATAACAAATAACAAATAACAAATAACAAATAACAAATAACAAATAACAAATAACAAATAACAAATAACAAATAACAAATAACAAATAACAAATAACAAATAACAAATAACAAATAACAAATAACAAATAACAAATAACAAATAACAAATAACAAATAACAAATAACAAATAACAAATAACAAATAACAAATAACAAATAACAAATAACAAATAACAAATAACAAATAAAAAATAACAAATAACAAATAACAAATAACAAATAACAAATAACAAATAACAAATAACAAATAACAAATAACAAATAACAAATAACAAATAACAAATAACAAATAACAAATAACAAATAACAAATAACAAATAACAAATAACAAATAACAAATAACAAATAACAAATAACAAATAACAAATAACAAATAACAAATAACAAATAACAAATAACAAATAACAAATAACAAATAACAAATAACAAATAACAAATAACAAATAACAAAAATAACAAATTTCAGCTACTGCTTATTTTGTTATATAATTGTTCATTAATAATATCATTAATACGTTTAGCATTTTATTACAATTAAACTATTGACCATTATTTTTTGTCTAGTGAAACTATCATATTATCACATATCATATTAGAACTAATTGAAGAAAACTTTCGTTATTGTTTGTTCAAACGAATGGTTCTAGATTTTAATTAAATATTAAAATAATAATTTTATACATATTCGATACATATAGGTTTTTTCCAGCCTTATTATTAATCATGCTATCCAAAATACTTCAAAATACTATTTATTCAAATTTTCATTGTTAAAATTAGACTCAAAACACATGATAGTAAGCGGTACAACAGCATGTTACTAAATGCCATGCACCTTATCGTATTACCTCATAAAAGAATTTATTGTTTCAAATCGAAGATCTTATCACGAAGCATACGTAAATCATTGAATTTGCATGGTTATTTGCAAAGGACAAACCAGACTATTTACCGCTTAACTATCCACTCAGGTGTTTCCCATTAGCAAGCAACAAGAACAAAACTTCAGCATCAATGTCCGCAAACGATGAATGCCTTGAGCGTGAAGGAAGTTCGTTACACTGTTTCGTTGCCTATACGTACCGTGTATACGTCGATTTGAAGGATTATCAATAATTTCATCGACAGTCCAACTAAGTGACCATCAAAATAAAAAACGAATAATACGAGAAGTTATTTCTCTGTGACTTCTATAAGCAGGAACCTATTAAAGTAACACGACAAAGCGTTTCGTATCATCCGTTAAATTTCTTTGATTGTCGGTTCTATCGGAGCTCGAATGTACCGGAGCGTCTAATCATTGACCTGTGTGTGGTGAAGCGGTTCGCACTGAAAAGCGGCTACTGAGAGAAGAGTGGTGCGATCAGTTAATAGATTCAAGCACCAGCACGATCTCTTTCCGTCCTATCTCAGCGATGTCAAACCTTTAAATTTTAAACCATCCTTTTTTTAAACACTTAATGCTGCAAATGACAAATAAATGAGATGTTTAAAGCTTTTGAACACTTATCATCGATTATTTGATTACACAGAGAATATGAAACTGACGAAATATAAACCGTTTTAAAAAATTATGTAAACAAGTGAAGTGAAATCATATTTTTGCTATTATAATATCGCATTGCCTGGAAGATGTAACGAGTATACATGATATGGACTCTATTCGAAAGAGACCAGAAGGTGGACATGTTTTCAAGCCTAGTTGCACGACGTTCAAGAGATCATGGTAGAAGACAGAAGAAACATAAAACATTGCAGCATTGATGTTTTCTAACATAAAATAGCTTTAGCGTTTGAATGAGCATACATGTCTAGCGTCCACATGTGCAGATGGCACGCAATAGCAATAACTGAAACGCTTCCCAAAGAGCAAGGTTTCTTGTATGAAACAATGAGCCAATAAAAAAAAAAATTTGGTAGGCAATCAATGTTTAATTAGTGATATCAGAATTTGCTAATAAATATGGCCCGTCCAAGAAGATTTTTACAGACTTGGCCCGCAGTTTGGAAGCGTTGCTCGTCCTTGCTCTAAATGTAACATTAAATAGGTTCGCCACCACTGTATTCCGTTGTAGCATTATCTTTTAGCACGTTATCGCATACAGAGAGAGAGAGAGCTGGGGAGAGAGATTGGTGACCTCACTGTGCCTCTCGACATGGGCCTCTCAACAAATGATTGTATACAACGCGATTTCATTTCGTTTTTCAGAACGTTTCTAACAGTTGCTGTGTCAGTAGCCAGCTGATCGTCGTCAGAAATCAGAATTTTAACTGGAACATCGCTACCTCGCCGACTGAGCAAGAACTGCTCAGTTTGGCTCCAATTAACCGCCATCGCATTTTAATTGATAAAGTTCAATCACATCTCTTGCCGGACCGAAATGTGTGACACAAAGCGAATATAAACGAAGTCGAAATCAAAGTAGTACTGAAACCAAACTCGATCGAACCTTTATTATCAACATCTAATCGTGTGGATGATGATCGCATTGGCTTGACGAACTACAAGTGTTACTTCCCTTTGAAACGTTATGCAAGTGTGAAAAAGTGAAGCATTTTTCGTTGTTGATTTCGACTGGCTCGCGTGACGCTAGTGAAAAGAAAATCTTTGCCAATCGAGGTCGCGTCATCACTGACGGATATCGTGCAGCGGTGGTGCGGTGATTTCTGTCGTGAAAAAAAAATCGCCAACACCAAACAGCTACAGTACATCGCGACCAGTTGGCAACAGTATGATCAATCAAAAAGCCCCGCTGGAAGATGGCAGGTTTGTAGAACATTTTGTTAACTCTCAGGGACTGCCAGTGCTTATCGAAGTAAAAACTCTCGTACGAAAACAACATGTGTCCGGTGCGCGAATGTGATGTATTAATTGTTTACTTTCTTTTCGTTCTTCTGCATGTATCCGCCAAACAATCGTGGTTTCGAAAGAACATCCAAAGAAAAGCCGCAATACAGTGAGCTGTCGTATCTCGTCACTCGGCAATGTCTTCAGAGAGAAGACTTTAATCAGCTTTCACAGTACGAAAGACTAAAGCCTACTGGTAAGTGTACTTTTAACCGTGTGGCCTAAGATAAGAGCAAATAAACAGATTCTTAATGACATATTCCTGGTGCGCATAAAGATGTTTGGTCGTGGCAGCGAATACATAATTGCTAGCGTAAAAGAAATAGTGAAAACCTTAAGGACATACCAAAACAAGATTTGTTTACAATTATTTTCATACTGAAATGACTTAAATTTGGCCGGTTTAAATTGCACAACATGTTCAATACCATGAAAACGTAAATGAAACTGTGTTACGATCGTGCTGGATGACGATAGCAACACATGATAAAGTACATTTTGACTCGCTTTCTGTTAACACTCAAACTTTAGCGTTACATCTCACATCTCAACGGAGCCTAGTTAAAATTAAATTATATTATGTGGCGTATAACACATTCACAATCAATGCCAAACGCACAGCAGCGGTCGATGCTGCTACACGTTCACGATAGCTTGAAGTGAAGCAGCAGCACAATCTAAATGGATTACCAACAAATTATTGCATTCTCCAGTATTTCACATAGAGTTTTGTTAAGTTGTGTTAATTTATTGTATTGCATGATATTGTTCAACCATTAACAAAGGTGTGTGAGAATTCTCACTTCAATAGCATCGAAGAATGCTTATGATCGCCAGCCATTTTTGCTAGGTTATTTTTCTTCCATTTTCCTTTAAGCTTAATATTTTATTCCACATTTTCTTCATTTTTAGTTTGCTGCTATATCGGTCTTAGTAATTTTCTATCCATTATACGCGTATGTGTAACAGACCACCATGGAATTTTGTTTTTTGGAGAAAACATGGATTTTAAGCAGAAATTTAACATTTCTTATTTTTACAAACGATAATGTAGTTTAACTCGGTTCTAAAATCAATACAATACAATGTTGCAAGTGCATGGTACATAGATGAACTTTTATATTTTTAATTATTAATTTATGTTATTAATTAACTTATTAATTTATGTTGATTAAGGTTGGAAATAAGAAAAGTACTATCGAGGACAGCAAAAAGTATAGAAATATTAAATCATATTATCGAAATATGAGCAGAAAAACACAAACTGATTTGATGTAGCCTGTGGAATGCACCAGTAAAATGGTTGAATTAAGGATAATTTTCTCATAACGTAACGATTCGACCAATAAACGTTTTAAAGACATGTTTTATATTTTTCGAATTCCAAAATAGAATAAACGATCAATTTGTACGACCGTTACATCGGGCCTGAAATTGCCACTGTTTCACTTTTCATAGAAATTGTATGGTAAGAGTCACTAACATTTTCGAATTTTTCGAATAATTAGAATTTCGTACATGATTGAACGTGGTATAGTCTCTCCATCCGATTCCTACTCGGGACATTATATACATTTATATTGTAGAGTTTTATCGCTGATTCAGTCGCTCTTATAACGTTTAGTAAGAGCGACAGAGCGGTGTCATTAACATAATAATGATTTTAAAAAACAACTTTAGTTTGTAATCAGAAAAATCGCATGTTACGTGTTTCTTGAAATTATTATGGCCTTTCTGTAAAATGAAGGGCCAATTTTTTCAATAGCAAATCATGAAACCGCTCAAACGCCCCTTCATGTATCAAAACACATAAGCTATTATTTCAATTTCCAACTGATTAGAATTATAGGCCAAACACAAGTTTTTTTTTATTTATATTCAGTAGGGACGACTTTGCCCTATTGCTTAATCCAAGCAGCAGTAATGATCAATACACTAATGCACTAGCTTCATTTTATTCCACAGCTCTTGATTCAATAGGAGCCTCAGTACGAAACGTAAAATGCCTTGCGTCAGTCAAAGGATTTTTTCCAATCTTACAATGGCTTCCGAAGTATTCGATCAAGAACGATCTACTAAGCGATATGACGGCGGGACTTACGGTCGCTGTACTTCAAATACCTCAGGGAATGGCGTATGGAATCTTGGCGGGCGTTGCCGCTAATGTAGGACTCTACATGGCTTTCTTTCACAGTCTTGTTTATGCTGTGTTCGGCACGTCGCGTCATATATCGATGGGAACGTTCGCAGTCACCAGTTTAATGACTGCCAAAATTGTAGCGACCTACTCAACCGTTATACCAACGCTGGCTGTACGTATATCATTCAATGCGAGCAATGTTTTTGTGTACCAATTAATCAATCAATTTAACTATAATTCTAGTCCAATGGAACTGATGTACCAGTGCCAGATCTAATTCCGACGGAGCTTGGTGCTGTATATACACCGATACAAGTAGCAACAGCCACATCTTTCGTGGCAGGTATATTTTATGTAAGTATTTTTACTGTGAAATGTTTGAAATACCATAACTAACTCGTCATCATTATATCTTCTACTAGTTTATCATGAGTGCAGCTCGGTTAGGAATGCTGTCGTCGCTCTTGAGTGAACCATTGGTGAGTGGTTTTACAACGGCTGCTGCTGTCCATGTGATGGTTAGCCAATTGAAGGATCTGCTAGGTGTTTCTATACCACGATATAAAGGTACCTTCAAAGTTATACTTTCCGTACGCGACATCATCGATCAAACACCGAACGCAAACCTTACGGCCGTTTATACTTCGTTGGTTGTTATTCTGTTCATGATATTTATGAACGAATATTTCAAACCGTGGCTTTCTACCAAGTGTCGATTCCCGGTGCCAGCGGAATTGATGGCCGTTGTCGGAGGCACAGTGGCCTCATACTTTATTGGGCTTGGTCCGAACTTCGATGTTGGTTTAGTTGGTTCCATACCGACCGGGTAATTAAAATTCTCTTTGCATACAACTGCACCACTGCTAGCATTGCATATTTGCTAACTTTTGTTTCATTATTTGCAGCCTTCCAGCACCGGAATTTCCGCCACTCGCGCTTATAAAGGCCGTCGCAGTTGATAGTATAGCAGTAACTATCGTCGGTTACTCGATCGTCATGTCAATGGGGATGATCTTTGCACAGAAGGACAACTATGAGGTGCGCCCCAATCAGGAGCTAGTTGCACTCGGCTTTACCAACATTGTGGGATCCATATTCTCCTGCATACCTACCGCTTGCTCGCTGTCTCGATCGCTGATCCAGCACCAAACAGGAGGCAAGACGCAAATAGCGGCCGTCTTTTCTTCAATGATAATACTAGTAGTCTTACTTTGGGTTGGCCCGTATTTCGAAAGTTTGCCAAGATGTGTACTGGCAGGTATTATTGTTGTTGCCCTGAAAGGCATGCTGATACAGGTGTACCACATCAAGAAATTCCACCGTGAAGGTAGCCTTGAGCTATTCGTTTGGTGTGTGACCTTTCTTTCCGTGGTCATTATTGACATTGACATTGGTTTACTGATAGGGGTAGTGATTTCTCTGATTTCTTTATACGTCAAAGGCTGGAAAACGTACTACAGCCTCCTCGGTACTGTTCCAGACACTGCCATCTACGTTGACATTGGAAGCCACCAAAAAGCGGAAGAGCTTCCACATATCAAAATATTCAAGTACACTGGCTCGATTAACTTTGCGAACAAAACTAATTTCAAGAAAGCTCTATACAAGGAAACCAAAGTTCATCAACGTGCCAATGTTTCTCTGGTCCCTCGATATAATGGCGAAACCACAGGTCTACAGTCCACCAAAACAGTCATTATCGATCTGAGTAGCGTACCACATGTTGATACTGCTGCGTGTAAAATGTTAACAGAAGTTAAAACCAATTTGGAAAATCTGAGCATAATGCTGCTTTTGGCCACTCCAGCCGACTGCGTATATGATGCATTGCTGCATGCGGAATCGATAGGAGAAGGAGGCTTTAACATTTTCCCCACCATACATGACGCTGTTATCTTCGCTCGGGGAGATGATTCATCCGTGTAGCGTGTGTTTGTAAAAATGACTTAATATAATATAATGCAAAATTTCATGTGCCTTCTACGAACAAATCGAAGCACTAAGCGATTGGAATTAGTGACTTAGGTATCAAACAAATCATGTGATAAGTTTGCACCAACACCACCGTTACTCAGATTCCTCCAAACAGAGAATACTTATCTTTGCTCCTAGGTTTACGAAAAAGCAACAAGTACTTCATTCTGGTGTTTCGAAGATTGATTACATAGGCAATATTCTTGATGAATCAGGATAAGCAATCCCCTTACGAACAGGTTAAACCTCACGGGCTTTCTAGAGTCTCGACTATTTTAGCCGGGTATAAGCATCGTTTTTTGACGGTATAAATGAGTTATTAACGTGTATTGATTGTACAAAAGCTAGCCAGAAAGTAAGGACAAACATTACACAAAGACATGAAGCTCACAATAAACAGGTATCCTTTTTTAAATATTTTTAATGTAATCAATTTCATACCAATCCCTAGAACAATTTAACACGTAAGTATATATGTATCCTTGGTCCTTTCACGTTATTCTGTTTGATTTCGATTCGCGTTATTCTATTCCAGGGTCCTCCAAACTTTTCAGCTCGCGGGCCGCATTGTTTCAAAAATAACTATGTCGAGGGCCATTTGACGCTAGCTTTATCTGATGAGTGAACGTTTAAATCTCGTTTTTACTACAAAATACTAGGGTAAACGTACCTATAGTGGTGCTAGTACCAATAGTGGTGGTATTGCACTAAAATGCGTCTCATACGATAAATTAACAGTAGTTAAGTTATTTATGATAGTGTGAAATATTCTCTAGCCTTTTACAAACGATTTAAAAATGAAATGGGGCCATTCCGTTTCTTAGTGACCGAAAAATCCATTATTTTGTGAAAGGTATCAACATTTTTCCAAAATCCTTAGGATTTCATAACGATACTCATATTCTTGTTAACGTTCTAAATGACCACATAACAACGTAATCATTAGTTTTTTAGCATAATTGTTATCAAATGATATTGTTTTATTCAATTTCATTGGCTTTTGACCATATTTACGTATTTTTAAATGTTTTTTACGATAGTGCCATTATAGGTACACCAAACAGGCATGTTCCTATAGTGGTCCTAGTTCTAAAATCAATAAAAACAGCTAATTTTAGATTTTTTTCGACGACATTTTTGACATGTCGTACTGTTTTCATTAAAATAAGCAACAAAAATTAGTTTTCTGTAAGTAATTTGTGAAACAAAGCCCAAAATTCGCTTATCTGGCTGAGTGAAAAATCGACTTCAAATCGAGCAAACTCTTCTGAGTATGGGTTGACGACAGGTGTTATTCAGTACTTCAGTCAATATTTTCATCAAAAAAATTCATACATTTTTTACGATCAAATTACGAAAGATATCATTATTATGGCAGTAATCCATGCTAATCATACGAAAACAGCCTCAAAACTAAGTTATATTGATATTATACACTGTTTTGAGGCATCTTTGTTTACCACCACTATAGGAACACAATACGACGACTATAGGAACCATACCACCATTATAGGTACAACGAAGCAATCACAAAAATATGTATTTTTTCGTAGATTCGATGTGTTTTATGGTTAAAATTGTTTTGATTGCGAAGATAAAACATGTTCCAACTGTTATGTGTTGAAAAATTCAGAAATTGTCGTTTCTGACACTTTAAATCCATTAAAATACATCTGTACCACC
This sequence comes from Anopheles coluzzii, assembly GCF_943734685.1. Lineage (NCBI taxonomy): Eukaryota > Metazoa > Arthropoda > Insecta > Diptera > Culicidae > Anopheles > Anopheles coluzzii. The sequence goes on along the minus strand of NC_064671.1, from coordinate 54,835,805 downwards.
ACAAATTGCACCACTACTGGTACATTTACCCTAACGATACTTCTACAGTTTCGTGTTACTAAAGCTTGATTTTTGTCTAAGAAAAGTAAAAAATACATTTTTATTTGAAAAAGTCATAATAACGTAATATTTATATTAACTCTGGCAAAGTCATCGTGGGCCGCATTATAAGCTCTTGAGGGCCGCATGCGGCCCGCGGGCCGTAGTTTGGAGACCCCTGTTCTATTCAATTTGTTTATCAAATCAATATACAGGTGTTCCCCGATATACGCTATTAATGCGGACCAGAGGCAATAGCACTGACACACCGACGTGATACTTAGAACAAAATGAGCTTCAAAAGATGTATCCTTATTTCAAATGAAAATATGTTTCACACTTTCGCCATCTCTATAATGATTCGCTTACTACACTGACACAGACGAGAAACTGTTGAACTTCCTTTTTGTTTTTCTTCCCAAATTCCAATGCGCATTGTTTTTTTCACTTCTCACATCTGTTGTTTTGATTTGGAAACTTATAAAATGATTTTTCTAGGTGTTCCAATAATTCTCACACAATCTTGCCTCACACTTCCTTTGCAATTTATACAGTAGAACGTCGATTATCCGGGGACGGATTAACCGGCGGGCGGCTTAACCGTGCGCATATATCTGACAGCTGTTCATGCGTATGGCAAATGTTTGCAGCGATAGTCAAGTGGGTAACCAGTTTCTTGTGCAGCTCTGTAGTGTCTAGTGGTATTTTCGAAATTCATTTTTGTTCATGAACAGTTGGTAAACCTACAGTTATTGATTAAAATAATATTCTACTAACGATTAATCGATTGATTCTAGGTGAATTAATAATAAAACTAGTGAATTTCATATGTTTTATATGCGTTTGACATTTCTTGGACCATTATCCGTGCAAATCGATTAACCGGCAACCGTCCGGTCCCGAGCTGTCCGGATAATCGACGCTCTACTGTATTTCGAAAAGTTGTTTACAACTAAGCTTACTTTGACAGTCGCCTCACTAGCAAACGACAGTACTTTAGTGTGAGACACTTATGTAACGCTAGTGTCACGTCGGTTTGTCGGTGGCAATAGCGTATCTATATTGTTATTAATATTAGCGTAAGTCGAATTTTGAGGTTTTCAGCCATATTATAGCTAATTTTCGTATAATTATTTGAAGTGGTAGGTTTTGGACACTAAATTAGTTATTTGTTCTGATTTCAAATGAAGATTAGAATTGTATACCTTTTGAAATGGTTTTTAAAATTCGACCAAAACGGAATTTATTTTACATTTGACATTCGATGTGTCAAATCAGTACGAATTGCTCAAAACATTGTCAAATTTAGAAAATAGCGTATATTTTCGAAGATGCGTATATCACGTAAAGCGCGTATATCAGGGAATACCAGTATACAAATAAAATATCTGATTCACCACTCACAGCGAAAGAACTCCTATGAATCAAAGCTTCTGTAACATATATCAAAAACCACTCAACACTTAATCACAGGCCGTCAGAGTACAGTATCGAAATTACAACTTTTTGCATAAGTGACCCGAAACAAGTGAAATCTAAACAAATTCTAGGAAAGACGAAGAAAAATTCAAAAGAACATCGAGACGTTCTCTTATTCGCTACTGAATGAAATCCGAAAAATCGTTCGAAATAAAATATTTTATTTTATGCTTAGGCTTCAATTCTTGCATGCCAAGCATTTCTAGATCGTTCCTTAACATCCTTGACAATGTATGACCTTCATGTCTTCGGTAAATGCATTCTTCTATTTGGCGTAACGTCCTACGCGGACATGCCGGCCATACAGGCTTTCGAGACTGAATTCATTACCACGCAGCCGAATAGTCAATCCTTGCTATCGGGGGACGGTCCATTCTAGGCTTGAACCCATGACGGGCATGTTATTTACGACTGTACCACGGGACTACCCCCATCCAAGGACTGTGTAGGAAAGAGCATTCGCCAAAATCGGTGTGGCCATCTTGGATGTCATTTGACAGCAGAAAGCCCTGAAAAACTCATCCAACACTCAACCCATTATTATTAAAAGAGACATCAATACATTTGGTGAAACATTAAATGACTAATTTACAATATTCTTCTGATCAGACCGATTTATCATTTTTATCATAATAAAAATTTGAATCGTAAAGGGCTCTTAGATGTCAAACTGCCTGTAACGAACTTTTGGCTGCTTATCAAGTCGTTCTATATTACTTGACCTCGTTCCTACACAGTCCTTGGCCCACAGCATGTTAAATCAATAAATAATAATGGTAAAGTACAGGCGGTCTCCGAGATACATGGTTAATGCAGACCAAAAACTGCCAGACAATACAGGCGGTCCCTGAGATACACCCCAAGTGCCACAAATCCACTAAACGCCCACTAAACGGGTTCTAAACAACTCAAGCTCTCTATCTAAACGGAATATAGACAGACTTCGTTTAGCAGACGGCAAACGACTCATGCATTCTAAAAATAGCAAAAACCTGGTGGCACCACCTGTTTGTGGGATATCCAACCAGTGGAGCTTCCTCACTTTGAGAGCTTTCTCATTCCCTCTGTACTGTTGTATGGTCTCGCATTGAAGTTATCCATCGCTAGAGCTAAAACGGCGATACGATAGTTTAAATACAAAACTCCAAAGGAATCAAGGTGGATTTAAAAATATCAGGTGGTGGAATCTAGAGCATTTTGACAATTCGTCATTTGACGTAAGGTCCCCAGGATTCAAACGTTGTTTACATTTTTTTTTAAATGGTTCATTTAATTTATCTACTACATTTTTTCGATTAAATATTCTTTAAAAATATATTTTGAGCTTTTCGAGTTCGTATTTAACATTAAAACATAGATTTAAGGGAGTTCTTTCGTGTTATTCCGTAAATTTATTCTAAAATTCATTGTGTTTTCGACATTTTTGCGAATAAAAACTTAGAAATCATTAAAATTTGCAATTTTCACATAAAATCCTTATTATCTACGAGCCACATGGATAATTTACGTGCGATTCGAAATCTTACTCACATGATTTTACATTTCGTGCATAAACAAATCATCAAATCTTTTGTTCATATGTCTCATTTTTCGATAAAATCAATAGAAATAAAAAAATGCACGAAGTAGCAAAGAAATCTTTTCTATTTGCTATGCTTTGTATGCGGAAACCATTGGTTAACGGTTTTAAAATGACGTACAGTCCCTCAACTATGGCGACCCCCCAAAGGCCCATATCCACCACCTGATATTTTTAATCCACCTTGGTCAAGGTGTTATAAATGACAAGGTGAAGTTGTTCAGAGCAAAATGACATTTCTCGACTTGACATTTCTCTTCCGGGGGCTCCGGTATAAAAATCGGGGTGGGCTGGTGCGGGGTATTGAAATTTGTAAGCAGAGAGTGACAGATGTCCCCCACAATGTCGCCCAGCAAAAGCGATAAAAATCAACCTTCTAAATACATTATCCTTGCACCTTGGTAGGAATACAGATAAATCGGTATTTCTGGTCACTCTGCCACCTGTCTTTGAATATGCTAAATAACAGGTATCGCGTATCGCGGGAACTGCCTGTATTGTTATGATTTTCTGTGTGCAATGAAACAGTAAATCGATTGATTGTGAGAGCACAGCCTAAGTAATTTGAGGCAACGTCAAACAATGTTTTTTTTAATGTCATACACACTGTCAAAACGTTCTACGCGAAGTGATTTAGTTTTCTCAACGGGTTCGTCATCATTGCCTGAAAATTATCACGTTTATGGATTAATGCTTAAACTAGCCTTCAACAACATTGGAACATTTCGATTCATGTTAGAGAGTTGTAAAGAAAAAAGTGTACTCTATAGCTCTGTTGATCTTACATCAACATCGTATCACTGTCGCTGGTGCTGTGCTCGCACCGCCATTCGTGATGTGCTATTGAGCAAAAACCAAACAAATTGTGCGTTACTCCCGAAAACAATTATAGTTCACATCACACGGTGCCACGCATCTGGTCCAATGGCATTCGACAAAAACGGTACCGGCCAAGCTGCAGCAAGTGCAATTCTTCAGTGTAAACAACATGTTTTTGTTTAACGTGGAGCCTCCCCATGGTACATAGCGCTCCGTTGGCAATAGTAAGTGAGAAAATCAATACCTACGCCTTGCAAACACGAGTGAATACAAATGTGAAAAAAGGAATGCGAGTGAATGGTGGAAATCGTCCAAACATTTACAAAAGTGCATTCGGTTCCTAGGGCGGAAGTAGGTGTGGAAAAATCGATCTCCCAGAGAATGTTTGCGCTAGCAGTATGTCTTCGCGGTGGCAGTTGCTAAATAGGCGAAATCTCTATGAGCGGCTGTGCATTTAGTTTGTTTTATGCAATCTTCAAAATTCGTTTGCTGATTTCTTCAAGACGCGAGTTGCGAGGCCTTAGGTTACACACAGACGACAATTGGTAAAACAGCTAATTTAGGTGTATTGCTGACCAAATATTCCCCTGCAAATGTTGTTTTTGGTGGCTCATTAACACATTTCAGAAGTTAATGAATAGTTCATATTTGTTGTTCAAACTTTTGCTAAAGGTCATGTGTTTTCTTGGTCCGTCGGGCAGATTGGAAATAAATACTGAGATTTTGAGTGTTGTTTTAGCCATGAATCTAAAGCAAGCAGCACATTTTCCCAAATTATTATACTTTTCTTTTGGCAAATAATCTTAAGTATAATACTTCTTTCTTACTAAATTCCGTGATCTAAGAAATAGTACTATTGTTAGTTTGTTATTGCAAATATCGTCCCAAAGCAAAACAAGATGAAGGGAGGGAAAACAATGGTTTGTTTTTATAGAGACTTTGAGGTCTAGCTCATTCGTCTCTTAGGGAAAACAATGCCAATCTATGTTTCAACCTAATATATTTGCACTCATGTATGTATTTTCGATATTTCCAATCAATGTTTGACAGTTTACTGATTTAATTGATTAGCGCTTAAACTCTTGATGTTGCAGTGATTAATGCAACGATATGGAGAAGATATGCTAACAAATCTATGTAAAATGTCATCATATATATAAGAATTGAACATATGCGAACCGAGGCGCGAATCAAACATGGCAATTTGAAATAGCAGAACCAGCGAGTACACTTTTTAGTATCCAGAGAAAAATACAATGAAATCAAATTACGAACCGTTCTCATTTTAGAGATATTCTCAAAAATATGTCGCCTGCCTTCGATGGGTTTTTTGGGATTACTGAACTAATATGCTCTTTGTCATTTTATATCTTTTTTAGGCTGATCTTGTGCGCATCAAACGTCTTGGTAGAATCTCGTTAACAATCTACCAGCATCTGTAGTAGAAATTTTCTTCCATTCCAAACATGTTGTCAGTCGGATACGAACAGCGAAAGAAGAACGACCGTACGAATGATAGGATATCCGTTGATGTTAGTCGAAGTAGCAAACACCACAATCGTTAGCCGCATTGGGCATTCGGCCTGCCGAAATAGCCTTCGACTGTTGGCATCAAGCGTCATCAGTGGCTGCGAACGCGCAAAATGCAGGCAAAAAAACGCTACATTCTAGTGATAATCTGTTGCGCTTTCCTAGCGTACTGTTACCTGGGAGGCTATCGGTTGAAAGGATTGCAAGCGCTGTTTCGGATACGTGTGCGTAAAAATCCGGACAATCTACCATGCTATCACCAGCTGCACTACCAATACGCCGAAAGTACGGATTCATCAAATCAGGCGCAAGCATTACCGGACGATGATCTATTTACCGCTCCCACATACGAATCCCGATTCCGCGATGTAGCCCCTCAGCCGTCTTTCCAACGAGGTGGTCCTATACGGCGTGTGACTGATGAAGGAGGTGCGATGTTCAAATCCTGTCGCATGGAAACTTGCTTCGATTTTAGCAAATGTAGCGATAAGAACTTTTACGTTTACGTGTACCCACCGGAGCCATTGAATTCGCTTGGTGCACCACCGCCAATTAGTCAAAACTATCAAAAAATCATATCGGCCATTCAAGAAAGCCGCTACTATACGACTGATCCCGAGCAGGCCTGTCTGTTCGTGCTCGGCATTGATACACTTGATCGCGACTCGCTCAGTGAGGATTTTGTGCGTAACGTGCCGTCTCGCCTGCAACGGCTACCACACTGGAATAATGGGCGTAATCATATCATCTTTAACCTTTATTCGGGCACATGGCCAGACTACAACGAGAATGGGCTCGGATTCGATCCGGGACAGGCAATCCTAGCTAAAGCCAGCATGAGCATCCAATCACTGCGACCCGGCTTTGACGTTAGTATTCCTCTTTTTCACAAGCAGTTCCCGTTGCGTGGCGGCAATACAGGTTTCGTAATCAGTAACAACTTCCCAGCCAACAAGAAGTATCTACTTGCCTTCAAAGGTAAAAGGTAGGTATTCGGTAGTGATAGCTTACAATAATCATGCCACATACTCATCGTTAGTGTGTTTATCGTAACCTTGAAATTATAGCCGTATTTGCTTCCAAGTGATTTGAAAACAATTCGTGTCTAGCTGCCTGGAATACTAATCAGATAATAAATTTCCTAATTATGGCTGTTCACACTACTCCGGTATTATGTTGATGCATCGACTGCTGATCACAATTTTAGCAACGAGCCAATTAAGCATCAAGCTAGATCCCATCGATTTCGCATTTGAATCAGAACTAGCGTTATTTCGCTGCTTTTGCATCGAACAATAATTGAGACGAACTAAGAGAATTTTTACATCGATCAGTCATTAGTTTAAAATTTTTTTCAGTCAAATTGTTTATAGAGATGGTTTGGAGTTTAAACTTAATTTAGAATATCATTCCAACAGCAGTCGTACGGGTTCGACCACCAACATTTATAATGCTTTTTTTCAGATTACGGTTTATGAAGGCTTGACCTATTCAGAATCCTCAAACCTTATCTATTATATCGTTAATGATACAAAACGCGATCGTGGGGCCAGAGGATTGTTTATATCTTTCCTGCGACAGGCTATCTTTTAACTTAATTTTTTTCTTTCATCATTTTTTTATATCAGGCAAAACCATACCACAACACTTGTTTGAGTTTATATACATTGTAGAATGCATATGGAGTTTATTTTTAAACAGGGCGTTTATTTATTTATTTTTATTTAACTGTTACTTAAACCAATTTGTCTACGATCAATACTAAGCCATATACGCAATACAGACTTACCGCCACCACTTAATAATAATATTAAAACTACGATACTCTCCAAACTAAGCCAAACAGGATTTTTTCCCTTTTTTATATTAGATACAACTCGTTTGTTCTTGTTTGAACGATTTTCAGAATATCTCAAAACCTAATACTTTCTATATTGTATTGTTATAGGTACGTCCATGGTATTGGTTCTGAAACACGAAACTCGTTGTTTCACTTACATAACGCCCGAGATTTTGTATTAGTGACAACTTGCAAGCATGGGAAAAGTTGGCGAGATTTGCAGGATGCTCGATGTGACGAAGATAATCGAGAATACGATAGGTGTGTAATTTAAATTGTATAGTAGACAGTCTAGCAAACTGCACCAAAACAACGTATAATGTTCGATCCTTATCTCGACAATGCGTTTATGTATGTATACAACACTGCTAAATAATTTGTTCATCTGTTCACAGGTATGACTACGAAACATTGTTACAGAATTCAACGTTCTGCCTTGTGCCCAGAGGTCGTCGTTTAGGATCATTTAGGTAAATAAGCAAATGGCTCGAGTGTTTGGACAGTTTTTTTCACTAACCAATTGTACAACATTTACCTATTATAGGTTTCTGGAAGTGCTTCAAGCGGGTTGCATACCAGTGTTGCTTTCAAATTCATGGGTGTTACCGTTTCAGTCCAAAATTGACTGGAAGCAAGCTGCTATTTGGGCAGATGAAAGACTGTTGCTGCAAGTGAGTAATGGATGGTGGTTTGCTATTTTACATTTATAGTCTAAAATGTAAATCCTGGTTCTTTTTTCTTTGTATAAATCATTCGAAGGTTCCAGACATCGTACGTTCCATCTCTACAAGCCGTATTCTAGCTTTACGTCAGCAGACACAAGTGCTTTGGGAGCGTTATTTTAGTTCTATTGAAAAAATAATTTTTACAACATTTGAGGTTAGTATGAATTGAGATGGTTAATTTGACATTTTATCCATAGCAGGTATTCAAATTCTATTTCAATTATTTATCATTATTTGTGATTTTGGACTGTGAGCCGAATGAGAAGTCGATAATACTCGTTTGGACATTCAAAATCATTCTTCAAACAAAATTGATGAACATCTGATGATAAAAATTGTGTAATAACCGTTTTTAGATTATCCGTGAGAGACTGCCAGACTATCCTCATCGGAATGGACTGACTTGGAATACATCCCCAGGGGCACTATTGACTATTCCGACCTTTTCCGATACTCATCGCCGATTTCCGTTTCTGCTAGACAAACTTGGTCACACACCCGGACTGAACTATACCGCCGTAATATTTGTACAGATCGGTACGCAGCTTACACCAAACTCAGCTTTATACAAGCTAGTCAAAAGTATTACCAAAAGCCAATACATAGATAAGGTTAGTAGGGGAGAAAAGTTTATAGCTACGCGAGAATGAAATAATGTAAGTTCCTCATTTTCATTATAGATTTTAATTCTGTGGGCAACTGATAGATCTGTTCCGCCGAAGAAACGTTGGCCATCTACAGGTCACATTCCACTGCACATCATATCGGGCAGCACGAGCGAAGACCGGCCAAGCATATCCCAAAGATTCTACCCCCACGATCAAATCGAGACTGACGCCGTTTTGTCACTGGATGAAGATGCTATATTAAACACCGACGAGCTGGATTTTGCCTATCAGGTGTGGCGCGATTTTCCAGATCGCATCGTCGGCTATCCGGCGCGGGCACATTTTTGGGATGATTCCAAGGCAAGATGAAATTTATTTATGCAGCTTAGATGAAACCTACTCTATCTAATGATTCATTTTACACCTTAAACAGAACGCATGGGGTTATACATCCAAATGGACAAACTATTATTCGATCGTTTTAACTGGCGCCGCATTTTATCATCGTTACTATAATTATCTTTACACTAACTGGTTGTCGTACCTGTTGTTAAAGACGGTACAACAATCGTCCAACTGTGAAGACATTCTCATGAATCTTCTTGTATCGCATGTCACTCGTAAACCTCCCATTAAGGTGACGCAGCGAAAAGGCTACAAAGATCGAGAAAGTGGAAGGTGAGTGAGGCCAATAACCTATCAACTTAAGTAATTAGTAACATATAATAATGCAACAATGTTATTCCATAATTTGAATTATGTAGATTATAAATCCAGTGCATTTAACTTTATTGTTTGTTGATTTCGTTATCTTAATTATTATTTGTTGTTGTATTTTTGTGTTTGTATGATGAATCAATAGGCTGATTGTTTGATCAATCTGCCATATTGATGATTGATTTGTTGAAGGTGAACATTTGACTAACAAATTGGACATTATTGTTCCAAATAGAAAAAAAAACTAATAAGTCTTAATGTAGCTTCGGTCCTTGTAGCTTAATGGTTTCCTGAATTTAATTTCAAACGACTTTTTTGTGCTTTGAGAGAATTATGTTTTTGTTTTATATAAGGCAAGCAAATGCTATATAGTTGAAAAGATATGTCAAACTGCATGTCCTGGCGTGCAAGTGTGTGTTCGGGAAAAGGAATCATGGATCTTGCCTTGCAGCCTATAAATGAATAGGGGTATCGTCAACGTTTTCAACCATCATGCTGCAGTCTTGGCATTGCTTATTATTGAAACAGGAAGGATTCCTACGATTTTGGGATAAAGTGCGAATCCGTGTAACTCGCAAAAACTCGCAAAAAGCATGTCTTCTCATTTCGCTCCGCCGATCCACCGAGGTGGAAATTTCCATTGCATTTCCAGCTCTAATTCTCTAATGCAAACACTACTAAAGTTACTAAAATACTTATATCAACCATGTACTTCATTGTAGATCTCCTTGGAATGATCCTGATCATTTTATACAGCGTCAGAGTTGTTTAAATACTTTTGCCGCAGTTTTTGGGTAAGTATATTGTTTGCTGCTAGTAAGTGTTTATCCATCAGCTAACGTCACAAATGTTATTCTCTGTTCAGTTATATGCCTTTACTTAGGTCGAACCTGCGACTGGATCCTGTTTTGTATCGAGATTCGGTATCAAATTTGAGGAAAAAATACCGACAGATCGAGCTAGTCGGTAGCTAGCGATTTTTGTATATTTATTAAATTAGGTTACATGTCATATTCAAATAACATCGAACATCATTTATATACAACCTTCATTAAATTAAATCCTCGTACAACAAGGATTTAACTGTCGTGTTGTTCAAATAGTTTGTTTTTAACTAACCCTCTGAAAGGGTTTAATGGTTTAGTTTTCAGTGCTTCGCATCAAAAGTAAAGCAAACTGGCTAAGTAATATTATTTCAATTACAGTAGGAACAATGTGAGCATAAGTGATCATCAATCAAAAAAATAAAAATTAAAACACAGGATAACAATAATTACTTGCGATATTACATCGCAACGTTTGATTTTAATTTGTTGAACTAGTCGAAAGTAGATACTAAAATGCACAACATGTTCTTCATGTCTTACAGATATTTTTAAAGAAAAAATAAAAATATAGAAAAAAATAAAGCGATGTGTCGATTAACGCAGCATGTAAAAACTATGAAAATACACAGCAGCAATTGTTGGCATTACATAGTAGCAAATAATTACTAAGCAAATAAGTTAACTCGTCAAGGATGGTGAGCGTCTGAATATATAAGCGAATAAGTAGAAAAGTGTATAGAAATTTGTTGAATGTAATAATCGAAAATACGCGCATGTTTAGAAAAATGAGCTTTAGGCATGTTTGAGCCAGTTGCTGCTAATGCGCGGAATAGTTTCGGAAAAGCAGAATGTTGCGACATTCACGAATAGATATTCTGTTTTTTTACCATAAGAATAGGCCAATGATAGTCTAAACAAACGATGCAGCCGCACGGCTTTTAAGTTAGACGTATTTTAACTACACACCAACGATGCCATTTGTGTATATACCCCGAAATATAGTAGTTAGTGAAGCTGACAGTTCTTCTTAAAACTTTGATTTTGTATGTACATTTTTTGTTTGCATGTTATTTAATATGCATGTTCATGAACACTCAAAACATAAAAAGGATGCTAATTAAATGTATTTCGCACATGGACAGTGGCCATAATGATGGGAAACAAGGTGTTTTGCGCTTCATCTGAAATAGTTGTACTATATTGTTTTGCTGGTTACAGTTGTATGAACTAACCATGTGTAAAAACCGATTACGTAAACTGTGGCAGCGTAAAAAAGTAATTTCGCTCGTTTTGCTGATATGATTTTTTTTTAATTTGAATTAAAAGCGGCACAATAATTTTTTTTTACATATTTTCAAATGAAATCTTGCATCGAAACAAGCAAAACTCAAAAATTCAAAATGTGTAATCGCTTCTATAAGTGCGGTAGCACATTATCGATTAGCATGTTACATCAATTGTATGATTAAATCATCACACTGACATAGAATGCGTGTACTCAGTAAAATAGGCGAATAATTTGTTATATCATATCCAGCAAATGGTCCAAAACAGACAAGCAAAGGGAAACAAATCAATTAAATCTACGATCATAACACTAAACTTCTAGAAAGTTCAATGAATAATGGGAAACCACGAAGCCATATCTAGGAATGCCATTTACGATGCCAGTAAAGAAAATTCAGCAATACTAGGATTTTAAAGATAAAACAAATACAACAGGAAAGTGTGATGCTGAACAATTATTTGTTCGAACACATTTTTGCTTTCATTATTTGATCGAACACATTTTTTTGGCATTGTATTGCCCCATTGAAATGTATACTATTATTATTTGTTAGTTTGTTAAACAGTGAACGCTACAAATATCAATTATCTCAATTATCTGGCTATAACCTGTCTAACCGTCGTGGAAAAAGTAAAACAAAACAACAACAAAATAAATCGTTTCTTTCACTAAGTTCTCTTTGAATTCAAACTAATGTTGCTAAAATAAACGTTTTAATATAATTTATTTTTCACCATGATGGAATTTAGTATATCCTATGAAAAGGGATATGGCAATTACTCTATTAAAGAAGTTCGACAATTGTTTCCATGTTCTGGTTAATATTTTGATCTTTTTTAAAACATCCAATATCAATTAAACTTAACTAACTTACCGATCTACCTCATGGCTCATCATTATGCTCCCATATAGTGCTGATGCACGTGACCAACGATCGTTTCACTATCATTTTCCTATGTCTAGTTTACTTATCCTTAAATATTGTCTTTCATAAATACATACACTTACACCGATTCACTTTTTTCATTTTGCAACATGGCAGGTTTAATGGAGAAGACTTAACCGATTATACATAAAACAACAAACTATTACAGCTAATGAATTCATTTGCTCTATGTGTATAATTGCCCAAATTTACTTAATCAAAGGTCGATCGGATGTATTCTAACAACAGGAAATCATGCTGAGCAAGTTAATTAACCAGAACTGATAAAACCAACAGGTTTTTTCCGTTCATAATGTTTCACTCCTTATCAGTTCATTGGAGGATCCTATTTTTTCTTGTGTTGTCCATTGCGCGGTTCTTTCATTAAAAGTTCTATTTTAAGGGTGTCGTCATCCTAATCATCGAGCTAATGTAGTAACAAAACAAGACAAAATTGTACAATGCGTCGAACAGTAAAAGCAACAATTGTCAATGAACACGACTGGCCCATTGTAAAACAAACGAACACAAATTCTTTTAAATAATATCGATTTCGCTGTGTGTCTCATATGTTAGATATTTTAACAAAAATAGTATTGTTGCAGATCCATTAGTTAGTCACCAAACAGTTGGTATTGTTTGATAACGCATACGGGCTCTATCTATATTTGACAGGAAACGGTTAAACATCTACACAACTAATTTGTACTGAACACGCCGAACCACAAATAGGGTACAGCGTCAATAATCAATATTAATCAACGACATAATCTACAAGAGTTTTCTTCATCTTCCGACTACAGACGGGACGCCGATAAAAAAATGTCACTGGTTTGTGCTATCAGCGGTCGTTTTTTCCTTTACAAATACAAATGTGGAACGTTTTAAATGGAAGCTCTCTTGCCATCGTCATAATGAGCATCATACCATCACAACCAAAACCCAAAAGTCAATGTGGTGATAGCAATTTTTTATAGCTAGATCGATGATGATCTTGCCAGCCATCAGTAGTCAACAGTATATAAAGATTTGAATGAGTGAAATCTTCTATTTCCTTGTAGCGACAATGACGACGCGTGTGCCTTTTTGTTTGTAAATTCTGGTTCTAGCCACCGAAAGTAGTACGAAGACACAAAAAGAAAGTGGTAGGTTGCATTTTTTTATGTTCAACGATGCTGAACCTCGTCGTATGGGAGGGTTCTTATAGTGACACGCGTCAGTCTAGCTAGCCGAGCGCTTCAACTTAGTTTGTCGGCGTTCTAATCAGTTGGTTTAAGACACCAACAAGAAAAAAGTATCATATCATGCGAGACAAGCAACAGTACGTAGCAAAAAATAAAATAAATGGCATCGTAAGGTACATAATACTCTCTGCTATTGAACCACACAACGCTTTTAAGCAACAGAAAATCAAAAACAATCGTCACTCGTGTAAATTTACATCCCATGCAAGCAAAGTCTCCATCCCAACAAATTCAAATGTAAACACACAAGAAGCGGTGGGTGACAAGTGTTTCGTTTGATTGCGACATAGTTTGAACAAGCGCGAACAAGAAAAGTGATAGGATATGCAAAATAGATAAAAGGAATTGAAGATAAAATAACAATTCCAATTATTTGTACATTGTTGACGTACGAAAAAAAAAAACAAAATGAAAACAAAAATAAATACATTATTGATTTCTAACTATGTTTTAGCTTCATCCTCACCTCAAATGTAAAAAATCCGAAAAAATAGGCCATTAAGCAATCCATCTACAAAAAAATCCCTATTTCATATTTCACATTTCTACCTTTACACTTGATACACTTGAACGTTTGTTTTTTTTTCCAAAGAAATCTTGTGCAAGCTTTAGTATGGATAGATTGCGAAGCTGCACCGAAAACTTTACTCAATCAATTGACTACAGCACTAGCCACAAGATCTATGTTCATTTGTGATCTGGCAGTTCACTCTTTGAGGTGGCCTTAACTGGGCCTATAGAGTTTTTTTTTGCTTGCTTAATTTTGTGTTAGTGAGTGATCACAATGACAACTATCGTTACTATGCTTGGTGTAGCGTGAAATCTAATCAAACCAAATCAACCACCAAAGTTTGGTAAAACCGACAGCCGGCAGGCGTAAGCACGGTTTGATGATGAAAGTAGCTTTGCATTGTTTTTTTTTATTAGATTACTGAAATCAACATCTATAACATCACGCCAATGGCTATTATATGGATTCAAAAATGTCCGAAAAACCGAGAACATCAGAAAATGGTACTAATCTTTCCTACTATTGTATTTTACGGCTTAAAACATTTATTTATTTTTCCCAAAGTTTGATAGAACTCAACTAATAGAAATATAACTAAACCGAAAATGCTTTTTTTAATTTACTATAGATCTACATACACTGTGTTCCAAAATTAAAGCCTTTTGGTAAAATATTCAAAGTAGGGAAGGGTGACGGTAGTCACCAAATTAGAATGTAAAATTAAGTTTTAAAAAGTAACAGGGAAATAGTTAATACTATAACTTCATTACTAATTATGTTCAACTAATTCTCATATATTCTCAGTTATCCTTATGTGTGATTTTCGCAAATTTAAATCAATAGTTCAATGTTTGGAAATCAGCACATCGGCATTTTTTGTACTTTGTTTAAAGCATGTTCATCGAATTTTTCGTAATGTATACTTTATTTTTTAAACATAGTTTGTATAGCAAAATAATATGCTTTTCTTTTAAAAAAAGATTCAATTATTTCGTGGACTACAGTTTAATTAAAGTTGAGCTGTTACCTACGTGTTGATTAATATATTTAATTCGTTATTAATTTGTACTACATGCATTTAAATCAACTTATAACATAAAACATCATCCATTAAAGCTTTGTTAAAACATACTGCTCCCATGGCAAGCTTTACTGTAAAATTGGGAAACACATACAAAATGTGAAGTTTTCACCGTGAACAAAGCGGGAAATGCAAGGAAATGCATTTAATGTATTATTTCAATATGTTGAAAGTCCATTTTTTTGTTGTTGTATAGTCCCAATAGTTGTGGAATGGAATATTCTTTCTTTTGGTGTACGATAAGCCATATTCTGGTAAATATTTAATGAAATATAGCAAAACAAAACCCAAATTTCACGTTCAATTTCACTGGAGCTGTAACGTAGGCTTTAGAGTGGACTAATCGGGCAGTTGAAGCCCTGAGCTCAACGGATAGATTAGCTGAGTTTAGTTTAAGAGTAGTTTTTGAGAAAAGGATACATCATAAAACTAATTAATTGAAGTCAACAGTGCAATTTGCACAAAGTATTATGATTGAATGCTAATAAATTCAGTTAGCATACAAAAGATTGTTTATTAACCGCAGAATTAGGGTATAGAACAAAATAATTTACTTTGGTTTTATGATTCTAAAGAAAATGTTTTATTTATGCAGTTTACTATAGGCAAGAATCCCTCCCAACCACATTATTTGAAATGAAATAGTACATACAATAAATAGTATCATCAATGAATCTTAGTTAGCTAGTTAGTTAGTTCTTTTATTTCCATTTTTAAATTTCATTAGTATGTACAATAGTTTGAAATCTTACGCGTTACTGGGTACGAAACTATGTTCTCTCCTCATTGAATTCTATGCTTAACGGCAATCTTGGCCGGAAGAACTTAGTAGATTTTTCATAATTGCAAAATTAAGGAACAATTTAATTAAGGGGAAAAATGAATGAATCTTAAAATCTTGTAGGTAACTCTAAAATTATGTTAAAATATGAAATAACATGTAATAACATTATTAAAATCTGCAATTCAAATACTTTTTAAGTGTTCCGTCAAATATCATCGCTTGGGGCCTCCTTTGCCTACTATCCGCCATTAATAATACTAGATATGACTTCTGAAGTAGCTCAATTGTTTTGCAAATTCAACCGAAAACGTGTAAATTTGTTTAAATTTTTAAGCAGTTCATGGTTGCCATAATTCGATTATATAGTGTACTACGTGTCTTCTATTTTATTTTTTAAATAATGGTAAATAAATATGTTTAACATCTATTGATAGAGTTTTCAATTGGCAGCCTAACATATTTTTTTAAGTTATTTGGGCGTTTGCATCAAAGTTAAAATAAACGTTTAAGAAAACAATGATTTTTTTTATCTTTATTTGCTATTACAGATATTACGGTACAAACCGAATTTTTAAAAATTTAACTATTGATCAAGCTACGCATACGATGGACGTGCTAGGCCGAACACTTTATGTGTGATTTATAAATCATTCGCAACAGGATATTTTACAACGCTTTTGCTATTTTTATCTATATTTACAAAGTAGCAATAACAAAATATAAGAATCGATAGGTATCAACTACGTTAGTAGTTTATCACGTTTGTACGATGTCAAAGCTTCGTATTTCTACTGTCCCACTACATTTCTTTCTTTAAAACTCGCCAACATCAAGACAGTACATGCAGCAAATCGAAGTTCGTATCAAATGAAGCGAATAATCAAGTGTAAAACGCGCTTGGAGTAGGAGTATAGGGCGAAACTATGTTACCTTTCGCTTGGCGTTCGATATAAATATGCGTACATTTGTGCAAAGTGTCATACAAACCGTAGCTTTGAACCGGTGCTGTATGTACGCTTTTATAGCGTATGCCAAACGCATAGTAAAACGGTGTTAGTGCTCACGCATATATCCTGTGCGTGTGTGTGTTGGAAATTGTAATAGGGCGCTAGCCATAACAGCCATTGATCGTGTGGCTCGTAAAGCCACATCCACGAGATCGCGTACGTGCAGACGTTCCTTGTTCTATGTGCCAGTGGAAATAATTGTAGAAAATGAGGAAAGTGTTCTTATTAAGCCTGCTTGCTCTGGCACTGCTTGTAACGGTGGTTAACGGCGATGGAAAGAAGAAGGAAAGCTCTTTTGAGGAAAGCGGTGGCAGCGAGCACGGTGCCGATCATCACTCGAAAAAAGGCGACAAAGGTGATAAGGGGTACGAAAAGAAGCACGGATTAGAAAAGTCGGAAAAGGGCAGCAAGGGCAAGGAAGATCACGAATCGCACTACGGCGAAGAAGGTGGCCATAAGAAGGAGAGCCACGACGAGGGTGATCACTACAAGAAGCACCATGAGGAAAAGAAGGGCTCTAAGCACGGTAAAAAGGGGCACAAGAAGGGCCATAAGAAGGGCTCCAAGACGACTGGATATCATCACAAATCACACAAAGATGACTATCATAAGGAGCACAAGTTCTACGATGATCATCACAAGGAGGGCCATCATAAGAAGTTTGGCGATTTCAACGAGTTCCACAAGAAGAACGGAGGCGAACACAAAAAGGGGGGCCATCACGAGTCGGCCCACAAGGAGGACAAATATGCCAAAAAGGGCCACACGGATAAGGGACACTTCGATGATGAGCACAAAGGCTGGAAACACAAGCACGGGCACGAGTCGCACTTTTCGCACAAGGATGATTTTGGCAAAAAGGGCGGAAAATCTGGCGGCAGCGAGCATGGGTACAAGAAGGGCGATAAAGGCCACTAGGGCTTTCACGTTTTCGGTCAGTCGATAGCGTAATTAAATCAGATGTGATTAATGCATGGTATTATGAAGCTTTAGACAAAAATGTGAATAAATTTCTACTGAATAAGGTTTTCAAATCTGTTTTTTTTTATATATATTCTCTATTGTGTTATCGTGTTTCTCGTAATTATGTTATTCAATGCTTTCTATTGTTTTTTCTTGACGTTGCTCGAATCCATTGTCCTTTATCTGATAAAGCTTTGATACATCCGACACGTATCGCTTGCAAGATCATTCGGGAATCTCTGATAGTGTTGTCAAGATGCAGGTGGAAATTGTACTGTCAATAAATCCCCCCCCGAGAAGCGCCAAACCTAAAAATTATTTGAACGAAAATTTCGCAATACAATCAACGAGTTCATCAAACTCACAGCAACAGTCGCGCACACCGATTTACGCACGGAGATTGAGCCAAACTAAGCGTTCATATCACTGCTACTCGACTGCTTCACTACCAGTATCATAAGTGCGGAGCGATCTTTACTCGATAGTGATACACTTCATCGCAAACAGCACGTTTTTGCTATTTTTGATAATCAATAATATGCCACTGCGTTCAACACGACACGATATCGTTGATGTGTGTCGTCGAGTGCCTCAGCCGTGGGAACGTGAAAATACGATGAGACAGAAACAAGCAACAACAAAAATATCACCAAAATAGGGGGGAAAAATGACATCCTGCTAATCTCCTGTCGCGATCGGCCGGTCGCATCAACCTAAGAACGCAATAAATAGGATAGCAGGGGTTTGACTCGGCCACTTGTTATTTAAAACCACTGCAACTGATAATCAAGTCACAGTATTTGCTAGATGCTTACCCTGTTACGGTAGCGGTACCTGTTTGCCGAAGTGTTGTCAGCTTGGTGTTCTAGAGTGAGGGTATAACTAACGCTGCCCTAAAGTTGGAAAAAGGGGAATAACGTAAACGACACACCTCAGTGACATTGTGCGAATTGTCCCGTATTGTATTAACTTACTGAAAGTGGTTAGTGTTATTGCTGTTTTAATAACAGCAAATTTTCAATAATTTTAGATAGTAAAAGGTTAATATTTATTTTCTTTCTTGTTACGTGGTTGGTGTTTGAAATGCAAGGAAAGGTTTCCATAGGTCATATTCATGCGTTCCTAAACAGTGCTAGACAAAAGAGCTTAGCTCCAACGTAAAGCGTAGACAGCACGCTGCAAAAAAATCTACAATCGCATACCAATACACAAACATGTTGGGGTTTAGAAAATGAAACATTAAAAAACCAGGAAAGCAGATACTACTTTCATTAAGACAGCTTTTTTTGTCTGAACCGTATGCTGATAATAGATGACAATTTCATTTTTGACCTGCACCCGCGTGGCTGTCCGCTACAGGCTCTAGCTAGGTGGGCAACGACATAAGCTGGTGATATATGTATAAAAAAAGGATTCTTTCCCATCATGATTATTAGGCTCATCCCAGGGACGGGAGACCGCTCGGTACGATCGATCCATCATTTTCATTCCAATCGTCGAACGAGTCAGTTCAGTTCAGTGTCTTTCGCTAGATTTTATTCCGCTAGCAATTCCAAAATCCAGAATAACTGAGGAGAAGCAGTGTTTAGTCGCAAACGGCAAATTAATTAGTGGTAATTATTAGTTTACGTATTTACCCATAAATATGTGGAAGCTGATATCATCCTGTTAAATGCATTATGGTGAAAAACAGTGAATTGTTACATTGTTAATTTATGCCGTGCTGGTAGTGTGTTGTGATAGGGCAAGCAACATATTCGAAATATTAATTTTGAATGTTATTTGATTTGTTTGAGTAGAAAATATTTTTGAATAAGTTTCAGAGACACGTAAACGTCGCTACAAATACACAAACCAAAGGCTCAAACATTGTGCACAATCGCTCAGGATAATCTGGGGAGTTTTTTTTTTTTTTGCTGTTGTGTGGTGCATGTGCGACAGTAGGGCCTTACTTTAGGCAAACAGATCTAGTGTTTGCAAAACCCCAGCATTTATTGCAAATATCAGCATGTGCATGTGTGAAGTGTGCCATACGGCAGACAAATATGTGAAGTATTATTATAGCCACTGGAAGGCAAAATTTCCACTCAAAAAACCCCCAACGTACTAGTAGCACTTCTATGGTAATCCGCTTCAAGTAGTGTCACTCGAATGTGTGTTTTGTCTGTAGTTTAAAATTTCCTCCGTGTCCGGATGAACCGTGATTGGATTGCTAGCACACAAATAATTAACAGAGAACCGAGCAAAGCAACATACAATTTGCACTCTGATTTTGCCAGATAATTTGCCTTTTACATTACGTTTTACATTAATGATACAGGTTGTAGTGATTTCGCTGGTGCGATTATAAAAGTGGCCAGTCGGTAAGGTAAAAGTGCGAATTCAGCCCAAGCTGCATACACTTTTCGTTTTGGTAATACATGATTTAGGTAGAGTTTGTTTAAGGATAATTTGTAAAATATGAAGAAAGAAGAAGCAGTGTCTACGTATTATGGAAATTATGCATCAATCGTGCTTACAGTTCCGGTTTTCAGTTCAGTGTTGTATAAAATACGTCATACTCCATTTTTTATTGTTCATGAAATTGATGTTGTTCACATAATAAGCAATACGCTTATTATGGCTCTGGACTGACATACCGAAAAATTCAAAGGAAACATCCGCATTAATTAAACCGAGTTTTGGTACGCAGTGCAGAGATTATTTTAATTAACGAGAAAATATCATGGCTCATCAATTTGAAAGGATTTTAATTGGCGATAGTATTGCTTCGCATATTGTCTTGCTGGGTAAATGGCATGGGCAAACGTAAACATTACCGTTCGGTGTGTATTCGGATCCTTCCGTGACAATGAATTCATCATTATACTTGGACTTGGATCACTGATAGTAAAAGTAATCATAGAATTTTGAACAACCTTTTTTTTAATTAGAAATAGGCTCGATGCAATCTGAAAAAGAGATTGCCCCTAGTGTTTTATGTATTTCAATGAAATTAGGTACAGCATCGGCATCTTTATCAAAAGCTGTCGGTTTCAATAACATTTCTTTTTCTACGTTATCACTTACATAATTCTGCAGCTGATACAATGAAGTTCACGCCGCCCCCTGCATCGCTACGCAATCCTTTAATCATTCCGGAAAAGATAATGATGGGCCCTGGACCGTCCAACTGCTCAAAGCGGGTGCTGACTGCCATGACTAACACCGTGCTGAGCAACTTCCACGCTGAATTGTTCCGAACGATGGACGAGGTCAAGGATGGCTTGCGGTACATTTTTCAGACAGAAAACCGGGCCACTATGTGCGTAAGCGGTTCCGCACACGCGGGAATGGAAGCTATGCTGAGCAATCTGCTTGAAGAGGGCGATCGAGTGCTGATCGCGGTTAACGGAATTTGGGCAGAGCGTGCCGTCGAAATGTCTGAGCGATACGGTGCCGATGTTCGAACGATTGAGGGCCCTCCGGACCGCCCGTTCAGTTTGGAAACATTGGCCAGAGCCATCGAACTACATCAACCCAAGTGTCTGTTCCTGACGCACGGTGACTCATCAAGTGGTCTGCTGCAGCCGCTGGAAGGTGTAGGCCAGATTTGTCACCAGCACGACTGTTTGCTCATCGTTGATGCCGTGGCTTCGCTGTGCGGTGTGCCATTTTATATGGATAAATGGGAGATCGATGCCGTCTATACTGGAGCGCAAAAGGTGCTAGGTGCGCCTCCTGGTATCACTCCCATTTCTATAAGCCCGAAAGCACTGTTAGTATTACAACGTATGTTAGGTACGATCAAGTTCGTCTACATTCAACACAATTGTTTTTACCCTTAGGGATGTTATTCGAAATCGTCGTACAAAATCGAAAGTATTTTACTGGGATTTACTGCTGCTTGGCAATTATTGGGGCTGTTATGATGAACCAAAACGGTGAGAATTAACAATTCCGCTTGAAGCTTCAAAGTTTCCTCATAACGTTTCCCAAATCATGCCACCCTACAGTTATCACCATACTGTCGCATCGAACTTAATATTTGCTCTGCGGGAAGCATTGGCTCAAATTGCGGAAGAAGGACTGGAAAATCAGATCAAACGCCGCATCGAATGTGCCCAAATCTTGTACGAAGGGCTTGGTAAGATGGGACTCGATATTTTCGTGAAAGACCCCAGACATCGCCTGCCCACCGTAACTGGTATTATGATTCCGAAAGGTGTTGACTGGTGGAAAGTTTCACAATACGCCATGAACAAGTAAGTAAAAATGCAATGAGACATTTCAATCAGCGATCATCTTTTTCTTTTTTTTACCGTTTCTTTGTAGTTTTTCGTTAGAAGTACAAGGAGGACTTGGACCTACGTTTGGAAAAGCATGGCGTGTGGGTATTATGGGCGAATGCTCAACGGTACAAAAAATACAATTCTATCTATATGGCTTTAAGGAATCACTCAAAGCCACGCATCCCGACTATATTTTCGAGGAAAGTAATGGATTTCACTAGATGAAACTTAAACAATGCATCAATGTATTATTGCCGCTTTGAGTCCTGCCAGACTTAGCATATGCATGCTAAAAGTAGGGCTTTTAAGAACATACATAGATTCTACTAATTGCGCTAGAATTGCAAAACGGATCATCTCAATTTGCTTGTCGAAGCTATCATGAACGGTAACATGCCCACTAACCAGACAGTTTTGTAAGTAAGATTACTTTTTGAAGAATAAATTATTTTGTTACAGAAATGAATGAATATCATGATATTGTTTTATTTTTTTTATCTCCAAACTGAGGTAGTTAATAACATTTTATGGCACGCCATAGTCGTCTTAGTATCTATTAAGCTTTACTACTAGGGTAAGGTAGGTAAAGACGAACAATGCGGGTAAGATGGACACTTCTCATAAATGCATGAAACAGGTAATTTTCGAAAAAAAAATCAACAATGCAGCATTCTAACTTAAAGTTAAACAACACATTTGAGAACATTTTTGGCATAACATATGCAAAATTGGTTAAATATACGAACAAAATAAATTATCAATCGTGTGCACCCTTTTGGATACTTTGACTACTACGGATCTTAAGCAATACAACTTGTATTGAATATATTTCCGGAAGTTTTATTTCATGAATGAGATGTCGTGATCATTAATGAAAAAACTGGCGAAAGAACTAGAATGAAAGCAATACAAAATATTGTTTTCTAGTATTTTAAACATCCTGACACCAAAGCGGGAAAGACGGACACTTTGTTGTAGGGAAAGATGGACACCGGATTTATTGATTTTTTTTTCTTCTTTTATCAATTGGTGATGAATAGATTTCTTCAAATACCTTAAATAAGGGTATTTCGAAGCTATAAACCAAACAGGAACTAGAGAAAGTATTGAAATAAGCGAGAAATGAAACACCGGTCAAAATAGTAGCCTTTCGTTATGCTTATTCGTTATTACTCGCTCGACGCTGATGAGGCGTTTCACGAAATACAATATCTTGTTACGACTTGGACAACTTTAAGCAATAAAAAGATGAGGCATTGATACGACATTGTTCAGGAATAGATGAGAAATTCTATGGGATTACAAATATCAAATGTTGAATTTTAACATGGTGGAAAATGGATTAAACTATTAACAAGTCCCTCAAACAAGCTGGGGTCGTGGTCTTTTCGCGGAGTAATTTCCATAAAGGAAGTTCTAGACTGTTGTTCTGTAAGCTGGAGCAACGTCAGCTGCTAGTGCGCGATATTTGAATGATGCTTTAGATGCTGCATTCTACGATATATTACAAGCGCCGCTTACATTTTTTAAATTAATGGCTGAATGAACCATCGTTGCAATTGGCCTAGAATTGGTTTATGTACGTAGCATGATGTGGAAAGCAATAGGATATGTTAATATACTATAAACTTCTTCAATTTCTAACGTTTTTTTTTTATAGGTGTCTATCTTACCCTTCATGGTGTCCATCTTTCCCATATCAGGTGTCCATCTTACCCGAACATTTCAAAACTGCACGAAAAAATCATGTTTTTCATTCACGAAAAAATGCAAAAATCGATGGAAACTTAAAAGTTTCAACACATTTTCTGATAAAACATGAGTGTAAGATAATGTATGCATATTTTCATGGTCGTTGCACTTATATATCACTAGATTTTTACCATTTCCCTTAACGTGTCCGTCTTTACCTACCTTCCCCTATACCATAAGATCGGATCTAGTGATGTGCTGTATGGAGCGCACCCACGGCTCCGATCCGACTCCGACTATTGTTAGTTCGATTCCGACTCCGGCAAAATGGAACCACTAGATCCACCCGGAGTCGGAGTCATTCGGAGTCGTCCGGAGTCGACCGGAATCGTCCGGAGTCGACGACTCCGAACGACTCCGAACGACTCCGGACGACTCCGACTCCGGGCGACTCCGGACGACTCCGAACGACTCCGAACGACTCTGGACGACTCCGACTCCGGGCGACTCCGGGCGACTCCGGACGACTCCGAACGACTCCGAACGACTCCGACTCCGAACGACTCCGAACGACTCCGACTCCGGGCGACTCCGGGCGACTCCGGACGACTCCGGACGACTCCGGATATTGCAGCGCGGACCTACCTTCCGGAGTCGATTCCGAATTTATCGGAGTCGGATCGGAGTCGACTCCGGATTTTTGCTAACTTTACCCATCACTAATCGGATCATTCATCAGTTAGTTATGCTTTAATGTTTTTCTAATTTAAAGTGAAACCTACACTACAGCCCAGATCTATAAACATGTTGTAGCAAAATCTGTACAATCGCAAAGCACAAAAAAACTAGAAATTACACCAAGACTTTTTTATATACCTTTTGAATTTGTAAATGCATCCGAAAATATTACTGCAACAAACACCACAGAAAAACTGAAAGCTACAAAGCTTTACTGGTTCGCTCACAAGTTGCAGCCAAGTTTTACTCATATTTATATTGCTACCCTTATCATGCATTATATTTCCGGAGTCTCCTACCTGTCATAGCTTAAGTTTAACTATATAAACCTTCTAACTTTACAAGCAAAATTAATTAAAATGGTTGTATGGTCAATGGCGAATTAAGCGGTAACATAAATATAACCCTTGCTGTTGTATACTAGCGGATCAGATGTTTATATGATCGATTCGAAACAAGAGAAGGATCTCGAGTAGCGCATTCAAATATGTCAGTGGGATGTGCGCTCATTTTCTAGGAGTCCCATTCAGACCGTTTGGTTTGTGTACAATGTTTAGTGCTTAAAATCACCTCTGCGTGTGTTCATATACACGGTTAGGCATGGGCAAAACGATTCTTTTCACCGAACGCGAACGAACTAGTTCGCTCACCAAAAAGAACCGAACGCGAACGACGATTCTTTCGTTCTTTGTTTCATGAGGTTTTTATTCACAAAGAACACTCGTTATCTTTTTCATTTACCCACCATAGACGCATACTGTAGCCAAAGAAGTACTCCCCAAGTGCCACAAATCCACTAAACGACCACTAAACGGCTTCTAAACGACTCAAGTTACCTAAACGGAATATAGAAAGACTTCGTTTAGCAGACGGCAAACGACTCATGCATTCTAAAAATAGCAAAAAAGCTGGTGGCGCCATCTGTTTGTGGGATACCCAACTAGTGGAGCGTTCGTTGGTGTTGATACCCACGTATCTGACCACACGACCATTCATGTAGATTTTTGCTCGGAAAGTTATAAGGCTATTTAGGTGATGATAAGATGAAACTTGTCGAAACACATTGCAAGAAAAGGATAGCAATATAATGATGAGTTGTAATACGCCATCTATTGATCAAACCAATGAAGCTGTGGAGCTTTCATTTTTTTCTATGGATATTCAATGTTCCAGTCGTTTAAGCTTAATCTGTACCGCTTGGGAACACACACGTGTGAATGCTATCTTTGCATAATTAAATCACATATTAACACTGGTGAAACATATTGAGAAAATAAATAGCCCGTGCAAAAAAACAGACTACCACAACATTGAAGTGGCCGCTTATGTGGCCGTATGGCTTAACCCACCAAACTGATTGTGTTTTGGCTTTGTTTGATGTAACTTAATTTTTAGTACAAGAAATTGGTGGCGTTTTCGGTATCTTGGTTATTTGGGCTGTTTGTTTACCCTTTTTCACGAACGTCAAGTTTTGCAACTTGATTTCCTGGCTACTCCAGGTTACGAAATTTTAAGAAAAGCTCAAAAAAGTGACAAAAGCACACGTTTTGAGAAAAAATCAGCATTTTATCACGCCCGTGGCCTCGAGCCTAATGAAGCAGAATTTGCTCATCGGGAATCAGGGCTGCCTTGATATCTCTGGTTTCTGGTATTTGTATGTATTAATCTTGGTCGATACGTGGAATCGTTTCATGACAGTTAAATGACATCTTTTCACCACGTAGAAGTTGTTGATCTTCTATTTCATTCGCACGTGGCTTCTCATATACTGCTATCTCGTTTCGCTTATTTGCTGTAGGGAAACACTTTCCGAATACGTCGGCATCGAAATAACAACACATAACTTTACAAGCCGCTGCATTCGGATGCTGCGTGAGTTGAGTCTTTACCAACGCACAAACTAACCGCTCAATCGATACGTGATAGTAATTTATAGTTAGCATTTCCTTTCACTACACGGTGCGGTGTTTCGCCCGATAGTACAACTCCTAAATATCAATCTGCCTTCTCGCTGGAAAGCTAAAAGTGTCGATTCAAACTCCGGACTCTTGCATATTTCCCAATGGCTATCAAAGCTGGAATGGGAAGAAAATCTTCCAATAAAAATCCTCCGTTTTTCAGCCATGAGTTTGTTATTCAAAACCATGCAGATATTGTGTCGTGCATTGCGATGATTTTCGTCGTAGGAATAATGCTTCAGGTAAGTGGTATTCAAATTTCGGCACTATTATTGAAAACAGCCAGCCCCTAGATGCATGGTGTAATCCGTGATACAAACAACGTACAAGTTTATACAACGAACGCACAATTCGCGATCCCTATGGTTTGAAAACGCCGGCGATATCAGTGAGCCACGGTTTAATCTGCCACGTAGGAGCCACAGTGGCAAGCTTGAAGTGTAGCATGGCATTGGGGATAAGGGTTGGCAATTACAAAACCGTACCGCTAAGCTTACAATATTTTCCAATCATGCTATTTCCAGCCGACACAATCACTAGCTAGCACCTTCGTTGCCTTACGACACAATGTATCCGGAGCCGATCCAAACCAGGAAAACCCTATGGGTGTGCAATATCTGTACACGGCCGGCTGGAAAGATGCGTGTGCGGTGTTTTTCTACACCCTTATCTGCATCATCATGCACGCTATTTTACAGGAATATGTTCTGGATGTAAGTAGAGCTTGCTAGACTAGAGCTTTACATTTATGAAGCTAATAACACATTGTTTAAACTTTCAGAAAATATCCAAAAAGCTGCACTTATCCAAGTTCAAACTGTCGCGCTTCAATGAGTCCGGTCAGCTGGTAGTCTTCTACGCAATGTCCTTTCTGTGGGGATTGGATCTCATCGTGCGCGAACAGTACATTGGAAACCTACAAAGAATGTGGGAAGGATATCCTGATCACCCGATGATTTTCCTACATAAGATGTTTTTCATTATTCAACTGGCCTACTATGCGCATATGTTGCCCGAACTGTACTTCCAAAAGGTGAAGAAAGACGAACAAAAACCCAAGATTCAACATGCAGTGGGCGGCCTGTTCATGATCGGCGTAGCCTACTTCCTTGGGTATGTAAGACGATGCCTATAAACAGCACCAAGAGCAGCACTTAACTGGACTAACCACTTTCAGATTCCAACGTATCGCTCTCGTTCTCCTGACCTT
The DNA here is from genome assembly GCF_943734685.1 of Anopheles coluzzii. Classification (NCBI taxonomy): domain Eukaryota; kingdom Metazoa; phylum Arthropoda; class Insecta; order Diptera; family Culicidae; genus Anopheles; species Anopheles coluzzii. Next base: position 54,807,970 of record NC_064671.1, on the reverse strand, counting down.
GCACTATTTCTGTGAATTTGTCGCCCATGCCTTCCAGTTGGTCGATATAGTCGATAAGGAGGGCAAGTTCGCTAAATGTAAGTAAGCAAAGCGTAAATTAACGTTTTTCGGATAATCAATGCTCCTTTCCTTCTACAGTGCGCCTCGTACACAGTGGACTGTTTATTCTTACCCGTTTCGCGACAATGGTCCTGTCGGTGCTCACGCTATTTTACAGTATAGACAACATTTCCCAATCTACGCGTGTTTTGATGCTGTCGATGGTGTTCGGTTTACAAGGATATTTGTTTTTCGATTTCATTTCCAATTTTCTTCGCTCTAAGCGGGAAAGCTCCTCAGAAGAGCGCGCTAAAATAGTGGTCAGCGCGGATAAGTCTGAAAAATCGAAGAAACAAAAGAAAAAGGAAAGCGATCTTCCGGAAGCCGATCAAAACTCAGCCCAATCCTCTCCCAAAGCTGCTGGCAATAACGTACGCAAGGCGAAAGTAAAGTAAAACTCTACCGAGCCGTAAAATTAGCCAGTTTTTTTCCATCCATTTTTACTGGTCGCATTGTTTCCTTCAAAGAAAGATACAGTATAGCAACAATTAATAGTGAAACGAGCTCATTTGAAAGCAGCACAGAAAATATGGCATGTTATAGCTTGGCTGTTGTACGAATGTTGTACGAGCTACCCGTGAATGCAGTCGCGAACAAATTTACGTTGTGTCGGATCGACATGTCGACATGTTTTACGTTTGTGCGTCAAAGGTAAAATATTTATGTGAAGACTCTTTTGAACATTGTTTTGTTTTGTTCTGCTTTTTGGCTCGCAACCGGAAATGCATTTATCTAAAAGATAAAGTTTAGTACAGAGAGGTTCGCGCTTGCAGGTTAAAGTCTTGGAGGTATTATTCTGATTCTGCCGCTCCCACTTAAGTGCTACCCAGGTATTTTTCTGAAAATAATTTTTGTCCATTCTTATACAAATAATAACAATTGCTAACAAACTTTCTACGAATGTTTATTTTCTTCATCATTGGACTATTCACCGCCTACAATGTCATCCGAAAAATCACGAGAGTATAGCGTAATGGTTCGTTGTTAGGACTATCTGGTGTATTACAAAAAAAATGAAATATTATCTCAAAAATCAATCCTAGGAACGAAGAAATTCGAAAACAATATTTAAACTAACAGGTATTGAAAAAACATATTCGGGTAAACGTATTTCTCCCTAGGTTATCTCCTTTCACGTCTAGTGCTTGGGCTTATCACCATGTTGCTCTACGCACTTTGCTTTTCCTTTCTCATCATATACACAGCTTCTTGTAGTCCATCCTTGGTTGCCCTTGAATTGTGAAGGATCTGAGGCCACCAAATGGTGTATTAGTTGACGTAAGTGTATTGTGAACATATTCTGAATTCCCATTACCTGGCATAAAATCGGAAAAGTCACTACGAGAGAATAATCCTCCCCCGTGCGCTTGTTGTCCAAAATGAGCAAACTGACCCTGTTTGGTAAAGTCGGGAAACGTGGGAAAGCCATAGTTTACTCCCCCGCTTTGCCTTCGAGAACGCACCAATCTATCGAGCAACGGTCCATTCCGAAATTCATCTGTGTGAAAGCCGATTTATGAGATTCATTTTACACATTGCACTCTTTCGTCGTTCCGTTCGTTACCTTGTCTTGCATCCCCGAAAGCTCCTAGACAACCGACCCCCAACAATAATACCACGAGTGAACACTTCATGACACGAATGCAAAAACACCTATGCTACCCAATTCCTAAAAATGGACTAATGTACCCGTACTATGACGGTCGATGCGTTGTTACAGTCCTCCTTGACCGAATGCTTGTTGATACCGAAATCCCCACATGATGTTGACAGTAAATGACCGAACCAAATTCAATCCGTGCTCTTCATTATCAGTTATTTCATGTCAAAGGTTTCCCCCAGTTTATACCGATCGCTGTGTTTTGGTTTTGCCATGTTTATTTAGCATTAAAACAAATATTTCTGTAGCAAAGTGAAGGAGATAGATGAATCTATCTGTCTCTCAGCGGAAGGCGTTAGTCAGTGTTTATGCTGATAAATTACAAAACAACCTTTTAGAATGTACTGCAATCCGACTTGTGTTATCGCTGCAACGATCAGTTTTCAATCAATTTCAGGTGTTTTTATGTGTAATCTACTCCCATTTATTTATTTCTATTATTTAACGTAATGACCTGATGCCAACTCATACACGTTTTTCGAGACTTCTTAGTACCACACCATAGCCGAATAGAATAGTCAAGTCCATGCGCCATGGGGGGATGGTCCATGTTAGGGTTGAACCAACGACGGGCATGTTTAAGCCCTGCAAGCTGAGACTATACGGCGGGAACGGTAGTTTCACGGAAGTTTTTTATTTGGCATCAAGAAATAAGTTTGTTGGATAAGTTTGCCAGTGCCAACAAACTCTGAAGTGATTGAAATTCAATCAAAAACCTTCTTCAAAGTGTCCATAACAAATCAGCGCCTTAGGGTACAGTGAGTCAAGCTTCCGTTTACGAAACTAGTTTAAGGTCACATATGTTTGTTATGTTGAAAAAGAGTAAAAAAATGTAGTTTTTTTATTTAATTTAGAGAATTACAATTAATTCGATAAACGAAATGTAATCCATTCCTTAAGCATTATTTATCTACTTTGCGATAGCACATCATATGAAATTGTTTTGCTGCAGATTCCAGTGGATTGACGCAAAAAACCTACGAGAACGAACATCGGTCAAAACAGTTATGCTAATGAACGTGAACTGTACCTGCAATGAACGGAATTCCCTCATACCGTAAAGTAAACATAGGAATTGAGAATACTATCACGCATCTGCAAGAATGAGAAGGGATTGTGCCCCTGATGGTTGCCTTAACCCTTAACGTCTGGGATATCGAAGAAGAGACCCAGAATGTTGAAAGACCCACACACAACAACCCGCTGCGAGTTAACAGAGCTAAGCGACTGTTGCAAAAAAAACCTGCAAAGAAGATCTCTCGCACATGAGAAAGAGTGGATACGAAAACGAATTGCAAACAGTCGCAACGCAAACACATCGTCCAACGATCGCTGCTGCCCCACCGTCCACTGTGGAATGAAGGAAACCCATTAAAAGCCTCCACCACATGACACGTCGGTGGTGGAAATGAGTCAAAGAGCAACACATCTTAACGATGGCGATGCGGCCCGAAAGAACCACATGTAACGTTGACCAGACGCTCATGCTCCCGAAGACGGCCCCCGAAGCGATGGCTTTGAACATTGGCTCAGTATCACTGGCAAACACCGCTATCCGGCAGCGTCTTGGCAATGTATCGTTGTGTTAAAATGTATAAAATTTCTTGCAGATTCCCCGAGCACAACATTTATACCAAGCTCGCGGCCGGAAGAAGATCGCACGTTCGACAGACCCGTTGTTGTATGTTATAGCCAGTGTGTCCAAAAGGGAGGGATCTTACCGTGAACCTGACCAATCGTATACGCTGTTTGCCTTCAGTCTTCTTTTGCCCATACGTGTGAGCGCTCTTCGCGACAAGTGAATAAGATTAGTTAACTTTACAAATTTGAAATAACAATTAAAGGTGCTTAAAGATGAATGTGTACTGTTTAACGTTTGCGCTATGTCTGCTGTTTGCTGTGGTTTCTTCAGAGGCAGGTAAGTGATCCTCGCTGTGAAGAGCATTTCCATGATTTATAGCAAAAAGCTCTAATCTTAAAAAAAAAGGAAATAACCGTTAATTTGGTGCTATGTTAGCGTTTTTTCCACCCTTTGCACAAGGTTGGGGAAAAATGGGGATAAAAGTCTTTTCTGTTTTAACGTAAGTGAAACCTTAATAAGTTTCTCAACTCCAAAACGATCAACTCACGCTGTGATATTCGTAGGTCGGTTAGTTTCGTCCGGAAGTGGAATAATAATCATCTTGAGTCAAAAAGCAGAAAAACCGGTTTTGGCGATTCATAATGTATACACAAATATTTACCTCAGGGTTTGACTTTGTGAGCTCTTTTTTGTTGCGTCTATGTCGGTAAGGCGCAATGGACATCATCGGTGGCTACCCGACCGAACTTTACGATATTTTCTAATTAAAATGAGTCTTTATGCTTACGTTAGTAACGTTGGCGGTTAAGAGCTTAGTCTGTTTTATATTATTTAAAAAAGAAAACTAATTTTGTGATGTCGATTCATGTTCGCAACCTAATCGCAAAATCGTGCTATAGGAAATGCCCAAGAATCCGGTTTCCGGTTTAAACGTTAAGCTAATTTTATTTGATGACGCATAGTCGCTCAAGAGGAACAAAACAACTCATATCGCTAGATGAGCTTTAGGTGATGGTTAGTTTTCGATCGAGAGATTTTCGATCTTTATTTTAACGAAACATTTGTACGATTTTGCTTATTTATTATTTCAACATGTGGCATCACAAACATATTGCAATTAGCTGGTTGCTAAAATTATTCAATCATTTGAATGATTTTTCCAGTTGCGTCATGCTTTTTTGAGCACTAGTTGCATAACAAAATGCCGAATTATTCCAATGCCGTGGTGCTTGTCTTTCATATTTACATTAAGTCACATGACTGTTTTTTAGTCCATATCATCATAAGAAAAATCAGACAAAAGAAAGAAATCGACACATCTTTCAATATCCAGTTTATAAACCGGTCATCTTGTCGCTTACCTTGGCTGAAAATGGCTTATATTGAAACTTAAGAACAGCGGACCCCTATCACAGCAAGTGCCTGGCAAGCATCTGCAGCATTGTTTTGTTTCCTTTTTCTCTTCTTGAAAATAACAATCGATAAGGGTTGTTTTCAATATACGTCTAATTTATTTAATTTTATTTGTATGATAAGTTATTTTAAACCTTTTATTTCCAACACAAGTGCAAAAACGACATGCTCAGACAACCTCGGAATGGTCTTTGTTTACGATAAATGCTCTGTTTGTTTACAGAAACTGGTTTTTACGTGCCCAAAGCATACTACACAATTGACGAACATGGCTATAAATCCCCGCTCATCTACATTGACAATATTCCGGTGAGTATTGTGGGACAGTGCGATCGGTCGGGGACAGACAGTAGGAGCTTATCGAATTATATTTGTAAACCGTTTCATTCCTATCGTTTTCAGCAAATTTTCCAACGCACTAGACGATCTGCCCAACTTCCTCCAGGTGAGTGTTAAGACGATCTGCTGCCAGCGAGCGCACACAATTATCTTACTAATATTCTTCTTCAACAGTTCCCAACTTTGGTTTCCCAGTAAATTTTCCGGCATTCCAGTTTCCTAACCCCGCACAGGGTGGCAACTTCCAGTCAGTATCCATCACCAGCGGAGGGTAAGCATATGTTTTTTGTTTAAATATAAACTTTTATAAGCATATGGTGCGTTATATTCTTTAAGATCCCGATCATTACAATCCTTCCATTTGTTTTCGCCTTCCTTCTCTTGCACATAATTTCCTACACATCCTATCATTACATTAGTTATCAGGGATGTCTTACATCCTACCCACCACTTGCAAGTATTACCTATTGTGATGCAGGCTATTTTTAAACACTGATCTGTAACCCAGCTATGCACCTCCCTTCTTGAAGATGAGCGTTTTGAGTGTGAGGTAATGCAAGAATCCGGTTTAAAGTGATTATCTTCGTACTTTATCTCAGTGGATGGGAGAGGGGAGCATGGCATATCGTTCAGCATTGTTGTTCCTAGCTCTCCGAAGCTTACCCCCATCATTTATTGCCTTGGAAGTGTATTTTTTATTCTTGAATTCTTCGTGGTACGTTTATCCAGGTTGACGTTCGTACCTTTACTAGCCGCCAGTTAATTACACGATAAGCTCTACGGAGCTATTTCTATGTGCTCACTTGATGATCCGATGAAGATTTACCTGAATCACCTAGGCGGTTGATGAACGTTGGGAAAGTGCACTCCCAACGTAGTGAACCGTACAATAAAATTGCTTCAATGATGCAAACATGTTCCTCGTGATAATTATTTTTAGTTAGTCTACTTTAGCCAACCATTTATATGCATATTTTGGTAATATATTTTGTTATGTTATTATTTATAGACCAAGTGGCTTGAACAACCGCTTCGATGAACACGGACAATCTGCTCCAGCAACAACGATTAACACATTCTCCTCTCAAAATGGCCACGTTACTCAGATGACCCATCATATCGACAAGGACGGCAAAGTGACAACTCATACCAGCAACAAAAAGAACTAAAAACAGGTTAATTATCGCAAATGTGTTCTACAGCCAACCTTCAGCAAATGTACAGAATTCAACATTCTGTCGATAAAAAAAAACAGTTCGTACCCATGGAAGCAATTCAATTTCGCCACTCACCATCTTTCTATTTGAAAACGGTACAAGTTTGGCTAGCGTATATAATTGTGTTTGTGTGTGTCTTTTGTACTAGTGCCTATTGCCGTAATATTCGGCTGGAGTATGATGTATAGTATTTAAAACTGAAATAAAAATAATAAAAACGAAGTCATTTAATGATTTAGCAATGATAATTATCTTTACCTTTAATAATGTGAAACTTCTTCTTCGTGTACATCAGTATAACGAGCTGGACATGCGGTGATTGTATTTCATTTCATTTCATTTTTCATTTGGTCCCACGCAATGGGACAGTTTTTACCTTGCTATGGTGCTAACGAATCTGTCTGGCCTTACATGAAGATAGCTAGCGCTCTTATTCTGGAACTATGACTGAATCTGTCTCAATCTAGAAACTAATATTTAGTCGATACTACGGCTAAAACGCATCTTTTTCAGACATCTGCTGCAGTGATGCAATAATGCGTTTAACATTATGTAGCTAAATCATAGTTCTTTGGAACTTTAAGCGTAATTATAGGAAGCAAGAAATATATATACTTAGCGTAGGAGCGTAGCATGTAGGAAACTACAATTACAATATTTCATATAATTGAATATACTACTAGGGTAAATGTACCAGTATTGGGCAGGTTAGTGCAGCAGTTTCACAAAAACTGCTTGTACACTTACAATTTTTATTACTTTTCATGAAAGTGACGTTATTTTAAATGATAAACTATCGAATTATTTTGTGCTATTTTTTATTTGTCGTTTCAAATGCATTTTCTAGCGATATTCATGAAAATGCAAACACTGTTTTTGTTCCTATTTTCGGCAGTTTGGTCCTATTTTCGGCAGGCTGTGCTCCTATTTTCGGCAACGCGAATACGGGTCAGAAAATGTTTTAATTTATTTATTTATTTATTTATTTATTTTACATTTTACAATTTTACACCCTCACTTTCCTAAGAATGGTGTTAAAAGTACTTAAATTATTAATTTCATGTTCCCCATTTTAGGCATTTTGCTTTCAATTTTTACAGTCGCTTTGATGTGAGTTGCAAACTAAGTAGGCGTTGAAAAATAGAGACAGTCTGGCGGCTGCAGAGTACGGCTCCGACTGCCTCACAAATTATTATTTTTTTCTCAAGTTATTGGATAATTTATAGTAAAATTGGCGATATTTGATACGAAAAATGTGGTTTTATGTGTCGACATACGCATTACAGTCTTCTGATCAAGTTTTAAATGAATATTCAACGAAATCAAAAGTGTGTTTTTGTTTAAAGTTTCGGCAGTAGCCCAAAACATTGATCCGTTAAAAATCAACATTTACCGTGTACCAATTTTCGGCAGCATTTAAAGTGAATAATTACTTGTTTTTAGTGATTTTAAAATTCCAAGCGGGCTAGTATAAAATCTGCAACCATAGAATCTTTCATAAAAACCATACTTTTATTGTTTTGGTGCTCTGAATCTGTTAATAATGAAACCTGCCGAACTATTGGCTAACAGCAAATCTGCCGAAATATGTTGAACTCTGCACATTTTGCTTGGTATTTTGAAAAATTTGCATGGAAATGATGTGAATCTTCGTGTATGAATAACAAATGAGCATATCTCTATGTAAAAAATAAATGTTGATACAATTTTCAACGCGTTTTTGCGTAATTACACGTTTTTAGTTACCCTTATCTATTATAAGTTATCTATTTTTTACGATGGAAATTTGACAGTTACGGATTGTTAATGTAAAAATTATACATTATTGTATTAAGTGCATTTGTGTTTATCTACCTTTTACCTACCACACTGTTATTCACAGCCGTAACGTGGTATCCTGGGCTAACTGGGACTCAGGTGAAGTCTACTAACCTCTCAGCCTGACTGTACATATCTTTAAAAAACGGGATTTTAGTTTTCCTTATTTATTGTTTCCCTCATAGTTTTATTGGTACATCCAAATGTATTTCAGTTATCACTACAACTTTCAATATATGCTTAATTCTAATGCACTAGCATGTTAGTTTATTTTACACCGTAAATATTTAACGCATCCGTTCCATGCAACAGATGCTAAAGTTTCCGAATAGATTATCTAACTAAAAATCTTCTTACAGGGTTTCACATGTTTTATCATTGCATCATTTGTATCATAAGCTATAAATTAATGCAAATTTTGAACGCTCCAAGCTCGTGGGACGAATTAAAAACAAATCTGCGAATCTGCCATAAGCGACGATGCGGCAAAATCAAAATCTTTTGCGATTTTATTTCAGATGTCAAATGTTTAAAATCATATCAAACAATGATTATATTTATGGAGGAGAAACAACAATATATCATGATATTACTCAAAAAAAGATAGAAACATTGAGAATATTCCTTTCTTGCCGCATATGGCTAAGTCGTATGCAGCGATTTTCTGGCTATTACCTAAGTCTTTTTCGACACGTAGGGATTACCGAGACAATTTCCAATGTCCACAACATTGCTTGCGAGATGTTTTTCAACAGATGGCAAATATTGTATGTACACACCAAAAAATATTTCACAAGCTCAGCTAAAATTTAACGATTGCTGACAATGAGTTTTACTAATAACCGAAACTACAGTTGACTTTAGTTTTAAGCTAAATCTCGGCGAAATGGTTTGCTAAGTTGGTACACTGGTGGACATAAAAATAGGAACTTTTTTCTGTGACCGAAAAACATAGTTCTTGTCGGAAATATTTGGTAGCCCTGAAAAGGACTGTTTAAGTGGTTGTTGGGAGGTGGTGTTGCGGTGTTCCACAGAGCGGAAACATATTCTAACGGCCAATGTGTTAACCGTTATTCGCTATCACTTCCTCACAGCGTAGGGCCATATCGCCGATGAGGTTACGGCATTCGCTTCTGTCTATGCGTTTCCACATAGCCTTGCAGCGTCTCCATAGCGAATCGGCAGAACGTGCATGTTTGTTCTTAAGCTGACGCTTGAGGGTTGACCACAGATTCTCAATCGGGTTGAGGTCTGGACTCAACGTAGGCCACGGTAGAACTTGCACATCCTCGTTTGCCAAAAAACATTTAACTAATCGCGATGTATGCTTGGAGTCGTTATCGTGCTGAAAGATGTAATGCTCTTCGTCTCCGAATTTTTGTCGGGCGTGTGGCAACATCTTACGACGTAGTATGTTTCTATACCCTTCCGAGTTCAGTGTCCCTTTGATACGGAACAAAGGACCCGGGCCGTGCCAGGAGAAGCAACCCCACACCATTACGTGGCCGCCTCCGTGCTTTAGGGTTTTTATAGTATTTTTTGGATGATACGCCTGTTTAGGAAGGCGCCAGACGTATTTAGTGCCGTCCGAACCATCCAGATTGATTCTGGACTCATCCGAAAAAAATATTTCGCTCCACCAAAAGATGGATGCAGCTAAATGCTCTTCGGCAAACCGAATGCGCGCTTCTACGTGGTGCGGCATTAGCTTACGAACCTTTCGTGGTTTCCGGGCACAGAACCCACCGGCGTGTAAACGGCGCGACACCGTTTTCGCCGAAACTTGCAATCTAAGCTCCTGCTTAATACGATTGCAAGTTTTGAAAGGGTCCGCCCTGATTATCTCAACCATCTGCGCGACAACGTCATCCGTTGTTTTTCGCGGACGACCTGTGGATTTACCCATAGCCTCGCTACGAATGGCGTTGTCCACAAACGTCCGCGAACGGCCGAACGCCTTGCAGATGGTTTTGATAGGCACGTTCTCACGATACAAACCCTGAATATGTTTCCGCTCCTCTGGAGTGTAGTGCTTTCCGCGACCCATGATGAACTTGTGGAATTTTCAAATCGCAAACTTTCACCTTTACCACTGAATGAAGAATGAAGCGCAACACGGTTTGGATCTCTTTTTATACTACCGAAAAACGCTGCCGTTACTCAAAACTCAGATAAGTAGCGCACCACAAATGCGAGTATAAAAGGCAAACAAACAGCGATTGCAAATTCAGTACGCCTCGAACGTTAGGCGAAAGAACTCCGCAGGAGCCAAAGCCTCTCTAAACCATACTAACAACAATATACGCCTCGATCTGTTGGCGATAAGAGGCCAACGAACTCCGCAGGAGCCAAAGCCTCTCTAAACCATACTAACAACAACAACAACTGTTGGCGATGACACACCTATTGCACGCAAAAAAACACACAACAAATTTTTTTCCTATCTTTTTGTCCACCGGTGTATGTAACAATGATGTCTTACTTACTGGGCGGTCCCGTGGTACAGTAGTCAACTCGAAAGACTCAAGAACATGCTCGTCGTGGGTTCAAGCCAAGAATGGAACGTCACCTCGGAGCAAGAATTGACTTGACTATCCGGCTGCGTGATAATGTATTAAGTCTCGAAAGTCTGTATAGGCCTGACTAGAATCGTGAAGGGCCCCATTGTTAGAAAAATACCGTTGGTAGAAGGCCAAATACCGAAGGTATAAAAATGAGCAACATTTTAAAGCCAACTGACGGATGCGCAAAAGATTCGGATTCCTTGAGTAGTTGTAAGAGAAAAGGCAAAAATTGTACAATTACGTTTCTTTTGTGATGCCTCTGAACATGGATGTGGAGCATGTTGTTATATGAGGACAGTTAGTAAAAAATGCAATATTCCTTCAAGATTAAAGATATCAAAATTAAAGGTTGCTCCCATTTCTACAAAGCATTCTATAGCACGATTGCAATTATGGGGAGCTGTTTTAACCAGTCAATTGTATTCCAACGTCGTAAAGTCTATTAACATCAAGGCTGAAACAACTTTTTGGACGGATTCAATTATTGCTTTCCATTGGCTCCAATCATCACCACAACGGTGGAAAACATTCGTGGCAAATCGCGTTTCATCAGTTCAGCAATCAACATTAGGATGCCATTGGAGACACGTACCAGGAGTACAAAATCATGCGGACTCGATATCTCGTGAGTGTTCAGTAGAAGAACTCATCGGCAATTCTCTATCGTGGCAGGGTCCTGAAAGGACAATACAGCAAGAAGTAGATTGGCCACAACTGAAATCGAATAATATCGATCAAATTGCAATTTCTGATGAGCCGACATATGAAGAAGCCCTTACACCGGGACATTTTTAACTGAATCACATTTACAAGGAATTCCTAGCTTGGATTGGCGTAATGTACCAGAAAATCGAAAGAATGACTGGCGTGCAGGGCAAGAACGTGTACAACATTTTTGGGATCTTTGGCATACTGAATATTTATAACAATTACAAGGCAGAACGAAATGGATGAAGAACAATCACGAATTTTTGTAATCAAAGAAAAAAAATATACCTCCGATGAAATGACCATTGGGACAAATTATCAACGTTCATCCAGAAAGCGATGGAAGAAAACGAGTAGCAACTATGTATTAAAATAGCGAAGGGAAAAGAAATAATCCGGCCTATAGTGAAAATGTGCTTGCTACCAGAACATCAATGACGTGTGAAAAGTAAATGTAAAAGTCTAGGAATTTTAGGTGGCAGAATGTTAAAGCATCAAAGCACCATTGAAAGGTGGCAGAATGCTAAAGCATCAAAGCAGCATTGGGGCACGTTCCTCTACCGGTCTCTCCAATTTGTTGGCTTCGCGGATAACATCGACATCATCGGTAAGACGACAGCGAAGGTGTGTGAGGCGTACACCCGACTTAAGATTAAGAATAAATGCGACGAAGAACCTGCTTGCCGGAGACATAGACCATCTAGAAAGGAGTGTATTATTTGACGGCAACAATCTCGAGGTAGTTAAGAAGTTCTGCTATCTTGGGACGGTCGTTACTACGGACAACGACATCAGCAGCGAAATCCGGAGACGCATTGTGCAGGGGAATGGTGAATACTATGGGCTTAACGACTGCTGAGATCGAGAAGACTTCGAGCTCGTACGAAATGTGAAATATATCGCAAATTGATTCGCCCGCTGGTTCTCTATGGACATGAGTCTTGGACCATTCGAGCGGAGGATGCAACCGCTCTGGGCGTGTTTGAGCGATACATCCTCCGGACCATCTTTGTCGGTGTGTTCGAACATGGAGCGTGGAGGAGAAGGGTGATCCACGAGCTTGCTGAGCTGTGCGGCGAACCGAGCATCCTGATGGTAGCGAAGGCTGGCAGGATACCATGGCTGGTGCATGTCATGAGGATGCCGGATTCTTGCCCCACTGAGAAGGTGTTCGACAGCGTTACCCAGTTCGGTATAAGGCGCAGGGAAGCACAGCGAACTCGATGGCTGGATCAGGTGAAGCGAGACCTGTCGGAGATTGGGTGGATCTACATGGATGGGAGGCTGCAGCCAGGGACCGAACATCCTGGAGAATAAAGATCTAAACATCAGATCTAAAACTCAGCAAATAGCTATTAAACATAATTAATGAGGAAAGCAAAATGTGAACTCTTTATAAATTAAGCTCATATTTTTTAAATTACATTGGAAATAATTGAACAAAGTTTACAAAAAAACATGTCCACAAGATGGCGAATTGTGAGTAAAACCGATGAAATTTATAATTTTTATATGAATTTCACATTTCATAGACATTATCCGTGAAAATCGATTGCCCGGCAACCAAGTGGCCCACGATCGTAAAAAGCTATGTACTCCTGCCCTAGGACATCTAGAACCTCGAAACATATACTACATGTCAAAAGTTAAGGTTTCCGTAATTTTTAAAATCTAGATCGTTCATTATTTCAAATTAAAGTTTTTAAGAAACAAACTTCTAAAAAATAACGTTTTAATTTGAAATAAATAAGTTTGAATAATACGAAATTTGAATAATAAACAAGAAATTTGAAATAAGCTGGGTGTCCATTAACAAGAAATAGCATCCGATTAACAGTCCCCCAAGCAATGTCCTTGGGATGGAATCGCATCCGATCCGATAAGTCGGTTAATTTATTTTGATACGTAAATGTTTATGTTAAAGTCTCAGAAGGTTATTAGAAATTTAATCAATCCTTACATTATGAAGCCTCGCAGCCTATAAATAAACACAAAAATCCATACCCACCAGATAAACGACCACAGTCTCTACTATATTTGAGATACGATTTGCTAATACTTTTATAAGTTTTTATCTAGTCATATTACCGATGGTTTATAAAACTAGTTTACCTGTACAATGGTCCAACAATTCAATTACTATGGTATTTAATTTTTTGACTATTACTTTTATTCATTTTATAATAATTTCGTGGAGTAATATGATGAAAATTTGCACCATTTAAATGCAGGGTTTAATAATGATATAATCATTCTTTACTCTTAGAGAATATAGTACGTACTATAGTAAAATGATACGACTTTTCTTGTAGAAAACGATCATTGAAGATCTGCTCATGTAATACTTTCAGCAATAAGCAATTATCAAATTTTACCAGCTTACCATTTTGGAAAACTACATTTTCGATCCTCTTGATAATAGATAACCACATTACCCCTTAGTATTATCAAACGGACGCAGTACGCCGGGTGGTCCACCAAAGCTACCGGTAAATGTCTCTGTGATTGGTTTCGATTGTTGGAACTGCTGATTTAAAGGTTGCTGTTGATGCTGATGTTTTTGGCCTGTTTGTGATTGGACGGGTGAAAATACGGTACCGTCCGGATTAACATTAGTTCCAGGACGTTGCTGATTACCCAAAATACCCGGTGCACCACCGAAGCTTCCCGTAAACTTATTTCCACCGTTAAAGCTGTTCGTTACGGGTACTGGTTTCACCGGATGCTGATTCGCGATAAATGTCGAGGGCACCACCGGTCTAACGCCTGAGCCTTGGCTGGCGGGATTTGCATTGAATGGCACATTGAATGTGCTAGGCGTTGGTGGCACAATCGGAGCTTGAGGTCGTCCCGGAACGCTGTTAACAGGGGTAGAAGCAACTGGAGCAGGATGAGTGGATCCAACGTGCTGCACAGGCGGAAACTGCTGAACGGGAGCAACGGTACTGGAAACGGGGAACGTTTGTGGATCTTTTGTGTAAGCTGTGCCTATGTTCGCTTGATTGCCCAAGAATCCAGGAGCTCCCCCAAAGCTGCCCATATATTTTTGAATTGTAGGTTTCGTATCTGGCCTAGCTGTTGTAGGGAAGCTGTTTTGGGTCGTAAATACGGGCTGTGGACGTGATGGCTGTGGTTGTGCAGCGGAGGGGACAGGTTGAGACAAAATCGGTCTCACAGTTGATGTATAAGCTGTACCAATATTCTGCTGGTTACCAAGAAATCCGGCTGGTCCACCGAATCCTCCGTTGTACTTTTGTACCACAGGTTTTCCAGTAGAGACAGTAGGAAAGATGGAAGAAGCAGTAGTGGTAGATCCCGAAAATCGTATTCCTGTCGGCAAGCCTGGTTGCGGAAAGTTTGTCTGCTGATTGACGTCGGTTTTGAATCCTACTGCATTATCGGATGCTATCGGTGTGTTTGGTTTTCGCGTAGGTTGCAGAGATGACGGTGTCAATGAACCATCGAATGGATCGCGTGCAAAAATTGGCGACCGTTCCGTGCCTACCTTCACATCATACACCGGCGGTAATTGATCCGGAAACAAAGGGGGCAATAGTCCATTGACTGGTTTCTGCGCGAAGAGAATCTTTCCTTCCTCGATATTTGGGATCTTTGCATTTGGTAAAAACTGTTGCTGCGTGTTAAGAGGCCCTGCGCCCTTCGTTCCACTCGGTGGCACTGCCTGTACCGTACTAGGAACCGGGTTTGGTGGCAGTAGCCCATAGTTTGGTTGCGCAACAGGCTCTATTATGCCAGACGCGTAACTAGGAACTTTGAAGTTATATTGCCCAACTTTGGCGACTTGACTTGATGATAGCTGAAGGTTTGAGTCTCGATTCACATTTGTTCGAAAACCAACTGAATCCAGTTCCGGCTTTGCTAGGTCAGTAAACGGTGTCACAGGATTTCCGTAGCTATCCCGCAGCACTGTGTTCGGTTGCGGCGTTGATCCTCGCGCATCTACATTTGTAAGCTCATTGTTAATGCCCGCGGGAATTGCGTTAAGAGAAGCATCGTTCGCAAAGCCTAGATTTCTTCCTTTAGCTGCGGAAAATCCTTGGCCACGTGCAAATGGTGTAATTGCGAGATTTATAATATTGCTGTCCGCCGAAGGTACGCCACCATCCACAGAGCGAGCTGAGTGTGCTGGACAGATAGAAATAAAAGACGTGATTAGTATGGGCAAGAGGTAGGAATAAGTATACTGCATTCATACCAGATTGTTTATTCGCTTCAGCAGGGGACAAAACAGCTGTAATGGAAGAAGGATATAATTGTTACACCATTCTTACTTTGTGAATAATAAACGCGCCAACCACAATTTTGTTAGAAAAGCTTTAGGTTTGATGGATTGTTAGGCCTTTTTTAGAAGTGAATCATTTTTTCATTATTGTGTAAAACTTATTTTTTTGTACAAGGAACTTTGTTTTAAAGAATATCAAGACAAGCGTAGAATAAAAAATTAATAATAATTATGATGATGTCAAAGAAAAACTCATTGCATGGACAAATTATTTATTAAGCAAAAATTTTCATAGAAAATTTATTATTTCACCCCAAATCATTAATCAAATCTCTCTCTCTCTCTCTCTCTCTCTCTCTCTCTCTCTCTTTCTCTCTCTCTTTCTATCTCTCTCTCTCTCTCTCTCTCTCTCTCTCTCTTTCTATCTCTCTCTTTCCATCTCTATGCGGCTGTTTCACACGGACCCCTCGATGTTGCTACGCCTTAGCTTGATTTTGACTCGCAACTGTTATGCCTTTCGTTTTGATAAGGTTTATGTCGCACACTATTGCATAGTTTCGGCATCATAGTGATGTATCATCTCTACTCATCTGATTTCTTAAACACAGGATTATCGAGCCCACTCTCTTCCTTCTGGTCGATGGGTAGCGTAGCATTTGGATCATCTTCTTCGTCATAGTTTTTCAGTGGAATTTGTTTATAACGCCATGCCAATATAGAAAACAGACCCATGTCGACAAACATCAACACAGCAAACAGTACAAACTCCCATTTCTGTTCATCGAAGATTTTTGCTTCTGCTACGATAACCACAATCAGATTACCCACAGCGACTGTTAATTGCCAACATCCTTGCAGGACGGATTTCATGCTCTCCGGAGCTTGTGTGAATGAGAATTCCAGTCCCGTTATAGAGTACATAACCTCTCCAAGCGTCATTACCACATACTGGGGGATGAGCCAAAGCATGTTGACCGAGTTCGGTTCGGTGACGATGATAGGGGTAGTGCTCTGAAATTATCATTTTACGTCAGTTTTTGTGTCATATTGAAGACCTACTAAAAAAAAAGGGATTCGTCCTCTAAGTTTACTTACCATGCCATCGATATCGCTTACGATGAATGCATACACACCGCCAAGTCGCATTGTGTAGGTCAATGTAAGCTCTCCATCTACATATATTTCGTAATCAGAAGGATAGGATTCCACCCGATCGTATACATACGACCCGTTCTTGTGTCTATCGAACGCATCGGATGAGTCAATGTCTCGGAACACCACCGTCCGGTTAGTGGCTGTATTCCCGAGCACGCGGAACACGGGGTAACCCTTGGAAGACTTTTCGGTATCATCTTCATATCTCAAAAGACTGATGCCCGAATCTTGTTTGCGTATAAAGTACGACAACTGTTTTTCTTCGTCCACCACAAAGGTGCGCTGTTCCTCTGCCACCGCGCAATTTGGTCCAGGGCCAGTGGATGAAAGTGTGTACGTGTATGTAGCGCTTCCTTTCACATTTAGGTACTTCTCTTCGAACATGCTCATACTCTTCAGCGTAAAGTCGGCGTGTTCGGGAATGTTGGACTGAATGCGATAGTCACAGGGCATGCCGTTGAATATTCGCAACTGAGCTTCGCCCGCTTTCGGCATCACGGCATACGTCGATTCCAGCTGAATCTCCACAATGGTCGATATAACAAAGGCTAAGCCAGCAAATATTCCACCGAGAGTTAGCTTCTGTAGCGGTCGCCGAATTCCGATTAGACTCAGCAGCGGGTAGAAAGCGACCTCATACAGTGGAATAAATACCAAAATCAACAGAGGATTTATCACTTGCATTTGATCCGGCTTGATCGTCCAAAAACCCAGATCGCCATCCATGCGGGTTGCTTGGAAAGTCCAACGTGATCCCTGTTGGTCGAAAAGCGCCCAAAACACTGGCAGCGGAATATACAACTTCAGTACGTTGAGCAAAATGCGTGTTTCATCGACCAGCTGGCGTCCCCAGCGCTTTTCAGAGTAATCCAACCAATGTTCACGAGGGTTGATGGATTTCTCACGTGATCTCGTCCGGATGGCCGTCTGTTGAGCGTGTTGAAAAAGAATTAACATAAAATGAGCAACACTCAACAGCAAGACACAACACAAAAATGGAAAGACAACAACAACCAACGGATGACAAACAAACAACGACAAAAAGGTCATAAAACTCGTTATACTAACCCAAATACATTTAGAAACCTTCACAAACATATTGCCCGCGGGTGCGGATATTTTGTAGAGTGGTTTGCCAATGATGAATATGATAATGGATATCACCATCAGTACTCCGGGCACTCCGAATGCTAACGGGAAACAATCATCGTCGTCGAAGCATTTCACATCTTCCCGTAGAATTGGCGTTACCATGGTCGACACGAACGAGCCAGAATTTACCGCAAAGTAAAACATTGAAAAAAATAGTGCCAGATATTTTGCCTGTTCTGGTAGCTTAAATTGCTCGCCCCCGAACGCGGCAACACATGGTTTAATGCCACCAGAGCCGAAAGCGATCAGCAGCAATCCAGCAATGGTCATCGCACGTGCATCCAGATCCCAGGTAGGGATAGCTCCCAGTGTGATGCATCCACTCCCGATCGTATACACAATGGATAGGTATAGTATTGTACGAAATTTGCCCAACCAACTGTCAGCAATGATCGCACCGATCACACACATAAAATACACCAATGTGGTGAAAGTGTGATACAGCACCGTCGCCGTGTCATCGTCGAAGTCCAACTTCCTGGTGAGATAGAGCACAAGCACAGCTGCCGAAGAAAATTCAACCATCTAGTTAGTGCAACCGTTTTCTAACGCCCTCGATCGTTACTTACTTCGCATGCCATAATAGTTAAACCGTTCGCAGAACTCATTGCTGATGATAAACGGAATGGCTCGGGGATACTTGAGCTTCTGAAATTTGTACACAACATTTTAAATAATGCACTACGAAAACAGATGCAAAAGCTTTGATGCCGGTTTTGTTTGCTTAATCACCTTAGGTTCTCCTTCGATATCCCCAACCTCTTGCGTAGCAGCTGGTGCTTCTTCTGTAAAGGAGATGATAAGTTCACTGCTAAATGGTTTATAAACAAAAAACTAACAATAAATGGCACAGACAAAGCGTCGAGCAGACTGTACAACATACACTGTTATTCAGGCATCCTATTGGTTGCAATTATCGCTTCAACCTAGCCTTTGACAGTGATCGATTGACGTGTTACCCGTGTATCGATTGATCATTAGCTTTACAATACGATCACAATTACCTAATTCACTGTCATCATAAACAATGAACCGACCTTTGAGTAGGGGTTGAACAAAAAATACTGTAAAAATTCCGATGGGTCTTATCGTTTAATAAGGTACTATTGATAAAGACAATGGGCCCTACAAGTGAGATCTGGTGATAACGTTCTTATCGGCGTTCATAGAGCGTCACAGGTGACTAGTTTAACTTACTATTGGTGTTATTATCTGTTGTCTTACTCAGATCCTATTTATACAACGAGACAATCTTCTTCTTCTTCTTCTGTTTGGCGTAACGTCCTGCGCTGCCATACCGGCCCACATAGGCTTTCGAGGCTTATTCAGTACCACGCACCCGGATAGTCAGTTCATGCAACGGAGGAACGGTGCATTCTCGGTTTGAACTCATGACGGTCATGTTATTGAGTCGTTCGAGTTTACGACTGTACCACGAGACCGTTGCGATAGAGGTATCGAAATAAGAAATGTCTCTATAAAACTTTTTCAAGTACTTCTTTTATATCCACACTACACGCTATACACTACACTCCTGGTAGAACACATGTTCGCTATGATTCCATACTACTCAACGATGTGTGGTCGTAGTTTAGCAATGTTAATGATTGTTAAAGCAGTATCATTGAAGTGCTGTATAAACTGTTTCCACCATGCTCTGCGTCAATGAGACAATCGAGTGTGGGCATCGGCAAGAACATCCTATTAATCTCGCTCAATCACGTGAATCGATCAGATACATCCTGTGCTCGCCAACTGTAGCGTAAAGTAAACATTACCATAATTATTGCTTTTTACTGAGATGAACCAGTTCTGCAAGATTTTTCCTGCCGTTGGTACAAGCTTCCCACTAATAAAAACATATCCAGCCTTTAGAAAGATATTCAGATTTCTGAGATCATTGCACAAGCAAGGTTCACTGGCCGGTCAATACTCTCATATGTCTGCAGCACTTATCGGAACATTGTTCATCGATCTCAAGTACAGCACATCTCAACTATTTTGCATTTGGGTGTGTCGCACTTTACAAATTTCAATCCTACCTAGTGTTACGTATCTCGCAATCTGTTCACATGTAGCTACTGTGTCTGTTGACAACGATTCCTTTATTCTACACTTTGCTTTCATTTGTGTCTCCAATACATTCAGCTCTATATTAAATAGGTAAACTCAAGATTCGTACTGCTCAAATGTTTCAACCGTTCCTGTACTCCAACTGCTCGACGAAAGTTATCTTTTGTTGGGCAATTAAATGGTCCATGTTCTCGTGTTTGTTAACAACTGAGATAGTAAATGATGGGTAAATGTTCGTGTCGTTTCATACGAGCAATGTAATAGATTTAAAGACTACTTGGCAGATTTGATTTTCTATAGAAGCTACATGTTTCTACTGTCCTGTTGTTGTGTACAAATTGCCGTCTAATCCCAATTGACTAAAGTGTAACTAACTTTTAAAGATTCACTCCAACACATTTCACACAAACCTTTAGATGTATCGACCATCTTCTTGAAATTTTTGTTTTAACAATCAAAACCAAACACCTATTAAATACTTTTAATAAATCATTCTAACACTTAGTCAGATGATCTATCGATGGCAAGCTCTTGCAAGAGTAATTGTAACACACTTTCCGTACAAGGTGTATTGGCAGACTGAGCAATACTGATGAGTATGCTATCAAGTTAAAAGCAGTAATCCCTCGAAAAGGGTACAGAGCCGTAATCGTCGGAGACTGATAACGGCTTTACGAGCTGATAAAAACATACTTATTAAACTTTCCTCCACTGCATCTGCTGTATCAAGAACCACCCACTTCGAGGATAGATACGTATGATGCCAAGGGCAGATTCCGCACATGCTGAATTTATGAACGACGTTTTAAGTAGAATGATAATCAGCTCTTGAAACAATTGAGCCTCTTGGAACTCCCGAAATGAGTAATGGATTCTACACTCTTGATTTATTAAGTAATACGTATAGTAAATTTAAAAAATGATCTTTTTATATAATTTAACTTAAAGTTTTAATATAAGTCGTTAATTTTATTAAACGACCTACGCGGTTATGTCCGAACTCTACAGATCCCATCACGTCTACCATTTAACGCTCGCACCATCTGAATGTGAAACAATTGCTTCTAAATAATAATATAAATTAAAATATTAGCATAATATTATAACCATCTTTGTAACTAAATATCAATCGCACCATCACTAAACCATCCTATAAATCAAACAAAAGTAATATGCATAGTAAGATTTGTTTTTCAAAGATTCGTACATCAACTATTTCATGTAAAACTACCACTTTTCACTTCACAATTATAACCACTTGACATTTACGACATATGGACTTTTTCACACCGTAACATCACTCATACGTCTAGCTACTTACCGCACATTCCTTTTCAATACAAAAACAAGCCCATCGCTCTTGAAGTTTATCTTATCAAAAGGTACTTGATTTTTGGTCAGCAGCCGTGCTATAGCGCGGAATAGTAACTCCCTTTGCTTTACATTATGTGCGATCTGCATAGTTTCCTATGTGGTGAGGTTTTTTTTTTTTGTTAGTCCATGGCAGTTTAACGGACTGTATTTTCATGTGAAAAGAAAAATAATTCAAGCAAAGAGGAAGATGGTATTGATGTATTGCTTGGAGTAATTATCTTATCACATATCTTCAGCACACAATCATCTATCCATTCATTCATCATCATGTTTATTAGTGTGCGGCGTCAATAGGTTTTCTAAAAACAAAGACATGTTGCAACGCTTTAAACAAAATTTATTACCTTCCGTGGATAGTAGCGTGTAGGCAAAAGGATACAGATAAGAATGTGGGCAATTATCGCGAACCTACAGTAGATATGAAAAAGCTATCATGAAAGAGAGTAAATACGACATGTCTGTCGATTTATAATCTCTTTTGCAACACAACGATACAGGATTTTACTGCCAAAACGGAGGACATTTTATGAGTAAGCCGTATGCAAAATGTACGGTTATTTAGATATCATCTTTGTTGTTAGTTGACCATATTCAGTGATGGCATGGTTAGATATACTACAAAAAATCATCAACCCTACATCAACTCAACATCATTTGAATGTCAAAGTCCACCACGAGTCGCAGGTGTCGTAACCTTCTTTTGCAAGATTCGTATAGTAAACGAGCATCACTTTCACGATAAAAGGCACTGATCGAGTCAACCAAAGTGGTACGTTCACAACACATCCCACTGTGACTGAATGAATCACAGGACTTTCCGCATACCCTTTTTATGTTTTTTTTCTGACCTGCGAAACAAGCTTAATGAGCACTGCCTTTCCAGTGAACTCGGGATATTCTGAGATATGGTATTGTGTCATGCTGGTACTGCCATCTGTAACCGGTTCACAGTTATACTTGTCGTCCTTGCATCGATCATGATAGTTTCAAAATTGTATGATACAATATAGCCATCTGTGTGACGCATCCGGCAAATCATATGCAGACAGAGAGCATCTCTGAACACGGTATGAATTTGTGAACATCGTTCCAAGACAGCTCGATACCTGCACCGGGT
Source organism: Anopheles coluzzii (assembly GCF_943734685.1). NCBI lineage: Eukaryota > Metazoa > Arthropoda > Insecta > Diptera > Culicidae > Anopheles > Anopheles coluzzii. The sequence continues at coordinate 54,785,456 of NC_064671.1, read as the reverse complement.
GAACACAGAAGCTAAATTACCGGCTAAGCGACGAACCCAACTGGATAGTTAAACTCTTCCAATCGCGACAAAGGGTATTATTTGGAAATATTGCGTAAAAGCAGCATCAAAGCTTTATTTTGAAGGAGGGGAGCCCAACGTGACCTTGATGAAACGCATCGGCGCTGTTCACGATCGAGGTGGTTACAGTGTAATTTTTTTACAACCATTTTTACTTTTTCAGCTTTTTTAACAGACACTTTAAAGACACACAACAAACATTTAAAGATATTTAATAAACTTTACACTTTGCCAAAAGTAAAAATGAATGAAGTAAAAATCTAATTGTTAATAAATCTTAATTTTTATGAGTAAGCGTTTACAAACGACTTAAACAACACTTTACATTTAACTCCAGTATACTGTTGAGCGGAGCATGTGTGTAACAGCAGCACCGCTATGCTCCAAATTTGGAATTTTCGAAAGCACGACCTTGGGTCACACATTTTGAGACTGGATAGATCGTTGCACTGTACCGACGTATAGCTTTTTGGTGGTTTTATTCACAGTTAAATACAACACACTAATTTGATTCGGCGCAATCAAGAACACCTTGTAATAAAACACGGTCGAACAGTTTCCGTTCTCGAGAACACTCGCTCTCGACGCGTCCTGGTGAAACGGGTCTCCAGCTTTAACTAACAAACACGGCCGAACAAGTAATACAATATAAACAAGATTCGCTGCTTCTCAATCTGAGCTTTACGCTCACTGCTGCTCGTGCCTACGCGATCGCAAAGTTGATCTTCGCGACTCGCAGATGGGTTACGCTCACGTTGTTTTTTTTTTTGGATTGGTGGGGGTAGTATGCTGACGTTTTCTTGTTCAAATTCTCCTTTGCTAAGAATTCAGCGCAGCTCAGCTCAGTCATATAGACGACGATGTTAGACGATCACTACCGGAAGAGCTTTTTTGTATTAAGCTGCCACATGATAATTAACAAGGGACGGTTTTCTATTCTAGCACAACAACACGAAGAAAATGAAAGAAAATTAAATAGATGTGCTTGTGAAATTATTTGAGTTCGTATTGAAAAAGGATAATCAAAAATAAATCTAAGTTATGAAATAAATATTTTAAGTCATGAATAAATTCGCTTTTTTAATAAACATGGTATGAAAATGTTTAAAATAGTATGATACTTTTTACCAGACGAACTTTGTTACATGACCCTATTAAGTCATATTTGTTATTTATAAATTTTATAAATGATATTTTGTGGTATACATTAAAGGTTCCTTCAATATAAACGTTGTTTCGCATGGAAAGTCTTGCTCGTCTCTATGGAAGGGAATCTGATCACCGTACATAGTTCATTCGTGTATGGCAGATTCTTATCACACAATATTAAATGCCATCGTGTGTAATTAATTTCAGCAGCTGCATTTAAATCATTTGACTGACGATACTGACTTACTGACGATAAAGATGGAGTGGAAACTGGAAGTGTTGATCCGCTTTCCCTGCAGTGACTGCGATGTATAGACAATTTACGAGCAATGCTCTATACAGGCCCGTCATCAGTAGAACAAGCAAAGAGTCAAACTAAGCATTAGCAGGTGATTCATTCGCGGATCTGTTTTCATGTCGCCTTAGTGCCACACAAAATCCTATAGCTTGTTTACCTCTTCCCCATACATTCATTGTACTTCCGGCATAATGACCTTCAACAGTGTGTGTGCTAGGATGGAAGTAAGGAGCCTTACCAAGCTTTTCATTATTGTAAGAGTTTGATGGATTGATTGATTGCTGAAGTTTTCAGTCAATAATTCAATCACCGTATTGCTTGCGATGCACTACTGAGATAAGCTTATTATTGAACTAACGCTCTATTTTCAGTTCATACAATTAATTTCAAACTAGAATAAATGGACTTGATGTGTTTAGACTTATTTCACTACACACACAATTTGATAATCAATCAATCCAACAAAAGTTCATTACCGAATGTGAAATGAATCACGCACAACTTTGTGTGTCATGAATGCTAGTAGTTTTGCTTTCGAAGTACATTTGTTGAAAATGTGATTATTTTTGTGTCAACAATAATGTTTAATCGGGTTTTTTTGGAAAATATAGTAAGGTAGTTTTTGTGTCTATAAAACTATATCTATATCTTATTTCTGCATTGACTTTTTTTTCTATTTCTGCATTGACTTTTTTGCGTTTAATCAGAATCCATTTTTCGAAATCGGTATTTTGCTATTGTTGATCGTCTTACTTATCACATGTATCATTTACAATATTGCTAAAAAAAATCCATCCAAATGGAAAAGTAGAAAGTAACCTAAAATATCTTGCAACATTTTTCTATGCTCAATGGTTGCAATGATTTATAGAAGAAATTAATATTGATTGGATCTACATCGCGAATTAAAAAAGGACGTGAATTTTGTATCAGGGTGTTCCCCCCTTGTGTAAATACACCGAAATGTTAGTTAGACAATCGGTTGTTAGCATTAGTGTATTATATTTTAAGCCGGATGGAGCATCGTAGACGCAGCTTAGAAGGCAGGGAGGTTGAACTCCCGAACATATTGTTTACGTAGCTAGCGGAACTACCTAAACCATCATCTCAATATCAGCGGTGATGTGCAATAACGCAAAATCTCGGAAACTCTAGGTCGAAGCTGATCTAAAATATAAATTAAAACTTGTTTTTTTTTTTATTCAGAAAACAAAAAAATCTATAGAAACGTAGCGTGTCTCAGCCCGGTCGAGGTGAACGAACTTACGCTCACCTACTCTGTATATCGTGTAGTATCGGTGTAAAGTATTGGAAATAATTACAGTGGACCCTAACATAACGAATTTATTTCGTTCCAGTAACACACTCGTTATACGAAAAACTTGTCATGCGTGAGGCTCTCTACCAAATACATCGGAGCGCCGTTTAAACCGGCCCCATCAGGAACTGAACTCGTTCGGTACCCGATTTCAATCAATTCCGCATCTGATTCCGATGTTGGAATCGATTCCGAATCCTGATTCGATTCCGGTGCCGATTCCGGAGCCAATTCTGGAGTTGATTTCGGAGCCAATTCCAGAGTTGACTCCAGAGCCGATTCTGATTCCGGAGCCGATTCCGATTCCAGAGCACCTTCCAGAGTCGATTCCGGTATCGATTTCGGAAACTGATTCCGGACCTACTATCGGGAATCGATTCCAGAAAACTTTCCAAAACGACTTTCCGAGAACGATTCCGACAAAAACTTCATTTTTCCTATCACTAGTCCGGAATCCCGAATACAGGTAGTCTCCGAGATACCAGATTGACAGTTCTTTGAGCGAATTGTACTGATTTGCCGTGTAAATTGATAAATGCAAAATAATTTTCCTTATGGTTAAATGTTATAATTGCTCCAAGAAGTTATAACATTGTTGTCTTGAGTCAAAATTATATGCAATAATTAATACACCGACTAAAATATATCACTTCACTTGGCTGGAAACCGTGAAATTAGACTTACGCGGACACTCAAGACACGCGGAATTATGCAGCCGTTTTTGGTCCCCATTAATTTTGTATTTTGGGTACCCTATGTATTGTCAGACCTATTGATAACTGGTTCCTTATGAACAAGATCTTTGACAATCGTTGTAAAAAGCAACAGTTTGTAAAATTAGTAGTCATCAACAACAATTTTAATTGTTTGTAAGTATTCATTTTTGTTCTCAAATACTCATCTCGTTGAGTATAAACAATGTTAGTTACTGGATAGGCCGACAAGACGTACTGCCTTTAAAGGGACAGTCCCATTTTTTACCGGAAATTTTATGTCCCGACGAATCCGTAAAAATATCGTTTTGTCCCGTTTTTTATGTTCTGGGCTAGTTCGATTAAAATTAAATTGTCATACACTTGTCGAACATGTCTACAAAAAGCCATTAAAGCACCGACAAACCAACGTGACACTTCGAACAAAATGAGCTTCAGAAGTTGCCTCCTTATTTCAAATGAAAATACGTTAAACACTAGCGCCATCTCTATAACGATTCGCTTACTACACTGACACAGAGACGAAACTGCTAAATCCCCTGTTTGTTTTTCTTCGCAAATTCCAATACTTATTGTTTTATGTACTTCTCACATCTTTTGCATTGATTTGTAAACTTATAAAATGATTTTCCTGGGTGTTGTATCCAATAATTCTCACAAAATCTTGCCTCACACTTCCTTTGCAATTTGTATTTGGAAAAGTTGTTTACATCGAAGCAGCAGTGAACAGAGTTTACTTTGACAGAAGTGATCGCCTCACTGGTAAATGACAGTACTTTCGTGTGGGACACTTTTGTAACGCCAGTGTCACGTCGGTTTGTCGGTGATTAGAGTAGGGGAAAGCGGGGCAAAATGGGCATGTTAAGCAGTTTACTGAATATTCCTTTGAATATGCCACAAAACACAATTTTTCTTTCATTATTGTATGCCTCCACCATTTATCTATGGATTAAAATTGCCACATAGAATGAAAACAACTTAAAAACAATAAAATAATGTAAAATAAAAGTTGATGTTTTACGAGAAGCTATTTTGACACACGGGGTAAAATGGGCATAGCCCTGGGGCAAAATGGGCATATGTAAACAAACTGTGAAACGTCAAAACACTGGGGCAATATGGGCCACAACAACTGCGCTTAGGTAATGGTCTATGCTTTTGCGCACGTTTCGTGAAATGTATTTTTCGTTCTTTCTTTTGATTTGCTGGTCAGAAAAGCCCTTAAAATTCTTCCAAAAATATGTTATCAAAATTATAACAGTTTTTACACGTTTAAATCTACAAAATCGAATGTTTTGAAGCTGTGCCTGTTATCATTATTGAGGCGACAAATACAACACCATAGCCTCACCAAGCGCCGTATGTCAAAAGCATCTGCCCATTTTGCCCCAAGAGTAACTGCCGATTTTGCCCCACGTGTAGCATTTTTGTATTTTTTGTTATATTAGTAAAAATACGAATTCAATCGCCTTGATTGCTTCAGACAAATTGTAAAGAAATATCATATCTTTAAAAATATATCATTAAAAACTTCAACGCATCCCTGTGACACACGTTTAAGCTTATTTTCGAAGTGGCAAAAATTACATCAATATGCTGCTAAACCTTATTTTGCATTTTTCTTAGTTATTTGTTATGTAAGGGTTATGAAACTTACATGGTGTTCATAGAACACTCTAATGAATACATTTTGAGCATTGGAAAGTATCTTTGTAGTCAAATAATGCTTAAATAGAGGGTGCCCATTTTGCCCCACATGCCCATTTTGCCCCGCTTTCCCCTACATTGAGAATCAGAAGAGCATTATCGACACAGGGTTTCACAGTCCAACACACATCTGTACACTAGTGATGGGTAAATTCAACAAAAATCCGGAATCGCTTCCGGATGACTCCGCCAAAATTGGAAGCGATTCCGGAAGGTAGGTGCGAAACTCCGACCTCGGAGCCGTCCGGAGCCGTTCGGAGCCGTCCGGAGCCGCTAGTCGGCAGCCGGAGCCGGTCGGAGCCGTCGGAGCCGTCGGAGCCGTCGGAGCCGTCCGGAGCCGTCGGAGCCGTCCGGAGCCGTCGGAGCCGTCCGGAGCCGTCCGGAGCCGTCCGGAGCCGTCCGGAGCCGCTAGTCGGCAGCCGGAGCCGTCCGGAGCCGTCGGAGCCGTCCGGAGCCGTCGGAGCCGTCCGGAGCCGTCCGGAGCCGTCCGGAGCCGTCCGGAGCCGTCCGGAGCCGTCCGGAGCCGTCCGGAGCCGTCCGGAGCCGTCCGGAGCCGCTAGTCGGCAGCCGGAGCCGTCCGGAGCCGTCGGAGCCGTCCGGAGCCGTCGGAGCCGTCGGAGCCGTCGGAGCCGTTGGAGCCGTTGGAGCCGTTGGAGCCGTCGGAGCCGTCCGGAGCCAGCCGGAGCCGTCCGGAACCGGCGGAGCCGTCGGAGCCGTTGGAGCCGTTGGAGCCGTCCGGAGCCGTCGGAGCCGTCGGAGTAGTTGTAATAGTCGGAAGCATTCTGAAGCGCATTAATTTCCCGATATTAGTGATAATTTTATTGTAAAAAACAGCTTACGAGTAAAAAAAGAGTCTTCTTCATTTATTGATATGAAGTTTTTTTGTGTGTTTTTTTTTTCAAAAATAAAGCCAAAAATAATTGTTTGCTCCGTATATATCTTCTTCTTCTTTGGCTCAACAGCTCATGTCGGTCAAGGCCTGCCTGTACCCACTTGTGGGCTTGGCGTTCAGTGACTAATTGATTCCCCCCCATAGCAGGATAGTCAGTCCCACGTATGGCGGCGCGGTCTATTTGGGGATTGAACCCATGACGGGCATGTTGTTAAGTCGTACGAGTTGACGACTGTACTACGAGACCGGCTACGTATATATACATAGGAAAAAAAATGAATCAAATTAGGAGGTCAAGGAGCAATAGAACTATGACGGGAGGTGGGTTTGATAAAATACGAACGAGGCAGACGAGTGTAATTATGGCAGTTTTGCACGGTTGTTTACATTGATTAACGTGTATGGTTTAGGCCGCACTTGTTTTTTACCGAATAACATGATGGCACATGGACAAGACAAAGAATATAACTATCAATCATCCGTCCATCTTTTATGAAAATAAAGATCAATAATAGTTTGATTCATAGTTTTTCCCTGTATATACGGAGCAAACAATTGTTTTTGACTTTATTGTTTAAAAAAAATACAAAAAAACTTCAGAGCAATAAATGAAGACGACTATTTTTTTACTCGTAAGCTGTTTTTTTAAAATGAAATCATCGCTGATATCGGGGAATTAATGCGCTTCAGAAGACTTTCGACTATTACAACGACTTCGACGGCTCCGGACGGCTCCGACGGCTCCGACGGCTCCGACGGCTCCGGCTGCCGACTAGCGGCTCCGGACGGCTCCGGACGGCTCCGGACGGCTCCGACGGCTCCGGACGGCTCCGGACGGCTCCGACGGCTCCGGACGGTTCCGACGGCTCCGACGGCTCCAGCTGCCGACTAGCGGCTCCGGACGGCTCCGGACGGCTCCGACGGCTCCGGACGGCTCCGACGGCTCCGGACGGCTCCGGACGGCTCCGACTGCTCCGGACGGCTCCGACGGCTCCGGACGGCTCCGACGGCTCCGACGACTCCGGACGGCTCCGACGACTCCGACGGCTCCGACGGCTCCGGCTGCCGACTAGCGGCTCCGGACGGCTCCGCACGGCTCCGACGGCTCCGGACGGCTCCGGACGGACTCCGGACGGCTCCGACGGCTCCGGACGGCTCCGACGGCTCCGGGCGGAATCGACGGTTTGAATTTTTCGGAATCGGAGCCGGAGTAGCATTGCTCGGAAGCGATTCCGAGCCGTGGGTGCGATTCCGGCTACCCATCACTACTGTACACATGCTTAATACAATGCGCCGATTTAGAAAACACTATTGTCTACGACTTGTTGATCCGTCATCCCGTTTTTTACACTCTCCACATGATTTAAATAATTGTCGACTTCAAAAAAACAAACGTCAAACGATTCGATTGAACAAACGTGTGTTTTCCAAATGTTCTCTATTAAGAGAGAAGAACATTTGTTTATTGGACTTTAAAGCCTTGTAAGTTACCTACAATAGTTAAATTTGAGGAATATCAGTTGTTTGATCAATCGACGTTGGTAAAACAAATTATTGTTAAGCGTATTAGAATTGGAACACACGCTTCGCCCGTCATCTCGACTACAGGACTAGGTGTTTGCTGCTTGGGATCCCGCCCCTCGCCGAACGTGTTGAGCACGCTGGCATTTCTCACATCCATCGACTGTCCCGAGCTGCTTTCGATGATTCACCTCTATGTTCCTGCCAGAATACTCCGTCGCCGGGCAATGCTGGCAGTCGCTGAAATCCGAACAACCATTGGCTCTCGCCCATAAACACCTTTCTTTGTATGTGCCGTCTACTAAATTCAGCTGTCGATCTCTATGAGCCTGGAATGACGATAGCAGAACTGACTTCACGTTTAAGTGTCCATCGCGTCCAACAATAACAATATATAAATGTTCTTTTCGTTATCTAATGTATATTGTAAACAAAACTTTACTCGAGAGGGTTTTATACTTTATCGATTAATAAACGCTAAACTAAACTAAACAAGGAATTAATTCCAGTAGTAAAACGTTGGGTGCACGTTTTTAAGGAAATCAAAATTATGTCACTAGAATGCCTTGCTACTAGAATGACATTATTCATTTACAGAGGTATCCTTCATAACGAGCACCCCTTGTAAACAGTTTTTTGCAAACCGAGTAAATCTAAATGCTCAACAATTACCTCCTTCAACGAATAAAATCTCGCATAACGAGCAATACCATTTGTGTTTCTGGTAAGTTCATCGGAGCCGATGTGAAATTAAGATCACGATCGGTTTCGATTGAGCATTTCTTTACTTTTGATTTTTAGTTTGGCAAAAGAGAGATTCGATATTAATCATTTCTTATAAAACTATGAAGAAAACGTGCCATTCTCAAAAGTGTGTCGAGTGCGATAGTGTGATGTTAACGAGTGTTTTTTGCACGCTTATTTTCTTAATATCCTTGTTCATGTAGGCGAGAGTTTCTCCTCCCAATTTCTTCCACTTGGAGGAGTTTCGTTAGATTTGATGCCAATAGATTTATAACAATCCTTAATGATCATAGTTGTGCTGCAAAATATTTACAAATAATTATTTTGTTTAAAGTTGTGAAATTGGCATATTTTAGGAAACAAATCTATTAGGTACAGACAAAAACTAATAAAAAATCATTTTGAAATGAGTTTTTCAAAGAAAAAAAAATACTAAACAAGCGATCAAAAATCAAGCAAATGAATCAATGATAATGCCAATGAAATACTGAACTAAAAATATATCTCAATAACTAGTATTATAAATACATTATTAATATTTGAAGATGCGTGTATGTCATTTATACCAGCGTATTTGTGGTGTTCGAACAATTTTTTACAATTTGTATAGAAAAAAGCCTCCCGCTTTACGAGTTTTTCGTATAACGAGAGAATCACTGGAATGGATTAACCTCATTATATTCCAATGTACATCATTGAATTTGTCTTCCTGGTAGCACTGCTCCAGTGGAAAGAATTTTCTCAACAATTAATAGTGTAGGTCAGCGATCGGCAAAGTACGGCTCGCGAGCCACATGCTGCTCATTGATTTCGAAATAGCGGTGCCTGAACGTTCATATATTTCATAGAAATATCACACAATTATGCTCTTGGTTTATAAATTTGACTCTTCACGTGAAACCCTTCCAATATTTTTGTAGAATTTGGCTCTTTCGGTCGCAAAGTTTGCCAACTGCTGATGTAGGCGAAAGAAAAGTCACGTCTTAAAGGCCGCTTTACAGACGAAGTGAACGTGAAATCGCCTAGTGAAACGTTGACAAGTTATTTTTACATTAAAATCTGGCGAATTTAGTCGCTCTTTCGGCGAGAAATTAAAGCTTAAATAAAAAAACAATACAGAAATTCAAACAAGACCCGTTAGGACCATATCATCCATATGGAGGACTCTGGAGGATCATTTAAATTAATTTCCATTTAATTAATGTTTCATCATTCAAAAATGTATTAATGAACTTATGCAATATAATAGCAGATAAATATTATTTAATTATTAATTTATTAATTAATTGAATGAAAAAAATGTTAAATAATAATGTAAAATTTTATAGTAGTATATCATTAAAAATATATTTAAATTGTATTATTCACATTATATTGATTTGTTTCAAAATAATGTAAGCAACTTATCGTTTAACTATATGGATTTAATCCGTTGACATTTTTCACGGTGAAATAATTTTCCGAAAAGACAGAACATTTTTAAATAAATAAATTTAAATTTCTAAAAAATAAATAAATTTTTCGCCCGATTGAAACGGTAAACTTGAACCGCTTCAATAATATGACATGCATTTCGCTCCACTCAGAATTTCACGCTTTGTTCGCGGTGAAAAATAATGGTGAGCGGGGAATGATAAAAACGCATTTAATTCAAAATAATAACTAATAAAGCTTGTTTTATAGTCTCAATAGCTGGGTAATTCAATTTCCTATGTGTTGGTGTACGATGAGTAATATTCCGATTAATATTCGACGGACAACAGTTGTTAAGTCAATAAAGAAGCAATAAATTAAAATCGCTGCATAAAATTTGACATAAAAAAACCTCTCCAGAGCAAATCGGAAACGAGCATGTCGAATACCGATTTTCAAACCAGTAAATCGTTATGTTAGGCCGAAAATACACGACGCGAGGTTTCCTCGGCCGCGGTAGCCTCGTATAACAGTAGAACAGTTCAGTTTTCATATCTGCCTGCAATCTCGCTCGCCATTCAGCAGAGATACCCACCACGAGCATTTCTGAGTTTCCTCGATAGCGAGATCGAATGACGTTTGATTGATATACTGGATTGACTACCGAGTTATACGAGTTTGATCGCGGTTTCGAGGAAACCTCGCGTCGTGTATTTTTGGCCATAACAATCTAGCCATAAAAATGAAATGTCATTCGAACGTGCTACTGCGGAAACGCAGAGATGCTCATGCTGGGAATCTTTGCGGAACTGTTATACGCGTTTGCACGCGCCTGCAGAAACGCGCTTCATGTATTTTTGGATTTATATTCCTTTTAGGTTAAGAGCTTGAACCGTTTAAAACCCGTTTAATCGTCAACTATTGAATTCTGCCTGTAGCCATAGAAAAAAAGAAAGCTCCATAGCTTGGCTGATTTGCTCAATAGATGGCGTTTTATAACTGTTGTCAGTTGCCCTTTTCTTGCAGTGTGTTTCGAAAAGCTTCATCTAAAGTTGATATATATCCCCTTCTAACTTTTCAAGCAAAAATCTATAAGAGTGATCCTGTGATCAGATGCGTGGGTATCAACATTATCGACCGATACTCAATTCTCACTTACTTGTGTACCGGTGGTTCCCATTGTGGTTTAGCATTTAAACATGCCAACGGTTCAATAGAGACGGCATTGTATGATAGCGTAAAAAAACGCTATCAAAATTCTCTCTGTGTAGAACAAAGTACAGTAGAACGTCGATTATCCGGGGACGGATTAACCGGCGGGCGGCTTAACCGTGCGCATGAATTTGACAGTTGGCCAATCGTGGCGAACATTTTCTGCGATGATCAGCTTTGTAAAAACATGTGTTGTGGAGCTATCTAGAGTCTAGTGATATTTTTTAATTTAATTTTTGATGAAAAACAATTGTTAAATCCCATTTGTCACTTGTCACTCAAAGCGGCTGGTTGTGCTCTCTCACTCTCCTATTTCCAAGTTGATTTTTTTACCGCGATTTTCTTGTTGATTAAGGCTTGAATTGTTTTAGTTCGGTTAATTTACACTCGCGCGTTCACGTAACACAAATTTGTGCGGCACCTGTGAATTGTACGGTTCAACATATAAACATTGCAATCCGCCTGCGGTTGTTGTGATCACTCACTGTTCAGTCGAACTTTGGTCTATTTTGCGATGGCGTCTGTGATCTGTAAGAAATGTGAAGGTGCTATTAGCAACGATCCAATTCCGTGCTTCGGTCTTTGTGAACACTATTACCACGATAAGTGCATTGGACTTTCAACCCCGCTCCTGCGTGATTTTAAGAAGTCACAAAATTTATTCTGGGCTTGCGCGGATTGTGCTCAGCGTTTGCGGGCCGTTGACCCTTTACGCTTCTCGCACGGCCTTTCTCGTGACGCTGCCTACCTGTTGGAATCGTTGCAGTCCGATTTCCGCGATTCCTCACGTTCTGTGCAGGCGGCATCAGCTGGCTTGCGACTTGAACTTTCCTCTTCACTGGATTGTTTTAGAAACGAAATAGCTTTGATGAAACAGGAATCAGCATCGTCAATTCGTTCCGTGAAAGATTTCATCGTCTCACTTACTGCTTCTCACTCAATGGAACGCAACTACTCACAGGCTCCACTACTCACAACGCTTGATGAAGTTAAGCATGGCATCAAGGAGCTTGATCTCATGCACCGTGAGTTTCTCACTTCCTTCAACTCACTAATGAACAAGCTCAACTCTCATCTTGCCACGCATACCACTACATCGAGTGCTCACCATTCTGCGATTCCTGCTACGCACTCAACGACCACGATTCCAGTTGCGGCCTCTAAGCTCACTCATCAAGCTGTTGGTGAGAATCCTTCTAACCGTCGATTGTTGGATCGCTCTCCCGACCCATCGCCTACCAATACCGTTACACGCGCTATGCTTTCATCGGGCACAGGGTTGTCCTGCAATAATATTACGACCGTTCCTGAACGCCCACCCCGTACTTGGGTCTTTATCTCCCGTATTGCTCCTGATACTCCGATTGAAGCGATCCGCGAAATGGCCTGTTCTAACATAGGGACAGACGACATCTTGGTATATAGCCTTGTACGACGCGACCGGGATCTTTCTACGCTCTCCTACGTATCTTTTAAAATTGGTGTACCGGATTCGCACCGGGCTGTTGCTTTGGCTGCTTCAACCTGGCCTCGCGGGATCTCTTTTAAGGAGTTCATCGACCTAAATCCCCGCTCCGTCAATGTTTGGCGACCCACTACTGCAGCATCCCTTGCACCTTCTGCGCCTATTAATCGTGAATCGGATCATCCTTCCTCGCCACCTTCTATCAACCACACGACACAACTGCGAAACGCTGATTTCACTATTTCGCCAGATCATGGCCCTATGAGCTTGCCTTATACGCAGTACATTCAGCAAGCGTAAACCGGCTGATCCGGCTGAAGATTCTCATGAACTACCGACTTTACCCGAATTGATGGAAGCTAACCCTGCATCTAATACACATAATCCGTCCGACTCTCTTTCGCCGTTAATAACTTGCAGCGAGAGCACTCCCGGCGCATCTCGCTCTCTCATCCCTTCGATCGATCAACTAAACATCTACTATCAAAAAGTATGAGGATTGCGCACAAAACTAGACGAGTTACGCCTCTCTGTCTATCTGAGCTTGATATGGATGTGTTTGCATCGTGCGTTAATCACTTCATTCCTACTGGTGTATCTCGTGAAAATGTTTCTCTGCTTGATGGAATGTCGGTAAACGGTTTGCCGCAATTATCTGGCATAAAAAATATACGCGGAAGTCAATTGGACCTTCTATTTGCCAATGCTGCCAATGCTATGCCTTCTTGGAGCGCTGCTCCCCCGTCATAGCTTCACCTGTTCCACTCGTCGCGCTAGACAATCATCATCCTGCTCTTGAGACAAGTGTGCTCCTTACGCACTCTCGCCCTGCATCCTCTCAACGAATACCTACGGCTCGTATGTTCAATTTTAGGAAACTGGACTACCAAAAGCTTCATCATATTTTAGCCGGTACCGATTGGAGCTTTACTGATGATGACATAAATCAAGCTGTAGCAGCGTTTACTAATGTAATCACTTCCGCCTTCCCTTCCTGCTGTCCTCTCCTATCCTGTCTACCGATCCCGGCTTCGCTCCTTTTCCGTACCATAAACTCCTTCCTACTCCTTCGTGAATAATTGTATACTATAGTCAGTAAGCACTATTGCTGTAACCCAACGTGGCCGAGCAATTAAATAAAAAAAAAATCTATTGTTATTGATTTAAAAACTATTCTATCAGTGATCAATTGATTGATTTAAGGTGAATTTTTAGTAAAACCAGTTAATTTTACAATTTTATATGAATTTGTCATTTCTTGAACCATTATCCGTAAAAATCCATTAACCGGCATCCGCTCGGTCCCGAGCTGCCCGGATAATCGACGTTCTGCTGTAGCTCAATTCGAGTCAGTCTACCTACATGCTTAAAAATGTTTAAAAACAAAAAAATAAGTTAAAATGTGTTCATATTTACTTATTTGAGTTTTGAATAAGTCTGGCTCATAAACAAACTGACGTTGTCGCTCTATGTCTATTTCAACGGTTAGACATTAAAATTTTCACCCATGTTGGCTATTTTTTACGCTTTAGGGCCGTGTCTGTGCTTCATCGCATGCGATTATATCGCACGTGCCGTCAAACACTTTTTCGTATAGTATTGCAATTATTTGGATGATTTTAATAATATAACGATTGTGAAAAATTTAGTTGAGATTGTTCCTACTCCACACATTTAGTTTGACATATAAAATCGGATGCGGCGTCCGACAAAATCAAAAAATTTTGATTCCGTCGTACGACGAAATCGCACGTCCGACGTTATCTGTCAAAAATTTATGTCATATAAAATTTTGACAGGCCTTCCGATAAAATCCAAGGTGGAATAAAAATATCAGGTGGTGGATAAGGGCCTTTGGGGGGTCGCCATAGTTGAGGGACTTTACGTCATTTTTGAACCGTTAACCATTGGTTTCCGCACACAAGGCTTAGCAAATAGAACAGATTTCTTTGTTATTATGTGCATTTTTGTGTGTCTATTGATTTGATCGAAAAATTGATATATATTAACAAAAGATTTGATGATTTGTTTATGCACGAAATTTAAAATCATGTGAGTAAGAGTTATAATCTCACGTTAATTGTCCATGCGGCTCGTAGATAATGAGGAATTAATGTGAAAATTAAAAAAAATGATTTCTTAGTTTTTATCATCAAAAATGTCAAAAACACAATGAATTATAGAATAAATTCACGGAATAACACAAAATAACACACTTTAATCTATGTTTTAATGTTAAATAAGAACTCGCAAAGTCCCAAATATAATTTTTAAAGAATACCCAAGCGCCACAGATTAAGCTTAAACGACTGAAAATTGAATATCCATAGAAAAAAAAGAAAGCTCCACAGCTTCATTGGTTTGATCAATAGATGGCTTATTAAAACTGATTATTATATTGCTATCCTTTTCTTGCAATGTGTTTCGACAAGTTTCATCTTATCATGACCTATATAGCCTTCTAACTTTTCGAGCAAAAATCTATATCATACGTCAGATACGTGAGTATCAACACCAACGACCATTACTCAAATCTCACTTGCTTCAGTGCTGGTGGTTTCCATTGGAGTTTAGTATTTAAACAATCGTATCGCCGTTCTAGTTCTAGCGATGCATAACTTCAATGCGAAACCATACAACAGTACAGAGGAAATGAGAAAGCTTTCCTCCAAGCGAGGAAGCTCAACTGGTTGGGTATCCCACAAACAGATGGCGCCACCAGCTTTTTTGCTATTTTTAGAATGCATGAGTCGTTTGCCGTCTGCTAAACGAAGTCTTTCTATATTCCGTTTAGGTAGAGTGCTTGAGTCGTTTAGAAGCCGTTTAGTGGTCGTTTAGTGGATTTGTGGCACTTGGGACGGGCCCAAGGATAATGTATTTAGAAGGTTGATTTTTACCGCTTTTGCTGGGCGACATTGTGGGGGACATCTGTCACTCTCTGCATACAAATTTCATTACCCCGCACCAGCCCTCCCCGATTTTTATACCGGAGCCCCAGGTAGAGATGTGTCAAGTCGAGAAATGTCATTTTGCTCTGAACAACTTCACCTTGTCATTTATAACACCTTGGACGGGACTTAGGCCCGTGTCTGTGCTCCATCGCATGCGATTTTATCGCACGTGCTGTCAAACGCTTTTTCGTATAATATTGCGATTATTTGGATGATTTTAATAATATAACGATTATGAAAAATTAAGTTGAGATTGTTCCTACAAAACACCACACATTTAGTTTGACCGATAAAATCGGATGCAGCGTCCGACGAAATCAAAATTTTTTGATTCCGTCGTACGACGAAATCGCACGTCCGACGTTATCTGTCAAATTCCATATAAAATTTTGACAGGCCTTCCGATAAAATCGCATCCGATGGAGCACAGACACGGGCCTTACCGCATGAAATTGTTTCAGTATGTCTGGTTGCACGGTTAGACAAAAAAATATTAAGTTCTGGTCACTCTGCCTGTAGAGACGGTAGCGCGTACCCTGTTTATCTTGGTCAAAAAGAGTTTTTTTTTGTTATTTGGAAAATACCAGCTTCAATGCCCTGTCATTCCATCTGTCTGTGTATTTTGTGGTATGTGGTGACGCCGGTGAATTTTGACTCACTTTGGGAATATTAATTTTTTATCCAAGCCCGCGTATAACTCGTTTTTTTGTTTTAAAAAATCGACCAACGGTGTGAAGAATTCCTTGTGTAAGTTTTTTCCTTGATTAACATGTTGAACCGTAGAGTCGGAAAAATGGAGAGTTGAAGCCCAACTTAGCGACGCTGTGTTTGACATACACTTTCTATTTGATTCTATATACTGAACAGAATTTATAAATGCTCAGTCTTTGTTGATAATGTTTACGTTTTTTTATCGTATCTGGCAAACACGATTTAGATGAAATTAAAATGCCAATTGTCTATCTTTGTGTGCGAACTATAAATACATGGTGTAATGCATTATTTTTGAGGTTATGTGTTGTGTTCTTGAACCTTCTATACTATCTTTACAGCATTTGCGCCCAATTTCGCTGCAGCGAAAGCCAACTCGGTGTAACAACTACATCATCTCAACAAAATGGGAGACTCAGATGATGAATACGACCGGAAACGTCGTGACAAGTTTCGCGGCGAACGCAGCGCTGGTGGTGGCGGAGATAGCTACGGACGCGGTGCCGACCGACCAGATCGTTCAAGGGGCAGAGACGATTGGCCTGATCGGTATAGTAAACTGTCGCATTGGTTACAGAATCAATTATTACCTAATTGCCTTTTTTTAGTGTTCGGCCCCGACAGGATTACCGGGACTACAGACCTCCACCTAGAGATAGGGGTTATTCGCCAGCTCGAGAAGGGCCCACGGTAAAACGTATGCGTGGCGATACATGGGGTGATGAAGGTCGACATAGATTTGGAGGTAAAATTAAAATTTCGCGAATCGTGAGGCATATTTGCTAATATATAGAAGAAAAAAATCAAAATATTAAAGCTGATAAAAAAATGATTATGCTCATGGCATATGAAGGAACGATTATCATCCACAATCGTTACGGCAGCACGGATCTAACCAACAGTCTAGGAAGATTCGTCTAATAACCTTCCCACTAGTTACTTTACCAAATATTCAAACCATGTATTGATAATCCTATCAATTTAATATCATTAGATCTGTGTAGTATTTTGTGCTATCAAACGATTTGTTTCGACGGACACAACTGACTTGAGCAATTGTTCTTGATGTTATTTTCTATTATCTTTTAGCACATGACGGCTATGGAATGTACGGTTACGCACATGATCACTTTGGAATGCATCCAACTGTCGGTCCTTATGGCCATCAACATGCTACACATCAAAGGTAATAGTGCAAATTCGACCAGTGTTGCAAAATGTGTACAGTAATGTGTATTAAATTGCAGGGAACCGGTAGTATCAGGAGATATGCTAACACAGCCGTGCATGATGACGTTGAAACAGTTCCTCGCCACACAGGATGATTCGATCTCCGACTCTGACGCAATAACAAAGTACAACGAGTATAAACTTGAGTTTAGGCGACAGCAGATGAACGAATTTTTCGTTGCACACAAGGACGAAGAATGGTATGCTATACTTTCAGGTGTCTCATATTTGATCAATTGGTAGTGTAACCTTCGATTGCTTCATACATTTTTACAATCGGCGTGTTATGCTCCATACGATTTACCATGATGAAAAATGTCAATTGCATTAATGTGTTAATTATGTGCTGCTAAATATTAAATGTTTGTAATATTTACTTGTATATATATACATGGATATATATATTTCTAATCATATTTTTTCCTTAACAGCGTTGATTATTGGTCATCGATAGTGAGTGCATCAGGCATGCAATGCATAGTTTTCTGTAAGGAATTGGCCATTACTTGAATGAAGCAATAATTTAACAATCTTCTTTGTGGATTGCATGCAGCAATCTATCCAAAGTAATGCTCAATCTCGGGAAACTATGCAGTGGCTTGTATTGCACATAACTTTCGACCAGCGTAATCGTTGTCTTCATCCTTCAACCTAAATCGCAAGTGCGAATGCTCTAGTTATCAGTTCAGCAAGTAGATTACGTTTGTTCCGCCGCCGCGAATGATTTAAACTCGTCAAAGTATGGCTTTCGATATGATATAGGGTTCCGAAATATGCGATCTAACACAGGCGAGCAATGCCGGTGTTCTTTTTTGACTACATTAGCTTCATACCTCCGCGAATTACAATGCAAATCTCGAAATCAATATATGTATAACGCCGAATAACTACGCGTTCAATAATTCTACTGCTACGTGGATAACTGCAAACAAATGATATAAGCAAAACAAATTCGAACGAAAAGAGGTATTTACTATTTTAACATTATGTGTATGAAACAAACAGCTACTTCATTAATAACTCACACCCAGCAATGAAATGCTGGAAACCCGTACTAAAAAGAAGAAAAATAAGGAAGAGTTGGCTTTATTATGCATCTTCTATTTCTACAAACGATAATTAAATAAACACAATCAGCATCTTGCTTGAATAAATTTCGCGAAAAAAAAAACAAAACATTGATATGTATCCACTGCGGTTCAGGGCGTGTTTTGATTGTTTCGTTCAAAATATCGCGAATCTCATTATGGTGATAGCACTTAAATTTCAATATATTTATTCTTTTTCACTTTTGAATATTGAAATGAGATACATGCGTGAGATACGTCAACTAGGATATTTTTGGTATGACGTTTTTCGCTGAGATTTAGGTATTTTTGTCGTTATACATAATAGCATTTGCATTTACAGTATATCTACAAATGCATTTCTATTCTGGAACTATATTTTATGTATATTGATGATCTTGGAATTGCGCTTATATTTATATGTTTATATCACGACTTTTTACAGGTTTAAGATCAAATATCATCCAGAAGAATCGCAAAAGCGAAAGGAAGAACAGCTGTCATTTTTGAAGGTAATTTTATTCTTGTACCGTATGATGGAATTCATAACACTAACGATTATGTTTACTCATCAGCGTCGGTGTGAAGTATTCTTAGAATTACTCAAGTCTAAAGAAATTGGAAAAGTCTCTGTCGATGCTTCCAATACCGACGCGTTGCTTCGTTTGCTTGATACGGTGGTTATTAAACTGGAGGGAGGCACTGAAGAAGATTTAAAAGTGCTGGATATAAAGCCTTCGGTAGTTGAAGCGGCTGCTCGAACGCCCGCTACACTAAACGAGGAAAAAGTTAAAACCGAATCGAAAGTGGATGCAACGGCTAAAGAATTAGCCGTCAAAATGGAGGAAGATTCTTCTAAACAAGAGACAGAAACAGATGTGCTCAGTGTGCCACAGTCTGAAGAAGATGCAAGAAATGGCAATTCTAAAATCAAAGAGGAACTATCCAAATCCATGGACGATGGAAATGAAAATGGGGACAAGAGCAAATCGAATGATGCACAAAAAAGCGAGAAAGAAATTGCCGAAGTGGAACATGAAGCACACAAACATGAATCTGAAGATCGTAAGAAACGAAGTCGGTCTGATTCTGGTTCAAGTTCATCATCATCGTCTTCATCGTCTTCGAGTGAATCGGAGGAAGAAAAAGATGAGCGTATGAACAAAGAGGATAATGAAGATGAAGAAAATATGCGAATCCCAGAAGAGGAAAAAAAATCAGATTCGGCAGATACGATGGATAACATTAATCGAGATAAGGAAGTAGATGAAGGCAAACCCGTATGCGACGCGGAAGATCTAAACACGGCTGATGATAGAGATGATAATGCCGACCAGAACAAGGAACAGAATGAGTTTGAGGAAACCACGAAAGACAAGAATAGTTCCGACCCCGTAAACGATGTAAACAAAGAGAATAGTGATAAAAAATCACAACAGGAAGGCGATTCTAAAGCAGAAACTATTGATTTGGCGAAAGATCCTGCAGATAGTGGATCGCGAGCACTGCATCGCACGAGTTCAATTTTCCTACGAAATTTGGCTCCGTCCATCACGAAGGCGGAAGTGGAGGCTATGTGTCGTCGCTACAACGGATTTCTTCGCGTAGCAATCGCAGATCCTCTGCTGGAACGTCGCTGGTTCCGACGAGGTTGGGTAACGTTCAAGCGCGAAGTGAACATCAAGGAAATTTGTTGGAACTTGAACAACATTCGTCTAAGAGATTGTGAACTGGGCGCAATAGTCAACAAAGATCTAAGTCGACGAGTGCGCCCGGTAAACGGTATCACCTGTCACAAAACTGTTGTGCGCAGTGATATTAAGCTCGGTGCAAAGATAGCTCACAACCTGGACGACAAATGGGGATTGTGGAAAGAAACTCCGACAGCTGCATCTGGCACGGGAGAAGCTGGAGATAAAAATGGCTCAGAAGTTCAACCTGAAGAATCATTTGGTTTGCAATCAAAAAATCCCGTACTGCAAAACATTACCGATTATTTGATCGAAGAAGCATCGGCAGAAGAAGAGGAGCTGCTAGGTTTGTCGGAAGACAGCAAAAAGGTTTCGGAGGGCGAGTTAATTGAGCGCGATCCTCAGTTGATAGAAGTGCTCGATCGATTGATCTTGTATTTGCGGATTGTGCATTCGGTCGATTTCTACAACCATTGTGAATATCCGTACGAAGACGAAATGCCTAATCGATGCGGAATTATTCACGCTCGTGGACCACCCTCACAGAGCAAAGTGATGAGCAACGAAATTCAGGAATATATTCGCACATTTGAAGGTAAAATGGCTTCCTTCCTTACCAGAATGGTCGATATAGACGAGACCGATATGAAAAAGCTCGGTGCAAAGGATGCCGAAGCGGAAGTGGAAAAGTTTATCACCGCAAACACTCAGGAGTTAGCGAAGGATAAGTGGTTATGTCCTTTGTCAGGGAAAAAATTCAAAGGTCCAGATTTTGTACGTAAACACATTTTCAACAAACACGCGGAAAAGGTAGAAGAAGTGCGCAAGGAAGTAGAATACTTCAACAACTATCTCAAAGATTCAAAGCGACCTCAGCTGCCAGAACATCCAGGTAATGCCAAGAAACCTGGATCTGAGGGTGCAACATCGGCTACTGCTAATGCAAGCGTCGGTGCAGGAGGGTAAGTAGTGTTTTGAAGTGTAAACATATGTTAATTGTTATTTGTCACTGGCTTTCTAAAATACGTCCTCCTTTTATAGATATCGCAACCAACCCTTTGGAATGTCCCATAGCTATGCACCCATGTATGCTTCATACGCTGCCGCATCAATGATGGCCCCAAATCCTCGTGGACGAGCAGGATTTGGCCGTGGAGGAAGGTTAGTTTAAATTGCTTTTTGCATTTGTTTTTTTCAATCTTAGGGAGTATCATCGGCACATCCTAATTTCATTTAAAAACATCTTAAAATTAAGCTTCTCCGCTATCATCACTGATTGTGCATATACGTTTTTTTTCTTTTTTTCTTTTCCTCTTTTTGGATTACGATACGTAAAATGACAATTGTTCCATTGGTCATAAAACCTTCTACCAACGGCCAACTTGCCACCTTTTTTGCGCTGCTCTTGTGGTTGACATTGATTTTGCGGCTTGCTCACAGAGACACGGGAGCGGACCCTCGACGACCGATCGTAGCATATAGTGACTTGGATATGCCGAATTTCAATGACAGCTTTTTCTAGACATGATTTATGTGTAGAATACATCCAACACACTAATTATACATTGCAGCTGAATAAGACTCTTTTTGATGATCCCATGTAATATGGTCCGAATTCGCTAGGTAAGCAAGCGATACTTTCCAACATACAATAAACTGTTGTTGTTTGTGTTTATTCTCATGGCTTCCTGTGAGAAGGTATTCATGCAATAAATATAAAAGCGATAAATTGAACAAAAATCAAACAGGAAGGGCAATTCGCACCACCTTTTCTGCTTTGTTGTACTGTATTGAGAGTACAACTGATTAACATAAAGTTACTCATACAACTAGAATACAGATAGATACAACTAGATTCTCATACAACTAAAGCAATACTTTTCCCCTAATTACCTTCAAGGCATTTCCTCCTCGCTCTCTCTCCCACACACACACAAACACAAATCTAACATATATTCCTCTATTTCTTTCTAATGAGCACAAACAACTATATTTTTTTTCTTTTTGTTTTAGGATGGGAGGTCCTGACTACCGACCAGTAATTCATTATCGGGATCTAGATGCTCCTCGCGAACCTGATGAGTTTTTATAAAAGAATTACTTACCGCCATCGACAATATTTAAAACAAAAGCATAAATGTATTCCGTACATTTTTCATTAATTTTTCACCTAACATGTTACGGATATTATTCCGCTACTGTATGTATGAGAGTGTAGACAGGAAATCAATCAATTCAAGTAATCTTTCTCATTTATAATAGCATAAATGCAAAATAGTGCATTGTTGTGGGCGAAACTGAATGAACCGATATTTGTAACGAAGGAAAATGAATAAAATGGACTAATAATTAAATTAGAACGAATCCAAAATAACGTGTAATAATAGAATTTTAACGCGTTTATTGAAATGGGTCGTATTTAAGATTTTATAAAAAGAAATGAATTTAAAGAAACGCTTATTTAGTGCCAGGTTGCGCCTTTACATTTTCTAAAGCGCTCTCTATTTGTTCCATTAATTTTTTACCTTGCAATGTTCCCATTTCGTTCCGCAAAATATTTTTAGCACGTACCAGACTCTGCAAAGCTTCACTGAGCGCATCCTTCACATTAGACGCAGTGAGAGAATTTTGGCGCTTGTGTAGCTCAATGAGGGCTGCATGTTGTTCTAGTAAAATCACACTGGCGTATAGACTTAATCGGAAAGATTCTGGATCGAGCACTTCGATTATTGTTAACATTTCATGACACATTTTTAATTTTGTGCGTAGTATCTCATCGGAAAGCTCGCTCAAACGATGCCCGGGAAAGCGTCCATACATTTGGATCAATGAATGTTTCAGTGTTTGTAGATGAAAGTGATTTGGATGCAGGAAGTTTTGCAATTTATGGATTAGATTCTCAAACTCTTTTACAGAAGACTTACGACTCATCACGTCATCTACCTCCTCGCCTATCTTGGACATCAGGAAGTTAACTTGATCGTGTGTAATCTGTACCGGACATCTGTTGCACTTCCAGTCGCTGTCCTCAGCAAGTGGATTAATTGGCAGTTGAAAGCCTCCGCATGGCTCATTCTCTATACCCATGCACCGCAAGGCACTCAAGAAAGTGCCAAATTCAGTCGGATCAGAGCACCGGCTGCATTTGCAAGCAAAGTATTTGTTCGTTTTCAGATGCTCTCTGCGAAGCTGCGTTCCCCATAGCGAATGGGTATAGGTAGTGGTTATATGTTCACCTGTAAACAACAACAACAGCCAATTATTGAACACGTAAAACATACGATAGTGTGTTATATTTTACCTTTTTGTATGTCCCTACCAGCTTTGAAGGTTAGTTTCATTCCTTTAGAGCAATCAAACGTGTAAAAGGAGTTTGGCATACAATTGTGCTCGAGCAGGCAACCCATCGGGTATAGGCCACAAATTTCTCTTCCATTTGACAGTGGAATAATCATGGCATTAACTTCTAGTATGCCTCCAATCATGTGGAGCGTTTTGCGATCGCACATTTTGAGAACAACTTTGCCCTCTTTACGCTCCAGCTTTTGCAGGGGATCGAGAAAATTTCGAAACAGATACGAAACGACACGCTCGTCAGTATCCGCGTAATAGCGGGAATTTTTACGCGCATTGTAATGACTCTCAAGGTTGATTAGCTGGTCGAATAAGTCTGCATTACGAATTTGTAGGGCCAAACATTTCAGCACCAATAATGCATCATACCTATAATAATCGAAGAACATTTCCGGATCATCCCCAGGTTTTGGAGGTCGACCAAAACGTAACACACCGCACTCGAGCCCATGCAAGTTGGAGTTTCCTAATCCGGGACAGTCTGGTTTGCAGGCTGGCCAGCGGCAAAATTCACAGTAGAACTGGCCCAGCGGACAGTCCGTAAAACATCCAACGCATGGTACTACCGTCGATCGTTGTTCGTAGTCAGCCAAATTCCATTTCGGGCCTATAACTAGCGGATTCTCGGAAAAGAGTATGGTATCCTTTTCAATTGTCTTGGTCGCCACAAAGTGTCGTCCGATTTCATCACTCTTAGTCAACTGTAAACTCAATGAAAGAGAAGAGCATACATGAAATAGAAACAGTTGATTAGATTCTCTTTTTATTCCGAAGGAACTGCTTCGATATTGAACATTTATTGGATATAGATTTATTACAGTAACCAATCTAGACAAATAATACCGAATAATGGTTTGGATTTTGTAGGCAGTAGCTATTAAAAATAGCATCATACGTAGCAAGAAATAATTTAAATTATTTGTAAATTTCACTTCTATTCATTTCTTGTCGCGTTTAATGCGAAGCCCAACTGCCGGATATCTATGATGCACATTATTAAAGGTTCTCATATACATGGCAATACATTCATACGAACTAGGTTAAAAGAACCGGTCATTCTATTTTTAAACTTAGTTAAGAAAATGCCACATGCTGCATAGATGGATGGAACGGATTTTTACGATTCCCATCAATACCGTTCGTATCTCAAAGTGGCTGGTCGCAATGTGTATATTAGTTATCGAGAAATGAGAAAATATTGTTGTTCTGATATGGACAGCAAACGTAAAATATAAATCACCTCATATGGTTTTACGCATTCATGCTTATGTTTAGCTTTCCAATGTTTCTTTTGATGATCAGGATTACAATAATACACTTGTTGGCAACCAGCACATTTTAACTTCGCTGGAACACCACAATATCCACAATTAGCTTCCATATCTTACGGATGGCCTGTATTACACTTTAATCAATTTACTAATTTCCTATCCACGTGTGGCCAAGTTGATCTTCACACCAGAGCAAACTTTTTGCTAATGATGCAACAATGTTGACATCTAATTGGTAATTGACTTGCGCATGCGTGCTGAGCTAAGTTTTTCGGAAATCGTATATTTTAGTCTATATTTATGTATTTTTTTAACTGGTCCAATTATTTGAGCACAAAGTTAGAAAGGATGGGGGTGATCCCGTGGTACATTCGTTATCTCGTGTGGCTTAACATCATGCCCGTCGTGGGTTAAAGTCTCGCATGGAGCTTCCCTCGCTGGACTGACTATCCGGATGCGTGGTACTTTTGAATTCCAAAAGCCTGTATGTATATAGGCCGGCATATCCGCGTAGGTCGTTACGCAAAAGAAAAGAAGATTTTGATGGAGATGTGAGGTAAGCAATAAACAAATGAGAAATCGAATGCACTTGAAATTGAACATTCATTCGAGAATTATACGGTGGTTTGGGGTATTTGTGTTTCAAGAATAGGTGGACACAAATGCAGCTTCTAATTAAAACTAAAAAAAATCAAATCTGTTCGACATATCATACCATAATTTTCTCAGAAACGGGGTTTGAATATTAGATCGACTTCCGTCTAAATAAGTCGATCTGCTCGAACAGTGAAGACTATGGGCTGTGGTCGCAAAATTGAATATTGAATTCAAGGTTTATACATGTTTAATTTTAAAATTCGAGCTTTCGAGCTGCTTTTCTGCCTGGTATTTCAAGTAGCGATTTTTTGTTTGTTCCGCCTGTCATAGCCAAAATATGTGCACTCGACGGGACTTAATTAATCACAATAGGACTATTGTAAAAAAACATACACACACAAACATCGAAAGTTGAGCGTCTTTAATATGTTAACATTAAAATGTGATTGTACAGATAACAAAAAGAAAATAAATGAGCGTTGCTTCATAAATTTAGCTCTACTGTAGAGCCACATCACAATGGCTGTTTACAAATGCAAAATGCAAACATTTACAAGTAATATCTGTTTATGGTAACGGTGAGGGGTTTGGAAATTTGAACATGTATTAAATTATCCCAACAATTGTATTAAAAACAAGCGAAACAAATAATGCTTTACGAGAAAATGGTGAGGCTATAGCCATATATGGACTACATCACATCTAACAATCTTGACAACGGCAGCTCGATGGCAGCAGCAGCGTCGTGCTCGAACCAGTGATCGAATTCGACGGAGCATTTTGACATCACGACACACAGCATCGGAAGAAAATTATACAGAGTGAATAAAAACGGAGAAAACAAATTTATTTTTAAAAATTATTTCGCCTATTGAATTATAAACACACTTTTGAGCCAGAGGAGTAAACTGTAACTTGGACTAAGCACGGCACATCATCGAACGTGTCAGAATAGTGCGTGAAATAAACCGATTCGTTCGTAAATAAATACGCGTCGTTTTGGGTGAGAAATCGCGAAGAAAAACCGACTAGGCGCAACAGCAGTGCTCTTAATCGAAACATTTCCTTCCGTGTGATGATTATGCACATTATTACAATAAGTTGACGTTGTTGATATTGTGCACATTTAAAAATGGTTGTGTATTAATAGGTTTGGCGTAAGTTTGGACATTGATACTACATAATCGAGTGTAGAGAAAAACATTGCACGGGTACGTGCTATTGATAAAGTTGACGGATACAGGTTTATATATGGTGGATACAGCTTACCGCGTGTATTGAAATCCGTGCTACATTTACAGTTTTTAAGCAATCTCTCATTTGATGGTAAGTACAAATTATCATTTTAATCACCATCGCAAAATCGCACAACGACGCACTCAAAAATGGTACCCGTAAACTTTCAATCATACATTTGGACAGCTCCCTGCTTCGACGACACAGGGCAAAGAAGCTGTTTTTGTTTTGAATTTGAATTCAAAGATTCAAAATGGATCTTGGTGTGGATGTTGGGCGAAATGTTCCTATTTACATCCGTCCGAGAAAAAAAAACAGAACATAAGTGTGGGGCACACTTCTGCAATTTGAAACGTGTGGTTGCCTGCCTTCATGGAAACTGTAACAAAGATTACACCATTATAAATTTGCACATGGACACCATAGCCGACTGACATTATGATGGTCTTTTTTTGTTATTGTTTTGATATAGTTTGTGGTCTAACCATTGCAGAATATGGAGGATTTAAGAGACATCGAGGACGAGTCCTATGCTGACTCGCAGGACATGGTGGAATATACATCAGAGGAACAGGAGGACGAGCAGGAAGAGGTGGAACATGGTACTATGGATGTTGATTTAGAAGATTTAGTAGAAGAAACTAATCACCCCGAAGTGTCCACTGATGAGGTTAGTAATTTCGGAAAAAAAGTTTTATTTTTCATTTTTATAGATCACTTCACCATCTGATACTAACTGATATTTTCATGTTTGTTTTTCTATTTGAAAGGAATACGAAAATTACGAAGATGATGAAAAACCAAGCCGGACTCTATTGCCCGATAACAGCAATACAGTGCAAACATTTCAACATGTGGTATCGCTTTCGGGGCTTCAAAAAGTCGGCAACAACTCTGGGATAGAACGATCTACCTCCAAAGTAATGATGGTACCACAATCATCTACTGCAACGACTGCGCCAATGAAATTACTGAACGCTGCACGGCCCTCCCTACCTTCAACGGCGGCAACTACATCCTATCGGTTGTTGAATTCGGACGGTACGATGATCGTGAACGTGTCTAACAAATCAGGACCGACGAAGAAAGTAATCTCTGTCTCTAGTCCTGTGGCAAATCCGCCAAATCAAACTAACAGAGTGGTGCTGAATACAAATGCACGAGTGATGCATATTCAGCCTCAAAACATGTCCGCATCGACAGGAGCGGGATTGAAAACGATGACTGTTGGAAAAACAATCACAATGAAAACGATTGCTGGTGGTGCCATAAAAATGGCATCGCAAACAACGCCATTAACATCAGGAACAGTGGTACGTGTGGCAAAACCGGCTGTAGCTCAACCAGGTGCACTGGCAGGAACGTCGAGTGTAACGAAGCAAAATGTTACCATTGGAGGAACCGACGTACAGAAAGTTATTCTTAAGCCAGGTGTTGGAAATACGGCGACGAAAAAAATAATCGCTCCGTCAAGTGGATTACACGCGGTCACCTTACCCGGTGGCAAAGGGGTACAATATGTACGATTGTTAAATCAGAGACCAACGACTAGCGGTGGCACAGTACAGAAAATTGTATTGAAATCACCAAGCAAAATACACAACAGCGCTTCCAGCTCTGTCGCTGCTACCACAGGCACTGCAGTTTCCTCAACAGGAATCAGTGGCACCATTCAAACCGGTTCACCTAAAATTATAATGCAAAATAATAGAACGTTCGTTGTGCGGAATGGTGCTGGAAATTTAGCGGCGATGCCAACGACGTCAAGTCTCGGTAAACCATCAGTGCTATCAACAAACAGGAAAATTATCCTAAACTCCGACAGCAATAGTGGAACAGCACGCATTGTGCTATCGAAGGAAGATAGTAAACACATGGACAGCAAGGATAATCTTCAACTTGTCTCTCAGAAGCCACTAGCAGTGTCAAACGGTGGTGCTGCGCCTGAAAAGGTCGTTGTAAAAGCGGATGTGCGCAAACAAGATCAATATGTTATCGAAACTGTCAAAGCAAATTCGAATAATTCTGGGAGCTCGAGCGGTAGTAACATAAAGGGAGCAGATACTTCCAAGGATTCACCGAGGGCACCAACGACTACTGTGTATGGATTTCCCGACGAAGCATATAAAAAGCGTCCATGCAACTGCACAAAGTCGCAGTGCTTAAAACTTTATTGCGATTGTTTTGCCAATGGCGAGTATTGCTACAACTGTAACTGCAAAGATTGCTTCAACACGTTTGATCATGACAACGAGCGACAGAAAGCAATTCGTTCAACTCTGGAGCGCAATCCAAATGCCTTTAAGTATGCACAAGTTCATTCTCTATCCCTTGATACGGTAAATATTTATTTTAAAAAATCCTCTCTTTTTATACTCAAGGCCAAAGATTGGTTCAATCGGCTCGACAGACGATGGTACAAGGCTACACACAAAGGGGTGCAATTGTAAGCGGTCTGGATGCTTAAAAAATTACTGCGAGTGTTACGAGGGTAAAATTGCTTGCTCTAGCAATTGTAAATGTGTTGGTACGCCGTCTTTTCATCTTTTACAAAGTCACCTATTTCATATTTCATGGAAACTCAATGCTGTCAATATTTCCAATTTTTCGTCCTTCTACAGGATGCCGCAACACCGACCAATTTACTTTGGATTATGACTACTACTCCTCAAATGATGCATCGAGAAAATCAATTGATGATGGACACAGACATGTTTCTTTGATCGTACCTGACAAAATTGATTCTGATACAGGAGTAGCACATTCTAGCATGAACTCCGTTGGACTGAAACGGTCATCATCCATTCTGGATGCAGATTTGTCCCAATTACCGCCGGCTAAGCAACCTCACAATTTTATGACGATGGACGTGATAGAAGCTACTGTCCAGTGCATGGTAGCCCAAGCAGACGAATGCTTGAAACGTGGCTGCAGTATGCGTACCTCAGAACTAATGATTTTGGAAGAATATGGTCGCTGTTTATTAGAGATTAAGGAATTTGCTTTCAACACGGAAAACTAATCGTATTCCATCGTAATACAAAAATACTGTTTGAGTTTCCTAGATTTTTTTATCTTATTTCAAATACACATTTTCTTATATTAAATTATGATGATAAAATAAACTCATTTAATACGTCCCATAAACAATATTAATAAAAATAACAAAACTAAAAGCCACCATCAACAGCGTATATGTGTTGCCCGTTCTATTTTTTCTATCTACGATTTTGAATCGTGCCGGAAAAGAAAACATGGAAACAACACGCTAGTGGCTCTCAGTGTAAAATAGTAGTTTACAAATTGAAGTAGTTTAGACAAAAAAAAATATCCTTCAACAGTGAATGTGCGATAGTGCCATTGTCGTGCGAGTTGTAGGAACGTTCATGCAGCGGTACCTAGGTTAAACTAATAAGCAAAGGGAGAAACATTTGATTAGTCTTTAATTGAAACAAAACCATATTAGAGTTTAGCTTAAAGTAAATTTGAGTTGTAAAGATCGCTTTGCATGCTTGCGTATGTGAAATTATAGTAAATAAAATTATGTGTAACACAAAATATATCTACTCATCTGTTTTTTTCTTCTTTTATTTGGCGTAACGTCCTACGCGGACATGCCCTGCTTATACAGGGTTTCGAGACTTAATTCCTTACCACGCAGCCAGATAATAGTCAATCCTTGCTACGGGGGGACGGTCGATTCTAGGCTTGAACCCATTAATGGGCATGTTATTAAGTCGTACGAGTTGACGACTGTACCACGGGACTGTCCCCTTGTTATTTGGCCGCAATGTTGGGCCTAATAAAACTCGGACGTTAATATAAATTACATTTCGTTTTGACTTAAAATTAGCGTGGCGAAACGTACAAATTTTGCATAAAAATGAGGGACGTGTGTACTTTTGTGTTCAAACTCCATATTGGTTGATTGATTTTGAAAGACTTCAGTTTGAATCTTGGAGAAGCATTGCTGTCACCTCAAGTCAAAAGCAACGCTCAAAAGTTTTCTATTATATCGCTGGAACGTAATAAGTACTTTTTTCGGATAAAACATCAAAATATAATAAGAAAAATGGAATTATGCTACACATTTTGATGTTAAGTTAATATCCATATCAACGACAGAAATCCGCAAGAAGACAAGCAGCGAAAAAGGCTAATGAATTAGTTTCTCTTTTGCATAATCTAATGGAATTTCAATAAAACTGTAGTACTTCAAAACTTATTGAAATAAAAATGTGCTAGCTAAAAAATTTCAAACTGAAAGCAAACTGAGAAAGCCAGTCGAATCGAATGTCATTTTCATTTCTGCAGCCTTCAGTGTATTTGGCAGATGGAACTGTCAAACTGTTGAGTTCTTTTTTTTTCTTACGCGATTGAACGGGGAAATAGACAAGAAACAAAATTTTGGATCGGGACAATTTTTCCATACGTGTGGCAACCAATTTGCAGTGGATCTAATCGCCGTGCGTGAAATCCGGAAAATTCATTGCTACAATTGCTGGGCATCCGTACATCGGTTTTCCAATCCAGCTACGGGTTTGCCAAATCATTACCAACTCCTTCCCGGACGGTGCCCCTTTGCAGCAGATATCGCCAAGGTTCGCTTTGCTGTAAGTTTTGCTATCGTTTATTTTCCGTGACGACCACAAAGAGCCATACAATAGTCAAGTTAAGCAATGGTTGTTTGTTTGGTAATAGTTTCACAGATAGAAAAGTTTTTTTGTCTAATGTTAACAGAACGATCTGCGAAATGCGGAAGTGAATTAATAATTGTAGTTATCCCCTTTACATGCATTCTTTACACGCTCATCGTACGTGTACCAAAAGTGTTACCCACACTCGCCAACGATAGGTATCTTGCCCAAGTCCATTC
Source organism: Anopheles coluzzii (assembly GCF_943734685.1). Lineage (NCBI taxonomy): Eukaryota > Metazoa > Arthropoda > Insecta > Diptera > Culicidae > Anopheles > Anopheles coluzzii. Next base: position 54,753,980 of record NC_064671.1, on the reverse strand, counting down.
CAATTACTGCTGAATTAACAATGTGTTTTTTGTTGGATTCTTCAGTTGTTGTTTGAGCAACTTATTAAAGAAAATACAGTGCAAATTGAAAGTAAGTGCTACTATCTTCGGTGCATTTAGCAGCAACTGAACGCAACCAATATTAACGCGATGGAACGATAGAACTTTGTTCCGTTTTAAAGTGTTCTTCAAAGTGGTCTTACAATTCAAGAAAACTTTGTGAAATGAACGCTTGTAGCATTACTGGATCATCGTTTTAGGAATAAAAAAATATCCCAGCATTGTATCTCACTTCATTCAGCAAGGCATACTTTGCAAAGGAATGGATAAGATGTCCAGGAGAAATTACACATTAGAGGAGAGAGGGAAACTAGTTGCAGAGAACGATCAATTGCAACACACCAAGCCAGTTAGATTGTGCCTGTTTCTTACAAAACGTACAATTCTTACAATTAGTTATAGCTCGTGCTAGTCTAACTCATCTAAATTTCAACTACAGGAAGAACTGTGTGTGGTGTTTGTTGTCCGCAGGTTTTACTTCATTTTGTCTGTTTCTTTTGTTTACTGTTATTACTGCTATATTTTAAATTAAATATTTTTCACTTGCTCAGTTGAAAAAAGCGTAGCGAAACTGCTTCAGCTCTGTGATTGTTTTTCTTATTTCTCATAACAAACAAATTCAAACGAATTATAATGGCTCTTGATACACCATTACCGTTGTTATTTTCTTCAATCGCTGTAGTAATTGCTGTTCTTGGGGTGTATTTTCAGACACTTATTATGTTTTTTTTAATTTTTTTCATGAATAGTGAATCAATACGTAATAGCGTCTACAGACAATCTTGCTCATAGTGATAGCAGTGCACAACTTTAACGAGTAACATTTAAAAACATGTGCTATTGTTGCTGTATTTTAATAATTTATTTTGTATTTTAAAATACTCACTGACGCGTATTAAAACTAAATACTCTGTGATCCGATTCAATTGCGTATATCGGATAATTGCTGTACCATACATGTGTGTATACAGTGGCTCACGAAATTGATGGTACAGCAGGTTCCTTTGATTTTCGACCCTTTGATTTTCTCTGCTTAATACAGCCACTCATGTCACTCGATAGATAATTTTGCTAAGCATTGAAAGCATTCTTAAAATGGGAAATTACAGTCGGACCGCATTGTTTGGTTGGGTTACTTTCTAATTGACATCTCGCAATAGTTCGGTATGTCAGGCAGCAAGAAAACATGAACAGAAATAAATACATGAATTTAGAAACCCTTGAACGAATATTCTGATAACACGAGTAATAGGTGCTCGTGCTATGGTGTCGAGGGGGGGGGGGGGGAGGGGGCATACAAGGTTTAAACCCAGGACGAGCATGTTATAATAAAATTGTGTGATACTAGGTTTATTTGTTTATTTAAGTAATTATTAGTTTATATTGTTTTAAAAATTTGCATTGTGTTTATGAACAATCAAGCAGGATTTTATGAATTTCAAGTGTTTGAAAATAATTAAATTTAATTCAAATTTAATTCAATTAAGTGTCTTTTCTGGTAAATTGTTGAAATCTAGTGTCGAAAGCCCCATATCACGAGAAAATGCTTCCTTTATTTGTATAATGCAGCGGGTTTCAACCGGTAGGGAATTCCCTTCCCCCAGGAGAACTTTGACTTTTTAAGGGGAAAATTTTAATAAAATTTTCGCTAAATACCATGGGATGCCACGCTCTCCCCCGCTCTTGAACTTGTGAGTGAGGAATGAATTCCTACATACACATTACATGGACGTAAAAGCAGCAAAAGGTTTTAATCAAAACCACTGTTTTAATAGTTTAAGATTGGGTTCATAGCGGTCACACGAATGTAGGACTTTCTCAAGTGTCGATCTGAAAATTGCACTAGGGATTCTAAGCATAGTTCACTACTTTTGACCGAACACTGTTTACCTCATGAATTTGATTGTCAAAAGTGCGGATTATCTCGAGAACAGACTACAAATAGATCTCGGAAAATTATGCTTTAATGTAAAATAAAGCAGGTACTTCTAATATTTTATTTTCTTTAAAAATACCGACCAAGATCAACTAGTTGCCTAAATCATTATTTTCTTTTATTTTTTACATAATGAATTGTCTTATGTAGGGTACTATGAGCACTTAGAAAATAGATAATACCAATTTATTTTAAATTATCTGGTTTATATTTTTAAAATTTGGTGTTGGTTATTTTGAATGTTTTATTATTAAACCCAATACAATTATTCTCAAATATAAAACTATGTTGGTGACGATTGTAGTCATCGATTGAAATATGTGTCTGTGGCTATGTACAGCAAAGCGATACACGGTTTTCACTCGTTAGAAAGACTTTGGCACCCAATATAAAGACTTTCTCAAGAGTATGAAGCAATAACCCCCTTGCTTACTCTCGTTATTGGGCCAAATGTCTATATATTGTGTGCCAAAGTATTTCTAACATGTGAAAATCCCTGTAAAAACGCTGTACACTGGCGCCATCTGGATTTCCAACGCCTAAAATAATGTTTTACAAGTAAATTTACCATTTTAGACAAGAATCGATGTGATATATACAGTCATTATCCAATATACGCTATCGTACGGGACCGAGCGCAATAGCGTATCTCGAGTTTTCGCGTATAGCGGATTTGTATGGAAAAATAGTTAACACTACCAGTTCGAGGGTTGAAAAATATCGCCACAGAGTTTTGCATTAAAGTTTTTTGTTGTAAAACAGGTATCTTTTGCACAAATTCAATGCAAAATGCAAAAAGAACATTAAGGAAATTCAAAAAGAGCATAAAATATTTCAAAGTATTAAAATATTTGCAAAAAACACATGGAGCTGTCAATTTTAGAGCAATCGCGTACTGCGAATTCGCGTATATCGAGTATCGCGTACTGCGGATAATTGCTGTATTGTAAATAGTACAAAAATGACTTATGACCGCGGTTTGTTCGAGGCCACCCCATAGTGCAATGGGCTTACCTATCAGTGACTTATTGATTATTAATAGCAGTATAGTCAGTCCTACGTATAGAGGGTGGGGGGGCATGGTCCATTCGGGGCTTGAACCCATAACGGGCATGTTGTTAAGTTGTATACACATATCAATACAATTTTACTGCCATACAACATTTGAGGGAAAATAAGTGCGTAAAACAATTGAAAATGACACAATTATCCACTCACTCATTAAAAAACACATTCAAGTTTTTCAAGATAATTTTCTGAGGCATTCAAGTTTTGAAGTGGACGACATCTTCACGCTAAGTTATTACGAAATAAACATGCAAAACTTACCCAGGTCAATCTTGGTACACCATGTAGGTGTACACCATATCCACTGATGGGTGTATTTCTTCCAAATTTGTTAGTATATATTTGGTCAGACATCTGTTTGGTTTATTAAATCATTGCAATATTAGTTTGTTATGCTTCTTCTACTTTGGGGCAACAACCGTGTTTACGCATACAGTAAAACGTCGATTATCAGGGAAAGTTGGAACCGGACGGTTGCCAGTTAATCGACTTCCACAGATTTGGACCAAGAAATGACATTTTCATATAAAACTAAAAAAAATCACTAGTTTTACTAACAAATCACTAGTAGTAACTTATTTTAATTAATAGCTATAGGTTTAACAACTGTACATGGACAAAAATGAAGATCGAAAATATCGCTAAACACTAGATAGCTGTTTACAGTTCGATAAAAATAAGGCTCAGCCCTCTACGTTACATTGGAGAAGCGTTACATTTCTTAAAATATTCCCAAACAGCATATTAATTTAATATTTGTCATTTTTGCACTATGGTTTATGAAAAATTGTCTGAAAGTATGACGTTCTTAAACACCCTTAAAGCATTCAATTAGAGTAACATTTCCAATATGTGTAAACATAAAATATTGAAAAAAAATATAAATAAATGAAATATATGAAATATAATTATTACTTATTCAATATATGTTTTCGGCCATTATGAATAGAAATTAGTTTAGGTTCATGGTTCTGTTTTTAAGCGATTAATGAGGTTAATAAATACTTTTATACATTTCATAATCCTGTTTTACCAATAGCTGGGTAAAAAAATAATCTTTTTTTTATTATTAATCCTTTTTTATGTTTAAAATTGTTATAACAGTAATTCTTCAAGTAGTTACAACTCTGATTGCTGTTAAAAATAATAGCGTAATAATAATATTATAACTGTTTTATACTCATGAATTATCAATAAATTTTATGTTTATTTGCGATTGCTGTACTTTTTATATAATTATTCAAAAATTATGTCTTTTATAATTATCATGTAAAGATAATCAATATTAAGGCATGATTATCTATCAATTTGCTCACCCACGGCAGTAAAAACAGGCGTTCAAATAAGCTGCTTGGGTTTGCGATAAACAGACGTTACGCGTAACGCTAGCGTAACGTAGAGGGCTGAGCCTTACTTTTACCATCGGAACAAAAGAATACCAAACGAAACTGATCGGATCGGATCAAATCTGTTAAAGTAACGGGTCCGAAGAATTTAATCCGATCGGAGCGATGGTATAGAAACGGAGAAAATTTGAAAAAAAAAGAATCAAATTGGCTCTGTTATTGAAACTATTTTACCAGGTTCGAACCGGAACGGCAAACAGTAGTACAGTGTCATGTTTATTCAGTCTTTTTAGTCAGAATATATATTCTGTTTTATTTATAAATTTAATAGCAATCCATTTTAACTAATTTTCTTAACTAACATGTTCTTTAATTTCTTTTTAATGACAGACAACACTGTAAAATGGTGTCGACTCGTCAGATGACTGGTGCTACGTCCGAAGAAGCAAATCTAAACGTTTGCCGTGCCGTACCAACTTCGTCATCTACGTCTTCTTACACATCCTCGAACGTTGTATCCATTTCGTCATCTATCAGCACTAAAACAGCGACTGGATTACATTCTGCATCATCGCCCGGTGGATCGCTACCAGCGTTATCTGGAAATGTTTCAAGTAATTTTGTATTAAGAACGGATGACATCTCTTTGGGAATGGTGATGAGTGATCAGCAGGAACATCTGCATCAAGAAATAAACCTTATGGATCTGCCAACTGAGCTATTGGGGCACATATTTTCCTATGTAGGCTATAAAAAAATTGCCCATATGAGGGTGGTAAGTATCGCATCGCAAATGTTATATTGAAAGTATAAACATTAGTCTAGCGGTGTAGAAGCGTTATTGAATTATTATATTCTGATATATATTTTTAAATTTCAGATATCTCGTCAAATGAATAAAGTGTGCTCTTCTATACTAAACTCAACTTTTCAAAAACTACAAAATCAGATGCACTCAAGGTTTCAAACTGTAAAAGCTAAAATGCCCCGCAGGTGAGAAGACCAATCGTGCATTTGTAACGAAGTTTTATAATTATACTTTTGGAGAATTAACGCATGGATATGGAACATTGACCAACTCTGAAAAATGGAAAACGTTATCACTTAACTTACAATTCCCATGACAAAAACAGCCAGCTCATGCGTAACGGAACGTGTTGAAAATTATTCTCATAATCATCTTTTTCTCTGAATGCGCACCATAATATAGCCTCCTCCTCTCCGGATATTCATAACTTGGCATGTAACAGCCTTGGAAAGGCCAGATATATGGAAAGGTCAGAGTATCATATTTTGGTCTATCTGTGGCTAGCTGTCTTTGTTAACCAGTAGGAGCTATTGCCAGATATGCTGAAAAATTGGTTAAAGAGTAGGTTGCATTTTGTGGTACTGAACTTGAGAGCATCCACTGACAATATGAACAAACCGTAAAATACGGAGCAACATGCCTAAAGCCCGGGTCTATGAAAATGTTGCCGGAACATTTGTTGCCAAATCGTATGGACAAACTGTCAAACTCATGTTGCGGGAACATTTTTGTTGCAAGAGAAACAAATCGGTTTGTTGCATGTACATTGCATGAACATTTTTGGACTTGTTTGTACACCAAAACGGATAAAAAATAATTGAAACTTAATTTTAAAATGTTTTTTTGTGAGTGAATATGTGCACTGTTTTTTTAAATACAGTAGGTGACCGCTAACTGAGAGGTAAACAAGCTCCAGTTAACGAACAATGTTCTCTAACTGGAGTGACGTTTCTATGGATTGATTGTTTTGATTGGCGTTGACTGGAATAAACATACCAAATTTTTTTTCATTTATGTTGATATAAAGTATAGTAATTCGTGTAATAACATAAATTAATAGCAAACGTAGGCAGAAGACCCTAAATTTGTTTGAAAAATGCACATTTGCGACAAATTTCTCTTCATGAGATTCCGGATGTTTCATGTTTTTACGTTTAAGTGTTCGTTAACTGAAAATCAATCCAGTTAGCGAACCTCCAGTTAAAAAGCACTCCAGTTAAAACACATGCAGTTAGCGGTCACCTACTGTAAATAGGAAAATCCAGAAATATTCATATTCATATTCATATTCATAATCATATTTATTTGTCTACCTTTTGGTTACACAAATGCTTAAATAATACTTATTACCTATGTTCCTAACCTAACAAAAATTAACACAAATTATCAAAAATTTGAGAATAATTTTTTTTTTAGAAAATTAGAATTTAAAATTTAAAAATTAAAAATTAAGGCAGCACGGGATTATGGAGGGTTCTGATGCGGGATCGGAAAGAGGATAAGGGAAGGTTGAAATCAAACATAGAATATACACAGTTAAATCGACGAATTGCACGAAGAAGGGGGTCATTACGGCCCACTGCAGTTCGGCGGGAAATGTTGCCATTGAACGAATGTTGCCGCAACATGTACATAGACCCAGGCCTAACACTCACAAACGTCCTTCTTATGACTGCCACCGAGTCCCAATTCATCGGGTCGCCATAGTATTTTTGTGGGATGTGTATAATACGCAGGATTCATGGATGCTTATTGAATTATATCAGTGGTCTCAAATCCGTGGTGTGGACAGGCGTAGTTCTCGAAAGATTTTTTTTTTTAAAGTAAAGCTTATTACAACACGTATATTGAAATTTTTTTCACAATCCTGATTAAATTTACAAAAAATATCTAAAATAATATTAAAACATATTTTTGTCAAAAAGCTTTGAATTTAGTCTAAAAATATATATGCGCTGGGCCGTGGGAAATGTATTTTCAAACAAGAGTGGTCCGTGGTCCTGTTGGAGAGCACTGAATTAGATAATACTCCATGTATATTTTAACGATTTTCAAAAAAGAACAAAATGGTGTAAATGTTATTGATTCGTTTTCTTTCACTGCAATACAAATTTTAAATTCTTTTTTACAGAGAATCTGCCCGCCGGAATCATCCTTTAGCTTGTGAATGTGATATCCTAGAGACGTGTTACATGCGCCTATCATTATTACAGATGACATTTGGCAAACATATCGAAAGGAAACACTGCTGTTTTTTTCCAGGAGGGGTAAGTTAATCATGTCTTTCATTTATGTTGTTATGTATAATATCACACTGAACATAATCGTTTTTGCAATATTATAGATCCTGGATGAGGTATATTCAGTGTTAAACTATATCCGCACGTCACCGTCCTTGGATCGACCCTTCAAAGTGACCGACGAGTTATTTGATCTGTCTACAATGGCTATGGAATATTTCAAGGAACATATAGAACCTAATTTACCTGATATTGCGTATTTTAGTAAGTTTTTGTTAATTCAGTATAAATCGGAAATCTAAACATTATATTCGAAATTTCAGCTAACAGTACAAAGTCATTTGCGGCCCTGGAAACATCATCGTCTATCCTTTCCCGCGATACATCACATTCTTCTTCTTCGTCTCCCCCTCAAAGCAATATGGTGCTGCGTAAGGGCATACGTAAAATAAAGCAAGGCATGAAACGGTAAGACTGCAAACGTATTGAAACTAGAATTGTAGTTTAACTGATATTGTAAAATTATTTTGTCATTCTAGGTACAATAATCAACTAACTGTTTTACGTAGTGAATTGCGAACATTTAAACGGAAGGCGACCGAGCAGGCCAAAACAATAACGGAACAACAAAAGCTTTTGGCAGAGCAACAAAAACAGACACTTGAATTTGCTAATCGCCTTGATGAAACGGATAAAAAGAATGATGAACTATCTAGAAAATTTTCTACTGTTCTACAGGTAATGTATTATAGATGAATGTTGTATTTATAGAGTCTCTGTTTCAATTCAATATTGAAGACGTAATAAAGCAATTAATTACTGTTATCTTAACTATTCTTAACACACTGTAATCTACAACTATTATGTGTATAGCAATATTAAAACATAATTTATAGCTAAATCCAAACCCTTTGTTTTTACTTGCTTTGTGAGTCATTCAAAAAGTACTTCACTTCTCATTGAATTTGCATTGGGATTTAGAATGTTAGAGCGTAGAAATCGTTTAATACTTTCCTCTTTGAAATTAATTTGATCGTTTTTTAAACCCACAGGAATTGAATAAATGTAAAACAGAACTACAATATTGGCGTTCTAAAAGTCCAGCAACAACGATCTGCAGTCCATACGGTCAAATTGTGTCTTCGTATGATCTGGGACAGAATCTGGGAAATCAAAGTACGGTACCGTATGACATTGAATTGTTATCCATGGGAATTACTCGTAACGCAAATACAGAGGAAACTAGGAAAAAGGACGATTCCGGACACAGCAAGGAAAAAGTAGAACACAATTTGCAATTGGTTAAATTAGCCGGAGATTCTTCGGTGCTAATAGAATCTGCCGATTCTCCTCCTGCAATCTTGACAAAGCCAGTGCTGAAGAGAAAATTAGAATGCATAACTGTGGGGACAGATAGCAGCAATAGTGATGGTGCTTGCGGTAATGAACCAGTCCAACTAGACGGACTAGCTTGTCTTAATCCTCCGTTTGCATCCGCATCACTTACAGCGTCATATTCATCATCATCGTTGCCATCAGCAATGCATGCATTGGTAACGCCATCTCAATCAACTGATGGAAATTTGCTTATATCGACTACAAACCAACTTAAGGACAAAAGCGGAATTAGTACTACTGAAAAGTCCGGCAATGTTGGATTATTGTATAGTAGTGCAGAGGGAGTGGATCAGATGAGTGAAATGCAAAGTTGTTCTAGCACAAACCATGACGTTGGTTCTAATGGAACAAGCTTACCCATCGCCTCTGAAAATCCGTTTTTTAGTAACACAAAAGCCATTCACCAATCTAATAATAATGAAACTTTGATTCAGAATAGTGATAGCAAAAACAATAGCAGTAGCTTTAGTAGTAACGTTGATAGCAAAAATGATAGCTCTAGTAACGATAGTAACACAAATTATCATATGAAAAAAATACGAAGAGTACAAAACAAAGCTAGATCACAAAGTTATAATAAACATACCAATCATAGCGCTACAATAAACACGCATACGAAAACAACTAGAAGCAAACAGTTGGACAAACAAACCGGAAATTAGTGATGATGTGTGGTTTTGTAATGTGAGATAGGAGAACAATTTTTCAACTAGCCTCCTATCGTAATATATTGTAGAATTGTCACTACACTCAATTAGCCTATTGAAGTGAGTAACTTTTGATGTTTTCGAGAGTTATGTAAAGACAACACAATTATAAACAATAGGGTATGATAATAGATTCACCGCAACAAGTTTTTTTTTCTTTTCTCATCAATTCAATACGAGGCTTACTGAATCAGACGAGATAGTGGGGACCGTTATTATATATTGGAAGTATTTCTTCATTGGCTTCTTTTATGGCATGATAGTTCATACTTTTTTTATTTTAAATGAAAGTGGTATTTCTTCAAGGAGATGTTTTGTTTTGTTTTCTGTAACGCAATCGGTTTAACATCAAATCATACAATCAGCAGCGATAAGTTGTGGTTTTGTACTTTAAATTATAGTATCAACACATCTATTTTTTTTGTTGGCTGTGTAAGTCCCAACTTCAAGTTAGCATAATTTCAAATACGTAAGCATAATTTTGAAATCGCACTGTTCCATTGATTATTTGATTTTTTATTTGATTTGAAAATTGGTGTAATTGTAAATGTTACAATTTACATTTCGAAAGAATTATCAATTATTTTGAGCAACTATAGCATTGATTAACGTTTCTCTAAAATTGATTTAGATCGCAAAAAAATATTTTAACATGCAGAAGCACAAAATTATGTATTGTACAAACAATCCCCAACATTCGTGACTGCTTGACACACATTTTATAATGGTTCTACTATTTGAATTATTTACAGTATCAATAAACATATTCCAAACTGTTTGTTAGCACCAATAAATGTAACAAACAGCGTAACTCAAGTCTTATTATGTTTCATAATCTTAATTACTATTTTCAGATATTTTACATCTCATTTGTGCCTTTTCATTGTTTTTTTTTTAAATATTCATGCAAATCTTGGTTTTAATTCATTAAATTTTCGATTAATTTCATTGATCGCCTAGTAATTATTATTAATAATAATTATTCCTTTTTATGAAATTCTGAAAAAAAACATCGTGACTATCATCTAGATTTCAGTTCAGTTCCATCTTATCTTTGTCGCAAACTCCACTAAGACAATGAATGTTGAAATAGAATTTTCAAAAATTAACTCCCAGTGTGTCGATCGTGCGTTGAAATTAATATATTGATTTCTGCAAATATGAATATTCCCAGTTTATATTTTGGGAAATTGTGGGACATCGTGAGAAAAACCCACCGAAAATATTTAATATTTTGTATTTGTATCAGTTTCTACCGTAACGTTCGAATAAACTTTTTTTTATTACCAAGCACATTATTTTTGATAGTTTGTAACCGGCAAACATAGCGCGATATGATTATTTATGTGTGATAAACATGAACGTGGTCTTTACTCCGCTACAAGTGGCACAATTGGTCAATTTGAAAGTGAAAAACGATTGCGCAAACAAAATTAGTCAATAACGAAATAATATTTGTGAATTGATTTATTTCAACCCAAGAATGGTATAATCCGTTCATTCATAGTCGCATTGTATGCGTTTAGCAACCCACTGATTGTAAAACAGTATGTAAATGTGAGAAATAAAATAAAAATAAAAACATGTTTTCAACAATACGATCCATCCTTTCAAATGTAAACATTCATAAAAGCACTAAAACCTTATACCACACATTTTTGTTAAGAACATCTCATGACAAAATATGTACCAGAGTAAACATAACCGGTGATTAGTTAAAGTTGTTGTATCGGATGCTAGTTTTGTAAGAAAATGACATCATTTGAGGAAACAATGTTTAGCACGTCAAATATTATGTTTACTGAATAATTAAAGTAAAACTGGAAACATTAGCAACTGCAAACAATATGCATAATTGAAAAACCCGAGATAATTTATGTTTTTTTTTAAAGGAAAAATCCAATAGTATGGAAAAAGTCCTAATAAACACAGCTATTGTTATATTTCACTTAAAAGTACGTATGCCATATCTCCAAACAAAAAAACATTGCCGGTTGGTGTACTATTGTGACATGATCAGAAATTTGGAATTGGAAGACATATTATGAAAACTACGAAACGCGACGAATCCATTTGCCGTATGAATCATTATTATTCATTTATTGAACCGAAATTTAACAATCACGAAGATTTGAAGCTATTTGATTGAAATTAGACCACAACCATAGACGCATACCGAAGGTTGCCAAGAGTGTCCTGCCAAATGATGTCTCTTAAATTTTAAAACTAATACGTAGAGAAAACTAATGTGCATGTTTAATGTTAAAAAAATAGGAAAAACCAAACGCTAAATTCTATGACATTAGCGAGTGTAAACAGGGTTGTAATTTTAAAGTTTGTTCTTTTTTTCCTTGCATTGTAGTTACTTTCTTCTTGCTTTGTTATGCAAGTTCCGAAAGGAGAGCACTCTCAATATAACTGTAATCTATGTTTATTCATGTCTAAATAACATACAAAACATAAACCCTGGATTTAAACAATAGGTTTTGGGCATCTGCTCTGGCGGAAGTTAACAAACAAAAATACAGCAACAATAGAAAATAACCATGTAAGCGCATAATGAACATAAACAAACGAAACAAACAAAAAAGTATGAGACCCAAAATTCCACAATTACACAACATTTTATTAAATAATTACGTAAGCCGGATTACTTCAACCGATTAAGAAATTCGTGTTCCTTGAAGATAAACGTTTTAAAAACTAAATTTTACAACAAACGGTTAAACGATTTTAACATACTGCAAGTACCAAGCGCGACAGGATAAAACAAGGCGTATTCTGCTTTAATTTTATTGTTACAAAAAATCGATTGAAGCTTAACTTGCGCAACCATAAAAAGACAAATGAGAAATTCTGAGCAAATTAGCACGCAAACAGAGAGAATGAATAGAATAAAAAAAAATTAATATATTTGAAAACCTATGCTACTTTTGTTGATGATTTGAGTATCTGGGTAGATCTTTGCGGAACTGTCATTGTAATTTCCGTTTATTTCCGTTGATTTGTCTTTAATTTGCTATTGTTACCTGCCGGTAGCCGATTTTTGGCCTTCCACCACTGGTTATTAACACTTAAGTATAATTCTTGTGACTTTCTGGTACAATGGTCAGTTTTGCATTGTAGTTGTTTTCGGCATCTCAATGCATTTTATTGATTTACTTGTAAAATTATTCGATCAGTTTGTTTAATTTAAATACAGGTAATTTTAAGATCGTCACATTGAGACCGTTAAGACAAATGCGGTTGCTATCTTGTCATAGCATGTTTGTGCCTTCTGTCAGCTATAAATACCTGCTGGGTTGTAGAACATACAATATGCGCAGTCGCAGCACGTGTGAATCGCGATCACGGCCTACTGTTGCGTTTTCTTATTACGCCTGAAGCGTAGAGCAATAGTAACAGCAACGAAACATATGAACGAAACATTTTTTACCGCAGCGTGTAGCAAAAAAACCGCATTACATACCTTTGTTTTTTTTGGGTGAAAATACGTATTTCTTGTTTCACGGGCAAGCATGGCGAACAATTTTGAGGACATATGCGAAATACGAAAAAGTGATCAGTTAGGCAGGCAAGTAAATGCTTTTTTTCTCACACATGTAAATGTTTATGTTCTAGGGTAGATTTTCGTTCGTAGGTTTCTGGTCGCCAATCGGGATATCAAACCAGGTGAGCTTATATTGGCCGAAGATCCAATCGTTGTAGGACCCTACTGGGATGCTGATATTAGCTGCCTGGGATGCCTTGGGCCTGCGTCGAGAACATGCAGGTAAGCATACTACACAGTGTGTGTAGAGAGAAAAGCTAATATTAAATCCACACGTCTTATTGTTCTTGTATATGCTAGAGTGTGTTTAAAGGGGCCGCTATGCCGCGACTGTTCGCGACACGATCCAGTGGAGTGCAGTTTTTATGAACAAGCCTCAAAATTGAACAAAAATTTTCTCTTCGATCACTTCAATATCATTACTCCACTTCGCTGTCTCCTGCTGTATCGTAGTGATCGAGACAAGTATAACGAGATGATGGCCATGGAATCGCATTTCGAAAGTCGCAGGGATACAGAAATTTGGCACATCCACAATCAGTACGTGGTTGAGCCGATGTTGAATGAAAAGGATTTCCAACAGATCGACGATCTCACAGTTACGGGAGAGCTACTGCAGCGTATATGTGGCATTTTGGATGTAAATACGTTCGAGATACGCGGAAATATGGACAGCCAGGGAGTGCAGATGAATAATTTAGCTCGAGGGCTGTATCCGAAAACATCACTCATGACACACAATTGCCAAACGAACACATTGATTGCCGTTGACGGAATGTCTAAGCTGCGATTATATTCGTCCATCGGCATCAAAGCAGGAGAATTGTTATATTATAACTACACTCGGGTATTATTTGTAAGTTGGATCGGATAATGGGCATCGGCAACAGAAACTAAAGCATCCCTTTTTCTTTTGTTTTCCATGTTTTGTAGAGCACATTTGAAAGACAAACGCATCTTAGAAAAGGAAAATACTTTATATGTAATTGTGCACGCTGCAGCGATCCAACCGAATTGGGCACCCATTTAAGCTCACTAAAATGTACGGCCTGTGACGATGGGTTATGTGTTTTCCATACAGAAACGTAAGTTAATTGTGAATATCCTGCGTAGTTGCTTACTTTCAATGGTTTTCTATGCTTTTATTGCTATACCATCCTATCGTACGCTATCCAACCAGACCAAAATGGGAATGTCTTACGTGTGGCCATCAACTGCCTAGGGAGTATGTCAATCAGATCATGTGCGAGGCCAGAGACGATATTTCCAGCTGTGGTATGAGCTACAGAAGATATTGACCTATTTGCGAATTACAATATAATAATATATTTTCTATACTTTCAGCTCTTGATAGTCGTAACCTGGAGAAAGTAATAGGAAAACATTCAAAAACGCTCAATCCACACCATTCTCTTGTACTAGAAGCAAAGCAAAGCCTTGCTGGTGAGCTACGGAACATGTGCATGTCTTATGATATACACAACGTACCTCGTCAAGCCTTGAAACGCAAGCTAGAACTATGCGAAGAGATGCTGCAAATATTACGCGTACTGGATCCGGGTGTATCAAGATTAACGGGGATTGCTTTGTATGAATATCATGCAGCATTAGTTGATTTATCACGCCGCAACCACGACATAGGAGAGATCAAAACTCCTGAACTGCTGGTATGATCGGGTGTTCGGGTTTTTATTGTAATGTTTCAATATTCTCTTCTAAATATGTATACATTGCTTATTTTACTGCAGGAACGCCTGAAACTGTCAGAAGCTGCTTTAAAGGAAGCTATAGGTATGTTAGTATTTGAGCATCGTACGACGCCAGAAGGTCAACTAACAAAAAAGGCCATGTGTGAGCTAAAAGAACTTCGCGAATATATACAAAAAGTACAAGCTATGGAAGAAGACGAACGTACAGATCGGCAAGTTAGAGGAAAATGTAACATTAATGTAGGAAAGTGTAAAAAATAACAGCACAGTGTAGCGGCTACGATTGAATTATTGTTTGATCTATGATGTGAAGCATATCTTTCAAAATGTGCGATCTGTTTTGGCAATCCGGTGGTTGACAGTAAACACACTCTGACAGAAGATTTTGTAGCATCTTTGAAGCTTCACCAAGCACTGGGAATGCTTCAGCATCACGATCGTAATGAAGCAATCCTTTAGCATAGTGTCCATTTAAATTTTCTAGCAGTAACTGAAATAAAAAATGATGCATAAAAAATAGATTATTCGTACAACATTTAACAGTAACGTGACAATGCGGAGACACCTGCAGTTTTACCTTAGCAGTCAGTAAACTTAGAAACCTATACTGGGGTTTCCGAGTCATTTTCCAAAGTAAACAGCATTATTCATCGCTTGCGAGATGTTATATTGACTCAAAACGCTACGTTTAATGGTGTTTACATTGGAAAGTGACGAGACAAATCTTAGAAGTCCAGTGGTATACTCTAGTAGAGGTTTGACATACGATTCATTTCACTCGGAGACGGATGCAAGACAATATGAATCAGTGAGTGCAACGGGTGCGCTTAGTCGGACTCATTGTTGCTTACGCAGCATTGGGTATGCGCAATATGTTGGTGCGAGTCAGAGTCTTCCGTAAGCGTACCGGAGTCGTTCGGGTCGACCGGTAAAGTGCTAGTAGGTTCAGTAGGTGTTCAAGAATGCAAACGCGATTCCGACTCGTTGGTGCAGCCGAGCCTTTCGGGTCGAGTCAGTCCAAAGTAGATTCAAGGGCCAACCCCAATGCACTGCACCAACGGGTCAGAATCGCCTATGCTTTCTTGCTTTCATCTGCTGCTCTTTCGGATCGAACCGAAATCACTGCACCACCCACGGGTCGGAATCGAATTCCGGTTGTCTTGTACCGGACACAGGGTCGGATCGTGAAATGAATCGTATGTTTTACCACCAGTACACTCAGTGTCACTCAACCGATAGCCCAGTCTGACAAAACCTTTCAACGTGAGTGTTTTAATTACAGTAATAAAAAAGCTATTTTTCGAATCAAAGCTATTTTGCGAAAAAACAAACTTTCTAGGGATTAAAGCCTCTTTTACCTGCGGTAATCACTTGGGAAAGAATATTCATAAAACAAATATATAATGTAAGTACTGTGTTGGAAAAAAATAACATATTTTAATTATGATTTTTTAATCTTTTTATCGAGCGGAATCTTTTTTTTTCATTGCATAATAGATTCGTCTTCTTTGGTATGGTAAACCCACGGCGGAGAACATCAAAGAGAAAAATGAAGGATGATTAAACAAAATTGAAACAGATGAAAAATGTAATAGAAAATAGAATATAATTACATGAACATAAAAATTAGCAAACATGAGAAGTATCTAAGGCGTCATCCATCAATTATGTAACGCTAATAGGGGGGGGGGGAGAGATGTCGTCAAACGTTACGATTTGTTACACGGAGGAGAGGAGGAGTTTAACTTTTGTTACGCAAAGCAAAATAAAATTTATGATTTTTTTTTTTTCAAAAACAAATGAGTTAAAATGAGAATTCTTCTTGGTGACTTCATAGCGGAAAAACTTAACACAAGATCGTTGCACGATCACGAACGTTGCATTCCGTTACTGCGACGACCACACTTTGTTTTCGCCAATGATCGTCGTAATTTTATAAATACATCGAAAATGCAGCCGAAACTCTTGCTAACATTACCGATTTTGTTCGTAATTTGTAGAACATGCGTAACTTATTAAACATCACTTGTTATGTGAAATAGAATAATCAATTTGATGATGATACAATATTTAATGGTGATGCAAGTACATTGCAAACCGTGATGTTGAGCGTACGATTATCAGAATCTTTTTGAATTTGATTGCTGCATGGGACAACTTTCCGTTACATAAAATATAATGTTATTTTTTGTTTGGTTAATTTAAAAGATTGTGATTATCCCAGAATAAAGTAAAAAAACTCATTAAAAAACAGATTTTGTTGAATAAATTAAGCTATATCAGGGGGGTCTATCTACGCAATTTACGTAGATTACGTTACGTAATTTGGGGGAGAGGGGGCCAAATTACAGTTTGTTACACTAGAGGGAGAGGGGGTCCAAATTTTACAATTTTTGCGTTACGTAATTGATGGATAACGCCTAATTGAACCGGCTGCACGTGCGTTAATTCCAATTAAATAAAGAAGGGATTGTTTTATAAAAATATAAGATACATATTTATCACTCAATTTGTTCTGACTTTTTATTTATCTTTCACTAATATAATAAGCGAAAATGTAGCTGGCAGTAAAAGGGTCTTTTACACTTACCTGACATGTGGCAAACAAATTCAAATCACTATTTTGATAGCGGCAAACATCTTCCTGGACGTAAGCAAAGCATCCGTTGCATTCGATTTTACTGTGCACGTGATGCGTATTTTTTGTAAGAAATACTTCCGCCCAGCTATCCAGTAAAATGACATTATCTAAATCGACGATGGATACGTACACTTGCTTGTTATCGTTTTTAAGATTTACTACCACGTTATCTGGATTTATATCTGTTAAAAAAACACTGGTACCAAACATACATTAATTTCCTGCCGTACATTCCAATTCGTTTGAGTTTGGCTAATGATTGCACTTACCGAAATCCGTGTATTCCTTCCGTGAACTTAAATGCTGCCCTGATGAGCTCAGCAGCAATGCGCATACGAGTCACGAACGGGAAATCGTAATAATGTTCCAACGTTTTTCCTTCATAGGTTTCAATAATGGAGAAGCCAAATGTGTGCAAAAGTTTTGGAACATATAACGGCGGCTCATCGTGATAATTAACAGTTAACAGTTTGATGAGCAGCGGCTCTACATTTGTGCGTACAGCAAGCAAATTCCACAGCTCATTATCAGTCGAGTCGAATAAGCTTAGAAAACGTTGCAAACTTTGCCGATTGTTTGTGGCTGGACAAAAGATGCATCCTTCAACCCTTGCACTATCAAGGATTGATGTCGTAATAAATTCTTTTGCTCGATCTACACTTCCATCGTGCTGTGCCCAACGGCAGTTTTGTTTTGTCAGCGAATAAGCGTCACAGTATTCTTGTAACAATTTTTCGATAGTGTTATCACGGTTTAAATGTTTCATCACTGCTAATTTATTTTCCTGAACAATTGTACCAATTCTAGTAGTGTGTGAATTGAAAATGTTATTGATAATGTTGAATACATTATCATCCTGCAGTGTAAATAAATCATCAAATTTATTACACTCCAAGCCACTTGAGACGCATTCCGGACAAAGTATGTTACGGTCGTAGTCACATACATTTTCCAATGGTCTTTTTGAGGTACTTTTTTCATTTGGTAAATATTGCAAAACGACTGCTATGAAAAGAGTTACGAAATAAGGAAGGCGGGAAGATTGCATATTTTAGTGTGGAAAAACCTACAAAATGAAATAAAAAATGGAATATTAGTATTAAGTTGGTATCTTAAATGTCTTATCTCTAGAGGAAGGTAGGTAAAGACGGACACTGCGGGTAAGATGGACACTTCTTATAAATGCATGAAAAAGGTAATTTTCGAATAATTCAACAATTCAAACTGCAAGCAAAACAACACATTTGAGAACATTTTTTTTCATAATATATAGAAAATTGGTTATATAAATAAATTTTCAATCGTGCTCATCCTTGTGGATCTAATTTGAATACTGCCAATCTTAAGCTATGTAACTTGGATTGTTTATATTTTCGGAAATTTTATTACATGGATGAGATGTCGTGATTATTTAGCAAAAAACCGGCGAAATAAGAGAGAATGAAACAAAAAATAATCTCGCTTGCTGGTGGTTTAAACATCCTGACACTAAAGCGGGAAAGACGGACACTATGTCGTAGGGAATGAAGGACACCAATTTTTTTTATTTTGCAGAACTCATTAAACATCTTAAATACGGGTATTTCGAAGATATAAACCATCCAGCAACTAGAGAAAATATTGAAATAAGCGAGAAATGAAACACTGATCAAAATAGTAGCCATTCGTTATTATATTACTCGCTCGACGCTGGCGAGGATCTTCACGAAACCTGATATCTATAGTCACTAATTGGACAATTTTAATAAACAAAAGGTGAAAGCATTTATATCAAATCGTTCAGGAATAGATGAGAGATTCTATGGTATTACAAGTATCAAAAAGTTCAATCTTAAATGGAAAAAATGGCTTCACCTACTAACATGTCCCTCAAACATGCTTTTGTCATGGACTTTCCGCGGAATAATTTCCTAAAGGAAAGTTTTAGACTGTTGTTCTGTAAGCTGGTGCAACGTCAGCTGTTAGTGCCCGATATTTCAATAATGCTTTAGATTCTGCATTCTTCGAGGTGTTAGAAGCGGCGCTTACAATTCCTAATTTAACGACTGAATGAACCGTCGTTGCAACTGGCCCAGAATTGGTTTATGTACGTACCTGGACGTAGAAATCAATGAAATATATTAAAATACTATACACCTCTTCAATTTCTAACGTTTTCTAAAGGTGTCCATGTTACCCTTCATGGTATCTATCTTTCCCATATCAGGTGTCCGTCTTACCCGAACATTTTAAAATTGCACGAGAATAACCATGTATTTATTTCATGAAAAAACATAAAAATAGATAAAAACTTAAAAGATTTAGTACATTTTCTGATAAAACATAAGTTTAAGATAATGTATGCACATTTTCATGGTCGTTACATTAATATAGTCCTAGATTTAGGACCGGTCTGGTGGTACAGTCGCCAACTCGTACGACTTGACAAAAATGGGTTCAAGCCCCGAATAGACCGTGCTTCCATACGTAGGACTGACTAACCTAATATGGTAACAATAAGTCAACGAAAGCCAAGCTCACTTCACCAGGGGGACAGTCAGGCCTTGACCGACAACGGTAGTTGTGCCAAAGAAGAAGAAACCAACCAGCAGCGATAGGTCGATCCGCGATAGCTGAGAACTTAGCAAGCCCAAAATGCCTCTCCACGCTTCCGTATCCACCAGCTGACAAAAGAACAAGGCAACTGTTAGGCACCCTCAAGCACCTCCAAGATCGGTGCACCTTCTTCCAGTATTCCGGATGTCGACCGGAATTAGTAGCTGAGACAGTCACCTCTCATGAACAGCTTTCCTACTACGTCACAGTACTCCTTCGTCGTACTTAGGTTAACCAGAATATGACGGTAATGGCACGTCCACAAGCTCCTATAGTCCTCCTACAGTATAGTACGAAGTGCTGAATACAGCTAAGATGTAGCACCCAGCGATCTTTGAACATCTTGCCACATTACGCTACTGGGTAGAAGATAGGCGTAAACAAAGTAAAGACACAAGCCATGACATTCTGGCATCGACTGAGGAGTCACAAGCTCCTTTACCAACGACACTAAATGATGACTATGAATGATCACGCTGATGAGCCTATACGCTCTGTTGAAGCAAAATTCAGTACTAAGTAAGAGGAATAAAGTAGCAGCATTTAAGCAGATTATCATACCAGCGCATCCAGGAGATCACCGCAGTAGCGGGAAACAATTCAATCAATCTAGCGGTACTCATCGTTATGGCATACGATTCACAGAAGACGGCATGCAATTCAAAGCGAAGCACGATTAACAACCAGGTTTAATACTAGGATTAATTCTAATCCAATTCCTCTCAAACCCGATCCGTTTCAAAAAATCTGAGCCATTTTATCGACATTGCTGATGTTTGATCGTAGTTTGAGGGATATATAAGAAATGAAACCCAAATTCCTAGTAACAGTGCTAAATTTGTTCGCAATGTGATGTATACATAATAAATGCTTCCATAATTCCTTTCAATGCACAAACAGTAACATTTTTATTAGTCTTCAGTACAAGAAATCTTCCAAAGCCGCAATTTCTGGGTCTTAACGTCTTAACGTCTTAACTCTCTACAACTCTCTCTCTCTATCTCTCTCTATCTCTATCTCTCTCTCTCTCTCTCTTTCTCTCTCTCTCTCTCTCTCCCTCTCTCTCTCTCTCTCTCTCTCTCTCTCTCTCTCGCGAATTGTCAGTTCCACGACAGCATCGAGCATCGGTTACACTGCACTGTTTCTGTACACAACACTATCGATGGTGAAGTTGGTGGTGGGAGGAAAAATATAACAGGCTAGCATTATGTTCCTTAACTATGTATGTAACAACAGCAGTTATTTAGATTCTGCTAAAATATCGTTGTTGAGGTTTTTATGCCGCTTTTGTTTGATCGGATCAGTTTTGAGCCGTTGTTCACAAAATTGATAAGGTTCTCATGGCAATTTCAAAATAATTTTTTGAAAATCTTTATACATACTTCGGTTCGCATTTTCAAAACAATTATTACAGGCGAAAATGTATTTTTGTTAATTTTTTTTATATTGTTTTGTTTTGATAATTACTCTTATAAAACTTATAAAACCTTAAAATAAGCAATAAAAACACTTTTTGAAATCGTTCAAAACTGTATTTCTTTTAAACCTTTCTAGAACATGTTATTTATATTTTTGAAGGATTTTTAAATGCGTTAGTTAGCACATAAAACCTGTTTTTCAAAGTGTCTTTATAGTTATGGTACGACCATAACATTTTTCGTCATAAGTCGTGTAAAAATGTGTTTAAAATTTTTTAAAAATTATACGAAGATGTGAAATAGTATTCTGCACAACTCGTACAACTGTTTTTATCTGTCTCCTATGGATTTTCCGGAAATCGCGAAAAACGACTGTCCATATAGTTGTGATAGGCGCTGTATTGTATCATATTTTCAATTCTCAATGCAGTCAAAGTTATTGAAGTGCTCATATGAAACAATATAACTTACCGTACGAAATGTATGGGATACCCGGGTATGCCGGTCGTAGAGATAAAGATGTAAATTTGGTCATTCAGACAACGGTTATACCGCTGCCAGACACACCAAAAAACCATCGTAACGAAAAAATCAACAGATGAAATGTAAAAGGCCCTTTAGACGGTAGCAACGCAATCAGCAATGCAATCAGCAACGCCGAATTGCAGCCCCTGAATGTATGTAATTTTGATAACGCTTCTCCGATCTGTGTCCAATCGATAGCAATGTAACTGATCAGAACGCATTGATAATTTAACAATTAAAGTAGTTTTTTTTCGTTAATGTACAGGATCCACATTACTTGCCAAATTGACGCGTTTAAACACTCATACGCGTTGAAATGTACACCAATTTCATTGAAAATATTGTAATGTTGCATTGGTCTCCCGTTCTAGATGGGCAACCAATTTGAAGCAATGCAATCAATGTAGAACACAATGCGTTGTGGATTGCATACACACAGGCTAAAAACTGTTCTAAACGGTTACATTGCTGATTGCGTTGCTACTATGTTAGTATCCTTAACGCATTGTAACGCTACGATTTTGGTCCACGCGTCGGCGGGCAAAATCCTAACGAAATTGCTGCAATGCCAAACATCAATTTAACACAAATCAAGCTTAACTATTCATGCTATTCTCTACCAAATTGAGAACAACAAAACTCACTTTTTGTTTGTTTACAATAACAAGCATTACTTTTCGGTTGTCCAACTGTTTCGTTACGGTGGGTTTTCGGTGTGTCTGACAGCACCTTAAGGGAGACTAGGTTGAAAATTTGCAATTTTAGTGTTACGTAATCGATGGATGAAGCCTTAGTAATACAGGGTCTGACAACGGTTGATAAGCAAAAGAAGAACAAATTTATAATGTGTGAAAAATTTGTTAGCAAAATACTATTATCAATATATCTTCTAACCAACCTCTAAAAATCAAAACTGTTGCGGTCCATGTCTATTTGTACCACAGATTACAGGTTGGGCACCTCTGCCTTACAGGTTGGTTAAAAATCGCGTATTCCTTTTGATTGTTACTCTTAATTCCTATAACTCAAACCTGCTCAAAAAATCCTGACGGTATATTTTCCACCTAACCGAAACTCACATTCTCGATACACCGACCACTCCCCTACAATCGATACTCCCACCAGATCAATGGTTCTGGGAGATTAGGCTGGTGGAAGCGCTTATCCAATGCAATTTTATCGGACGCTGCTGTCAAACGTTATTTCAGTTCATATTGCGATTATTTGAATAATTTTAATGCCGCTGCCAGAGACACCGAAAAAACCACCGTAATGAAAAAGTTTGACAACCGAAAAGTAACCTTTATTTTTGTAGACAAACAAAAAGTGAGTTTTATTTTCCTAAATAATTCCTCAATAAGAGTTTTCTTTGATGCGTATAACATGAATACTTGAGTTTGATTTGTTTAATTTCATTTTTTAATTGGATTTTTGCTACTACAAAACCACAATTTCGTGAGGATTTCACTCGCAGATGGGTGGATCGAAATCGGTCGACGGAAAAAAGGAGCGTTACAATGTGTTATATTTCATCTGTCAATTTTTTCGTTACAAAGGTTTTGCGTTGTGTCTGGCAGCGGCCTAAGGGATTAATCACATAATTACATTGACAGATAAAATCGAATGCGACGATCCAACGGAATAAAAAAAGTGATTCCGTCGTACGACGAAATCGCACGCCTGACGTTATCTGTCAAATTTCATATAAATTTCATCTGATAAAATCGCATCGGATAAACGTTGCAACCACCCTTATGCTTTGATGTTTTCATATAAAGTAGAACGTCGATTATCCGGGCAGCTCGGGACCGGACAGTTGCATGGTTAAGCGATTTCCACAGATAATGATCGAAGATATGTCAAACTCATATAAACAATATAAATTGCACTGATTTTACTAACAATTCATTTTGAATTAATCAACAATTCATTAGTAGAATAGTATTCCAATCAATAACTATAGATTTAACAACTGTTCAAGAACAGAAAATGAAACTCTAAAATATCACTAGACACTAGAAAGCTGCACAAATTATATTATAAATAATATAATATTATGAATGTGTTTACTAACTTGACTATCGCTGCTAAAGTTCGCCTCGATTGAACAGCTGTCAGATTTATTCGAACAGTTAAGCCGCCCGCCGGTTAATTCGTCCCGGATAATCGACGTTCTACTGTTGTAAATTATAAGGCCAATAGAAAAACCGCTACAGATTCATAACTTGAATCACACGTGGTATCCCTCTTTATATTCGTTTTGGCTATTTGAATTACATATTCATTTTGTTGTAATAAATGTCCAGTTTCTTGTATTGTTGGCAGAAGCCAACTTTCAAGTCGATATATGCGTTCAATATTGTTTGACGATTATCTAAATAGCTAAAATAGCTATTTTCTATTTTATGAATGTTGCTGTTGAATAATATAAATATAAAAATAAATAACACAAATGTAAGTGTTATAAAGGCTTTGGATCTGGTGAGAACCTCTTTCGTCTCTTTACTGTAGGTAAATGAGTTCGTTTGTGAACCCAGCTCCAAAGTTCTCTTGAAAAAATATTAAATTCTTAATTTAACAAAACAATTATTTTAAACCAACACTTGTACCCAATATGTACTTATTTGTTGCATCCACATGTTGTCTTATTCATCAATTTCGTTAATCGTGCAATAGCTTTCGATAGACGTTGATGTCATGAAAAACGCACATTGTTACTGTTTAATTGTTTACTTTTTTTCTATGCAATGTAACATCCACAAATGCAAACATAGTCGCAGAAACAGCTGATAACAATAGTACTGATTTCACACATACTACGTTACACGTGACGTTTAAACGCGCGCAACCAAAATAAAGATAATTTAAATTGCACCATCAGAAACGATTCGAGCTTAATTTTACATTTGAGTGTTTGTGATGCCTTGATTGTATGGCTTTAGCTGATGCTATTAGTAGCACTGTTAATATTTATACACACATTTACATATTTTCGGTCTGAATCTCTTTGTAGGTCAGCAACGAAAACGTAAACATCAGCCAGATGTAGTAGTGTGGCAAATAGCAACATGATCAAAACAAGAGCTACAGTTCGTATTCAGATTTGATACCATCAACTAGCGAGACAAATAATATTCTCGTAGTTTATTGCTCACCAGCTGGTGATTACGCATTTTGCCACAACTTTGCCACTATTCCAATCCAATATTACAACACCTCTGTTACATATCTTTTACACTGTTATTCTCTTATACGTATGCGTGCGTTCGGTTTTATTAGTGTGCGTAGGCTCGATGCACGGGTATATCGCTTCGTTCTATCAAACCATCGGCAATCCTACCAACACACACAGCGGTTCTAACGCGCGTGCTGTAGAATTATTTCTGTTTAGAGTAGCCCCAACAACCGTGGCAGCAGAGTGCGCCGACGTCGTATTTGCGTCGTCAGCGCGGTACAAGCAGAAAGCAGAAACATAAAATCATTTTCACTGCATCCCCGGCGCTGCAAAGCGTCTGTGCTGGTTTGCTGCCGTGGGTAGGATACAGTTCCGTCGATTATTTGATGTGTGCAAAACAAAAATTGTGTTATTACGTGCTATCCGCTACAGTTTAATCTTTCAACATTGAGTTGAACGAATCCTATGTAACATCTTCGCGAGTCGCATTTTTCTATCGTACACAAAACAAGAATCGAAACGAATCAGACAACCACAATTACCCATCCCAGTTTATCAGCGGTCATTCATTCTTAAACAAAGCTGTGTTTGTGTTTTCCAAGCTATGGCTTGGCTATAATATATAAATCGTAACATAAGTGTGCTACGGTGTGTTAACGAGGCAAGGTTCTTATTGGCGGTGTAACAATCTTACATAATCCAAGTTTGTGAACAACAATTGATTTTTCTCGTTCTGTCTGCGTAGCTGCTGCTTGCATGGCGGTGGAGATTGAAGCGTCGGCCGTAACGAAAAGTTTGTGTTAAGTTGTAAGCAAAGGGTTCTACTGTCTCCATTCATTTAGCATCTTGAACATCGTGACAACATGTGTTCCCAGGTAAGCCTTGCCACACAACGACAACAACAAAACCTATAGAATAAGTTAAGAAAAAACGAAGAACAATCATTTCAAAGCCAAGTATAAACCTAGACGTTTTCCGTTCAGTAAAAAAATTAAAACAACCAGCACAGGCTCCTTGAAGCTGTAAAGCTCCCCCCGTCGAAAAGCGACGCCGGATCAATGAACAAACTAGCGATGATCGCAACGTGCAGAGCATCAGCGTTGGATGGAATGGAGTTCAAGTTCAAGTTGTACAGGTTTTGGTTCCTCTCGCTTCGTCCATGATTGCGTGAATACGTTACACAGCGTGTCTGTGTTTGCTTTTTGCTGTGTATCAAGGCAAGGTTATGGCTACCGCTCGTGGATACAGATATTGAATACATAACTTCCATAACGAGAACGGCTGCATATGGCTGGGTACATGTGCCTTCAACAACAAATGATGATGGGTTTGCGTACAGAAAAAAAAGAACTGTATCACCTTCTGGAAATGGTCGCGTGCACATGGGAGGCACGGCAGTTCGAATACCTGCACACCGACTAAACCTGATCTGCTCTGCAGCAAGAAAAAGAAGTAGATTACGCTTAGGTATCATTGGACATTGACCTGCCAAAGCTATTCTTCGTTGTTTCGCTTATACACGTTCATATGTTCTACGCTTATCCATTATTTGGACGTAGCCAATGGGCGAACCCGTTCCCAGTTTGACAATCATTTTTTTTTGTTTGTTAAAGTTTTTATTCACCTAACGGCAAGCAATAATAAATATATATAAATTATTTTTCCCTGTTAATTTGTATTTATAATGCAAAATACAAAAAATGTCCATAAATTAATAGATTATTCCAGCTAGCTAGTACGTTACTATTGCGAATAGTTATAACAATCTTAACCCATTCAGTAATTAGACCCAGGCCGACCCAACGGGCCTCAATTATCTTCCCTTGCTTACTTTTATGTCGATTAATTCATTAAGGGTATTTGACTCTTCTAAAAATCTTGGGACTGCAAAAGGTTTAATTTGGAATAGAGTTGAAGGCGAGCTCATAATAAAGCAAATATTTACTTGTGCTCAGAGGTTCTTCTACTTGCAACACTGCTCAAGGGTTGACAACAATCAGAAATGGTGTTTAATCTTCGCTGATCCTTTTGTCTACATGAACGCGGGGCACGGATTTTCAACCACTTCAGTTTTACGGTGGGAATGATTAGTTAAAGCCTTGCGATTACTTTATATCAATGCATACTGAATTTATCGTTTCAATTGATGGTTGCCCATGCGGGATGTTATGAGGAGTTGAACATGAACCACAAATGAGTGTTTGTTAGGTAATGATTTTGTTTTTGATATCTCGTTCCTACAGGCTGCATCCGTACAGGGAGTGTTGGAAAATCAACACACTGATTTTGGGCAACGGTTCAACGAGATGCGGAAAAAGAAACACCTAGTCGATTGTTCATTCAGCGTAGATGAAGATGTTTATCATTGCCACAAGCTTATCCTGTCAGCCGCGAGCCCAGTTTTCGAAGCCATGTTCTACGGGGCACTCGCCGAAATGCAGACGGTACAAATAGCGGATATCAATTCCAGAGTTTTTGAGCGCATGCTGGATTACATCTACGTTGGAGCAGTCGATTTTGATGGCATACAAAACATTGAGGAGCTGTTGGAACTGTATTATTGCGCAGAAAAGTACATGATTGATAGCTTGCACGAAAAATGCGTCAATTACTTCGGAAAAAACATCAAACCAAACAACGTGCTGAAAATATTAGACATAGCGTACAGGATGAACTTGGACGATATTATATACTCATGTATGTGTGTGTTGAAACACTTTTTTTCATCGGGAATGAGCTTGAGTAACATCATCCTGGAAAGAAGCCATCATCTATCGAAAAATTGTGTCGATCTGATACTGGAAGATAACTTTGAAGTTAAGGATAATATAATATGTATGATACGTGCCTGGTGTATTACGGAGTGCGAACAAAATCGGTTAGAAATCAACAGTGATAGTATGAAAACAGTTCTGCAAGATATTGAATTACCCGATACATTGAAAGACACGATTGTTGGATGCAGTTTTACCAACTTTACACCTATTGCAGGCGACAATACAGGTTGGATACCTGTACATCGCATCCATTATAAAGCAGTTAGTCCACTGATTATCGGGGATGAGATGGACTTCGAAGCCAATATTAGTACGAACCGATTTATCGTGATAAAATCGTTAAGCCTGAACAGTCGGCTTCTTCCGCAGCTAAAAGTATCGGAAGTGCGACAGGAGACGTACACAGAAAAACTAACTGTTGAAATTTCTTCTAAACATAGCAATGATCGGAAGAAGATCTATCATAAGGAACACCTTATCTGTGATGTTGCATTCAATGATAGCCTGCAACTGAGCTTGACCGAACAAATTGTCTTCTTTCCGGATGTGATATACATTATCCGTATTAAATGGGACCCAGATAGTCTAGGCTACGAATATCCTCGCTCTATCCTTTCTGCGTACGGCAAGTGCAAGCAGCTAATGGTGAATTTTAGTGAAAATATGTATCTGCAAAATTCCGGCAGCATACTCAATGGCATAGTTTGCAACCTTTACAAGTGAATTCTCCGCAAAGTAGCTAATCTCCACTAGATGGTCGCATTTGATACGCTAGTACTGATAATTCAAATCACAAAAATGATTCAAATAAAACTGTAAACCAACGCATTTGGTTTTTGAAGCATATTTACCGATTCCTTTACTTTTATCATTCCGTTGGACCGAAAAAAGCTTTATGTATGCTATGAGATTATATTATATTATGCTTACCATATAATTTGAAGTGAAAGAATTACAACGTTAAGATTGTGTTCAAAACATGCACCGCAGATTTTAGAATTTGTTTGCCTACGACGCTTCCGACCTACGGAACAAAATAAAATGTAAACAAATGAACGTCATTACGATTGGACCAAGGTTTGTATATTCCTGTACAGTGCGTGCAATGTAAATAAGTACAACAGTATGTAAACAAAATATGACAAAAATAGAAAATACCCAAATAAGGCGGCGCTCTGGGACCAATCGAACGAGACAAACAAACACGACTCTGTTCGATAGGTGCTCTGTCAGCTGTTCGATGTCTTATAGACCTGTCATAATGCACTGCAATACGCCTTTCTTTTCGTCTCGAAAATGAAGCATTTTCATAGTTTAAATGAATATCCACCTACAGGGGGAACATTCAACTCATAATTTACTAGTTATTCACATGTATAATAACATAGAAATCATTCAAATTTAATATTGAAAAATGTAAACAAACGTCCATGCCAAAACACATACAGTGCATACACATGGATTATGTACACACTACAGTTTAATACGTTTCAATCCTTTATATTTGATGTTATAATTGATTGTAAAGCTTTAACATAATTATTGATAGCTATTTTAAATATTTTGCACGCAATTTTAAGAAGAAAAAGAGACAAACTACGTAAACAAACTTAAAAATGTCCCGAATTGAATTCTATCTACTGTAGCTGTGAAGCGTTTGACAGCCAAGGTACTCACAGCACAGGTGGGTATCGAACATCACAGACAGAATCAACTGACATGTTCGACTCGACGTTTGTCTTGTTTGTTTGTTTGTGTCTGACAGTGCACCTCCATATGATTATTTGGGTTTGTTCGTGTCGGATGTCGTGTTCGATTGCTGCTAGAGCGCCGCCTAACCAAGATACCGAAAACGCCACCATTTTCCTGTACTAAAAATCCAGTTGCATCAGACAAAGCAAAAGCACTGTCAGTTTGGTGGGTTAAGGCCCGTGTCTGTGCTCCATCGGATGCGATTTTATCGGACGGCCTATCAAATTTTTGTATGGGATATGACCGATAACGCCGGACGACGAAATCGCACGTCCGACGTTATCTGTCATATCCCATCTAAATCTCGTTCTATAAAATCGCATCGGATGAGCGTTGCCACCGCCCTAAACCACACGGCCACAGAAGCGGCCACTTCAATGTTGTTAAAGTAAGTTTTTTGCTCAACATGTATCACCCCAAAATGTGATGAATTATGCAAAGGAAGCGATTAAACGTGCGGGCCTAATTTCGTTTGTTGTAAAACATATTTGTATGTGTTTGTTTACTTGCAAATGGACTCATCCATTTCGCGGGTCAGTGCACAGTTTATAGATCAATAATATTGCCGAAGTTATGCAGTGATGTAAGTGAATGAGTTAAAGTAATCGACGTGTTAAAATCCTGTTAATCATATTGACCCTAGCCTGCCCTTGATCCATCTTTTCCTCGTCAACATGTTTGGAAAAGGTGGGCCAAGTGCGGGCAAGGTCAATACATATGATCGGAACTGACAGCTCCGATTGTTCTAAAATTTGGTGGGTTAACGACTGAATCGACCTTCACTAACCCACTTGGGTTTGAAGTGGCGCCAAATAACCAAGATACCGAAAACGCCACCAATTTCCTGTACTAAAAATCCAGTTGCATCGAACAAAGCCAAAAAACTGTCGGTTTGGTGGGTTAAACCACACATCTACAGAAGTGGTCACTTCAAAGTTTGTTTACGTTAGTTTTTTATGCCGGATAATTCATTTACTCAACATGTATCACCCAAAAATGTGTTTAATTGTGCAAAGGAAGCAATAAAACTTGAATGTTTAAGTTCATTTGTTGTGAAACATATTTGTGTAAGATGTGGATGCGTGTGTTTGTTTACTTGCAAATGGACTCATCCATTTCGCTGGTCAGTGCACAGTTTATAGACTAATAATATTGCGGAAGTTTAAGTGCAGTGATGTAAGTGAATGAATATAATCAATCGAAGAGTTAAAATCCTGTTCTGCATATTTACCTTAGCCAACCCTTGACCAAACTTTTCCTCAAAGCATTTTTGGAAAAGGTGGGTTCAGGGTGGGCAAGATAAATACATCGGATCGGAACTGGCAGCTCCGATTGTTCTAAAATTTGGTGGGTTAACGACTGAATCGACCACCACAAACCCACGTGGGTTTGAAGTGGCTTTACAGTGGGTTAAGGCCGATTTGGTTATTTGGGGCTTTACAGTGGGTTAAGGCCGATTTGGTTATTTGGGTAGAATATAGAAAAAAAGCTCAACAGCTTCACTGGTTTGCTCAATAGATGACGTATTATCACTGACAAACCGACGTGACACTGGCGTTACAAAAGTGTCCCACACGAAAGTACTGTCATTTACCAGTGAGGCGAACACTCCTGTCAAAGTAAGCTCTGTTCACTGCTGCTTCGATGTAAACAACTTTTCTAAATACAAATGGCGAAGGAAGTGTGAGGCAAGATTTTGTGAGAATAATTGGACAAAACACACAGGAAAATCATTTTATAAGTTTTCAAATCAATGCAGAAGATGTGAGAAGTACAAAAAACAATACGCATTGGAATTTGCAAAGAAAAACAAAAAGGGGGTTTAGCAGTTTCTTCTCTGTGCCAGTGTAGTAAGCGAATCATTATAGAGATGGCGCTAGTGTTTAACGTATTTTCATTTGAAATAAGGAGACAACTTTTGAAGCTCATTTTGTTCGAAGTGTCACGTCGGTTTGTCGGTGGTATTATTGTAGAGAATAATAGTAATAATAATAATAATAATAACAATAATAATAAGAATAATAAGAACAATAGTAACAACAACAATAATAATAATAAGAATTTAGAACTTAAATTTAAAATAAAAGAATTATTAGCACTAAAGCGTAGCATAGAAATGGTCGCGAGAGGGAAAGATAAAGAGAGAAATAGCGATAGAACGAGAAGCCTATCGACAATTGAGAGACTCGCAGCTTGCCGAAAAGCGAACGTTAGAGATTGCACGGTGAGATACCACACGGTGAGAAGAGATCAACAGAGAAGCGCGATTTCAAGAGAGGAGCGACTCGGTGAGATCGCATGTGAGAGCGGCAGGATGGAAACGAAACGCGAAAAGACGATCAGTTTTTGGACAGACGTAGTGAAGGAAAGTCACAATAAATAATATTCCAGAAAATTGCAAATAAAGTATTGAAAATGTTTAGAAGCAACGATGACAAGGGCTGTGGTTACGACAATTATAACTCATGATTATATTGCTTTCCTTTTCTTGCAACGTGTTTCGACAAGCTTCATCTTATCATGACCTATAAAGCCTTCTAACTTTCTGAGCAAAAATCTATATGAATGGTCGTGTGATCAGATACGTGGGTACCGACACCAACGACCATTACTCAAATCTCACTTGCT
Organism: Anopheles coluzzii; assembly: GCF_943734685.1. NCBI lineage: Eukaryota > Metazoa > Arthropoda > Insecta > Diptera > Culicidae > Anopheles > Anopheles coluzzii. Next base: position 54,721,647 of record NC_064671.1, on the reverse strand, counting down.
TCAGTGCTGGTGGTTTCTATTGTAGTTTCGTATTTATAAACAATCGTATCACCGTTCTGAAGCGGGGAAAGCGCTCCACTGGTTGGGTACCCCACTAACAGATGGCGCTACCTTTTTTTTGCTATTTTTAGAAGTCGTTCACCGTCTGCTAAACGAAGTTTTTCTATAATCCGTTTAGGTAGAGAGCTTGGGTCGTTTAGAACACGTTTAGTGGTCGTTTAGTGGAATTGTGGCAGTTGGGAATACGCCATCTGTTGAGCAAACCAGTGAACCTATGGAGCTTTCATTTTCCAGTCGTTTAAGCTTAATCTGTGGCGTTTGCTCTCTTTGCTTTTGTTAACTGAACCGAACGCACGTGTATTTACTTTGCTCCGCATATCACATATTCCTTCGCTATGCTTTTACAATTAAATTGCCCGAGCATAATAACTGACTTCAACAACATTGTACTGGCTGCTTCTGTGGCCGTGTGGCTTAACCCACCAAACTGATAGTTTTTTAGCTTTGTTTGATGGAACTGGATTTTTAGTACAAGAAATTGGCGTTTCGGTATCTTGGTTATATGGGATAGCTTTCACGAATTTATGTATCGCTGGAACTGCGATACAATTATTTAAATACTAAAATTCAATGCAACTCTATCAGCAAAGAAGCATGTGAAAATCGAATGACGGTCGATGGTGCTAATCTAAACACTCAACCATAATTACTTACTTTTCCTCAAAAATTTAGACCCTAAATCCTCGAAGCAATCCTGGCATGGAAATAAAAAAAAGTCATTCAAACACGCTACCGCAGAAACGCGCGTCGTGGGTTTTCGGCCTTACAGAGCGTGTCCACGGGTGTGCTAAAAAATCGTTTTATGTGCCGTTGGACCATCACTACCACTAGGCTACCTTTCTTCTATATATGTTGTAAAAATCAATAACAAATGTCACAACTTTTCATTGCAGAACAACAAAGGAAAATCGAACTATTCTTTCGTACCATTCGCTGTATCTGTTGTGAAAACAAGTTGTTATATTCATATTTTATGTTTATATCGGCGTTAGTTCGGACAGAATACCTAAAGGAATATTTCTATACACACTTGTGGTACTCTAGTTAAAATCCCGTACACAGTAACGTGTGAATACCGATCTTAATATGAATATCAAAATGCCGGACTTTGATGTGAAGAAGTTTGTAAAAGGGGCTGGCTCTACACTATCGCGTGTGGTGCAGGTGAGAAAATCAATAATCACTGACCTTAACAAAAACGAATACAAATTCTGACCGTTCCTTTTCATCCGCTATAGCTTACAGAAGAGAAGCTAGGGACATCGGAAAAAACAGAGATGGATGCCCGTTTCGAGCATTTGAGTGAACGTTCCGACTCGGCTAAATTGTGGACGGAAAAAATCATGCGTGACACGGAGGCAGCACTTATACCGAATCCGGCAAATCGAGTGGAGGACTTTATATTTGAGAAAATCGAAAAACAGAAGCCTAAACGTTTGAGTAATCTGGAATACCTTGGATTGGACATGATAGAAGGGGGTGGAGAATTCGGACAGGACGGACCGTACGGCAGTGCTTTGATCAAAGTGGGGCAGGCTGAGCAAAAGCTCGGTTCTTGTGAACGTGATTTCATCGGTTCTGCTGGCATGTGTTTTATTCAGCCACTGAAAAAATTCTTGGAAGGAGAAATGAAAACTATCACTAAAGAGAAAGGTGTGCTCGAGAGTAAACGGTAAGAAAGATGTACGGTCATCACATACAAAGAATAGATTTTAAACACTGGATCGGTGTGGAATTTGTCTGTTTACAGTTTGGATTTGGATGCATGCAAGAATCGGGTCCGTAAAGCGCGCAGTATGATTGGCCAGCAAGCGGTAAGAAATTTGTTAAATCAATCAGTATTTTCAAATGATATGATATGCGGGAATCTGAAGGTATATTCCAATATGATGAAAAATTGCTTTATAATACCAATTTTCTGATATCGTACCATGCGATGGACAGTCAAAAGAAGAATAATTCGTACAGGCTAATTATTTTAAGTCGTTAACTACCTTCCCACTTTTTTTGATTGCTAACACATTCAGAAGGATGGAATATCGCCAGAGGTGACATTAGAACAGGTAACAGGACTTGTAGAGTGTCCAGTGTCAAGAATAAGTAGATAGAATGAAATGATGTAGCGCTTCCATTGATTATTTTCCCGTTCAACTATAATTTATTTAATGATTGAGTACATTATAAATATTGAATATGAATATGACATTTATTTTTTCTGTTTTTAGGCCGAAAGAGATTTACGAGTGGCACAATCTGAATTTGACCGACAGGCTGAAATAACGAAATTGCTGCTAGAAGGAATTAGCACGACGCAAGCCACCCATTTGCGCTACCTGCACTCCTTAGTGGAAGCTCAAGTCCGTTACTACGGCCAATGCAATAAAATTATGTCGGACTTACAACGAGAGCTAGTTAGGTAAGTGAATGGGGTACCGATAAAATATGCTTTAGCGACAACCATGATAACATGTATGATGTTGTTTTTTGTGTTTTTGCCTACATTGCGATCTTTCGTGCGGCAAGCTTTATAAACGCATTGATGTTTACCCAAAGAGCTTGCTTCAAATATCATATTTCCTGCGTTTATGACACTCCCCTCTTGATCGATAGATTGTGCAATATGGTTAGAAAAATGTTTGAAAAGTTATATTGAGTAACTATTCGTGTAAACACCAAGAATTGATTCGATTTATTTTTTATGTAAAAAGAGGCGTATGCATTCGAAAAAATTACACATATGCGTACATTATTGCCACCTACTACCATTTATTGTTTTTTTTTCCGATTATCCTTCTATTATCTATCTCTTTCTCTTCTTATCTTGTTCCCTCTGTCTACTTTGCACGATTATCGGATCACACGTAACACCTGAAATACTCAAAACTTTTACTACCTGTCCGACTGGCCTAGCATGCGTCCTCCAACGCCACGATTAAGAGTAAACAGTGAAGATGTAGATCTTACCTGTGGCCCGCCCTATTTAAGCAAATTTCAATCACAAGACAGCTCACAACACTACCAACAGACCATAACATTACATCCCGCAATCCCGATGACATCCGGGCAGCCTCCTCTTAGTATATCTCCTGCAGCATTTCCTATCGTGGAAGACAGTATTATAGCGGCTCTTGTAGCCAACAGTGATCCAAGTGACATTTCCGTGCTATAGATTTCCGAATGTTATTTAAATTAATTCGTAATACTCTCCAAGAATTATACAAATCAGTACTTTAGTAATTGCTCTAAACTACACGGCGATCTATGCTTTGCTCTCTCTGCCATTTTCTCTCTGGTAGGTTGTACAAAATTTATGTGGCAAAATTATGTTATCATTGGAATGATTCCGAATTACTATTTTTGGGTCAATTCCTGTATCATCATTTCTTTCTTCAGTTAAATCCTCTTTTATGATAAACTTTTCTTTTATAGTAAGTGATTAAATTAGAGGATTGTATAAAATCGATTATAATAATCCGTATGCATCGGCGATTCAAGTGTTAAACTTTCTCATTAGCTAGGCATGAAGTTATGTTTTAAATTTATGTATGTGAAATGAACGAATAAACAAATGAGGGATTTACATGGAAATAGCTAAAAACATCACTATGCCATACACGTAGAATATAAGATTTAACATCACGAAAAACAATTATATCCGTGCTATGTGTTTTTTCGGTTGCTCTCGTTTACTGTTTGGTATTATAATTCTTCTTTTCATATATGGTTTAGAAGTTCTTTTGTGAATAGGCCATTTAATATTTAAAAGGGGTTACGTTAGTTTTATACACGGTTTGGTGATCCTTGCAAAGTCTCCATAACAAAATTAATTTTAAAAAATCGATCACATTACATTATATTTGGATTATCTGTTTGTGGATGTTTGTGTAGCTGTCTTTTGTCCTTATCCTCTACCTCTCTGTTTTTCTCTTATGGTGAATACATGCTTTGGTGGGACGATTTTTGTTTACGGATTAACTGATGTACATAACCATATAAACGACTAATTCGCATAAAATTAGTCTCGGTGGCCCGCAACCGTATGTACCGGTGTCTGGATACGAAGATGAGGATGCTCTTTCGGAACGAGTTAATAACATCGAATTGGGCGCTAATTCGGGGTACCGGCGGGCTCGCGTTCTATGCTCATATGACGCCAAGGATGGTACCGAACTGAACCTATCTTCGAACGAGGCAAGGCAGTGCAGTAGCGTTGGTCAGAATAGCAGTACATTGTTAATATTTCTTAATTTTTCATTTTAGGTTATATTTATTTGCGAATGCAATCCACCACACAGCGATTACATGAATGGAAAGCAAGGGTTACTCAAAGGGCTTGTACCAAAGGCATTCCTCGAGATGCTGGATGACGATTGAGCAGGTTGCTGCCATGTTCCTTTGGGAAGCCGAAAGATTGTTGTTGAAATTGCCACTTTATTAAGCGTTTAGATTTATTTAGCAAGAACGAATAGAGAGAAAGTTAGAGAGAGAGAGAGAGAGAGAGAGAGAGAGAGAGAGAGAGAGAGAGAGAGAGAGAGAGAGAGAGATAGAAAGAGAAGAGAGATGGAGATAAAAGCTTCACAATGTAATTTGTGAAAATAGAGCTCATTTACGATTACTTTGCAACGAGAATCGACATGATAGGCTACGCCTCGGTGGAGATATATGAATAAGAGTGAATATGAATTCTATAATTGCAAGTTTCTAACAGGGTTTCCAAAACACTTTCCAATGTGGATAGCATATTTCATTAAATACGAGATGTTTGCAAACATCCGTCTCACATTGTAACTCCGTCAAAATATGTTATTGTTTCACATTCCCATTGTAGTGCACTGCTATGGATATGTGCTGGAAAGACAAAATCATGCATGTGGAATACAATTTTTTTGGCGGATTTGCAATGTGTGATAATTTGTTAAAAACTTCTTTTAAGCAATAATTTATGCTGCGCATAGATTGGACAAGAAACCCTGAATTGTAGCTTGGTTTAAGGTTGTTCCCCACTTGTTTGAGGTTTGTTCCGTTGAATAGGAAGTGTTCATGTTATGTGATTTGCTTTTAAATCTATTTCTGCATGTAGTAAAAAATACTTCTAATTTCTTCAAACACTATTGCACGTACTGATTCAAAAATTAAAAAGAAAACTGTACATTATGTGTGGTTTTCCAAATCGTGTTCAGCTTTTGAAGTTCAAACGTCTCGTGTCGTTTACGCCTTATTATCTTATCTTACATACATTTACTAATCAATTGATAGCGTGTGTTTGAACTCGTGCATATGGTCAATTATTAGACAGAGTTTTACTACACAAAAGAAGCAAAATATTACTATTAAAATACTAAAGTCCGACTAAGATTATCAGCCTGTAATGTAACCTATGTTTTAGTCGAGTATCTTGCAAGACGAGAGTTAGCCTAATCCAAACATTCCTTTAAATCCCTCCAATGCTTCCAGTGGATCTCAGCCATTTCAACAATTTTGACCGCGTGTTTAGGCCGATCTCGGTCCAATTAATCTCAATTGTGGCTGATAGTGGTTTAGGGGAGGTGTGTAATGCAAACAAATCTTAAACGAACCAAAAAGATGTGCAGTGCTTAAAACCTATAATACTCCATTAAACATCCTAACTGTTTCTTCCCTCTATAAACGTAATCCATCGTACGTGTGGACGCTTCATAAAACCAATTTACTATATAATCTAATGCAAATAAAAATGTTGCTACTTGAGATGGAATATAGTGCTAAGAGGTAAACAAAGAGCGTTAAATTTATCGCAACTATTCAAACGAAACTAAAGCTGTTGCTGAAATGAAACACGTTTTGCGAAGTTCAAAAAGCGCTTTACATAAATACAACGTGAATATATTAATGAAGTCAATTTCATCAGAATGAGATTGACGATATTATTGTTGAAGTATTAGGTAAATACTCGTTTTTGTGGCAAGACTGCCCATAAATTACACCAAGTTACTAAATGAACAATAAAACAGTCCACAACTACACACACAAACGAACTTTCGTTTAATATTCTATTTCGTTGATGATTGTATCCTTTCACTCGAGAGACTTTTCATCCCAAATCAGGCGATATGCGAATGTCGAGATGGCTAGAATCATTTGCTCGTCCCGATTGGAGCGCCAATTTTTCGGATATTTTGAAATCCTTTCGCATATACGCTTCTTGAACGAACAATGAGCACCACTAACAATAATGAAAACACTGCGACACGCTCCAGAATACCTTTTCGATAAGAACCATTTATTGGAAAGCAAAATGCATCTCACATCACTGTAATACGCGACGAATCGACACACCGACACTCAAATGATTCTTAATTCTTATCGCACACATCACAACGTCGCCTTCAACACATTCCGACACTCTCCACAGTTGTTTAATTTACCGGCCTTATACAACGAACACGGCGAATGAGCGGAAGATTACCGATCGTTCTCTTAGTTGCTGCTTACTTCTTCTTGGATACACCGACGGTACGACCGCGGCGACCGGTAGTTTTCGTGTGCTGACCACGGACACGCAGACCCCAGTAGTGGCGCATACCGCGATGAGCGTGAATTCGCTTCAGTCGCTCCAGATCTTCACGAAGCTTGGAGTCGATGTTCGACGAGGTCAGTTGCATGTACTTTCCATCGACGATGTCCTTCTGTCTGTTGAGGAACCAGTCCGGGATTTTGTAGTGACGCGGGTTCGAGATGATCGTGATAATCTTCTCTACCTCCTCATCCGAACACTCGCCGGCACGTTTGAAAGGGTCGACATCGGCCTTCTTCAGGACGACGTGGGCATAGCGGCGACCGACACCCTTGATCGCAGTCAGCGCAATCGGTACGGTACGCTTTCCGTCGATGTTGGTGCTCAGCACACGGAGAATGTGCTGGAACTTCTCTGGAATCACGAGCGACTGAAAAGATACAACAAAATTACCATGAGTTTCTACATAGACAGCAACAATTCACAAAAGATTATCTTTCCTCACACATCGTTGCATTCATGTCAACAAGCGTTGCCACATCGGTAACAACCGTTCGGAAAGACAAATTTAGTTGACGTAGAACTCAAACCAACAAAATATGTATGTTTTAAAATAGTTCACAATCTTTTGAAACACTTCAATTCATTTAAAATCGGAGACAATTACCATTTTCAATCGAATTTGTCCAGCGATGCAGAATGTGCCTGCTTACAAATGGCTGATACACCGGAAAAGAGAGGGAACGAGCGAACAAGAGTATGAAGGACCATCGCTACTTCCGGCGAAAAGACGTTACTTTGACAGGTCTGCGTTTGCTTAATTTGATGTGTGCGTTTTATTAATCATTTGCAATCAGACCGATGTTAATCGCATGGATGACAATTGTTTATTTATCGGTACAGGTGTTCCCCAAGATATGAGAAGAGTCGGAATCTGTGAAATCGTGTTTATTATTTAATTCTCTTCTATTCCATTTATTCATCAAGTTTTTTTTTATGATTTTATGAGTATTATATGATAAAACTAACGATATATTTGAAATTTTAAATCGTTTGAATTTGACTCAAAAATAGCACAATACAAAGAGAAGAAGAAGAGAAACGTCATTCTCCATACAAAATGTATGGAATACCCGGGTATGCTGGTTGCCAACTTACGTGGTCAAAAAGGTCAAAATAAAATACTTACAGCTGGTTGAAAATTAAAATTTATGCACAAAAAAATCGGAAATAAAAATTTGGGAAGTTACTGAAAATTTCAGGCCAATAAAAGCAATGATTCAAAAGTTATTGCAGTTGAAAGTTGAAAAAATACCCTGGTATCCGGTTGCCCTCTTAAATTGGTTAAATAATAAATGTGAAAGGTGACAGAACCTTCTTTGAGAAAATTATACTGATTTGACACACCCATTGTAAAATGCCATCTAATTTCCGTTTTGACATAATTTTTAACATTCGATATTACTGTTAAATTCAGTCAGAATTATATAAATTAACTAATTCAGTGGCTATTTTGACTGAAAATCATGAGATCCGACTTACGCAGAAATACGAGGTACGCGGTGGTTTGCAACGGTCTCCATTAGCCGTGTATCTCAGGGACCGCCTGTTCTAAGTTGAGCCTTAAAATCTAATGAATGGAAAAATGAATGTAGTTTTGATAATTATGAAATAAAATTCCTTGGTCCTTGGGATTTTTTTCCGTAATTTATCGCTACCGTGGCCTTGCACCTATACACATTGTCATGTGCGAGGTATTGAATGTGTTCAGCGGGCTGTCAAAAAGTGCTATATGATCCATTCCTTTCTATTCAACATCTTTCTTCCCTTTCTGCAGCGATCTTTCTGCTGTAAAAATAAATTCACGTTGTTGTTGTTAATCCTGATATTCGATGCGTACATTTGGAGACTAAAGAACAATGTATTAACTTAGACTTGCAATCGGTAGTGACAAACTCTTTATCGCTGTAGTGAAATCCTGTTTGTTTGCGAGTTGGCAGCATACCTAGTTACGAAGCGGCGTCATTGAAATGAGATTTTCTGAAGCTTTTACAAGCTATTCATAGTTGCAAGTTGCAAGAAAATAGAAATCCTTGCGTGTATGGCAGTAAATTCATCATTACCAAAAGATAGCAAATTATAGCGAATGGCTATAGGTTTGGTCAAATGAAAAGGAAGCAATGCGTTCCTGTTACATGGAAATCAGACAGCTGTGCTCACTGAGCCAGCAGTAAATTTTTGTCATCTTCGCCTTCGTTTTTGTGTTGTTGGAAAAGAACAGATGTTTTCTTTATACACAAAGAATATATGAACTAGAAGGAATAGGAGGAAAATAGCAACAAAAATGTCGTATTCCGTAGTAGAATACTATGGCGAAAATTCAAAGTATCAGTGTGGATATTGTAAGCAGTCGAGTTCGTGCTCATCTTACGGTAAAACAGTCATGTTCTCTTACATGGAACAGCACACGAAGTTCACTGGCATTTACTATGTATCTATTCCGTAGGGATGTGGGCTCATAAGCTTAGTTGTCAAGACTACCAGGAACTTATTGACCGGGGTTGGCGCCGGTCTGGATGTTACTGTTACAAACCCATGATGGACGTAACATGCTGTCCCTCGTACACAATAAAATGTGATGCGATTAATTTTCGGTTGAACAAGTCTCATAAAAAAATCATAAAACGAATGAACAAGTTTTTGCGAGACGGATTAAAGGAAACGTCCGAGCAGGATGCCCAATCGAACATCGACGAAATAGCTACCCATGATGGGAGTGCATGTGATCAAGAGCATACAGAAGTTCCTAGCATGCAACCGCGCGTACTGGATCCGGATCTGTTGAATACGCTTACACACGTTAACAGCGAAAAGCGATCTCCTTCTGCTGATGACAAAACGAGCGCATTACCTATCCCTCCCTTAAGTGGGGTGGTAAATACATCAACGCATACGAGCGATTCAAGCATAAGCAATCAGCCAAAGAAAGCAAAACTAAGGCGCATTGAACGCAAGCGTGAAAAATTGCAGAAAAAAGGACTATCTGGCCCAGACATTGAACAGCTGATGCAATCCAATAACCGAAAAAGTGCCGAAAAATCCTTAGAGGAGTTTCTTTCTGAATCCCCGCAGGATAATGACAGTCCAGCGCATCGTTTAAAGGTAGGCACAAATTAGTAGATAAAGTGCAACGTCATCGTTGAGCTACTCTTATTTCATTTGCTGATGATCTTAATAGTGCTCATTGATTTGTTGTATGAAATAGCTGTTGGTAGTTCTAACTTCTTAACTTTTATTTGTTTTTAATATTTTTTTTATTATTTCCAGGTAAAACAAGTAAATGCAAATGATGGTGCTACCGCCGCAACATTTAAACTTTATAGTTTATACCAACAAAGCATCCACAATGATCCAGCATCCAAATTGAGCATGGATCGCTTTAAGCGGTTTCTTGTAAAGTCTCCCCTGAAGGTAATTTGTGGTAGTATGATGTGTTTTAATTTAGAATATTTGTTTTGTTTTCTTCTTTTCTTTGAAAAACAATCGCCTAATGTTGCATAGATCGTGACGCTTCTTACTTCGGGAGCAAAATTCCAAGAGAGCTTGCATGTTTCTTTTAATCTGTATAAAAAGTATCAGACGGCCATTCACAATGACCCACCCGGTGCGATTGAAGACTATCTGGACTTTTTGGTGAAATCGCCATTAAAGGTACTATTTGGTTTATTTGCACTCTTTTGTTTGTAATTCAATGCTCTATGTTTGATGCTTTCCATCATTACATCATTGTTTCTAAATTTTCGAATGCGATTTTAAATTATTCTAGATTGTATGTGAATCTGGTTTTATAATGCTGTTTTATAATGTTGGTTTTCAATAATGAACACCATGTGGATCGTAATCGAACAATATATTGAGAGTTATTCTGCCAAATAGGATCACAACCACAAGTCAGATTTTAGGTGCCGCAAACAATCCATATGGCTTAAATATGACTAGACTAGGAGCATATTGCGTTCATTAGTGACAGTTTATGCCTTTGACCACTATTACGTCACTTTGAAATAACAAAAAAAAAAAGAAAATAACATGCTAAACTTTTAGTCGAGCAGTAATACTGCACATCCATGTCTGTTTCCGACGTGTGTCAGTTTGTAGAAAAATAGTTTTCCTAATATGCTCTATTTCTAACTTTTTCATGGTTGACATATATGGCTTTAAGGACTTTTTAACTTTTAACTTTAACTTTTTCTAACTTTTTAAGAACAAAGCTTTAAGGATCAAGCTTCAATAAAAGACAGCTGTAGAAATTAGACATATACAGTTAGTAATTTCTTATCGAAACGAGATTTTAACCATCGAATAACATTAGATACCATGTGGAATGGGGTTATCCCTGATCTCGTTGTCGTAATAATTCGTCATAGTTCATAGTTTCAAATATTCATAAAGTTTCAGTGCGTTGTTATATTTATAAAAGAACGTAAAGGATTTCCTTGATTTACGCGGATATTTGAGCTACACGAATACCTCGGAAACGTATAAATTGCGTAGCTAAGGGACAGACGGAAGTTTTCGGAACTGCTTTTAAATTCTATTTTTAATGGGGTATTCTTTTGCAAACATTCAATGGGTATATATTGTTTTTCTTTCTAATGTCTCTAATGTCTCTGTATATTCATCGAGTCTTGTAACTCTTCTCATTGATCGTTGTTGTAAAATGTAAATATGGGTTATACTTTGTGTCGAGATGCCCAAACGTAGTCAATCACGTTCATGCTAAATGCATTTGTTTTTTTTTGTTAATGGATTCCATGTTAAATATAAAACATTAACAATACCAGTTATTTAACATTCCTTCTGTCTATGTTGTCATAAATATTAAGTGAAAGTATTCTTTAACGGCTAATATTTGTTAGAGTCGTGCAATTTGATCTTCGATTTGTGATATTATTTTCTTTTTTGCGTATTCAATTAGTATGCATATTCAAATGCGTAGTCAATTAGTTTCACCTGGTAACAGTTTCGTGAATGGTTATACTTACTTAGCTATCAGATGCAAAAACCGCGTTATTGGTCTTTTGCAAGAGTGTCAAAAATCGCTTACGATTTTGCTCATTGGATAGTCTAGCCAAGCCTATATTTCGGTTATAGTCCTAATCTCACAGGAACAGGGTAACATTCCATTTCATTGACTATTTTACTACATGTACGTTGCATTATATATGATCATAGTATTATATATGAGACCAGTGGTCAGCAAACTTTGTTCGAAAAAGACCCAAAATCTGTAAATTAAACGCGTTGGGTGCCACGCAAGAGCCAAAAAGCCACGTGATAGTAAAAAGATTAACGACCCGTACTTTGCAGATCAATGTCATAGACCCTTCCTACTGACGTTTGGTTTAATCTAGAAAGGTGCCTTTGATAAGATTGTGTGAGTTAAATTCAAAACAAAATGGTTCCATTTGAACTGAACAGATGCTTTCAGGGTAAGACTACGTAAAAAAAACATCTCTTAAAAATAAAATTTTAAACACTGATTGTTAAAAAAAACCACTGTGGCAGCAATTTACTTTAATATAAGCTGTTTTAGTAGTATTTATCTTGTTAAATCAGCACCAGTAAAAGCAGTACCTTTGTATACTGAAAACAGCAACATTATTTAAAACACGATGTAAAATTATATACCTCTCCCCCCCTTCTCTAATTCGTAGCCTTTCCAAGGATTCGGGACTTTTCATCAACAGTATTGGCTGGACGATCGTTTGATAGCTGTTGGAGTAATTGATGTGCTACCCAATTGCGTAAGCTCGGTGTATTTCTTCTACGATCCTGAATATAAATTTCTATCGCTTGGTACTTATGGATCATTGCGGTAAGTTTTGGTAACATACTATCAAAGTGTCATATGCAAACTAACTTGTAACACTACCTTCCCCGGGTTTCCAGTGAACTAGCGTATACACGCTCGCTCTATAAAGAATATCCTAGCATTTCAAACTATTACATGGGGTTCTATATTCACTCTTGTCCTAAGATGCGTTACAAAAGCAATCTGCAGCCTTCGTATTTACTTTGTCCGGAAGCATACACATGGCATTTGCTTGATAGAACAGTTGTAGCGAAGCTAGATGCCAGCAAGTATAGCCGGCTTAACGATGATCCTACAGCGCAAGATACAAACAAAGCTACCGAGCAGGACGTAAACGATGTGCTCCTAATTTTTGGTAGATCCTGCATGACTTATACTCAGTATCTGGTAATTTACGTGCTTTAATTATGTGTTTCAGTTGAGTATTTCATTTAATGTTTATCATTACAGACGGTCGTGGGCAAGGAATTGCCTATATTGTTTGAATATGCTCGCCTGGTGGGAAAAAGTTGCGCAAAGAAAATGATGCTTTATAGGGTATAGAAATGTGCATGACACCGAAGAATGATGAAAACTGCATTGCTTGCATTAGCTGTTCCTTAAAGTGTGTTGAATTTCAAATAAAACCTAAATGGAATGTTTACTGAATTGAGCATTTTTTATTGCTAAATGTTGTTGCAATTGTGATGACATGAAACGAATTATGAACACAATTCTTATGATTTTTGGTAGGCAACGTAGTTGAATATCATATATTATTACATAATATTACACAAAAAAGGGGTAATTAACAAAGTTTTGTCTATAACTTTACACTTAGGACTTCAGGCTCTGCAGATACTGCAGCTGGTTGCTGTTTAATTTCGTTCCATTTCTGAACTTTTCCAGAGCCAAATGCAATAAAAAAGATACCGGAAACGATGTAAAACCCAGCGGTAAGCAGAAACACATACTTCCATTCATCCATTGTATTCTAAAAATACAGATATAGATTATAAATATGATCTACTAAACGAACAACAAGGTATGTAAATGCAGGTATTACCTTTTCCGATGTGAAGAAAGCTACTGTCATGGGTGCTAGGAAACCTGCCGTCGTTGCAAGAAAGTTCATCATGCCATACAAAGTGGCAGCAAAGTTCGGTGCCAAATCCTGTGCATTCACTAAATTAGTAATCGTTGAAGCACCGTTAAAACCGAGACAAGCTATAATGCATGACACGGTGACGATTGGATTCTGTGCGATAAAAGGAAGTGCGATCAGGAATGCTCCTGGCAGGAAATGTGCTGTAAAAGACAAGCCATGATTAAGTGTAATGATCAATGTCATGATCAATGTAAACAGTTTAAGATGACTTACAAAACACGATGAATGATTTTCGTAGAGCAGTGACAGTCATTGTTTCATTCCGTCGCAAACCATCGCCTATGATTCCGAAGAAAAATCCCGAAAACATGCGTGCCAAATAGGGTAAGCTTGAGAGGAATCCAGCGTTGGTTAGGTTAAAGCCAAGTACTTCGTTAATAAACTTGGGTGCCTGTGTAACGAAAAAGTTAAGCCCCCAAAAACTACTGTAATGCGATAGAACAAGTGCTGCGAATGGTATAGATTTGACAACTTTTCCCAGCGGTGGCTTTGCCTTAGCTTTCGATACTGTACTACCAAACGATGCTTCTATTAGATCTCGTTCCTCCTTTGTGATTGTTTTATGATCGCTTGGCGAGTCAGCAATCAGCCAAAACCAAATAACTCCAACCAAGGCAGACAACAGAGCAGGAACGTAAAATGCGTAAACCCAACCGAAGTGTTCTGTTAGCAGGCCAGCAAACGGCCATGTAATGACAGTACCAAAGGTGCTTCCTCCTGCAATACAAGCCACAGCTTTGCTTTTCTCATTCGGTGGAATCCAGCGCGAGATAACGTTGTGCAGCGTGGGATACACAAATCCGCTGAGGAAACCAATCATAAAACGTCCAGCTATGACACACCACACATCGATGGCGGCAAGTAGAGGAAACAATGCGGTAACAATCGCACAGAGAAGGAACGAATATCCAATCAAGCGCTGAGGACCATATCGCTCTGCAAGTGGTCCAGCAGGAAGAGAAGTCAACAGGTAGCCATAGAAGTAGGCTCCAAGGATGTGGCTTTGTATGTTTTGTTTCCAATCGTAACGAGGACCGTAGTCGGGCACGGCTAGAGTAGGTACGATATGATTATCATCTTTGGTGAATGTTTCATTGGAGTGTTCCTGATTTGAGGAGATCGCGACTGTACTGTTCGTTATTATGAAACTGTTGTTTGATACGGTTGGTTGTATCATTGCCAGAAGATTTATCGACATATGCACACGTAGCATGAACGATGCCGTACATGCAACAAATATCATTACTGTTACTATCATTCGTTTCGGGAACGATCCTTCATCAAACGGGATTAAAGAGTAAAAGAGAATTTATTAGTCAAATGTAATATAATGCTGTATTTATGGTACATACCCTTGAAAACATTGGTAGTAAGTATCATGTTCGCCTCGATTGAATGTGATTAAAGGTGTAAAATAAAAACTTTACAATACATTCCTGCAAAGGGGAAGTGCAATGTTAATATAGCATTCGTGATGATGTTTATACAGGTGATCAACAGATGTAAAGATGTGTTCCTCATTGTAATCAGTTTTCTTCTTCTGCTTCGTCTTCGTCTTAATCATTATTATTATAATTATTATTATTATCGGAATTTTGTCACTTCTCAGCTGGGGAATTCAACGTATATCGTGCTATTCAAATGCCAAACAGGGATTAGGCACTTTGGATCTCATTCACCAGTTTTCTTTATTCTTTATGAGTTTGCATAGTATGTTAGTTAAGGTGATTCGGAATCTACTTACAGTGTTATTATTATTATTATTATTATTATTATTATTATTATTATTATTATTATTATTATTATTATTATTATTATTATTATTATTATTATTATTATTATTATTATTATTATTATTATTATTATTATTTTTATAATTATTATTATTATTATTATTATTATTATTATTATTATTATTATTATTATTATTATTATTATTATTATTATTATTATTATTATACGAATAATAGTAATCATTATTATTATTACATTGAATGTTATTATTATTGATATTTATATTACTATTAATTTTATTATATTCATTATTTTTTATTTTTATTTATATCACTATTACTTTCATTATATTCATTATTTATTTTATGTTCATTTATTTATTATTATTATTATTATTATTACTATTATTATCTTGTTAGTAAATTTGCTTATTTTGGGACAAAAGAACTCTTGACAAGCCAATGTCCAATTCACATTTAAATTTATACAATTCGCTATAAACAAATGCTCGCGATGCATTCACGGTGATGTTATTTGAAATATATTATTATTGCATTATTGGGGCGGTCCCGTGGTACAGTCTTCAACTCGACCGACTAAATAAAATGATCCGCCATGAGTTCAAGCCCAGAATGGACCGTCCCCCCGTAGCAAGGATTGACTATCCGGCTACGTGGTAATGAATTAAGTCTCGAAAGCCTGTATAGGCCGGCATGTCCGCGTAGGACGTAACGCCAAATAAAAGAAGAAGTATTATTGCATGTGTTGTAAAAAGTTGGATAATTGAATATCCTTTCATTTGGCATCTTTTATTTGTTTAAATTAACATTTTTACGGGTTTGGCCGTATTTTTGGTCCCTGATACATAATATATTTAAAAAAAGAGATACATAATCACAACAGAAAACACAAAATTGCATAACTAAATGCAGTGATTACAGAGCGTTAAAATGCCGAGAGAAAAAAATACGTTTCAGTATCTTCTTATTTTATGCATCAAATGACAGGTACTTGATGCTTTTCAATGATTGTTTGTACAGTTCTTATCAGTATTTTATAAGCTCGTATAATGTATAATTGTAGTTAACAAAAAATTTAATAATCGTAAGAACGATTCTGAAACTTTTAAAAACTGTTAATTTAGCGTAGTGTGGAATGCAGCGCGTTTTAAAAAAAGGTTGATCAATTTTCCAATACATATTGAACATTGGCAGTATTAATATATCAATGTACTGCCATTTTTAATGTCATTGTCGTATTTAATAACTAAGTGCAAAATATTGAATAGATCAATCAAGTGATTGCTCAAATTTGATTGTTAGTTGCGGTGAAATTTGTCATAGCCACTAACGGATGAAGCATGACCAAACAACGTTCGACATAAACGATGGTATAGTGTAGAAACCTCTAGCGTACAGTATGCTCCCGAGATATACGGTGAACGTATACGATGTTTCATTGGATGTTCCCCGATGTTCCCGCTTATCATGAATATCTGCGTAAGTCAAATATCACGTTTTTAAGCTAAAATACATTTAAAGAATGGCTATCTTTGTTTATGCTACTATTTTTATACATTTTATAAATTATTTAACACGATTCGTGCAGGAAAAAAGGATATTTCTGGCTTTTACAATTTTACAATTGTTGGAGCAAATTTTTATTGATTTGACAATTGATCTGCGAAAGCGTGTATCATCGAATCCGCTTATGTCGTGAACCACGTAACTCGGGCCCGGACTGTAAAAATCTGTACAGGCTGTATTAAATCTCTCCTCTAAAAATGGATTTATATGATACCTAATGACATGATTTCGATGCATAGCACGATTTATTGCACGATTTGGTGCTTGCTGGTGTATTAATTGTTGTAGCATTTTATGCTGAGTTATAACATTCTAATGACGTGTACTATTACTGTTCAGCAATACAATATGGCCGAAACCATTCTAATATTATTTTTAAAAAAATATACAATAGGCTGCTGTTTTCTGGGATAATTTTATGAAAACGTAAGGGGATTGCTGTGAGTTCTTTTTTATGATTACCCATGGATGCAGCGCCTGGTTTGTATCAACAACGGTACAGTAACTTTTATTGTAGTATATATTCAAATGTCTCACTGTAGTCAAGGCGAAAGGATTGTAGGAGATAGAAATTTTTGTGATTCACAGTCTGCCGGTGCTGAAATTAATGTACCTGGTATGATAACAATGTACGATACATATATAATTAGTAATTAGCACCTTCCAAGATTCACGAACCAACAATTTGATGGCAAAATTTATGAACGTTTTGTTTAATCATTATACATCACACCTTAAACCAACAAGTAGTTTCATATGTTGAAATGCCCATCAGTAACTCATTCCAAATATGACAGAATTGGGAAATATGCGTACTTAAATATGGTACTTAAGTAAAAGGAGAAACGGTCATTGAAACAGGGCAGGGCGCTTTTATATCATGTTATCGGTAGGACTGTATCGTGCATTTGTTTTATTTTACAATGTTTTTCTCTCTGATATTCTTCTAAAATATCACATTTATTTATTATCTCTGATATTTTTTTTAGATTATCACATTTTATTCAATCATCTTTATCAGCACTATCCAATGCAACAATGTAGGTTCAATGGACGTATGTAACCGGTTAAACTAACATAACATGCATATATGGTCACTAAAAAAACTGGATCCTGCAAAGACTTACGCAACCTCATCCTTGAAGTTCGTTGGACGATGGAGGTCAATCTTGTTTAATGATTTGTTTTTACTTTTTCTAGAAGAACAAATGTAGTAGCAGATTTTATTTAAAAAATACACTGTACTAAAATGTTGTTTCCAGTCTGAGATTGTATTCAATGGCATGCTGTTAATGACCAGTGAATACGTCGACATTTAATTCCAGTTCCGGTGCAGAATTTTTAAAGGGTAAGGCCTTTCGCTTCACTAGCCCGTGGCAGTTAGCTTGACCTCCATTCATTTTGGTTACGTTGTCAACAACCGCTGATATCTCTAAGTGAATGTCTATAATATAACTTAACCGTTTGCAAATTTCAGTTGAAGGTTTCGTATATTGTTCATGTTTAGGCGAAGATAGCAGAGAAGAACACAAATAACTGTTGGGGAACATCTCACAAGACGAAACACAATACATTAAAAACGTTAAAAACAAACAATACAACATGGTTTTATGAGCTTACACGAAGTGATTCCTAATTCACTTATCCAACAGTCCGGGTGTATTCACACACTACATTAAGCGACACTACCATAGAAGCATTGTATTCACTATTTCCCACCGTTTTGCAGTGATCGAAGATCCACAATATGTACTTGAAATCAACTGTGAATGGCGTGTAAAAGCGATTCACCCTGGTTATTACTGAAACGTACGACGCACGGAACCGTTTGTTGGCGCGTTCGGTAGAGCAATTGATCAGGCACGCATCGCAATCCGCAACATGATCATTTTCCAATGATTTGCTACTCTCTCGTTCGACTGTTGATACGCGCTTCTCTCTTCTCTCTGGTGTGATGTACATGGTACACTGAGCAGCGTTATTAAAAGTTAACTTAAAAGTTAAAATTATTTGAAAATTTTAACTCGTTGCTACGGAATGCTAGAAGCGATTATATTATTGTGTATGTCAAATATTTTAGACAGATTAGTTTAGTTTTAGTTTTTACCTTCGCTCGGAAGCAAAATTTGGTTTTTACAATATCTCTCCGGTTGAAAATCTGTTTATCAAAGCTTTAGTCTGCAGTTGGGCCTATTCACTGAGTGTGACCGCTTAGGGATTTTACTATTATTAATATGCCACTTTTAGTTAATACCTTTTTTGCAATTATACATTTTTACATAAAACTATAGGCACAAATCGGATCCAGATAAATTTTGATGCTGTTTTTGTAAGTAAACTTTGTGATATTTTATAACGTAATGTTCAACGTAATGCTAAATATAAAAAATGGCATCTTTCTTGATTGAACATTTTCCCACTGTTCGCACTGAATATATACGGCAAAAAGAGAGAAGAGAGTATTACTAGTCGATTGAGAGAATATCAATTGGAATTGGATTGGAAAAAAGCTCATGTTGTGAATTCAGCGTTCTGCCGAATGCGCTAACAAACGGTTTCGTGCGTCGTAAGTTTCAATAATAACCAGGGTGAATCGCTTTTACAGGCTATTCAGTTGAAGTTCTAGTGAATATTGTAGATCTTCCATCACTGCATTATCGTGGGTATTAGTGAATACAAGATTTTACGCCAGTATCTCTAGATATAGTGTGCGAATGTATCCGAACTGTTGGTTTGCGAATCATTTTGTGTATTGCTCAAGTTGCCTTGGCTCAAGTATATAAATTATATTTTTATATACCGAAAATTGTTTTGTTTTTCAACATTACTCGATGTTTGGTTTTTCTCTTGTACATGTGATGTTGAAGCTACAATGTATGAAATTTATCAAAAATTTAACAGAACAAGAAGGCAAATACCCCACCATTATCTAATGTGGTTGAGATCTAGACTCAGTAGAGACCATTTCACCATTACGATCGGCAACTATAAAGTAAAAAAAAAAAATTCAAAGCTCGTGGCATTATGCTTTGGGATACATAAATATGCATAGGAATAGTTTTTTCCTTCTATTGAATTATGAATCCGAGAGTTTTTGAGAGTGGAGGGCAATGTAAAGTGTAACTTATAGTATTCTGAATTTAAAATATACAATAATCAAGCCATCAATTAAGTGGGTATTAATTGTCACTTTAACAATTAATTGGGTGTTTAACCGTAGGTGGACTGAGTCGATTTGGCCCCGTAGACGATAGCTTGCTTGGACCGGTCTGGTACGACTCGTACGACTTAACGACATTGCCGTCTTGGGTTCAAGCCCCGAATGGACCATGCACCCATATGTGTAGGAATTTTGAATTTTGAATTTTTTTTTTTTGACTGAAAGCCAAGTCTACTAGTGATGTTCAGAGACAGGTCTTGGCCGGATGTATTGGATCAATTAACTCAACGATAACATTTCTTTGATTCATAATATAAATAAATTAAAATTTTAATATTTCTTTGTATTGATCTATGAACTAATAGAGCTATTTTTCATTTCCTTTCGTAAAATATTTGAGCCTATAAACCTCATTATATTCATATTCATATTTATATTCATTTTTATTTGTCTACCTTCTAGTTACACAAATACTTAAATAATACTGATTAGTTATGTTTAGTTTTAAAATTATATTCGAGGACCTCAGGTTATCAGGAGGCAGATACGCACCGGTAGTTATTGCGGATGAAATATGTTTTGACTGATTACGAAGTGAAATGCTACGCTCCTGAAAGTTATGCAATTTCTGAAATTTCACTATTTAGAAGAGGTACTTGAATTTTGTCTTAAAAAATCTCACTTCTACGTTGTTCTTAGGAACTCCACTTGAAAAGTATCGTTTTTTAATTAATTTTTAATTTAGCTGATTTATCCATTATAATTTACATACCACGTATTGTTGCGAAAGCGGTAACGGTGTGTAAAATGGCCAATAGATGGCGCGGTTTCTTGAAGCTTCGACGCCGGCTTACGTTCGAAAAAGCTTGGTAAAGGTAATCTTTCTCCCGGTCTTGGCATTCTTATTTGTGTTACAAAATGTAAAAGGATGGGAAAAGGCGGGCCCTTCCGACTCTGGAACATTAACATACTATCTAGAATTGAAACAAACTAAAATTCTATTTATTATTACATAATTACATGCCGTGAGTGGTATTGCATTGAATGCTAAAAATCAGAACCTCATCAACGTTTACAATATTCATGAAAAAAAGTTGTCTTTGTAGCGGTCGAAGAGAACATCGATAGTAGAGTGGGTGGTGGGAGGAAAAAAATCAGGGTTTGATTACATTACTGGTGTGCAACAATAGGAAACATTTGATTTGAGTTAAAAAATCGTTGTTGAGGTTTTTGTGTTGCTTTTGTTTCATCGGATCAGTTTTTGACTGTTAGTCACTAAACTGAAAAGCCTCTCATGGCAATTTTTAATTATGTTTTGAAAATCGTTTTACATACTTTAGTTTGAATTTCAAAAACAATCATTAAATCATTAAACAGACTTATTTTTATTTTTTTTATTTAAAAAATATCATCAAAAATATCATATATTATCCTAATAAAAC
This sequence comes from Anopheles coluzzii, assembly GCF_943734685.1. Taxonomy (NCBI): domain Eukaryota; kingdom Metazoa; phylum Arthropoda; class Insecta; order Diptera; family Culicidae; genus Anopheles; species Anopheles coluzzii. The sequence goes on along the minus strand of NC_064671.1, from coordinate 54,700,150 downwards.
TCATAAAATCTAAAAAAAGTTATAAAAACACTTTTAAAAATCGTAAAAAAAAATATTTCTGTAAAACCTTCCCAAAATATATTTTTTTAAATATATTTTTAAATGGACAATTTTGCATTAGTGCATTAGTTAGTACAAAATACCTATTTTTCGACGTGTGTTTATTTTTTATGGTACCACCCTAAATTTTTTGTTTTAATAAGTCATGTAATAACAGTCCTAAAATTTTGAAAAAATTTACGAAAATGAAAAAAAACATTTCGCACAATTTATACATTTACTGTTCTTAACTATCTCTCCGCATGTTTGCCGCAAATCGCCTAAAACGAAATAATAGTGACATATTTTAAATATCCTTATACAGTGGAGCGCCGTTTATGCGGTTACCTTTCATCCGGATGTCCGTATATCCGTGCTGGTCAGATATGATAGTCAAAATTAAAGGACTTATTGTGTTGACAATAGGTGATAAGTAAGTAAGTTAGTATTGTGTTGACACTTGTACCTATTGTCCTTGTAATCTGAGTATCCCGGTGAGGTCAAGTCCCAATGAGCCCGGATAAATGGCGTTTTAAATTGTAATCTCCTCTGTTACGCTGGATAAGTTTAACTTGTGATGTTCGTGACAGACGTGTGGAAGATGAGGTGTGTACTTCGATGATAGATTGTAACAGGCACTTAATGATCTGAAGAACAGTTTGTAAACTAGGATATGGCACCAAAACTTTCTAAACATATTGTGGAAAAAGATTAGATCAGAACATTTTCAAATATCAAACGGAAACAGATCGTTAATTCTTGATGCCAATGAACATTTATAATAAAATATGAATTTGCTGCAATCAGAAGGTTGGGGAGTGCTTGATAATTGAATTATTAGACTAAATCTCAAAAACTATCTCCAAAGCACCGTCATTTTGAATGTGAAGCATGTATTAGATATGAACGTGCTGATTGGATTGTGCTATCCATTATTTTAGTTTGGTAACAACAGTTACACAGGATTGGTTTGATCGTCAAATCGCACGTCTTAACAACCAACATATGCGTCATAGATTTAAGCACCGTAGGGAGCGAGCTGCACTGACTATCCTTCTATGAGTATGGCCATCTAACCTCGTTGATGGCTTAGGCAGGCCAAGAACGGCTAAGATAGCTTAATTTGAAAAAAAGGAATCATTTTTTCATCATTTAAAGAAAAATGTTACAAACTGTTACAATAAACAACATAGAAACATAATAAATTAACATTTAATTGATTCATCGCTCCTGTTTATCGTCCCTTCAACGCAGCACGCTCTTCTTGCTGGTAAACGGCAAGATCAGCCATGGAGAGCTGCTGCATCGAATGAACCGCGTCCCATCTCCGTCATGTTCGTTTTGTCCTGCAATAGACAAACTGGAACATAAATTCGCTGGCAGCAGAAGATTTGCTGATGCTGGGCAGATTCTGCACCAGCGAATTAGCGTTGTAATTTCAGAGTGTCCGTCTTCGTCAACGTCATTGTTCGGTTTGTTGCGTTTGCCTGTACTAAATGGCATTAGATAAACGCAGCCATATCCTAAGTTTGTTTGCGAACTATGTCATCCACATCATTGGAAACAATGATGCTGTGATTGACATAGAAGTTCTGCGTTGTTCATTGTAAATATTAATGTTAAATAGAACCTAAGCACGTTTGCAATAAAACTTTAAAATAAAATTGCAACAGTTGTTAAACGAAAATTTGGCTTACCATGTACGTGGTGTATAACAAGGAATAACATGTTTCCCTGAATAGAAGTCTAATTAACAAATTAACAAGATGGGTTAAACTTGGGTAGCACTAATTGCAACCCAGAACAAATAGTGTACATACGCATTGAAGAAAAATGAAGAACCATATAAAGTTTAAAAAATATGTAAAAAAGTGCTTACTGCAGTAGAATAGAAAAAGTTATCAAATATACATTTGAACACAAAGCTGCTACAGTATATTGCGGAGTTGTTATAGCTTGCCCAAAATTATCTCCCAAAAACTCGACCAACGGAATTCCAACGAGTGTTATCGACATTAAACATACGCTCAAATATGCCACATTAAGACGTGCGTAAACTGCAGTTTTTTTTAGTTGGTAGAGCAACATGATAATTGTTAACCACGTTGGAAAGTGGTTGATCTGTTCAGCGGTACAAAACCTCTTATAACGATTATTGTTAACTAGATATGACGTTTCATTTGTTTTCGCTGTACACCATTTACCGGAGTGTTATCGGTGTATAGTTCATACAGAAGAAACAAATGTTTAGGTGCATCACATTCTATGCGTAATTGAAGTAGAGTAGCAAAAAAAGGTCGGTAGTTTTCGGAAGAGCTTTGCACCTTTCCTTCTAGTAAACGGGATCTCCTGGGGGTTTCAAGGAAACGGGTGCGAATCGTCCGAAAAATCCGAATTGCACGTTCCGCACGCAGTTCAAGGCACGTTGTTTGTTTTCTTTATACGGGTGAGAACAGTGTGTATCGTTTTGCACGTCGCATTGCATGCATACAACACACGACAGACAGTTTGAAAACAAAACAAAAAAGTCGAGAAAAGTGTCATACGGGCTTTCATCGCTGCAAAAGCTTGCAGTTAAAACACTCAGGTTTGACCCTTCGCACAGCGAGATAGCTTGTGGTTTATAAAAGCCCTTGCAATCCAGCGTGTACATTTTAGTTTGAAGTCGCATGGTTTGGCCTACACGGTGCAACTGGCCGGCACGGTGCGTAACTGCAGACAGTGCGATAGAAATTATTCGGTGTGCTGCAACAAGACAACGATGATGGGTGCGAAACAATATTCTACGTGCTCAGCTCTATTGGCAGGCGTAATAGCTGCCTGCTTGGTTCTTGGTGACATTGGGGTGAATAGTGCTCAAACGGCGCCGGTTTTGTTTCTTACTGTGAAAAGTTGCAACTTTGGTATGACGAAAGTCGATCATTTGAAGTGTGGTTATTTGATTGTGACAGACATTTTAATAAGCCCTGATGGAGTGCCGCTACCATTTTTCCACGATAACAGTGAGTTTTTTTTTTCATTTATTATAATAACAGTGTTCTGTAAAAGTACGACATTCAAAATCATTCTCTCTCCGTTTCAAAAGGAATCAATATCAAGAAGTCCGGTCTGAAGATAATTGCGTCCTTTGGGGGGTCAGTAGTGCCTTCTGAGCTGTTTGCTTTTCTAACGTGTGATGATCAACGGCGAGCTGCATTTGTGATTAATTTGGTCGAGTTTACACTAGCTCATGGATTCCATGGAATCGATTTGGGCTGGCTCTATCCAGCACCACAGGAAAGGGTATGGCAGTACACTACAAAATCGGTTCCGTCAGTATGCTTACGAACTTTTCTTTACAGGATCAGTACGTCCGATTGTTAAGGGATTTGAGACTTGCTTGCGATCTGAATGGATTGGTGTTAACGGTGACTGTTCCTAGCCGACCGTCCGTGATTGAGGTGAACTATCCGGTGGAAAAACTGGATAAGTATGCAGATTACGTTATCTTGAGTACGACGGAATTTAGAAAACTACGCAAAACATCATTCATAGCACCGTTGTACTCATGCAGTCCAGGGTCTTCCAATAGCATTGTGAGCATTAACTTATTATTGACCATTGAAATCAATTGCAACGTATAAGCACATTCTTATTATTACAGGATTACCACGTGGATCGATGGAAGATGGCTGGTCTGAGCTGCGGGAAAATTGTCATTGTAATTCAAACAATGACATTAACGTACAAGCTGTACATTCAGAATGAGTATCGGGTGGGTACACCAGCTCTGCAGCTAAAGATTCGTCCGTACTATAAAATCTGTCGGAAACTGTACAGTGGGTCGCTAGAGATTTGGGACAGCAATGTTCGAAGCCCTTATGCATTCCGTGATTTATCCTGGTACTCATACGAAAATGAAAAGTCCGTTAAAGAAAAGGTGTGTTTCGTAGTGCAGCAGGGTCTTGGCGGGTTGGCTGTGTTCTATTACGATGAAGATGATCCGATCAATATATGTGGAGATGGGCAGTATCCTCTTACAGCGATAGTGGTAGCGGCAATGAATTCACAGTACCATCCGCCTTCAGTGATTACTGATTCACAGATCTACCATTACGATTCACCATCGTTAACGCCACTATCACAGCTAGACTACCACCAATACAGTGAGGTTAACAGCAAAGACCCACTGGTTGTTTATGTAGAAGAAGAGAACCCATATGGAAAGACAGTATTGCCCTCCAAACCAAGCACTGGAACGTATTTTCCATCTAGCAATGTTCAACACAAATCGGGTCCGCTGAATTACAGCATGAATAAGACGTCGTTAACCAGAGAAATGAATGATCAATTTTCTACAGATGGGTTTGAAGCGTTTTATGGTGCCACAGACTCAGGATCTGATGAGTATCATGAAGATTTTATGGATACGATTTACGGTTTAATGGAAGTTGGTCAGAGTGTAGATATGGCTCCTCCCCAATTATCTACAAGCAATACGCCTTCTATGGTGTTTAGCGAACCAAACCCCGTATCGCCCACTGTACAACTGTTCTCGGAAAATGTTCCCGTAGACAACTCACGGGCATGCAAATTGTTTTCAGAACATACCAATAATCATCCTACGGGACACACTGCCTGCACTGGGTGCAAAGGGTTTGGTACTTCCAAGCCATGTACGCATTGCTCCTCTACGCCAGTCGAGCATCACCGAGCATGCTGTCCGTGCAAGTTGTCAGGAATTAAAATAGTCGCTACAGGAAATGCACCGACAACTACAACTACTACAACTACAACGACGACAACTACAATGGCGCCACCTGTCATTCACTTTTTCCCGATGATGCCACCAACAATGAAGCCACCTACATGTTGCCAGGGGTGTGAAAAGTGTGTCAAAATTATGGCGACCGGTAATGCCGAGGCTCCGAAAGAGGTAGTACATCCTGTACATTGCCCTTGTACAACGCCTGGGCAACATCTGAATGCTCAGTTATACTCAGAGCATTCATGCGTGCCGGGAGCCAAAACTGCTGGAGTAAAAATTCAAGCACAAGCTGTTGGAGCGCAACCAATTGTTCCATCTGCACCTTTCGGAGTGAAGATTTGTCCTCGCGATGGAATCCTTCACGATCCGCATGATCGACGCTCATATTATCTTTGCAAACGTGGCTTGTGAGTATACATGGTTAAGATATGCTATGATGTACAACCAACTTTACAAACAAACAAAATACAAATAATCTTTTCTGTTAACGTTTATATTGCAGGCCCATGTGTGATGAAAATAAGTTCAGCTGCGCACACGGTTACATATTTAACGAAATGAGTAAAAAATGTGTACCGGAAGGATTGTCGAAATAGCTGCATCGCTGATTTTCTTACGTTTATAATTGCTTACCAGAGTCTGTTTATGTCACCTTCCTACGTTTGCGGAAAAAAGCTTGCGTGCTGCTTAAACAATCCAGTGATTGTGTCGGTCTGTTTAGGTGAGCGTTTGCAAGTAATGTGTAAAGATAGCTGTAGATAATAAATAGTTTTCCAAATATTAAACATCCTGCATCGTCTTTGAAATAAGCTGCACTTCCTAACATGCATTGTTTCACAATCACTAAACAAACCATAAAGTGATATGATTTTCTTCCGTGTTATCAATGCTCTGGTCACGTAGCAATACTTTTTACCAAAAAAGTTTCAAACGTGCTTTTCGTGTGAAACATGTGGCTTTCACAGTATAACAAACAGTACTCCAACAATGGTGCCTGGAAATATAATAGACCGGATGTATTGCTTGATTAGAGCGAAAGTGATATGACTGGTAAACGTTAACGGCGTACTGTACATATATGTATAATTTACCTTCATTTGATAAGTTGACACGCTCACAGAGCAATACAACAAAACTCTAGGATTAGACTTGTGCCTGATGGGAATATCCACATCCATCGATACTATATTCGATGTACGGATACCAATGGATATGGATTGGAGAACCATAAATTTAATTGATTTTTTTTTATTTGTTGGGAATACTAGACGGCGAATTTGATTAAAATAGATTTTTTTCTTTTTTATTCATTACATTCGCCGTTTGTTAAACACGCAGCCTACTGAATTCGAATGCACTTATCGAACTAGTATGATAACACCAAACCTACTAAACCTACTGAAGTCTTATGAACCAACCGGCCTCGTATGAACCTATTGAACTCGTTGCATCCACTGACCGGGATATCATATGCTCATATGCAGTAGGAGCTGTTGAACCTACTGGAACCAAAGTTACTACCTGTAGCGTTCCGGGTTGCATTTGTATTGTCGGTAGGTTCGGGTCGACCCGCGCATCACAAGCGTACACACATGTACTAATAGCTAGTGTGTATCAAGCACTCAAGAGGAAACAATATTGTCCCATGACCCATGACCCATGAAAAATTAGTTTAAACAAAATTTAAAACCAAGTAAAACAACTTTGGTAATATTACGAATTTGATTAGACAAGACAGATACAAAGATAATGCTATGGAATGTAATGTCTCATGTGTAAGGCGCCCATTCATTCATTGCGTAACGCAAAATTTTCAAATTTTCGACCCCCTCTGCCGTTAGTGCAACAAACTGTAACGTGGAAGAAACCCCACTAGTGATGGGCAAAACGGCTCCGAAGGCAGATCCGGCTCAGACCGGCTTCAAACAATTTCGAAGCCGGATCCACTCCAACGACTCCGCTCCTCGAGCCGGCTACAGAGCAGTTGGTGCGCTCCGAAACGCCCATCACTAAACCCCACCTCAAAAATTACGCAATAGATTAAGACCTCTCTCTTTTTTCTTTTTTTGATATGAATGTTTCATAATTTTTGAAATAAAACAAGATAACATTATATTATATTTTACATAAAGAAAAGATATCCCATACATCAATCGAATCGGCTCCGTTCCGTTCCTTTTTCAAATTTAACTGCTTCGGTTCCATTCCTAAATTTTAAAAACTTTGCTAAAATTTGTTCTGACTGTTCTGTGTATTTCCAATAACTACAATTTGGCTTAACTTAGCATAATATTTGCAGTGGTTATATTTTAAAAAAGTCGAGGCTTAATTGAATGTTCACGCTGTGCTGTATATGGTCAGCTAGGGTTCGACTGCCATTCACACCGTTCCACCGAAGCAAGAATAAGAATAGCAGTGAAAACCCGTCTGCATGGTGCCACAAATAAGTGTAGAAACTCTTTTGACTATGTAGGTTTCTACGCTGAGTAGACAGATACTTTGAACAAATTGCCGATATTGTTGGAGGAGTCAGCGTATTTGGACATATTTAGACTTATTTTAAGGAGTTTTGGTACTTTTTGTAAAAGTTAGTTATCTTTTAAAAATTTTCTCAATTATATATTTGGTGGCCTAATTTATGATGCCCTTTTTATTTCTCGGAACCATTCTTACAGGTATTTCATTTTTATTTTGCCTACACATTTTCTATGGGATGTTCTACTGTTGTTATTTCCAAATCGTTTTTATTAATTTAGAGCAATTTTGCATTTTTAAAGATTTTTTTTTCTCAAATGAGCCACTTTGAATATTTTTTATTGTACTTTGTTTAAACACAAGTTACGCAATCAGCAGACGATCGTAAATTATTTTCATAAAATAAATAAATAATTATCCCAGTATTTTTTTGTAAAATACTTTATTGGACAATTTATTTGCATAAAAAAATATTGTTATCATGAGATACTTGTAAATTCTAAATTTTGTTTTGTACGAAAGTGAATTTCTCCATATATTAGATTGACCTAATTCTATTATTCCATGTTAAACCAGTTTAGTTCGGTTGGAACAAAGAAGATGGGATTCACCAAAAGTATCACGGGATTCTCAAACGACGGCAAAAATGCGAAGTTTTTGAACTATTTTTTGTATTGTTATGTTATTATGTCTCGACGCATAAGATAACTGACATACGTTTGATACAAATATACAAATAACCAAGACTCGGGGGACTGGTTTGAATGCATATATAAATGAATCTAATATAAGTCATATAGCTAAATTTAATTCATGAGCACCGCTTGCCTTTCGTAGCTAATAATACTTTTTTCGTTTGTTAGTATGGTTGGGAGTGTTACCGTATGACGGTAGGGTTCGATTTATCGACAGTAAATTGTCCTGAGATTCGATAGAAGAAGGAAAGGGAAGAGTGTGGCAAGTGAAAGAGTTGTGTGGGAATGTAGCTTCGGGAGGTTTTGTCGTAAACTTAGGTGTGTTGGAACTCTCCATTCGCTTGCGTTTGTTTCGGTTCGTTCCACTTCTGTACCTGTCCTGAACCAAAGACGATAAATATGAGCGCAGGAACGATGTAAGCTGCCGCACCAATCATGAAAACATATTGCCATTCTTCCATAGTACTCTGCTGAACGGTAAAGTGAGCTACGAGGATGGGCGAGATGAAGCCGCTAGACGTTCCGACAAAGTTAATGATACCGTACAGCGTTCCGGCAAAGTTGGGCGCCAGGTCCTGGGAGTTTTGGAGATTGGTCATCGTAGATGCACCGTTAAACCCGAGCGAGAGTGTAATGATGGCGACACAAACGTATGGATCGAAGCCAATGTAGATTAGCCCAACGAGAAACAGGCCGGGTATTATGTGAGCTGCAATTAAAATGGAATCAGTAGTTGCTCAGTCAGTCAGAAACGCACGATGGAGTGTACGAATGAGGTGTATGCGAAAGGCGCACTATGACCGATCGATCGCCTATATCGCTGCACTAAACATGGGGCTATTTATAGGTCGTCAAAGCAACTAAAAGCTGTACACTGGAATACACTGTTGGCAATTTCCTTGCGAAAATTGGCACCAATTATGAGTGCAAGGGGAAAGATGAGTGGTGAATGAATTTACTATTCCATAACGATATCCGCAGCTCACTGCATATGAATTTGTTTGAAAGTATTGCTTAAGATACCGATCGAAATGCATCGGCACGAACTATATGAGTATTAAAACGATGGGTTTTTTCCCGGAAAACAAGACATCAACTATGTCAAGAAACATTGTACATTTGTGCAAATGTTAGCTTATATTATGGCATGGAAATTCTACAGCCTCGTTCCGTTGTTATTGTATACAAAACAACCGAAATGTTTGTAAAATAACTTGAACTTGTTGTCGAGCGTCAGTTTGAGGGAGTTTTCTGGAAAAAGCACTTGAACCTGAACTGGTTCAAGGTGCTTCACCTCATACAACATTTTCATTGACAGGTCGAAACCACGATCGTAACACGGCATGGCAACAGTATGGTATTTTTTTGCCGTATGGTTCGTTTACAAGTTGGCTAGGATGGCGTGGATTTTAAAATGTAAATGAGCTATGAATGACCTAATGATGTTGATAAAGTATATCTTTCAGACAAAAGCGAGACAACAAGCTATGTGATGTATTTGGTGATATGAAATGATATGCGTAATCAACCAAATTTGCTAATTAATAATCATGGATATATGAAACATTAATTTGTTTTTTGTTGATATTTCAATTTATGTATATAGTGTTGTAGCGGCGTGAGACAGTCGTCAACTCGCACGATTTAACAACTGGTCCGAAAATAAAGTGTAACTGTTCTGTTATTATGAAATGATCAATAAACGTTAAAGTTATAAGATACTTACAGAATAAGCAGAAGGACTTGCGTATTGCAGTGACGCTCATAATCGATTTTTTACGAAGCAAATCACCCACTGTTCCGAATAAAAATGCGGCCAATGATCTTGCTAGATATGGTAGTGCCGCTAGGAATCCTGCTTTGGCAAGCTTAAATCCAAGTACCTGTTGAATGTAGAAATCATTAGGACAGTGAACAAATTACTAAACCCGTAGATGTTTAGAGGGCTTACCTCACTCATAAATTTAGGTGCTGCAGTTATCAAGAAGTACAAGCCCCACAGGTTGCCAAAATGCAACACTAGCAAGGCCAAAAATGGTGGCGATGTAGCAAGTGATGCAATTGGTGGTAAGAGCTTCGATTTCGAGATTGTGTCGCCGAGTGACTTTTCTATATAGTCTTTCTCTTCCGCTTTTATGCGAGGATGGGTTGATGGACTGTCGGCTACAATAATGTACCACAGGACTGCTACGATGGCAGAGATTACTGCTGGAATGTAGAAGGCAAAGGACCATCCGAGCGTCTCAATTAGAACGCCGACCAGGGGCCACGTGATAACCGTGCCAAATGTTCCACCCATGAGAGCCGATACGAACTTTCCCTTCTCGTCTGGGGGTGCCCATTTAGAGATGAGGTTGTGTAATGCCGGATACAAAAAGCCCTGATATAATATAATTTACAATGAAAACAAAACAAATTAAAATCAGATCATAAGTAAAAGTTATGTGAATGCAAAAATAGCAACAATGCAAGCACAGCTGTTCTACTCGTATTTGATATAGCTGCGATTAGAACTAAACACTGTAAACTCTTGAGGCCAAGAAAAAAATAGGAGCTAATTTCGCTTTGGGCCAATCTCACTTTCACAAACATTCACAATTCACTTTACTCTGGAATAGCTGTCTAATAACGCATACAAAGAAACATGCATGTGAATGCGAGCATATTGAACTGTTGCCATGCATGACCACGCTCTCCCCCGCTCATGAACTCGTAACGGGGGAATGCAATTCTACATGCACCCTACATGGGGGGTAAAGCTGCAAAAAGGTTGAAAACTACTGATATATGGAGATAAAATTAAACAATCAAATTTGAAACAAAAATGTAAAACATTGATGCTATAATATTGAGTTAGTTAGGTAATTTTTACTTTCACTTATATTGTCGCTGTGCATTGCTGATCAAACCCGCTGCGATTTGAATTGGTTAAATATATTTGCTATCGATGCCACCAAAGAGAGTTATGATCCATATTTGTTTGGAAATAATATCGAGCATTCAGATAGATGGAAACCATGTTTACTTACACCCAAAATTCCTAGCGCCACGCGATTGGCAATAGTGGCCCACATGCCATTGTCAGCGGCTAGGGGAGTTAATGCGGTTAGGAGTGCGCTAAATGCCAACGACAGTCCAACCATATTACGTCCGCCAAAGCGTTCCGCAAAAATACCGGCCGGCAACGACGATATCAGATAACCGTAGAAATAGGCGCCCAAGATGATGCTTTGATCGTGAGAGCTCCAATTATATCGTGGACCATACTAAAATAATAGAGAAAGAAAAAGTTATTGAATAAAATCACACACATACACACACAAACAACCACTCGCTTTGTAGAGAATAATGAAATTTCGTAGCAATCATATACAAGATGAAGAAATCACCTACATCTGGGACTTTTGAATTTTCGATCATTGTTTGATTAGTTGTTCCATCAGATATGTTGTTATGGTCCAAGGGTGCAGATTGTTTGATATTGCTTTGAATTGGCTGCACCATTGCCAATATATTGACAGACATGTTTACTCGTAACATATAGCTGATGAGACATGCCATAAACAACATAATAGACACGTTGAACCGGGTCGGTATGCGATCTGCGAATTTATAAAAGAAAATACACGGAATGGATTAATTTAAAAGATAAGCATGATTTTTTTTAACGATTTCTGCATGATGCAAAATCATGATCGGGGTAGAATATACGTAATTGTGTGCTTTAAAGCGAGCTTTTGGAGATTATGAATGTGGATGGTGGAGAAGGAGATTTGTGCATTTAATGGCTTTATTTCGTTGTATTGTATGGTTATGGCAACCTTAGCTACTGTTCTCCCTCATCTAAAGCGATATAAATTTGTGTCAATACACGTGCCAACTATAAAAAACCCTAGCAATCAGTAACAGTCACGATTTAAAACAGCAAACACGATATAGTAACAAATAACAAGTATTGACTGTATACAATACTTGTACAAATAGTGAAAATATGTCTGCATAGCTTTTTATAACGTAATTAAATGTACTATGAGTTTTATATTATACTTTTTTTATATTTTTGAGGACTTTTATAAAAATTAATTACTAGTTTTGATGTTTGGTAATACGGACACATTATTGGGGAATGGAAGTGTAAACTTAAAATGCCAAATGCGACTATTTCTGCATCATATAACGTAACACGTTCTTTGTATGAGCTGTGTTGTTGCCATAATTTGATTTCAAAGAACGATACAACTGCAACTTGAATTACCAATACGACCTGTATTTACTAAATAAACACAAATACATCCTGAATTTTGTTGCTGCACAAGTTTATCACGCACTTAAAAAAATGTCGATATTTTTCAAGCCGCGCAAAGCCTAAATAAAACCGGGCTCGTGCGCGTCTCACGGGATGTTGCAAGTATGTGTCTACATTCATACCGGTATACATAAGTGATTCTTCGTTGCGTAAGCTTGTTTAGCCGATCATTGCCTCCGGATGACAAGTTTACGGTCACTGGTGTGCTATCAATTTGATTGCTCAAATCGAAATAACACGAACTTTGAATAGCATGTGTATGTTTGAATAGCCAGTTAAAGTGAAGGCTAGTTTGAGCTTCGGCGAGCTAGTTTTGCTAAAGAAAACAGGAAGCTGAAGCCAAAGTTGGCGATGTCTGGAATGTCGTAAGAACGATATGTAATGTGACTTAAGTCAAGCAAGCACTGGTTGCAGAAATGTACTGCAGCACTCAATAAGATTTACAATAGTCAAAATGAGAGGAATGCGAGTATAAGATGATTACTAAATTAAACTTAGTAGAAAAATGTAACCGTAGTTTACACAGTCTTGTCGTTGTTGATGTAAGAGCTCTCCCATGATGAGAGTAATAATAAGCTTTATCGATTCAGCGCATTCTTTGTTTGTACTTCTATTTGTGTTGGCACGGTTGATTGACCCTATTCTAATCACTTACAACGATCATAAGCTGTTGCCTTTGGGATAATGTTCGGTTAATGCTTAAGCTATGTTTCGTTATTGGGACAAATGAATGCAATTGGCCATAATTTCTTCCAAACTAAGCATTAAGCAAAAGTATAAATGTTGAGTGTTGAGCAACTCATAGCATCAGTCAATAAGTTGAATCAGTACATCATGCACTTGATTTTAGGTACTCTTCTACCGTTTGCGGTGCTAGTCCACGCTGCACCCGGTCCGTGTGAATTGCCAAGCTTATCGGAAGTTGGCAGCCAGTATTTGGTATTTGGGCAGGATTGCAGACAGTACGCGTATGGCTACAATGCTGGATCATCGGCTAAGGTGGAATTGAAGAACGCAGATGGCACGGTATACGGTGCCTATCATTATATCGATGCCAACAACATAACCCAGAAAGTAAACTACACGGTAAATGACGTGGATGGGTTTGTGGTGGAAGCATCTAACCTGCCTGTGCCATTAAAAGATGTTGTTGTCGATGCTTTAACAACAACAGAAGTGCCAACCACACTGCCGTCTGTTGTTCCGGAGCAAGAAACAACTCCGTTCAAACTAGTGCGCGAGTCTAGTGTCAGCCAATCCAAGGATCGTGATATATATTTGAAACCAATCCTTTCCGTATGGTTTCCCGCCAGTTCGTACAACCCAGACCATGTCGTAGTGCAGCACGCTGAACTTTCAGCATCGAAGCAAGAACATGATAAAAGAGTTTGAAGAATTGTCCTGGATATAGTACACCACGGAGTTACAAACAAAACAATTATATAATTCAATAAATTGTATGGTCAATGTTCTGAATGTAGTACGAATATGGAAATTGTATCGTGAATAGTTTAATAACGCATTCGAAAATGCAAAATATGTTGTTTCAGTTTCAATATATGTTTAAAATATAAAATTTAAATAATAATAAATTAAAACATAAAAAAAATAATTTTAGCTTACCTATCGCTTTAATGAAATGGATTAGCGGCCCGTACATGCTTAAGGTGTTGTTGCTTTACAGATGATTGAAGTTTGAAAAAATAAGATTAACGCTAAATTTTTTACTAAAAAGAGTATTTACACCTTTTTTTGTATGTATGCGTTCACTTGTTTGACACAATTTTTTCACACTTTTAACGAACTACGATTGATCAGTCACGCACGGAACGTGTCACACTTGAACGCTGTTTATATACCTCTCTCAACCATGAACTGACGGAAGATTCACCATCACGTGCGTTATATTATTTTATTTTGCGAACCATTCAATTCAAACGCGTTTAGAATTGATATTAAACGAACGCGCGTTCGGTTCCGAACCAGCTGCCCATGGCTCCTCACGCTTTACCGGCAATTCGCACAGTTGAGGTCAGTTGCCTCGATCATAGCATGAACTAGTAGATGTTGGCAGATTGTCGCAAAGTACTTGGCTGGTGCACTCTACTGTGACAAGGCGTAGGTAGTGGAAGTTTCTGTAAAAAAAAGAAAACATAGGACAAGGAAATATTAGCAACACTTAGCACCTTGCGGTTTCATGTTGTCTGCGTTTGATGAATGTTGTTTTCCTTAGGCTATGCTAATAAACTGTTTCTCAATCAAACGATCATCATTGCATCTGAAGGAAGCTAAAAGCACGCTACCTACTAACAGGTCCAACCGTTGGCTTGGATTTCTGGCAAAGGTAACAAAAATTTGACGTTACTGTAGGGCACAAGCTTTGTTACTACATTTACGAGGCTGAATGCAATGGTATATAGCGATGCCATCGTAGCCAGGGTAGATAAGCGAACAGGTAATACAGGAAGCTAGCAAAGAAGCGTAAAAATGTCATTAGAAACGAAGGTTTTTGCTGTTACCCGTAGGCACAACGCATCTTTGCAATGTTAACCTTGCAGGTTAGGTAAAACCTTATTACAGCCTTGTTATTGTGTGTGGCATTGCAGAGCAGATTATTTAGATGCGTACGGTCCCGATGCGACAATCGTATGATAACGAGTGGTAATTCGAGCATGTGTGTAGCAATTACTTTGGAGCAATGGGCTTCATGGTTTCACGCACCAGATGAATGGTTCCGTAGACACTCAAAAGTATGAAGTGGTGAATGTATCGTTCATTAAGAACACTGGTATAATGTTATAACTAATTTTCAACATTTCACGCCAAGCGATTACCACAAACTTATTGTATCATGTACAACCATTTTACTTTTAATTAGGGTATTTAACGACGATAACACATATTTCGTCACCTACATTAATACGTGCAAGTATACAAAGATTACACTGTGCACTATGTGGCTTGCGTTACTAGACATTTCCATAAAGCTGAATAAACAAACAGCATTATGGTCATAAAAGATAGACACTAACGAGATTACCACAGAGTACCAAACCATCCGTGATCAACCAAAGATTCATGTTAAGGACAACGAGACAGTAAACGTTCAACAATACGAAGGCCAGTTTAATATAATAGTCAACTTATCAAGCAAATTTGTCATACACTGTAAACTATTACGAAAAATTTGTAACGGACAAGGCAAAAACATTGTAAATACGTGTGTTTGGTTTGTAATGAATGATTTAGTAAACTATGTAGGACTGGGAGTTTATTTATACTGAGTGATGAGGTTGCAAATAACAGCTTTTCTGTTTAATGAATGGGTCAAATGCGACTGAATGTTAGTAGTATGCCGGAAGACCACCCTAGTTGCTAATTAAATTATCGGTATCACAAGCTTGAATGACTCCCGAACAGGAAGATGAGTGAATCAGTAGCAGTAGATAATCGCAGCTATGGTCGATGATAATCTTTTGACCGTTGCAAACAACTTTTAGAGTGCTTTCCCAGCTTTGTGTTTTCCGCGATCGTGATCGTTCGGTAAATTTAACTACAATGGTGAACGTGATATACACTGAAATGTTTTGCTTCAAAAACTATTCACGCAGAAATCACAAACAAATTGTACGGTATGAAAATAATGTTTCCATTTTTTTTGTTTGCAGAAGGAAATATCTTATCGTTCAGTAATCATGTTTGGTAAACAAGCTCACTAATTTTGGTTTATAAATAACATAATGATTCACAAAGGTTTATTTAGATAACATTACCTCAAAGCTGCTGAATGATTAGTTATGGAAAAAACTTATTGCCCTACAAAATCTGAAACACTTCAAACGCACACTTAATGTTAACACAATTGTCACTCTAACAACCTCACTAACGGATCGCAACGATCGTACAATGTAGCGTGCTGATCACAAACAGACTGATAGCGAAAATTTGCCACCAGACAGTTATATTGGCGAAAAAGCTTTCACGTGTGCGATCTTCGCTGGTTGCTGTCGTTGTGGCACTGAATGTGCTAACCGATATCGCCGTGAGCGAATGTTTATTTTTTTCTTCGCAAAACTGGCTACGGACCTAGTCTGTGGAGTTGTCATACACACATAGGACGATCGAATGATCGCACAGCGTGGAGTGAGATTTTTAAAAAATAACACTAGCTTCCTACCCTTCCATGCTTTATTTTCGAAAGAAAGTTTTTACGAAAAAATCAGGGTTTAAAGTTTCATTTAAAAATAAGTTTATCAAATTCTATTTCATTACGTGCCATAATTGTAACTTGTATTGATTTACTAATTTGTTTGAATAAGAGAATATTGTATGATAGAATATCACATATTTAGCATTCGAGTAAAGATAGTTATTTTTAAGATATTATGCAATACAAGCAGATAATAATTAATTAACAAGCAATTAATTATTGAAGAAACTTAAATGTGATTTGGAAGATAAATAATGTTTTAATAAAAACAAAATTTGGATAGAACTAACTCGTCGGTGATAGCAGCTGTAGCAATTTATAATTACCCACTGACAAATCATGCGCGATTGGAAGCGAACCTAGTGTATTCGTTACGTTCCTTAAACAAATTTTTGAACGTTAAGCAGGTTCGGTAGGAACGGTAGGTCCAGTCAAAATGGTTGGAGCGATAAGATCGGTTGGAACCAGTATTGCACACGGAAACGTTAGTTTTGTGCCACTCTTTGCATTCGATACTCGTGATATAGACCGTGAACCTAACGTACGAAACCTACCCGTTCCGTTCCGTTTTTAAAAACAACTAGTTTCGTCCCTACTTTGTGGTTAAAAATGTCCCATCACTACCGCTGACACAGTGTTAACAAGCATCGATCTTTTCATTGCAAAGTTTGCCTGCGCATGGCTATCAGTGACATGATTGGTTTACCCATAGGTTTACCACAACAAGTAGTACGCGAACCAATTACAAGCGGATTTGGAGATGGAAGTGTTTCTAAATTTGACTGACTGCATGCTTTGACAGCGAATGACAGCATTTTCGGTGAGAGAAATCTCCTCGGCATGCAAAGAACGATGAAGCTGAGAAACATGTGCAGTTTATGGTGGACGATCAATTAAGGCCTTATTAGACGGAGAAATTTTTCCGGTCTGGTGGTACAGTCGTCAACTCGTACGACTTAACAACATGTCCGTCATGGGTTCAAGCCCCGAATAAACCGTGTCCCCATACGTAGGAGTGACTATCCTGCTATGGTACCAATAAGTCACTGAAAGCCGAGCCCACTAGTGTTATAGGCAGGCCTGGACTGACAGCGGTTGTTGTGCCAAAGAAGAAGAAGAAGATGAAGGAAAATATAGGCGGTCCTGATCACAGGACCGACCAATCTTATGGATTTTTGCTTGGAAAGTTAAAAGGCTATATAGGTCATGATTAGATGAAGCTTGTCGAAACACATTGCAAGAAAAGGACAGCAATGTAATGATGAGTTATAATACGCCTTCTATTGAGCAAACCTATGGAGCTTCCATTTTTTTCTATGGATATTTGATTTTCCAGTCTTTTAAGCCTAATCTGTGGCGATTGGGTAATGTAGACCATCGTTAATAAATTGAAATAGCTCAGAGTTAAAAGCAACACGTAAATCGTGCTATCGAATCTCACACTCATCTGTGGGAATCACTACAGCAGTGCATTGTTGAAGGCGCTTGTAAGTTTTTATTTTAGCAGTTGCAAATTCAAATTTCAAATTTAAAACGAAATTTTTCACGGAAATATTTAAAAGGTATTTAATTACTGCTAAATGCTCTGCTAATCGCCTTCAATTCGCCGGCGATTACAAGGCGATTAGATGGCATTTAACGGAAATTCACGGGAGAGGAACGAAATCCAGAAATACGAAAATTCGAGATACGCGGTATTTTGCGACCGTTTTCGGTTTCCATTAACATCTTGACGACCGCCTGTATTTTCTCGTGGTATGGAACTTTGGTTTGGTAGATTAGCACCCCTCCTCCCCCGGATCTGTAAACTTACCGAAATCATCTGAAACTCCTACCGAAAACTACCGATACAATTTTAGTGTTCCTACCGAAAACCGCCAAAATGATCTGGCCACATTGATCTAGCTCTTTATGAAGTTAGCAACGATTTGACAGCTGCTGGTTGGGGTGGAATCAAAACAAGAAATTTGTCTTTAGTTATTTACGCCTTTAGGTAATCTACAAAAACACAGGGCTACAGCGAATTGCTGTTCGTTTGTGTGAGGTGCTGGGTTTGTGATAATTTGTGTACTGCTTCGAATAAAGCTGTAGTTGGTTGAATATTCGCCTTGTCATATCTCCGCCCGTATGAGGCTAGGTCAATCTCAGGAAAACAGATAAGGGATCTTATTTTACTTCATTACTGTCCGGTTTAATCTTTCAGTTGTATGGTAAAGCTCTTTGCACGCAGACCATTTAAGAATTGAAAGATTGAATAATTCTACAAAAAATTGTGTAGAATATATTTGAAGTATTTTAAAGTTTGCTTTGAATTTTCCGAGGAAATGGAATTAGACGGAAACGCAGTGTTGGCTAAGTCACTACGGGAACAGGTAAGTTACGATATCCAGAGAATGAACGAATGATTTAAAATTGTAAGTCTATCGTACAATAATACCGCACGAAACGTAAACCCGTTATCGGACAGTAACGGCTCCCTTACGGTATGCATGCTAATCTTTCTGATAACGTAAAATGTGCTACGTTTGTGTGTAGACAACAAAATTGTTAAAGGCACTGTCATAAATTGTACTTTTTTGGTTTTGGTTTTGTTTTTATTTTTTCGTAAGAACGGATTTGTTGGCCGTATCACTAATTGTTAACTTTTATTTACTTTACTTGCATTAATTTGCATTAAATGTTCTGATTGATTTACAATTGTTTGACAATTTAGGGCATTGAATATGTGTTCGGGATTGTCGGAATTCCAGTTGTGGAGCTGTCAATGGCGATGCAGGCGGAAGGGTTGAAATATATCGGAATGCGGAACGAACAGGCAGCATGTTATGCGGCACAAGTATGTGATGGACCCGAATAAAAAAAAGGATTCAATAACTGTTAAATTTACTTTGCAGGCTATTGGTTATTTGACCGGTAAACCGGGAGTGTGCCTTGTTGTATCCGGACCTGGTTTGTTGCATGTAACTGGTGGGATGGCGAACGCGCAGGTAAACTGTTGGCCTCTATTGGTAATCGGGGGATCGACCTCGCAAGACCACGAAGGTATAGGTGGATTCCAAGAGTGTCCTCAAGTGGAATTGAGTCGACCATACTGTAAATATGCGGCAAGACCACCAAGTGTGGCCTTAATACCGATGCACGTCGAAAAGGCCGTACGATTGGCCTGTTATGGAAGACCCGGCGCCTCTTACCTAGATTTTCCCGGCAATCTGTTAACGGCAAAGATAATGGATGAAGTGTTACCGGTGCAGTACACCCACCCACCTCCACCAGTACCATTTCCAGACCCAAAGCTTGTTGCAGAAGCAGCACATCTTCTATGTACCGCAAAGCGTCCATTAGTGATCGTAGGGAAAGGGGCTGCATATGCGCGCTCAGAGCTACAAGTTCGTCAATTAATACACCAAACTAATCTTCCCTTCCTTCCCACACCCATGGGAAAAGGAGTCGTGCCAGATCTTGATCCACAGTGCATTGCACCTGCTCGTACCTTAGCATTGCAGAAAGCCGACGTCGTGCTATTGCTAGGCGCGCGTTTGAACTGGATATTGCATTTCGGTAGACCACCGCGTTATAGTTCGGATGTAAAAATTATTCAAGTAGATGTAAATGCAGAAGAAATGCATAATAGCGTACCGAGCAAAGTAGCGATTCAATCACACATCACACCTTTTACTGAGCAATTAATTGACGCACTTGCCAAAAATCATTTCCGTTTTGGTTACGAAAATGCATGGTGGAAGGATCTGAAGGCAAAGTGTGAGACTAACCGGAAAGTAGTCGATGCAATGGCACTAAATGTGGAAACTCCTCTGAATTACTACGCAGTATTTCATCATTTGCAGCAGTACATTCCCAAGGATGCCATCATAGTTAGCGAGGGTGCCAACACGATGGATATTGGCCGAACCCTTTTGCACAACAAGTTCGCCCGGCATCGTCTGGACGCTGGTACCTTTGGCACAATGGGCGTAGGACCTGGTTTTGCAATTGCTGCAGCTCTTTACTGCAGGGATCATTGCCCAGAGAAGAAAGTGATTTGTGTGGAAGGAGATTCTGCTTTCGGATTTTCAGGAATGGAAATTGAAACGATGGTACGCTATCAGCTTCCAATAGTGATAGTAATAGTGAACAACGGAGGAATATACACGGGATTTGATAAGCAAACATATGATGATATGCGTTCCGGAGGAGATTTGACGCAAGTGTGAGTATCTACAGTAAACAGTATATATCTTATATTAGATGTAGGAAGTAAAGAGATATTAAACCAATTCTTTTTCAAATTTAGAACTCCAGCATCAGCATTGACGCATGAAACACGTTACGAAAACATGATGAGTATGTTTGGCATGAAAGGTAATTTCGTACGCACCATTGTAGAGCTGCAGGCTGTTGTCAAGGATGCACTAACGGCAACAGACCGTCCACATATTATCAATATTGCAATCAGTCCGCAAGCGGACCGCAAACCGCAAGATTTTAAGTGGCTTACAGAATCGAAGCTTTAATCAGGGAAAGAGTGAACATGTGGCATATGTTAATCGTTGGTGTTGGGGACTATTATTAACTGGTGGGTACTGATGGGAAAAATTGTGAATGATGAAAGTGGTTAGATAGCGAGTGGGAGAGGGTTACTAGGTGGTTGATTTTTTTATTGGGACTGAACCAATCTCGATGTATTTAATCTACTATTTTATGTGACCTAAATTAGCCGAACAGATTCGTTTTGCTAGGCGCGGCAGATTTTTTTTATCACTTCAGTTGGTTTAGTTGAACAGAACAGGTTTAATTGGGTTTAAAAGGAGTCAGAGAATAATAGAAATGTATACAAAGGAGATAATAGAATGTATACAAAAATCAAGAGGGAAATAAAGGATTTTAAACTTGAAATTTGGCACCATACTTTGCCCAGTTTCTAAGACGTTCTACGTTCATTTGACCCATACGCCATCGTTGAGATTCTTGTTTACGGTTGCAGCGATAAAGAATAAGCTTGCCATTCATCCCATCGGCATCAAAACAAAAGCTTTTGTCTTTTCCAGCATAGATTTGTCGTGTGTCCTGTTTTGTGAGAAACGTAAAAATATTAGAATAGTGCAGCGTTGCACAGTGGGAATGATTTATAACAATGTTAATGCGAATATGGTTATCATAATGAAAATTGTTTTTTTTTGTTAGGTATAAGTATCAGCGAAGCAAATTGTTTTTGTTTAAGTGCAAGCAGTGTGCACAATGTTCTTACCACGTCATACTGAAATAATTGATTGCCTTGGAGATTATGGCATTGAAATAACTGCAATTCGGCGCCAACTGAATGATTAGAAGCATCAACACAGTTCGACGATCCCATGGCTTTGATGTCACGGCGCCACGTGAATCGAAAGTGCTGTTCAGTTCGCTCTGGCATTGTCTTATTTGTGACACATAATGCTAAATTGACACTGTTTAAACTATTACTTTCCTCAACGCAAAGGTTCATAAAAGCTACATTTTGTATAGCACCGGAGGCGAAATCGTCCGGTTCTACTGGAGGGTAGTGATCAACCAAATCAGGAACGACTTCCTGCATGAACCACCGAAAAGGCTTACAATGCAGCTTTCTGCGCAATTGTTTCATCTTTGAGAGATCTCCTGCATCTATGGCGTACCGGATAGGATTTTTAGCATACACATATTGTTTATATTCATCCATCCATACTTCGGCGACTCGTTTATGATTTTTAGCCACAAAATCGTACGTTTTCGCGCTAGGAAACGGCGAATAGCTGCGATAAATATGCCCGACTCTGGAGCAAGGGGCATCCACCATGCGACCACCGCACATCCAAATCTTAAAGCTTAGCTCATACTGTTCGGCACCCCATATTTCGAGCATGTCATCATACCCTCCTAACTCCCAGAAAAATCGTGCACTGATTGCAAAGAGCCCCCCGGCCATAACAGGGCTTGGGAATGGTTGGGTTGGATCTTTCTTATCTTCCGGCCGTAACGGCAATCGTTTGTACAACATGTTCCAGTCGAACGCACCGCGGGCTCCTTCGTCCTGTGCTATGAACTCAAATGTATCGTCTTTAATAACATCTATGAAGGGACATACGCAGGTTCGATAGCTTTCAGCGATAGGTTCAAGTAACGGTGGTAGCCAGTTGATACCGACTTCGACATGTGAATCCAGGAACAGCAACACTTCTCCTTTGGCCACTTTTGCTCCCGATAGTCGCGCTGTGATGAGTCCGTTGCGTTGCGGCAGATGAATGACGCGAACCAAGGAATGAAGGTGTTTTGCAATGTAATCGTCCAGAGGCTGTTTGAGAAAAGGTTTCGTACTACCATCGTCAACAAGAATAATTTCTTTAAGCAAAACTGGTGGTGTCTGGCGTAAGACACTGTACACGGTACGCAGTAGTGTGGACCAATGTTCGTCGAAAAATGGTACTATAATACTTGTCTGTGGCAATTGTTTTGAGTAGTTAATGCGATGACACCTGTAACATAAAAGAAATGATTCATTAATGAAATGATTGTAGTTCTAGAACGATGTATTATAATAATTATGGCATAAAAAGCTGTGAAATGTTGTCGCATTGTGTGCCCAATCATCGGCAGGAAATTATTTAAGCCTACATATATCAAACGAGACATACAGAATAATTTACAAATTTTATTGGTAATACTGTTTTATATTTATCACATAAATTTCGCCCCGTAAGTTTTCCATTGCTTTAACAGTTTCAAATTAATTGAGCCAAACCTCCATCGCTGTGTGATACTGCTCGTGTCACAAGGATTCACATACACTTCTTTAGCGTGGGGATCACTATCGATGCACACACCGTTTCGCTTGATTTGCTGAGTTTTCTGCAATGAAATATTTTATGGATTAATTACAAGGTAAATTATTTCCAACCAACAAACTTACATGATCGTATTGGAAAAATTGGTTTCCTTGGTGCATGTGGCACGTAAAAATGGTTACCGGCGAACCTGGTTTACTTTGTGGTACATCGAAGCAGCCTTCACCATATTTATGCTGGATATCACGATGCCAGCTATGTACAAAATACTGATTATGATTGGTAGGTTCAATCAAGCTATTGGAACAAGGATACAATCCAATAGGCTCACCACGACCTCTTTGCATCGTGTCGATGCACAGGCTAGAGTCCGCCACACTTTGGATGGACCCAGAAGCATATGGTTCCGGTTCAACAGGAGGATACAGCTCAATGATTTCTGGGGCCACTTCCTGCAGAAACCATTTGAAGGGTTTGCACATAAGCTTTTCCCGAATCGTTTTCATCTTGCTCATGTCTCCGGCATCTGTTTTAGCATAGCGTTCTGGATCACGATCGTAAATGTATTGCTTGTATTCATCCATCCATATTTCAGCGACCCGCTTGTGATTTCTTGTGATAAAATCGTATTTTCTAGAGTTTGGAAATGGGCTATACGTTCTGTAGATATGACCGAAACGAGAACAGGGCGCATCAAGCATACGGCCACCACACTGCCATATTTTAAAACTAATCT
The DNA here is from genome assembly GCF_943734685.1 of Anopheles coluzzii. Taxonomy (NCBI): domain Eukaryota; kingdom Metazoa; phylum Arthropoda; class Insecta; order Diptera; family Culicidae; genus Anopheles; species Anopheles coluzzii. The sequence goes on along the minus strand of NC_064671.1, from coordinate 54,676,145 downwards.
CATACTGCTCCGCACCCCAGATGTCAAGTTCCTCATCGTAACCACCAAGTTCCCAGAAGAAATCAGCTCCAATTGCGAACAGCCCACCAGCCATGACGGGGCTTGGGAATGGTTCCGTCGGTGAGATTCTGTCTTCGTTCTTGATCACAACGCGCTTATAATGAAACGTCCAGTCAAATAGTCCCCGGCCTCCTTCATCCTGAGGATGTACGTCGAACGTTTGGTCATCGATGACGTCGATCAACGGGCAGACGCATGTTTTGGGGTTTTCAGCAATTGGTTCTAACAGCGGGGGCAACCAATTGTATCCAGCTTCGGTGTGAGAGTCGAGAAAGATAAGCACATCGCCAGAAGCAATCTTCGCCCCGGCAAGCCGTGCCTTGATCAAACCGGTACGTTCGGGCTGCCGAACAAGCTTCACCTTTGGTAGGTTTTGCTTAACGTAATCTTCGAGTTTGTTGTGCAGGAACTCCTTCGTGCTACCATCGTCCACGATAATAATTTCCTTCAGTAGATGGGGCGGCGATCTGTTAAGCACGCTGTATATAGTTCTAAGTAAGGTACTCCAGTGTTCTTCATAGAAAGGCACCACAACACTGGCGATTGGAAGGTGACTCCGGTAAGATTTCAATTTACAGCTAAAATAAAATATTCGATAATAAAATTTGTTACCTACAATGAAACCATCTGTAATCAACACTTACGTATTTACTTATTTATTTATATATATACATGTTTGTATGTAGTCCACGGTCGTCGTTACGAGGTGTTTTGTTGTGGTTTTGTGAATAATACAATATTACAGCAGTTATGCATGTTTGAATAGGTTAAACCTAGACACTCAATCAATAAACGATCAATCTGATACTACGTTTATAAACATTTAAAAGAATTTTAGGCTGTCTCTTTATCCGCTAGGAATCGTTAACAATAATAATAATAATAAAGTCGTGTAAAATCAAAGAATGAAGTTTTTTTTTTAATTCAATTGAATTCAATCTAACAGTTCAAGTGATTTCTTTATATGTTTTGTATGCAACTAGATTGATCCTATGAACAAAAGCTTCTATTAGAGCACAATTAAAATATTAAATTGAATGGGGTTACTTCTACATTTATATTAATAACACACTCATTTCTTAATTTTTTTACACATTACACAGGTTGTTTGTTCGGAAAACTGGGATGTCTTCTAATACTGCATGGACTTGAATAAACACGATTGAAAGTAGTACTGCACTTGAATGAAATCAATTGTTCGCCTTCGTGCGATCGTTAGCTCTATCGAAGTAAATAGAATGGTGTTTTATGTTACAAAAAAAAAACCGTTGAAAAATGTATTTTTGCAGCAAAATGACACGTTTAAAGTACCAATGATCGATTGTCCACGTAAACAGTTTTTGTCGGTATGGGTCTTGAGTGCTGAACTTGTTGCATTGATAAGCGTGGAATGTTGAAATCAAAGATACTACCTACCTCGGATGTCTTAAATCGGCTATCGAACGATTAATGCTGATCTTATCGCTGAGTAGAGCGTTAAAGCCATTCTTGTAGTATAGCTCTTTCCGAAGTTCGCTAGTGGCTTCTTCTGGGCTGAGAGTAGCCGGCTTGCCTTGCTCACCTGGGCCAACACGATTCAAATCGTTCTGAATTTGCTCGTAGTTGTGGTAATCAATTTTCTTAAACTCGCGACTTTTGTGTGTCACATCAGCAAAATGCTCCTCAAAATGCCCAAACAAAATTTGCTGCTTTCTATGACGAAGCAATAAAACTAATAACACAGTGGCAGCGATCAATAGCAAATATCTGAGCGGATAGAGAAATTTGAATGCCGAACGAATGATAGATCTTATTCGCGCTTTACGAGCTTTGAGGAGTTTGTCATCCATCACGAAACGGGAAAAATGGTGAATTGAATACTTTGTGTAGATCGTGTATTGTTTATGCGGTGAACACTAAACCACAAATGACTTCGGCTGCAAATCGCGCAAACCATTCGACTCGACACGATGCATGCTAGGAACAGTTATGTCGTTCTGTTACGTCGACGATAGCACACTGATAATGTTTTTGTGTGATAGCTACGCATACCAGATATTCGGACAGCTGTTTCAAAGTGCTTGTTACCACATCTACTCGCGCGACAAGCTGATGTTGGATATCGGGCACGAGTTAGTGATAGTGTTTACGTAGCCCTTCACATACTTACATTTAACATCCAGAACCGACGAAGCAAAGTGAAAGAACACGTTGGCTTGTTGTACATGTGGTTGTTGTTGTGCTTTATTTTTAAATTAAGAACCGCGTTAGTTATTTACTACACTCACTTTTTGTATGATTGCAAATGTGTACGTGATACCCAGTGGATAATAAAAGTTCAAATGGAGCATCTGCCAAAAATATGAATGGAAAATATAAGTTGTAGCATTATGCATAAATTTTGTGTTGCATGTGTCGCTACAAGTTCATTTTAATTGTGGTTATAGGATGCATAAAAATGTATATGAAATATTTAATCGATTAATTATAATCTGAATAAGAGAAACTCCTTAATGCTGAAAAAATTGAATGTGAGGGAATAAAAACTGGTGGAAATATGTTCTGATCTTTGTTATTAGAAACATGTTTAATGTCTAGTATAAATTATATATATCTAATAGATTAGATGTAGAAGATACAAACACACTGAAAGAATCAACGGCTTATAATCTGTTTGAAATATAACTGGATAGGAACAAATTCGCAATATACAATTTTTCATGTGGGGCTAAAAAGAAGAAGAAGAAGAAGAAGAAGAAGAAAAAGAAGAAGAACAAGTATATTGTTAATAAATAAGTATCACTGTAAAATGCTTGCGTCATTAGTAGCGACTGTCGCATGGGTAGACGCTAGTTAGGTGCATTTCATCATTACAGTTTTCGTAAGAAACGTGGTATGGATATATTGAATCTCGTATCATGTAATTCCCAATGTGCATAATTATGTTTTGCCTGATTGTTGTTTTTGAATCCCTAGAGATGCATGAATGTATCGTGTCTGATCTAACAATATAAAAATGGTTTCGATTACGGTTCATTTAAAGCTTGTTATTATTCCTACAGTGTACGAAAGACCAACGTATCGAATCAAATCATTGAAACTCTATAATAATCGCAAGAGCTATTTTAGATTCTTACGACATATATGATCTTTAAAAAATCCACACTCATGTATTTGTTGTGTATTAATATTTTCTCTTTATGAAAGTCATCAAACGACCAGTGCATCTGAAACATAGTATAATGAGTTCTGTAGAACACAGTATAATAATATAAATAATAGAATAATAATAATAATATTAATAATAATAATAATAATAACATAAATAAAGTAATTGCGAGCCAAGTCCATTAGTGGCACAGGCAGGCCTAGACCGACAACGTTTGAGTATTTTTGAAAAGGAAATATTTATTGCCAGATCGTTCTCTCTAAATAAAAAAAACAACTTCTAAAAATTCAACTTCCAAAAACAAAAACTATTAGATATTAATAAAAATTAAACATATTTTTTTTTTATTCAGAAAGGAACGGCTTTGCCGTATCGCTTAAAAAAGACATATAGAATCATGTAGAAAATATAAATTATTAGAAGATTTGTATATCTTTAATTGTTACGATAATGCTTTTAGAATCCACGCATAAAAGAAGGAAACCAATATTGCAAAATCGGACAGCTCAATTGCAAAATCTTCTATTAAACCACGTTGTCTAATTTTGGAACACCGATAGCACCAGGACACCCTTTACACAGTCTAACTTTTGTTCTTCATGTCTTACAATTATGTACCATCGTTCTGGTAAAGTCCAATTGAAAAGAACAACTCAACAAAATGCCCGTTGAGGGCTCAAGTCTAGAAAGGACCGTTCCTCCGTAGCAAGGACTGACTATGCATCAGCGTACAGGTACTGAATAAATCTCGAAATCCTGTACAGGCCAGCATGCCCGCTGTAGAACGTTACGCCAAATAGAAGAAGGCAGGCTCTTCTTAGGCTGTCAACATTTTCATATCTTTTTATCTCTAATGTCACCAATTTCTTTTAAATATATCGTGCAACCAGAGACATTCTATCAAAATTGATTTAAATGTTGTCAATCGACTCACACTTTTTCTGCAGCGGTCATGTAAAATTCAAGGATTGCTTAACTTCCTTGTGACATTCCTAAATAAATTCAAAGATATTGCTCATGAGTTGTTTTATAGCATAAAGTTTTATTTGTTCGCAAAATTTCAAGTAATTTTTAACCACTCATTTTTATTTAGTTGTGAACCTTGTATGGCGTTGGTTTGGGTACTGTAAACCCTACTTTTTGGCCGTTTATAACTTTGTTAACCTCTCCCAGTGCAAGTTGTACAGCAATAAATATGGTTTCAATCCAGTTCAGCTCATTTTGTGCGATTGGGCAGGATGAAACTCTATTTGGGCTGGGGTCGGTAGCAAGAGTTTGATGTAGTACCAGCTTTTGGTAATGGGCCGAATTGTAGTTTGTGACCGTGGCATTGGTTTGAATTGAGCGCTTTCCCCTTTGGGTTCCCATTGCGCCTAGAACTTTTCCTAGCAATTTTCGAGCCACTGCAACACGATAGATAGTTAGCAAAATATTTTGTTAAATGGAAATACAATAAATGATACAATGTACTGATCAATTGTTTACGAGGTGCCAGTTTTACATTCGGTAGCATAAAAATGTAAGTGAAATATCAATAAAAAAGTGATTAACTGACCTTCACTATTTTTCAGTTTTTCAACGACAGAACCAGCAAAAACCATGCCCTTTTCCGCAATTTTCTCCACGATTGCACTTGCCTGGTTATTGGCTGCTCGCTTTTCCTTGTGCTGGACATTATTCTCCGCTGCCGCCTGTTGTGGATGGATGTGTGGCAAGGAACAATAAAATAAATACAAAAAAACATCAATGAAAGGCAGTCCGGCCAGTAAGATTTTCAGGATCAACCATTAATCAAACTAACATGTAACTAGATTGGAAAGTCCAACTTACCAGCAGGACCAACGCTCCAAGGATTAATAGTGCAATCGTTGCCTTCATAGTGGCAAAAACTCTTTCGGAATGTTTGGTGTAACTGTTTGGAAGGTGTTGTCTCACTTTATATAGAGAGAATAATCAAAGAGTCATGAGGTACCATCGTGATATTGACACCGCGAGTAATTGAATTATTCCGTTCGATACGGTTTCTACTTAAAATGATCGAAGCATGAAGCCAGCAATTAAATAAAACTCACATGTTTTACGTAAACCTGGAAAGAGATGTAATCTTATGTATGCGAAAACTACTAGCCTGTTGTTTTATTCGCCTGACATCACAATGTAGGTTAGATGGTAGTTTCTAAACCTACAAAAATGTAGTTTTAAATATATAAAACAGTACAAATAAAACAGTTCATGGCAATAATATGAGCCAAACAGTAATTTATAAATCAGTCCAGTACACCTATAAAGTTGACAGAAAAATTGAATTATATATTTGAAGTAATTAAAAGCTGATTTAAATCTTATGATTTAAACATTATTTTCCGAGTTTCAAAAACACCAAAACAAAGGATAGCTAGTATTATAATATAATTTAATAATATACTTCACCAATAATGAATTAACGTTGTTTAACTTTGTTGCTATCAGTGAAATGCTGAACCAAGCAACTTTAAACCATTCGGCGTGCTCATATTTGCGGACAGGCACAACTTTAAAAATATTCGGCGTCAAAACGTCTCCCATTCTTGAGACCAAAATGTCCGAAAAAGTATTTTTTGTTGGATAAAACCAGTTCATGGCATGACCACTGTACAGGAGCCTGCTGTGTTCGTACATGTGTCCACTATGTGCGCTCTTTTCTATTTGATAGCATTTTTAAGCAATGTTTTATGACCGTGCCTGAAAAATGAGCCCCTTTTAAGGACAATGCACTAAAATGACCGGCAACTGGCACTGTTTTTCATATAAGCTCAAAAGTTGAACAAACTCTTTGTCTAGACTCTTGAGTAAGCAGTTAAGTCGACATGTATGTGATTGCATCGATTTAATTATCACGAGGCCTAATTTGGATTTTAAGTAACTGAGCTGCACAGCGTAAATGTTTGGAATGTTATAACCGATAATATGAGACAATTGAAGTTAATGTAAAATCATCGCTAAGTTAACGTTAAATTGATATATTTTGATGAATATAGTAATCAACCTGATACCCAAAAGTTTCTCATTCGTGAGTTAAATACTGGTGTACATAGATTACCTTACCTTTCTCGTACGAGTTGACAACTGTACAACGAGACCGACAAGCATAAGCATAAAATGATAAAAATACATAGAATAGAAATTGTTTCAATCATACAACAAAAAATAACAATAATCCTAAAATGTGTATTTTGTTGAAAAGGAGCATTAATTTCCGGACACGTTGTTTCTGTTTAGTAATATTATTAACAATCACTACGATCGTTCCCGCTTCGTCGAGTTTGGGAAAGTGACTGTATATATTAGTTAATTAAATTTTGTCAATTGTGCAAAAATCTCCCTTCTACAAACTTCCTGCTTCATTGATATTTTAGCTGATTTTTTTTTCCAATACAGAGGATCCACTCAAGTTACGATCACTTTTCGCTACGTTTTGGTTTAAATATATTTATTTTTACTGAAACTGTGCGCCGATTGGCCTCATTCGCTTATTTAAATTATTATATTAATTCTAAAAATCTTAAAATTTACCATTTTTCTTTGCATGTCATTTGTGGCTTTCAATTACTATATACCGGCTAATATCGGTAAACTTAATGCAGTTGATTTTATTATGTATACATTTGGTTTTGGTTTTAGTTCTTTATAAAGGTTAGTCATATGGATGAGATTTTAAAAGTTATCGCTGGTAATCGCTGTCTGATGAAATCATAGTGTTGATGCTGGAATCCAGTTTGCAGGTGTTGCGTGGTGCAGTATGTCCATGGCATTCGGTTAAGCTGTGACTGACGGTGATATCAACGCCACAGAAAGTACATAGTAGTGGGTTGGACTTTTGCAATAAAAAGGTATGAGTGAGCCGGGTGTATCCGATCCGAAATCGTGATAGCACTCTCTGCGTCTTGGTTTGATCGATGATCTCTCTATGGTGATGTTGTGGTCTTAATGGTGCTCAGGATAGAGCCAATAACCGTTCCAACTATTGGCGATAATGGTTTTTGACTGAAGTCATGGCGCGGAAGGGTATTGTAGTAGCAAGCCAGATTATTACTTCCTGCGTTGGCCAGGAATCCAGTCAAAATGACATGGGGTCAATTCGGCATATGGCTGAGCTGTTGGATGTTCGTGTGAGGATGTTGAGGTGGTTCGAAATTCAAGTGCCTGACGAATACATGCACTGTCAGTGAAGATCACGTTTGATTTATCTCTGCGTAGACCATCATCAGCTCCAAAAATCAAAGTTATTGCTTCTGCTGTGAAGATTGAGATATGGTGTGGTAGCTGGATGGTACTATTGTCGATGGTGAAGAAAATTCCACAGCCAGTGGAACAGTTTTGTACTGATCCGTCGGTGTAGATCAGCTGGTGATTGTTGTATTTTTCCTTCAATAAAATGGTGTTGAGGATGATACTATTGCAAGCCGAAGCTGATTTTTGATGTTTCAATTGATTTGTACCAGACGGGACTACCAATTTAGATGATTTTGGAGGCTGAAGGGATAGTTTGTTGTGTCAGCGTGGTAAAATCGGCGGTTGTCTTATGAATAAGGGCATTGGTCTTGATGTTTTACTCCATCATTCGTCCTGCAACTGCTACTATATTGTCGGATCACACAGATGTGATGCTATAGGGCTTGTAAAGAAAGCACCAGTAGTACAACGGAAGTCGGTACGGTAGAGTGGTGCTGTTTGTTTATCGAAAGTTTTCCCGTTGCCGGGAAACTATTTTGATGCAGAAGAGTACTTTTGGTAGAAGTGGAAGATGCAGAAGAGCTATTTGGTGAAAATATTTTTTTTAATTTTTAGATTTCAATGCCGGGAGCATTTTTGCTTGAAAGTAGTTACTACCACACTAAGAAAGGTAAAAAATTAGACTTCTAAACCCCGTCGATTGTACGAAAAAAAAAAACTATATATTTTGGCAAATGAAAGGAGCATCTTTCAACTGCAATATTTCAAAAAATACTGCTTTGATTTTGAAAGTTGATAGAGTTTAGGAAGATTAATAACCTTACTGATGATTAAATGCCTTATTTACTTAAATTATTAATTATTAATTAATTTCATGGAAGTAGTGGGGATAACTACAACAAAAAGCTTAAAATATAAAAAAATTGTCTTCAACGTGGCAAAAATAAAAGAGTTTATTATATTCATGTGTTCCCTAGTATTATACATTAAAGAATGTCTTATTATAAAGCTTGTGTCCAAAAATCAAGATGCTTTTTTCGCAACTTTAGAAGTTACATCATATTTTGTAATTAACAGTATCATGTTTTGTAATTAATTTGACCATATTACTTCTTCTAATATTATTATGTTGAAAGGCATAATAAAGAACAAAGTTAGTTAAAATAGTAGGCTTTTGAATTATAAGAGTTATAAGAATTGTAATCATATTTATAAGACGGTAAACAATTAACTTGAGCAAATTTTCAAGAATAGGTTTATAAGTATTAAGTATAAATCACAGCTGGAATGTTAACATTATTTTGAAGCTTTTTCATAGATGTAAATATTTATACATTAATATATTCGTAGATAATACTTAAGACTACGATTAAACGTAAGTAAAGCACGACCTATCACAACCTAGTCACAATACTAGTGCTACCACTTTGATTTTAGTAACTTCGTTCGTTTTTACAGTAATATGACTTTGTTTTTTTTTGTTGTTTGATTTGGCTTATGAATTTTTTGCAACTAATTTTAAAGAAATATTAGTCTTTACATGGTCTTACAACATGTAAATAACAATATAAATTCACTCTATTATGATTTTTTGTTAAATTGATGTTGTAATGTACTATATAATTTACATTGTAATGTACATATAGTACAGCTAATTTACTGTATCAAGCACAAGGAAAATGTTAGAAACGCGTTGATCTTTTAAAATATAGCTAATCATGTGAAATTTTAAAAATGTTTACGGCCAAATAGAATATGCCTTGTTCAATAGAAAATATTCAAATTTACTAACAACATAATTAAATCCAGGTGTTTGTATGGGCTGTTTTCACTGTTCGGTGGTACATGTGTTATTACTGAGTTAAAGTATGTTTGAATATGAATTTTGATATTGCAGATGCGAAGAATTTTGTATTTGGAGTGTAAAATTGAGTAACCTGCCCAACCTGTGACCATTTTTGCACTATATTAAATCTCTCTCATAGAATTAGTAGTAATGTTAGATGTAGAGACAAGAACAATATCATCAGCCATCATAAAACATTTAATGTCACTAGGTAAGGGGTGAAAGAGAGAATCTACACTAATCAGAAAAAGAGTGGGGTGAAAATGGCTCCCTGGAACAGACAGAATGGAGAACACCATTCACTTGGACATGCAGGCAAGAAGATAGACTTCCAATTAGAACTTTAAATGTGCCATCTGAAGCAAGCTTTGAAGATATTCTGTAATGTGTCCTCCAAAATCCCACATAATTATTTATTTAAGAATTGAATGTCGCCAGGTTCTATCAAAGGCTTTTGATAAATCTAATATTGCACTGTCAATGTGGTGATCTTGGGGATAATGATTTTCTATAAGTTCCGCTAAAAGTTACGCTTCGGTACCTAGTACCTAGCCAAAGCTTAAGGAATTTCTGTCAGTGGAATGTTGGTATCTCGTGGTACAATCGTCAATTCGTACGACTTAACATAAAATACATAAATCATATTTCAACTAATGTAAATATAAATGCACCTGTATTCCGTTGTGTATAGCCAGCCTTAGGATGAACGTAGTTCACGAATGATGCAAATGAACAGTTGCGCATTCATTTATTTATTGTTTCTGTCGTCGGCATGGGAATACAATTATCACAGATGGATAAAAGTAAATTGTTTCCTTTCATTAGGAATAAAATTCGTATTGGACACATTTAATTATATGGCTTAACAAGTGGAAAATGCTCTACAGCATATGTTTGCTATAGGTTTTTTTTTTGTAATAATTGCGATTGAAATGATATTGCACTCATAATACAAATTAATAATTATGTATTATCTTTTGGTGTATTATTATGAAATTGTATGAGTTTGATACTAAACAGTACTAAACAGTACTAAGTACTAAACAGGCAAAAAGTAATAAGAATCTGGATACTCTCTACAAGTGTCCGGGTAAGTCTCTTTTGCAATGCGTTAATGGTGTGGGTGGTCTACAGAGTTCTAAAAAAAAGAGAAAAAAGTCAATGCGAAAAATGCTGTTGCTTCTTCTGAATCATTCAGTTTACGAAAGCGTCGGTATCGATGTGTTGCTCAATGTTCGTGAATCGGAGCTGGAGCATCCTTGAGTTTGACGTATGTTAGCAAATGAGAAGGCAAGCGATAATGTTGGGTATAGAGATTGTCATGCTGTCAAGAAAGGTCGCTCTCAGCAAATTTGCTCCAGATATACAAATGCGCATGCGCTTACGCTCGGGTTTCCGTTCATTCATATAAAAGGATTGCTGAATCTGGCTGTAAAGGACATCAGGATATAAGGAGGTTTGTGCTGCTGGTCAGGTTATTCCAGTCACGACGCTGAGTGGTTTGCACAGTGGATTCTAGCTGCTTAGCGGTAGTGTTTCGTTTAACGTGCAAGTGCATGTCCTTTTATTATATTTGAAATGCTCTGTATCTATTCTATAAAATAACAATGATATATTATTTACGAGGAAAAAGTGAGAATACGGGAATATGAAAAAGTGCGCAGAGATTTTGTGAAAATACGAAAGGTACAGGGGCTCATGGATAAGCTTTTGTGAACGCACTATTGTAATTGTCATGCCGGTGAAATATAAAGGAAAAGAAGGAAAATGTTTTTTTATCAAGTAGCAACAGTGCTCGGAGATGGTCATTATCCAGGCGTTCAAAGTATTTCGATTGAAGAATATGTATGTGTATGATGCACTCGTATCAATTATCTACAAAAGCTTATCGTCGGGAGGTGTCATGTTGCTACTAGATACGTAGTCTACGTCAGGCACATATACCAGCAGATTTTTATCATCCCGATTGTATTTCCGTGCTCGAAGTGGTAAATCAATGATGTGCTTGTATTAGCGATAAAATGTTGGGCTACGGTTTCTGTGGTAAGTTTAGATGACCTTTACGCGGATTCGCTCGTTGGTGTGACACATGCAAGTGAATGAATTTGCATTTCTTTAAAAGCGATTTTAACTCGTGAATCGTGTATATATAAAACAAATACGACGTGCGGTGCTATCTAAACAATTTTCTATGAACAAACCAAATCGATTCTGCAAATGTGTAACAAAAAATGTAATACAAACCAGATCCAGTGAAATAGATGTGATTTTTTTTTTCATTTTTACCTTACAGTTTAGTGCTTCAGTCGGTTGTGATATAGTTGTATTATTTGAAGTGTAGAAAAAAGTTTGGTGCATATCTACTGCGGAAAACAATCAAGAAATATAATGGTGCGGTGCGAAATGATTTTGCCGCCAAAGCTGTTTTTTGTTCGAGCGTCGCTGCTGCTTTTCTTAGTTCTTCATAATGTAAGTGCATACACTGTGAAAATCACTATACATGCAATGAAAGCGAGATAAGTCGCTTCACCAGTCTATGTTTTATCGAGGTAGAAAATAGTCCTATATAAAAATACACTGTATTTTGTTTGAGGACTTGAATCAATTATAGAGTAGTATTTGGATCATGAGATCTACTTGACTGAACTAAATTATCATAATCATGACAGGGAGTTTACCACATGTTCTAATTAACGCCACATTTATGACAATTATAAAAAAGTACTGTTGAGATAATCAGTGTCATAGAAGAAGAAGAAGAACTATTGAGATTGGGTTTTTGATGTTTTCGATAAAAAAGATTATTTATAATATTAATGTTTTTTGGTTCGAATAATTGCGAATATTCAACAACACTATCGAGGTTCCTGAATTCATTATAAATTCCCTGTTTTTATGCATTGCTAAATTCAAACTCAGACAGTCTTTGAACAAACAAACGAATGACTGAATGATTGACTATTTGTCTATCAAATTTTTATCAATACAGGATTTTACATGTGTGTTTTTTTGGTTGAATTCCGAGGATTTTTAGACTCTTATAGAATTTTGGATTTTTTGTTGGTTTTCAATTTGTTGGAAATGGTCCGATGATTGATTGAGTGTTGGTATTGATATTGATATTTTTTCATCTTTTGTTTCAAAAATGCTAATATTCCGATCTCAATAAATCGAGGAAGTGATTGAAAAGTGGATTGAAAATGGTCAATAAATTGTGAGACAAAAAAGAAATTAAAATAAATAATCAGGAAGCTAATCAAAATCTATAAAAAAGATCTGTTTTCGTAAACACTTGAGAGTACAAAACAAATAAAATAATATAAAAAGAAATAAAAATAGATTAAATGTTTTTCATAATTTAAACATGTTTCACTATAGGTAACCTCGCAAAATTATGAAGGAAGACGTTTGAAGCCTTGTGAGCTTGAATCACTGCTAAGAGATTTGACTTATCCCGAAGAAGGGTATGAAATGCACGCTGTAGCACTTCGTAACCAGTTGAGACATATTTTGGAGCATGATCCTTCTGATCGCGAAAATTATCAAAATCTCGAGGACAGTTCCGAAGCCACCCGTGGGCCATACGAAGACAAACGATCTTATCGTGCCCTTTTGCGTGATGGTGCCGTATTCGGAAAGCGAAACGTGGGCGCGCTTGCTCGTGCGGGATTATTGCGAAACCAACCGGAATACCTCAAACGTAGCTTGGCAACACTCGCCAAGAATGGACAGCTACCATCACGTGACACAGAGTCTGAGGATACTACACCTGATGGTGAATGGAATGAGGATAAGCGAAATGTAGCTTCTGCGTTGCAATCAGGTTACATGCTAAATGGCAAACGCAACATTGCTTCCCTGGCCAGAAAGTATGAACTGCCTGGTAAACGAAACATTCAATCACTACTACGCACAGGAATGCTTCCTTCTATAGCTCCGAAACGAAACATACAGTCACTTGCAAGGGAAAATGTGCTCACCGGTTATGGAAGTATCTATAAGCGGAATATTCAGACCTTGGTACGCGATTGGAGTTTACCGAAGCAGCATAATAAACTATCGGAAAGTAGTGGCTCAACAAGTGACAATGGTGAGTACTGGTGTAAAATAGGTACTGTAATATTTGGCAATGGGGCCATTTTTATTAATAGCACAATCGCAATGGTAATCGAGTTTGCTAAGTTTTGATAATAATAATCATGACCATAATTGGTAGCGGGGACATGATGTAAAATAATTTCTTTATTCATTCACAGAGAAACGAAACATTCAATCATTGAAGAATGCGCAGGGACGTAAAAAAAGGTCTTTGTACTACGATGAAATGGAGGAGAGCAGTCCTGAAGTTTTGGAACCTGTTTTCCAAACGGCTCCGCTTGACTACGAGGAGCTTATGGACGCAATGGTGCAAACATATCCTTTACATAATACCGACAATCATCTCGAAGAAAAACGTTTCCTTGGTAAGTGTTTCCTAGTGTTGTTTTTATTTTGTAATTTTTTTAGCCGAAAAGTGTAAAAACAACTCGAGAATGGGCTAGGGTCTGACATTATGTAGGAAAAGTAGCAACGGCAATGTGCTAGTGATGGCACATAAAGTGAAAAGCTCCGGACTGTATATGAACGAGTATACTAGTATACTAGTATTCTATACTACTCAGTATATAGATTTGAAAGAATCTATAAAAACAAATATACATTTTTATTGAATAGTTACTATCCAACAGTGCACTAAAACAAAGATTGGTTAGTGAAGGTTGTTATGTATGTTTGGGAAATGTTTATAATGCGTCGGAATAAAACTGGTGGTTTAATCAATTTTCTGGTCAATACAGGCCTCGTAAGAAGCGAAGACACCACCAATTATGAAGATGATAGAACGGACACGGATCTGCCATTGCGAAGCAAGCCGTTCGTAAAGCGTCACATTGCCTCGATTGTGCGCTCGGGCTGGACTCCATCGTTCCGGCCGTCGCGTGGAAATCGCTTCAGTCGGGCCGGCAGGGCGAGGTCTCACATAGTAGGAAGTTGAAACGATTCATTGTTCGTAGATGTTTAATCAAAGGAATGAACTGGATGATGGTCATGATGATGTTTGATTCTGTATGCGTAAAATTACCCTCCTTGTCCTGAAAATCCTTGCTGGAAAGAATGTTACTCATGCTTCCCAATGTGCCCTATATCTAGAGGAGTCAAATTGAAACCCTTGTTATGAGTGTTTTCTTAGACACCTTTTGGTCATCTTCGCAAGTTAAGCATATAGTTCTATCTATTATCTGATGTATAGTCAGTCCTTCAGACGCTCCTTCATTGTTGAATGTGAAATTGGATTAGCTAGTAAACTTTCAAAAGCCTCGTGAATGCAAACCATACTTGGCTATTTCCTGTATATTGCTGAATGTTTATATTTTTCAATACCTCAATACTGCCGTCACTACTAATTATTACTCTCCTGAAATTTAATGAAACACGATGTGTTTGGGTTGTATAGTTGCTCTTAATTATCTGAGATTGCGGTCAATTTTTAGTGCCATCAGTTGTTGGTTAAAAATCATGGCGAGTTTAAGGTTCTTTACTGAAAATCTACTTGTCTTTCTAAAGAAGCCCTCTCAAACACCCTATTGATTAATAAACAGCTGCATCGATTATAACTTTGTCAGACTGAACTGTTCAATATGCAACCTATGCTGGATACTACATTTTGATTATGTTTATGTTTGGATCTACAAATGAATAATAATGTACATTCGTACAATGTCTTAATAAGGTGTAAATTTACCCTTTCCCAGTTTTAGTAATGATGCACACACACTGCCACCAAAACCAATGAAGTAAACATTCGTTACATTAGCCTCATTACTTAAAAATTATGTTATTGAAGACACGTTTGGAAACATAGTTTAAATCCATCTTAACTCCTAGCCTTTCCAGGTATGGAAAGGCTAAATGATAGTGATAATTAAAAAAGTTTTTGTTTTTGTTGATGGTTAATTTCAGCATTATTTTTCATCAAGCTGGTTTAGGATTTTTATTTTTAGTGATTCATAGCAATATGATATTCTTCAATATCACGTGCGTTTATGATGCCACGACATGTTTGTGTTAACACTACTTTTGAAAATATTCCAACTTTCAAAAGAGGAATACTTTAATCCCAGTAATTATTTCTTGATAGGTTTGGTTTTACAGTCAATTGCAAGCAAATGTACACAGAAATATTTGACCTTAAAGACAAATTATAACTTTTTCTAAAAACATTTCAACATTTTTGATCATGATATACAATTGATTAATGTTTAAATGGTTTTTCATTCTTCTTTTTTGTGATTTGATGAATCATAAAATCACAAAATCAACGAAAATAAACCTCAGCACGACCTCGGAGCAGGTGATCAGCGTTTTCACTTAAATTACGATTTCATAGCTTATTACGTTATTCCTTAACATGGATGTCAGAGAATAGTATATGATTAACAATACGTTCGGTGTTTATGAGTGTATATTTAATTCATGAACATTTCTTTTAAATTTTAGATATATGCATGACGCTTGTAGTTATTAGTTTATATTTCTAAACAAATACATTTTCAAGTTACGGTGCTGTGTAACCCAGTAATAGTGTAATTATAATAAAATGTTAATATAAAAAAAAACATCGCATAAACTATAGCTTCTAAAATAAGTATGTATCTGCTATATCAGGATATTATTTTTATTATGCGGAATATGTTCAATTGCATGCGGTATATTTTATTTTTAGAAGTATGGGTAAAACTTAAACCTTTGTGTACATCCCTGTGATATGAAATAGACACTAGTTTCAAAATGTTGTAATGTTCCCACTATACAGTTGAAAGTATTTGTATCCCTAAATTTGTTTAACACAGAGTAACTGGAAACTCTACTGACAAACCAATATGGTGCTCCGTTTGTGTTTATTTATTTTTATCTTGTAAAACTGAAATAGGGCGAATATTACTCCCGACCCGAGCCACTACGACAACCAACCAGCGGCGTATGTAGACAATGCATACATGGATTCAGAGGTACCACTAGTTGGGGAGCTCCAGGGCTACAGTCCACGTGGGGTGCCGCGCCGCCTAGAGTTGCCGCGATACACTGGCGAGGCCTTCGCCAGCCACCCGTACGTGCACGACGAGTTCAGTGAACGCGTAAATCCGTTCTACACGGATGATGAATATCGCTGTGCCAATCGTCTCCGTAAACTGCTATATTATCTGAAAAAGCAGTATTATCTTGACAATAAGTATATTCAAGCAACGTATGGAAGAAATTTAGGTTACTATCAATAAAAGTTTTATAACTAATTTCAACACTAAAAAACACGCACACAATTTCGTGTTGCCAAAAGTATTCGAAAGCTTCGGTAGCCTTCCTTTTCTTTTTAAGACAACATAATTCAACTGTTATTAAATTTAAAATAATGTACAATTTGCATTAAAGTCTAGCTCCCTGTAATTTTCAGTTTTGAAATTATCCAATGTAATGGAAAATCTTGCCTTTATGTAAATGGTTGATTTAGAGATTAGTGTAATCCATCTTTTGTTTCAACGGCTTTTAACTGAGTCTCACATGAGGTGTAACAAGAATTTAGATAAAAATTTACTGAGGCAACAAAATATCCTACTCTTTCATATCCCTTTGCTCATATCAACCCAATACAATGGTTAATAATGTAATACAAATGGTAGTGAAGGACTTTAAACTATATTAAACTGTATAAGAAATTGGAATGGAACATTTTATTGTATAATCTACATTTTGTGGTACTTAAAATGTTTACTATAAGAACTTGAATAATAGATAAGACAAACAAACCATACTGGCTCTTTGAACAAGATGAAATAGTGCATAGACCTATAGCGTATTACAAGAACTTTTGCAGCAACATCTGAGAAACAAACTGAGAACAATAGAACTGAAAAGCTATCATATGGAAAATGTTATCTCTTCGCGATGTGAGATTCATGTGCAGTTAAATGCAATTCTAATGAAATGACAGACTCTTGAGCGGAGGTCAAAGAAAGGGTATAAAAAGTTCAATTACTTGTGAATCAAACAACATACCAATACCGTACATGGTTTCAATGTTGTATTTGATGAACCTCTACTCAATGGAATGTAAGTTTGTAGCGTGTGTCGAACAAAACTAAATAGCAAAATCCTATAAACATACCACAACGGGAAACGGTAATTGTGTTTTACAAAGTGAAAGGATTTGGTAATTTTGTTATTTAGAAGTTTTGACAACTGCTAACAGTGGCTGCTGAACATTTCGCTCAGGTCTATGAGCTAGAAGAATCTTATGCCTAAACAGATGAAATAGAAGACAATTTGTGGATGTTCTGCTCGTATTGAAATGATAATTATTCATTTGTGGTAATTCTTTTTTACAAATTTCTCTATATGTTTGGAATTGTATAAAAGTTGTATTATTAAAATAATAATTTGTGAAAATTACATGTTTTGCCATTATTGCTTTGCATACAATGTTGTTTAATAGTTTGACGTTTATTAAAATTTACATCTTTATAACATATTATGGAAGTAAATACGAGTGCTGCATATAATGTTGTGAAACTAAAATATTTGGAAAACAAATAGCTAAGAAAAGTGCTCCAAAGTGAAATCAAAGCGACAATAATCACAGTAAGCATGTGTTCGAAAGCTTTAAAAAGCTTTATTTAAACTGATGCAAATAATAACTGAATCAAGAATTTTAGATAGCTTAGCCAGAAAATCTACTGACTATATAAGTTTTAACACACCATCAAAGGATGTTACAGACTACTGGAAAACATAAGGATTTATAGAGCAGAAGAAAATATCGTACATGCGAATGTATCTCTTAAAGTTAGCTGAAACATATACTTTTATATTTGTATTATATTTATTTTCTTTATCAATCGATAGCAGCAGTCGCCAAAGTATTGAAGAAATAATTTGTATCAATATCATTATTTCTATAATAATTGATTCTTCTTTTCAACAAAAATATCAACGATTGTAGATCGGAAAACATAAAGCCAACACATTAATAAGGATTTAAGACAATACTGAAGGCTGAAAGTAAATCAATGTTGGTTGGTGTGTAATATGAGTAAACTGATGTGTACTATACCAATGAAAGACAATAAATAAACAACAATATATTAATGACAAATAATAACAAAAAAGGTGAACTAAGAAAATTTCCAAACAGCTAGTATTAACATTGTATGCAGTGCAAACAAGACAATAATATTTAAAAAAAAAACACTAAGGAAAGCATGCACAAATCCATGCAAACATGTTAGTGTTTCATACATTGTTTATACTTGTATCTCAAGCCCCAAAAACCTCTGTATGCTGCTTATTCGTAAAGCTCTCAATTAAAACAAATGGGTTGAAGGTAAACAATTTCATATATCAGCATAAGCGGTGAGTTTAAAGTATTCGATACAAATAAAAGTAAACAACGGACCTTTCTCTAAGCTAACCCAGCAATGTTTAACATTGGTTTGTCAACAAGATATTCAAAAGAAGGTGTTGATTGTGTTAGAAACAAGTGAAGAACATAACGCGCTTTGAAGGCTAACAAATGATTAACAAGGGCTGAACAGTTATCTGAAGACATGAACAATATATTATCACCACAAATATTCTTATACATATATACACATTATATACATAAAGTCAAATCAAAATCGAATATATTTATTAAACTCTTTCTTCCTAATTATATGTGCTAAGTAAATTCCAGATAAGGAACATGATCAAAACCTATGTAAGAAAAAATAAAATCAAGGAATAAAAGTGCATGAAAGCAGAGACAATTACGTGTGCACATCTATTTACGAATGCATTCAGTTTCTTAATAATGTTTGAAAGCAGGTCTGTATAATAGTATCAAACAGGTGCTGCAATAACTTTATGCGTGTATGGCACGGATATGGTTGTAACGTTCGGCAATGTTGTCGGGGAGGCAGTCGATACAAAAGGAAAAATTCCATCAGTTACCTCGAATTCGTTTAATCCGTGTTTTCCCCATACTGGTTTGCGATTTGAAGGTAAGGTATCATCATCTTCAGCACTGTAATCTTTTGGCAAGCTGGGTGGCATTGCAGGCTCATTCGATTTTCCCAGCAATATTGTAGGTGCTTTGTTGGCGCCGTTGCCTCCTATCCAATCGAACATAGATGGATTATTGTTACCAGAGCTACTGACAATGCTGAATACTCGATTGTTGTTGTTTTCTCCGGGAAAATTAATCGTGATATCACTGCCGTTGGCAACCAATACCAGCACAGGAGAGCAATTGGTATCCTGAAACTGAACCGAAATAAAAAAATGAAATAATTGACTCGTTAGTGTTTTAATCATTACCAACCCTTAGAAAATAATTAATGTCTTTTAGTAATTTTAGTTATTAAGAAAACTAAATTAGTCTTTTCGAGTATTACCAAACCAGCACAGTAACATAATGTAAAATATGATAAAAAATGAAGCCGCCAACGTAACATCTTTTGTTTTAATAAACTGTTTAACTTTTATTTTGAAAAAAAATCTGACGGTTCTGACAAATTCACTCTTTATTCTGCTTTTATTTATTATTTTACACCCTATAAACTCAAACTCAACGATGCTATGCCTTAGAAGACGGGCCTAGTACTGGATAAACGATGTACAATTTCACGTGATAAAGAATAGCAGAGTGTGTATCTGTGCAACGGTGAAGATTTCTCTACCTTGATCTAGGAACAGAGCTCCGACAAAGGGTGAGTAAACTAGTAATGCAAACACAAGTAATAGGCAAATGCATAGAAACGCTTCTGGTACACATACGTAATCCGCGGCCTTGAAGATAACATGGTTTGAATTGCAAGTAGCAGTCTGAAAGTTTTACGTTTTAACTTTCTCCGAATAGACACACTAAAATTTGTTTTAGCTACTTTTTTGTTGCGATTTCTAAATGCTAAATAGCAATTGCACAAAATTTGGTCTTATGTAGTTTAGTCATTTAAGATGCTCTACCATGTAAATGTAGGCATTATGAATAGTTATTATGAAAACAAATAAAAATTATGAACATCATCGATCAAGAGAGTATGAAGGTTTAATAAGTGAAATAAAAATATGAGTTGGAGAACAGTGTGCTTTTGTGATGTTAACAACGTTATGCATTAGCTAGTTTATTTTACTATTAGATATGGGGTTTCCTGTTTTTTTTTTAAATTTTTTTTAATGAGTAATTATATTTTTTTAATATTTCACATAATCATATTTTTTAATATCATATAACATTGCATTTCAAAATACGCTTCCTCGAAAGGGGTTAATACGGCCAGGCCGTAGTAAAAAAACATACAAACATACACATAACATTGTATTTTATTATAATATACATACTGTTATGAATATTGTCATACATGTCATAAATATTTATTCTGTACGGTAGGATCCTTATGCGTAATCTATTGTTAAACTTACTCATACTCTCGCAAGAAACATGATTACAAGTTATGAGTTCTCCACAAAAAACTTTATTTTATTTCTACGTTTCACTTTTTTCTTGGTAATAGTTTTAATGCGACATTTTCACACTTCACGTTATGTCTAAAAGCATGAAAAGATTGTAGCCATAGGATTTGAGAAATTATTTTTTTTTGATTTTTTTATGTGCAATATTGCAATCGACTGTTGAAAGTTAAACCGACAGGGCAATGCACTAAATTGTATCGCAGACGTCGATTTGCCCAAAAACATTGAAAGTATGTTGCGGGATCGTTACTGTTGGGATAGTTTCCTTGTGCTGGGCACAAGTAAGAACATTCGCCAAATGTGGAACCCGCTATGAAGGCAAAGTTTGCTCGGTTCGGACACTTATACATGATTGGAGCCTGACCAGTGCCATCGCATAGGCCGTAGAATCGCTGAGATTGGCCATATCGTACATGTCCAACGAAATTCCCCGAGCATTGTAGTGTAACACACCGAGAAAACACATTCTCCAAGGCGCACAGCTCCAAAACGGCATTAAAAACGTATCCAGTGGGGCATGTATAGATCGACGAGGTCTGCCCCACACTGGAACATCCGTGGTAGATGCGACAGTTTGTAGGATCTGTTTTTGAATAAAAAAATGGAAACAGAGTGTAGATCAAGAATTGTGACATTTTAAATTGATTCCTTACCTGGAAAAGTTCCAATGGCAGGGCATGTAAATATTGCGTTTTGTGATGCGTCGGTACAAATGTTTGGAATTGGAGTAGCGGAGCAATAGTCCGTTGTTGCTCCGTAGTTACAATAAGGCTGATCAGTGGGACATGCAATCGTCAGATCTTGCCCATTTACGGTTCCCAAGCAAACGCGAAATGTGCTACATGAATCACATACTAGTTGTTTCACACCATCACACACACCGGTAATTGATGGCTGACGTTGAAGATAGGCGAATTCAGTGGGTTCCTGTCCAGTGCCAAATATACCTGGACTCAATTCATCCGTAGAATTTAAAGACTCGTCTGTAAGCTTCAGGTATTCGACAGCTTGTGATAAACGCACCAGGATGGTGATAAATACCGCACTTAACAGCATTTTGCAACGGACTGAACGTAGTTGATAATGATACCTAGTTTATAAAATGCAACCAACACTACTTTTCATTGACATTTCTTAATCCTGTTTTCGCGGAGATGCTCACAACGCTTATCTACAAGAATTGCCAGTTGAAGCGCTGTTTGTTAATTCTGTAAAGAATGTACAACCGTTGTGTGTAGTTGCTAAGATTGAATTGGCTATTTGCAAAACATGTATGAATTCATTGTACTTTAAAATGAAAAGTACAGCTGTTCATTTGTGCTTGAATAACTATTGTTACTATAAAAACAAAGAAATCATCAAAGCTTCATGGTTAGATACTTTAGTTAGATGCGGAAAATCTATATATATATATATATATATATATATATATATATATATATATATATATATATATATATATATATATATATATATATATATACAGTATACATACATACATCTTACACTTGTGAAACACACGGCCGAAACCGTAGAGAGCCTCCAATATTGTCAAATAAGAAGGAAGGGAATGGAGTAATTAAACTGAAGACACTACCTCACTTACTCCAACTGTCGATAAGCGCAGCAAAACTTTCAGCTCCGCTATTTGATCTGAAAAGAGCTAACCTGACGTGGATTGGACGCACCCACGGCCTGCCCCGGCTTTTTTCGATTTTTGTATGATTTCATGAGTTTTGGACTAGCAGTGGACGTTAATGTGTTACTTCCCTGACACTTTTCCTTACACTCTTATACACTACTCCTTTTGGAAATAGCATGATATTTAATGGTTCTTAGTATTGAAACACTTGGAATGATAACGATTTCTTATGTTGTAGAGCATTTAGATTTGTTTGTTAAGTGAAAACTCGCTATACAGAGTTTTTCAGGGGTTCTCATAGTTGTGGGATATTTTTTGACTCTTTCTTTTTAAAAATGAATTTTATATGATGGGAATTGTGGGAATCAAATTCCTTTAACATAAAGTTCATTTCGTGTAAGAAAGAAACTTTGCACACACATTATGGTGGCATGAGAATAGGTTTTAAGAATTACAACATTTTCAGATATTACACTTTACTTAATTTAATTGCATTTTTTAATCCCACACAAACAGCAAGATTGTTGTTGTTGTTGTTTTATGCAAGTGCTGTATGCACTTTGACACTTGATGTAAGGTGTGAAGTGGTTTACACTCGATGCAAAATATCTCAAATATCTCAACAAAGCATATATAGTATATTATAGTTACTTGGGAATATCTAGGTTTACCGGGCTAGCTAGTAATGCATATGGTAATATGGTAAAATAATTTACAAATTTATGACGTTATGACGCGTTCAAGTAACACAACAACTTGTTTTTACACTTTGTTGCAACTTATACAAAGTATAAGATAATATATAAACGAAAAGTATTAGGAGATCCCTCGTCATGCTAGTATAATATTATTCTTAAATAAATCTGAAATGTTGCGCGCCTTGCTTTTTAATTGTATTTAAGCCGAGCAGCCTTCCAGGTTTTGACTAATAGCCTCCATGTCTAAAGTGATGTACTTTGTATATGTACTGTTATCGCTCATAAAAGGGATTAAATGTTGTTCCATTAAATTGATAAAATATGTCAAACATATAAAAACTTTTCCTAGATTAAAAATAGATACGTTTTCCTGATTTTTTTTCTTTTGGCTCAACAACCGTTGTCGGTCAAGGCCTGCCACTGTACCACTTTCTTGTGGAGTTGGGCTTTCAGTGACTTATTGATTCCCCCCATAGCAGGATAGTCAGTCCTACGTATGGCGGCACGGTCTATTTGGGGCTTGAACCCATGACGTTTCCTGATTACATGTTGCTAAATGCTTTTCTCCATGAAATATTATTTTGTAGCAACCTAAATAACTATGTCAGAGATCAGTTAAAAAATACTATCATGGCTAAAATATTATTTTCCATTAATCATTATCGTTAATTATCATTAATTTCTACAAGTATTACGTTCCTTGTCAGCACTACTCTTTGTAGTAATATTCTTTGAGAATAGGGTAAATGTACCAATAGTGGTGCAATTTGTAGTGATACCGATGTGTTTCAATGGATTTAAAGTGTTAGGAAGGTAAATTCTTGAATATTTTAACACATAGCAATTGAAATATGTTTTATCTTCTATAATGGTGGTATGGTTATTATAGTCGTTGTATTGTGTTCCTATAGTGGTGGTAAACAAAGATGCATCAAAAACGGTGTATAATATCAATAAACCTAATTTCGAAGCTGTTTTCGTATGAATATCAAGGATTACTGCCATAATATTGGTTTCTTGCGTAATTTGATGGTAAAAAAATGTATAAATTTGATCGATGAAACTATTGACTAAAGTACTGCATCACACCTGTCGTCAACCTACACCCGAAAGAGTGTGCTTGATTTGAAGTCAATTTTTCATTCAGCCATATAAGCAAATTTTGGAATGTTTTTGGTAAATTACCAACATAAAACTCATTTCTTTTGCTTATTTTAGTGAAAACAGTATGACATGTCAAAAATATCCTCGAAACAATCTAAAACGACCTGTTTTTATGGATTTTATAAGTATCACAACATGCCTGGTTTATAAGGAACATGCCTGTTGTGTGTACCTATAATGGCACTATGGTAAAAAACTCTTAAAAATGCATAAATATGGTCAAAAAGCAAATAATTTTAGTAAAACAATAACATTTCATAACAGTTATGTTGAAAAACTAGTAATTGCGTGATTATGTGGTCATTTAGAACGTTAACAGAAAAATGAGTTTCGTTATGAAATCCTAAGGATTTTGGAAAAATGTTGACACATATCACAAAATAATAGATTTTTCGGTCACTAAGTAACGGAATGGCCCCATTTAACTTTTAAACCCTTTGTAAAAGGCTTAAGAACATTTCACACTAACGTAAATAACTTAATTACATTTAATTAGCCGTATGAACCGCATTTCAGTGCAATACCTCCACTATTGGTACTACCACCACTATAGGTACATTTACCCTAATGGTTTTATATCCCAGTTTTTTCGGATAAGTTAAATTATTTGTTTACGTTACGCTTGATGAATGGGGAAAAATGTATTCTCACAAATACCAATGAGAAGCCATTAGAGCTAGTTGTCTAAATTTGCTAGTTGATTTAATCAATTAATTAATTATATTTTCATTGTTTTTTAGTTGCAAAATTCGAAGATTTGCAATGCATTATTGGTAAAAATTGTTTAAAAAAATATTAAGTTGCTCGTGAAATGAAATACGCTTACTGCCTCGTACAATAACGCAGGGTTTGATTAAATATAGTACCTGATGGACAATCGAGCTCGTTATACACCAAACGACCATTAGATATATAGCATTGGTAATAGGAGCTAGGATTGTTGCTATTAGGATAATTACCCTGCCCTGAACAAGTGTATACACATTCACCGAAACGCGTACTGGAAGAGAAAAACGTAAAAAGAGCGCCGTTTGGACACCGTAATACTTCGGTGGGTAGATTAACGCCATCACATACGACGTAATACACTCTACTCGTGCCGTAAAGAACGTAGCTAGGAACTGCTACTGGACAGGACACCGTAACACAATTAGCTGCTGATATTTGACGAATGCATGATGTAGTGACGATATTAAAGACGTAACCCGGCGGACAGGTATACACCGTTGAGGACTCACTAGCGGCTAAACATACATGATAGTTCTGACAGTTGTTGGGATCTACGGAAAAAGATACAAAATAAAATGATATGAAACTACTCATCTTACGTACACGCACCTGGAAAAAGTCCACTAGCGGAGCAAGTGAACGGCCTGCTTTCTGTTGATGTTACACAAACATCCGAAGGTGTTGGTCCGCATCGATCAGATGCGGTACCCTCGATACAGAATAAACCAGTACCACAAGTAAATGTCGTTTCAATTTCCTGCGTGCCAAAGCAAGGCCTCCGCGAAGTGCAAGAATCACAAATATATGTTTTTACTCCATCACATTCCTTTTTTACAAAAGCTCTTGTGTTGAGAGCAGTACTAGTGCCATTGTCCAGCTGGCAAAAAGATTCTTTGCGAATAAGAGTAATTAAAATGAAAGTTAGTAGAATGTGGAACTGCATTTTGAGACCACTCAAATACGTTTGGATACTCTTTACCAGCTGCCTTTTAAATAAACCATATCGTTAAAATTAAAATGACAACGTCATGTAAGATTTGTACTCTTATCTGTGCACAAGATCAATGGAGATTAACTTCTGAGAAAATGAACAGTTCAGTAAACAAAATAAATAAACCGCGGTTTGCGTTGCAAAACATCGTACTGCAGCGTGATGATCTGGCCTTCCAGATGCTTTATTTAATCTATTTAAGTTTGTTTGCATCACGAGCATCATGTGGATCACGTGCTACTTATTAGAGAAATGGCGTTTCTCTATGTGAGATAGAAAAATAATTATGTACAATTGTGTCGGTAAGACAAAAATTAAGATAAATTAGCAATCACCACGTTATCAAAAAGATGGCTTCAGTTGCTATCAGCCACGCATTACCAAAATATACTGCAAAACGGTTTAATTAATACTTTTTGTACTAAACATATCTCTTTTTTTTATTTTGTTTATCAATGTACTATTTATCTTGAATTACATTAACGGATTAATACGAGTGGATGCACTAAGCGGTCACACGAGTACTACATTCGTACATTTCTGAATTGTCAAGCGAGAAATTATAAAATTAAATATAAACTAGAACAGGATTAACAAGTAAAATTACTTGTGATCGGAGAGTATGTCTCTTTTTTCGTGGCCCCACGGGGCTGCGTAGTTTGCGTAGTACAGTATCGGACATAAAGATGGTCCTGGTGTTTTCAACGCAGCATGCACCTGTTGGGACAGGTTTATGTGTGGTTTGTGTGTTTGTGTGTGTATGTGTGTGTATGTGTGTGAACATGTGTGTGTGTGTGTACATGTGTGTGTGTGTGTATGTATGTTTGAATGTGTATTGGTGTGTGTGTTTGTTTCACAAGTATGTCGTTTTGTATAGATTTGTTAGTAGTTTTTCTGTGTTTTGGGTAAGGTTTTTGATGTAATAAGCAGGACCACCGCCCTCGCGATCAGTGTTTTTTCGATCTATTAACAACTTTAAGGTCTTCTTTCGCCGTGGTCTTCTGAGGACGTCCGGTTGACTTGCGCGTTTCGGTTGTCCAAGCGCGTTTCAGTTGTCCAAGCGCGTTTTGGTTGTCCAAACACATTTCGGATGTCCGAAGCGCGTTTGCGACAAAAGTGCGCGATCGTTCCATTACAAACTCGATCGTTTTGCGCTTAATGCCAGCAGCCGCCATTCGCTTTATTATATGGCGCTGATCATCGGTACAATGTTTACCTCGACCCATTGTTACTAACATTGCTTGCTTGGACCGTCAAGAACGCGCTGGTTAAAAAGTTGGACACGGCTGATCCCGTGCTCAGCCTGCGTTTTGCTTCTACACGTGATGAATTACATCGTTGTAGAGCAGCAAAAAAAGCGTATGGATAAAAACTATCAATGAGTAAGCGAGTGAGTGTCTACCCATTTAAATCGAGAACCGAATACTGCCGCGCTCATGAAACAAAACGACCATTGAAAAGAACAACTGCGCGCCAGCTCAATGCACGCACAAAGTTTAACATGCGCACACAACGTTCAACGCAGAGATGCACGCAGGCATTTCTATGGCGTGCACTGGAGAAACACCTGTAAGGGAATGCCGAGTTCATTGCTGTTGTGCGCGTGTCCATTTCACATCGCTGCGCATGCACATTCATCAACCAGCACACCTGCGGTTTCTTCCGAGGAACAAGCGCTGCTGTCGATGCAAACTTTAGCTTTTATCCAAGTGCAAACGCACGCTGTCTCACATGATAACACACATTATCAGAATACTTTCCATGCAATATGAAACCATAGCAAGCTACGTTTTTCAGACACAAACCCGCGCACTTGCAAATACACATTAAAAAGCACACTCTCTTTCTACTACACACACACACACACACACACACACACACACACACACACACACACACACACACACACACACACACACACACACACACACACACACACACACACACACACACACACACACACACACACACACACACACACACACACACACACACACACACACACACACGCACACACACACACACACTCACTCACACACACACACACATACACACACACACACATACACACACACAAACACAAGTAACGTGGTAAAACAAGTGCAAGGTGCGTTGAAAACACCAGGGTTCTATCTTTATGTTCGATACTGTACTTAATGCGCCCCTGATTCTTTTTCTTCTTCTATGGCACAACAACCGCTGTCGGTCAAGGCCTGCCTGTACCCACTAGTGAAGTGAGCTTGGCTTTCATTGACTTATTGTTAGCATAGCAGGATAGTCAGTCCTACGTATGGCGGTACGGTCTATTTGGGGCTTGAACCCATGACGGGCATGTTGTTAAGTCGTACGAGTTGACGACTGTACCACTAGACCGGCCCCCGCCCCTGATTACATTGCAATAAAAAGATGAAACAAGATTGAACAATTATGTCCAATGTTAGGGTGCGATGGAATATCATCTTTTATTTGGATGGTATATCATCCTACGCGGTGATGCCGACCTATACAGGCTTTCGAGACTTATCGAGTACCTCGCTCTTGGATAGTCAGTCCTTGTTACAGAGTGACGGTCGATGTGTGGCTTAAACCCTTGTCATCTTAAACATGTTGTTAAGTCGCGTGAGCTAACGACTGTACTATGAGATGATAGTATATGTAGATATGCAGAAATGCTAATGGAAGAGCCTTGAAGGTAGGTAATTTTTTTAAATTATTACGTGTTTTAGTCATCAGAAATATTCTGCTTCTATTTGGCTATACGGTCATGGCCACCAGAAGTGTAAGCAGTATTATTCTTCATTTTTACATGCACTGCAACTGAAAATCTGATTACATTAATCTGACAAATAATGCTAGTTAAACGTATAAAACACATTGCGTGCGAGCATGTTTATTGTTTCTCCCAAATATAATTAAAAACTCACCACCATGAATTTACAACAGCCACACTGTAGACGTATTGTTTAAGTCTCAAGGTTACGACTGTATCTTTTTCGGCAAATAAATAAAAGATCTGGGATGAGATAAGAGAATTACATACTTTGATCATCTTATCTAAAAGATTCTTGTCCCTCACGACAAAACTTATAAAGCCGGTTTGCCAAATATTCTTTGTAGCTTCGCTTCAATTACCAAGGAGAGTACGACGTGATAGCAACACTAGTTTAGCACCATGGGGGCAGTGGTTTGGATTCTAGGGTTGTGCTGTGTAATTGCAACGGGGCTTCAGGTAAGACAATCTTTTAAATATTATTATGTCTTTTTACAAAATAATAACTTTATTGCTTCAGACGATAAGAGCGGATGATAGCTTACCAATAGTCGTTCGATTGCATAGAACTGTGGTTGATAATACTAATACAAATCTAAACGATTCCAACGAGTCTAAAAAAGAATGCAAAGCCCGTGGCATCACTTGTGGTAGCTGTACAAGTGTAATGGTAAGCATTAAAGCAGTACCATACAGTGTACTGTATATTTGTAGATTCATTTAAATAAAAATCTGTTTTTCTTATACTGTTTCAGCTTTGTAACCATGAGAATAAAATGGTTGCCTCATATGAGTGCAGTTCTGTCGATGCTCAACGACCTTACTGTGTGGGCAATGGAATGTGTACAAATATCATGGATGCACAATGTAACACGCCTAGCGAATTATGCCCACCAGAACAATCCTATGCATTTTATCCAGGTAGGAGCTGTTTTAAATGAATGTTTTAGCAGCTGATTATTTCCCCCTTTATTGGACTTATTTACAGTTCCCGGCAATTGTAGTGAATCGGTATATTGCAACGATAAAAAGTTCGCAATGAAGCAAAGCGCTCCTAGCTCATCGTACGTGTTCAATTCTTTAGTCCAATCATGGACTTTGCGTAAAACTACTGCCGATTGTTTCCAAATTAACTGTCTGAGTTCAACAATGCAGAACAAATTTTATGTATATAAACCAAATCCTCGGCTATATTTTTATTGCGCCACCTTCGGGCCGATGACGTTCGAATGTAGTGAAAATGAAGAATTCAATGAAACTAAGAGAAGGTGTGAGTTTGCTTGCAAAAAAGAAGGTAAATTTGCAATTCCGGACGGAAATGGAGGATCGCAAACGGATCGCTACTATTTATGTTTGGCGGGACTGAACGGATCGGTAAGCTTCCCGTAGATAGACTCTTTATATTACACTTAATCTATATAAATCATATCTATTACAGTACCAATTGTTTGAAACACCCTGTCCTACTGGACTGACTTTTCAAACGGACGATTGCAAACTACCACCGCCACCAGCTACATCATAAAATAATCTAACATTGTTGCTTAATAAATTGCATGTTTAAAAATGTTCAAGCTAGAATGCTAAGAATGATGACAAAATTACTTATGCATTTACTTGTCTTGCACTACAACTGCTTTGTGGACCGAGCTGTTTCAGAAGTGACCGAAACCGGTCACGGTTTCGCTTCTCCCAAGACATTATCGCAGCCTTAACGGCGGACTCCACCGTGCCATCTTACCACTTACTACGTCCCCTCTGTTTGGACGGCATAATAGGACTTGGCGGACTGGGAATGGGTTCCATGCAGATATTATTATTATTGTTATTATTATTGTTTACTAATTCATTAGATAATGCAGGTCCCCGTGTATGATCTTAATACATACAGTGGCGGCCACCTAAAGTCGGACACCTCATATTTTCACCTTTTATCCTTTTATTTTTACCACGAAAATGTTCAACCAATTTTAAGCAGTAATAATTCTATCTAAATAATAATCAACGGCATTGAGGCAATTAGGTCTTAAATGACAGGCTAGACAGTAAATTTTCACTATTCCTTCATTCCGCATACTTCTAAAATATTAAATAGCTCTAAAATTACTATGATACTTCTTTTGGAATCTTTTAGCAACGGTATTTGGCAGATTAAGGCAGATTAGAGCGCTTGGCCAAGGTTACGCAGATGACCACCCAAAATAGTCGATGGGCCAATAATCAAATGATTTTGGCATCATATAAGTTAATATTGGCAAGTTACGTGGTCATTTTGCTATGAAATGAGGACTGTCCGACATTCAGTGGACCGCAATTAGCGGACTGCAAAGAGATTCGAGGTTTTCTTCAAAGACGTGTGTAACAAGTTTTCCGATAAGTGGTCTAGGGAACTCTCCATGGTGCTGCAAAGTCAGATAAAAATTTAAAATATGAGGTGTTCGACATCGATTCCCTGCCAACTACTGAATATGTGCTTTTTAGCTGGCACGTTTTTCCATACACAAATATTAAAGTCTATATAATACAGAGGTCGATGCATAGCTTGATTTTGGTCCACCATTTTGAAGGCTTGTTTTTGACAGTTAGGCAGCGGTCTAATCTTGCTGCGCGCAACATTGTTGCTGGCAAAATGTATGGATTTTGACAGCTAGCGCAACTTTGTTATCGGCCAAATTCAAACCAATTTGATTTTTGTTTGACAACATTTTCTATTTACCTTGGTCATGGTGATCGGGTGTATGAAATGACACAGCAGCAGTGTGCGTTTTGTTGACATCCGCTAAAATTAGTTTTTTTGCATTTTTAAGCCTTTTTTTTGTGTATATTTTATTTTGTCAACACTTTATTCAACAAGTGAATGATAAAAAATAAACTCTGAGCTGTTAATTGGCATTTTTTTGACGCTAAACAATGTCAAAGCGAAATGTTGCCAGCAACATTCATAGACCACCTCAGCGATATGTTTCCGAGCAACAATGTTGCGCGCAACAAGATTAGACCGCTGCCTTAGATGAAAAAGCGTTCACAAACAATTCACAAACAGCCAAACACTTTTCGGGGCTAATTGTGCATTTTGTGCACAAAACTTAGTGTAACTATACATTTCTTTCTCATCAACGTGGCATGGATTAGTTTTTTTCAGTAATTAATCACTTAAAAGCCGGTCTCATGGTACAGTCGTCAACTCGTACAACTTAACAACATGCCCGTTATGGGTTCAAGCCCCAAATAGACCGTACCGCCATACGTAGGACTGACTATCCTGCTATGGGGGGTTATCCAAAAGTCACTGAAAGCCATCCCCATAAGCGGTTCCGGCAGGCCTTGACTGACAACGGTTGTTGTGCCATAGAAGAAGAAGAATCTCTTAAAAACGACCACCATCAAAAATCTAGCCTCTTAGCTTTGGTCCTCTTGAACTGCACATGATTTCGTCGTAATTTCGGGCACTGATCTTGTTGTAATTGATAATTACACTATAATTCTATCTTTTTTGACATTCGTCAACTTTTTCAAACACTAAAGTCATTTTAGTACATAGCTTTAAAGGGAGTTTTTGCTTCGTTTTGTTTTGTAAATTATTTATATAAATTATATAACATTATTGCGAGTTTTTTAAGTCGTAGGAAATGTTTTATGGGTTGCAGTCAACATATTGTGAATTTGTATGCAAATATTATCCTTCGTAATAATTCAAACTCATTTAAAGCAATTTGCACCACTACAAATAGCGCCTCTATTGGAACATTTACCCTACTCTCTTGAAATGCTACTGTATGATAATAGTCTTTTGGAGATATCTTATCTTATATATGCAATTAAGTTGTAAAACGTGTGTTGCATAATAAAAGCAAAACAGTATAAAACAAAACATTTAGATTCGGTAAAAGCTCATTGTGTTCATAACGTGAATGTAAAAAGTGGTCATGTTACGTTCAGTTATTTTGGTTCTTTTGATTATTGCAGTATACGGCGAGGTTTGTAAAGAAGAATGGCAAAATGTATTGTAGAATGTATCGAAAGAAGTTTCACTAAATTAAACTGATATTAATTTCAGGAGCAAAATGCACTTCGTCAACTGATTTCGAAGCGCGGTCCTGTAGCTTTAAGTCGTGCAATATCATCTTGCAAACAGGGACGTCGACAGGATTGTGAGGACTGTTCTACAGTAAAAATTTGTAGCTACGATCAGACCGCTCTTACATCCTATCGCTGTCAAGATGTAGATCCAGCTAAGCCTTATTGTACAGGTGAAGGAATATGCTCAGAAACGCAAGAAGATGGTGTTGTGTGCAACGAAGCGAATGAATTGTGTCCGATGAATTCTCCTGGGTTCTATCCTGGTATGTTTCGTGGTACATTTAGTAGATTCTATAGATATATGAGTAACTGTTAACGAATTTTATTTACAGACCCTTCAAATTGCACTAGATATTTGTATTGTGATTCTGAAATGTTAGGATATGAGCAAAACTGCTTAGCGGTCAATAATGTGTACAACCAGACTACGGCTGCTTGCTTCCTTAAGCGCCGTTCATCTGATTGCTTCCAGGTGGATTGTAAAAATTCTCGAAACATAAATAAGTGGTTTGTATACACACCTTTCCCACAGCTGTATTTTCTGTGCTCGTCAAATGGGGCAATCATGTTCAAATGCCCGCGTGAAACTGATGTTTTTGATTTGGACCTAAAACGATGCGAGTTTGAATGTCGCGAAGCGGGAAGATTCGCTCATCCTAATGTCAGAATGTACTACGAATGTGCATTTGTTAGCACCAGCAAGGTAAGTAAAAATTTAAGTATAAATGAGCATGCATGTCTTATACATTCTTTTTTCCACAGCTCCAGAAGTTTGAACAAACTTGTCCACCTTTACTGGAGTTTAATGCAAAGGATCAAAAATGTCTTGAAAAAAATGACTTGATGAGTTAATAAAGATTGATGGGATTTGTTGATGTTATTATTGAAAATGGCTACTTGTGCATAAGAGTAACACATGAATAAATGCAAAGCAAACTGTGAAAAATATGTATTTGCAGATATTTTTATTGTATTTGAGTGTATTTATGATTAAAAAAAAGAAACATCTTTAAGGAAATTATACGGTTTCCTAACACTAGCACAGGGGCTTCGGATGAGCTTTAGAAAGGCGTCTTACTCGGTTGAGGTTCAGGATACAAGAGAGCGTTTATTCGCAATTGTCACATCGAGGCGCATAAGGACAAGTATCTTATGTGTCTTGTTTACGCCCGCGAGTTGAGCGATTATATTCTAATGCTGCTATCGAGCAGTTTCCTAATGCTGCTATCGAACAGTTTCCTAATCTTGCTGTCGAGCAGTTTCTTAACATAGTTCCCTACTAGTGATGGCTAAAGTTGGAAAAAATCCGGAGTCGACTCCGTCCACGCTGCAATATCCGGAGTCGTTCGGAATCGTCCCGAGTCGTATGGAGTCGCCCGGAGTCGCCCGGAGTCGGAGTCATCCGGAGTCGTTCGGAGTCATCGGAGTCGTTCGGAGTCGTCCGGAGTCGCCCGGAGTCGGAGTCGTCCGGAGTCGTTCGGAGTCGTTCGGAGTCGTTCGGAGTCGTTCGGAGTCGTTCGGAGTCGTTCGACTCCAGACGACTCCGGACGACTCCGGACGACTCCGAACGACTCCGTCTCCGGGCGGATATAGTGATTCCATTTTGCCGGAGTCAGAATCGAACTAACAATAGTCAGAGTTGGATCGGAGTCGTGGGTGCGCTCCATATAGCACATCACTACTCCCTACACATCTTTATCATAAGTTTATCATTATTACATAGTATATATGTTTCTTTTTACCTTTGGTACAACATCTGCTATCGGTCAAGGCTAATCTGAAACACTAATGTGCTTGACTATCAATAACTATTTAATTTCCTAATGCAGGATGGTCAGTCCTGCTAAGTGGCTTGATTCATTTTTTAATTAAAAGCATGTTGTTCAGTCTTACGAGATCATTGAACTACTGAACCGACGCTAGTCAGGAGTCTATGCTCGGAAAAATCTGAAAGAATGTTGGAAAGGAGGTAGGAAAAGCATTGAAATGCATGAGAAATGTTTAAACTAAGAATTATTGAATTGGAAATTTTAAATTGTTTATTTTTTATAGCGGATGCATAGGAAAAAATCAAAATTGTATGTTCAATTATTAGTATTGCTCCGAGATTAGTAGCAAGATTTATTTTACATAGACGCTGCAGCACTAATGTTTTCTACCTTAAATTCGTGAGCGCTCTTATAAGCCTACATGTATAGCGTACGTATAGTAGTAAATCATACATTCAAAGTTCATTACATCCTGTACAAAAAAATGTCATTTCGTTCATCAAGACGATTTTGTTTCAAATGCAGCCCATCTCAACAAAAGGTAACTCATCCTCTGCACCACAATGAGATGCGACAAAAATTATTATGCTTAAATTTCAGATCTTTTTAAAAAGATTAACCGATTCACCGCTTCTCGGAGGGAAACAGAGGGGACTGATCGAATCCGCTAAGTTATCAAGTGAGCATCATTCTTCAATCCCTAAAAAACATACTTCTTTTCCTATCTAGAACAGACATACTTTTTCGATATTACACATACAGTCAGTCCAAAAAGTATTCGTCTAGCTGAATATTGTGCAGAAAAAGGCGAATTATGGCCGCAATAGGCATGCGGCGGTAAAAGTTATCATGGGGTTTGATAAAGGCACTATCAATACACACGTGTTGCTAAAAATAGGCATTAAAATAGTGCAATAACAACTAAATTATTTAAATAACTAAAAAAAGTCATTTGATTGGTGCGCAAAAATTATTCGTCTATCAGACTTTTGGCGTAATATGCGTATGAAAACAAAGGTTATGGAATCAAAAAAAATCCTGATCTTGTTTCTTATTGCATTTATGACTATTGGTGACTACTTGCACAACGCAAGAACTCATTTGAACCTTTAAAAAGGCGTATTTTTGATCCACTCATCCTACAAGACTTGTTCCAATTATTCTCTGGTAGAAATATTGCATTTCCGGACTACGTGGCCAAGTGCCGGACTACATGGCCAAGGCCAAGTTTTGCGCACGTTTGGTGAAAGGTATTTTCGTTCTATCTTTTGTTTTGCTGGTCAGGAAAGCCCTTAAAATTCTTCCAAAAATATGTTATCAAAATTAAAACAAATTTTACACGTTGTAATCTACAAAATCGAATGTTTTGAAGCTGTGCCTGTTATCATTATTGAGGCGACAAATACAACACAAATGTCAAAAGCATCTGCCCATTTTTATCTCTAGCGTAACTGCCCATTTTGCCTCACGTGAAGCATTTTTGTATTTTTTGTTATATTAGTAAAAATACGCATTCAATTGCTTTGCTTTCTTGAGACAAAATGTATAGAAATGTCATATCTTTAAAAACATATCATGTAAAACTATTGGTGATACTGGTTCAATCTTATTTTCAAGTGGCAAAAATTACACCAATATGCTACTCAACCTTATTTTGCATTTTTCTTGGTTATTTGTAATGTAAGAGTTATGAAACTTACATGGTGTTCATAGAACACTATAATGAATACATTTTGAGCATTGGAAAGTATCTTTGTAGTCTAATAATGCTTAAATAGAGGGTGCCCATTTTGCCCCACATATCCATTTTGCCCCGCTTTCCTCTACGCTAGTCAGTGACGTGTGGAGGTCCGCTAAGGCAGCAGTCTAATCTTGTTGCGCGCAACATTGTTGCTGGCAAAATGTATGGATTTTGACAGCTAGCGCCACTTTGTTGCCGGCCAAATTCAAACCAATTTGATTTTTGTCTGGCAACAATTTCTATTTACCTTGGTCATGGTAATCGGGTGTATCAAATGACACAGCAGCAGTGTGCGTTTTGTTGACATCCGCTAAATTTGGAATTTTTGCATTTATAATACATTTTGGTGTATATTTTAGTTTTTCAACACTTTATTCAACAAGTGAATGATAAAAAATAAACTCTGAGCTGTTTATTGGCTAATTTTTGACACTAAACAATGTCAAAGCGAAATGTTCCCAGCAACATTCATAGACCACCTCAGCGATATGTTTCTGAGCAACAATGTTGCGCACAACAACATTAGACCGCGGCCTAAGCATGCCAAGCTTAGGCCCGGGTCTATGAAAATGTTGCGAGAACAATTGTTGCCAAATCGGATGGATGGTTTGTCAAACTCATGTTGCGGGAATATTTTGTTGCAAGAGAAACAAATCGATTTGTTTCATATTTATATGTTACAGGAATATTTTCGGTTTGTTTGTATACCAAAACGAATAAAAAATAATTTCTAATGTTAAAAAATAATAAAAAATAATGTTTATAGACCCGTGCCTTATTGAGTACCGAGCGTCGCACGATCATATAGTGTGGAACACAGCCGATCAAGCAGGAGCTCTCGGCAGGGGCGCTCGGTGCGGTTGGTGCGCGGGCCGCACGTATCATTTTCATGAAGTGTTTGCTTATTGTACATTATTTTATTATTGTACGTATTATTAGTGTTGTAAACAAAGTGTAAAATCTCAAACCTAACACATTCTATATAACAAACCGTGAAGGCATGACTGGTCACACCTCTCTGATTCGACTCACGTTTTGGATACGACCACCCTTATCTATTAAGCCGTATGTACAATGTACATATAGCATATTTGTTCGCAATATGTCTAATCGAATGGATGTATATGCTTACGACGTGCATATTCCATATTAAACTTAACATGTCGCACTTATCATTCGGATGAAGCTTAGGGATTGTATAGTTCACTCGAAGATGATGATGTAAATATAGCTGGCTCTCTCATTTCGGAACAAAATCGCTATTATACAATCTTGATAGAGACTACTATAGATTCGTTCAAAAATTATATTGTTGACTCGAGACATTGATTACAAATTGATCTGAAATGGCTTGGATTAAAACAAAATATTAAACGCAATATTTAATCTTACTATTTAAAAAAAAGTGAAAATTATTTTTAATATTTCCACGTATGGTGTATTATTGTTCTTTAAACGTTTTTTGCGATGTCATGGAAGCTAGCGCTTGTGTAATGTTTCTCTTCTTCCTGTGCATACTGTTATTCCCAGAAATTTTACATTAATACATGATAAAAAATCCAAACTGAATGTAATTACATGCAATTCGTAAGGATTAAAAATATTTGTAAATTGTGATTAAATATTATAAGTAGTAAAACTCTAAAGCAAATCTATTTCCGTAGCTGTAATCTGGCGCTTTAGAAAGCTGCTCGACAAAAGATGGTCTACTTTTGAGTCAGATAATGCAAATGTTCTTTCGATCAGTCAGATATTTCAAACGAGAGACAAATCAAGATATCCAATACGGATCATAATAGAAAATCAGCTTTTTTACAACACTTTTCCGTAATGGCCGTGGCAGCACTTATGGATATCGATTTTTTCGGAAGGTCTGTCAAAATTTTATATGGAATTTGACAGATAACGTAGGATGTTTTGATTCCGTCGGATAGTCGCAAACTATTTTATCTGTCAATGTAATTATGTAGGTTTTTGAGAACATTCTCAAATTTAAGTTTTATTATCATTAACATATAAAACTGGTAAAAAAATCGCAAAATTATCTAAATTGCACGCTAAAATCGCATCGGATGAGGCACTGTCACCACCCCGACACTGATACGAGATACATAATTGGGTCTTAAGTGGACGTTTTGCACAATAAATAATAATAGTTTATTAGAGGCTATACAGTCATTATGGTAAATATAAAAAATGTATAAAAATGGTAAATATTACAACATGCCCGTCATGGGTCCAAGCCTGACTTACTATCCTGCTATCGATTCAATCATATAAGTCACTGATAGTCCAGCCCATTAGTGGCACAGATAGGCCTTGACCCACAATAGTTGTAGATCCAACGAAATATTACAAAATAATTAAAAAAAATCAAAAATAATACATCAATTAATTAAAATCCGGAATTGCATTGCATTGCAGAAATAAAAAAATATAATATTTTTATTATATTTTTTCCGAACCCTGATAAATTCTCGTTATTTTACTTACTATACACCCGCCCTTTCACATTTGAAAAAAATTTCCTATTATAAATATTATAAGCTATTACAAATAAAAATGTAATAAACTGTAATAACTGTATAAAAATAGGCATTCAAAGTAATTAAATTAACAAATTCTAGAAGTAAAATACAAAGTTTAACTTTTCTTCTAAATGCTGATGTACTGCTGATAATGAACATACCTGTTATCTTATCAAGTCATGTTAGTCCATAATGCTAACATCATCTTGATGCGTCGGCCAAGTTGTTGCTATAAAATAGATTGAGTGCGAGGGTATATTGACAAGTCAAATTTGGTGAAGCACATGAATGATGTGGAGTGAACGAACAATTTGGTGGTGCATTGTTTTTATATGCGTGAAACAGGTGAGTGAAAATTTGCAATGCTTTCAATAAATGATATCTTAGGTTTTGATGGTTTCTTATTACCTATATTTTAAAAGGGAGTTTCCCAGAATGTTTCGAGCTTGAGTAAAGTGAGTGAAAACTGTGAATCCGGAAAACGACAAGACTGTGCTGATTGTCGCACAGTGAAAATTTGTAGCTATGATCAAACCGTTTTAACAAGTTACAAATGTCAAGATGTGGAGCCCGATAAGCCTTATTGTGTCGGAAGTGGTATATGTTCTTCAGATTATGATTCAGAAAGCGCTTGTGGTGTGGCAGATGATCTGTGTCCTTCAACAAAAGCTGGATTTTATCCAGGTTTGTCTAACGCAGTATCAGGAATGATCAAAACGTTGATAATAGTAGCTAATTTTGTTCAAATATTTTCCCCCTAGACCCTTCCAACTGTACGCAGTATATTTATTGTGATGAGAAAAAAATTGCAACGCCTGTGAGTTGTCTTGCTGCCAATAATGCCTATAACCATTCGTCTTCATCGTGTTTCCTTCGAAAAGTGCTAGACGATTGCTTCCAAGTGAATTGTGAATTGCTGCAAAATCGTAATAAATGGTTTATTTATAAGCCATTTCCTCAACTTTACTTCTTTTGCTCAATGAGTGGCTTGCCTGTGATGTTTGAATGTCCTCGCGAATTCGAGGTGTATGATGTGAAACTGCAACGATGCAAGTTTGAATGTCGAGAAAGTGGTCGTTTTCCGTATCCGGGAGATAACAAAAAATACTACGAATGTGTCTACGTTACACCTTTCAAGGTAAGTGAGCATGATTGGACAGACCGTATAATTTTGTTACTGATCAATGTTGTCCTCTTTATTTTCCGGGTATTTTTTTTTTAGTTGGAATTGTTCGAGCAGCGGTGTCCATTGCAGCTTACATATGACGAAGAAAAAAGGATCTGCAATGTAAAGTGAAATGACTATCAAATAAATTGTGTTCACGGCTAATAAACCTAACGTTACGATACCTTCATAAAATGTTGTTGTTAGTTAATATAGCTAATCTACAATATGGTGGTACAATTGTTAAATGGTATCCGTTGATTTAATGTGCGTTGCACGGCACTAAATAAACTAACATTATATGAATCTATGTACAGGTCATGAAGATTTCACAATATATCATTCATCATTTTAACAAAGGAGCACCTTTCATCTTCAATTTACACCATTCAATATTCTGATTTCTAAAACCGCTTCCATGTTTGTCAGAATGATTAGAAACAATTCACACATACTTATTGTGCCAGATTGCGATGTAAAAGTAGGGCTGACGGCATTTTCAACGCAAACACGCGGGCGAATAAATAGTGTTTGTAGCGCTTTTTCTGCTGATTAGGTTTCAATATCAGAAAGCATTCACATCGTCAATAACCATGGTGAAATATAGAACGGTGTGCCTGTGCCTAGTACGTGATTTGAGTTAGATCGTGGTGTGGAATAGCTTAACTTTCATAGAGTAATAGTTTATTTTTTATTCGGCAGATGCTCGTGCTGGGTGCATCAAATGGGCAAGGCATTTATCCGGACTATCTGGATACAAATATTTTTGACCCGCAAAGCTCTTCTGAGGAAATGATATCGCCGGATAATGACGTGCCAAGTTCATTATGGTACAGTACTTCATACAGTTTACCACTCTCGCCACAATTTATAGATAGAAACTTGACTGGAAGCTGTACTAATACTTCCACAATCGTGTGTACCGGATGTCGACGCGTGCGCGTCTGCATTCCAGGGATCAGTGACCAGTCATTGTTGCCGGAAAACAATTGTCCCTCGGGCACGTACTGTAATTCGATCGATGCTGGTACCAGAGGAGCATGCCTGGCTACTGTAGATCCCTTGTTTCCAGAGTGCAGATATACTACAGGAATCGGCGAGGGTAATGGAGCAAATAGTGGCAACAAAGTTGGTTTACTTTGCACGGGATTGGGAGTATTTCCCGATCCCCAGGATTGCATGAAATTCCACTACTGTAC
This sequence comes from Anopheles coluzzii, assembly GCF_943734685.1. NCBI lineage: Eukaryota > Metazoa > Arthropoda > Insecta > Diptera > Culicidae > Anopheles > Anopheles coluzzii. The sequence goes on along the minus strand of NC_064671.1, from coordinate 54,634,862 downwards.
ATCTGTTGGAAGCTACGCCCGGTTATTCAAATGTCCGTCGGGTTACGTATATAACTCGAAAAAGAAAACCTGCAGCAGAAACACTCGATGTCAAACGGTACGATGTCGTCCAAATGGAAGATCTATATTTATACCGTTTCCGCAGGATCCTACATACTATGCGTATTGCAATTACAACCGTCGCCGAAATCGACCAGTGTTGAGGAACGTGGTGGTGTACAAATGTACCGAAGGCTCGGAATTTAATTCATTGTCTAACAGCTGCGTATTTAAGTGCTCGAGGGAAGGTTTTTTGCCAAAACCCGGCGATCCCACGAAATTTTACTGGTGTCGAAGAGTTAGTGGCAATTTGTTTGGGTATGAGCAAGTGTGTCCAGGTTTGGGATCTTTATTTAGTGCCAAGCTTGGAATTTGTTTACCACCACTTGTCACCACCACTACGGAGATGTCGCAAATGATGAGTGAAAGTAGTTCCACTACTGAATTAATCGATCAGCAAACAGAGAGTTCAAATTTACCAACCGGGTCAGACGAACCAGTGCAGCTTCCTCCTTGGCCTCAATGGTCCTCATTTCCCGTATCGTTGTAATATGTAATGCTACCATTGCGACATTGACAATATAAATGAAATGATGGAGGATTCTGTCGTCTCATCTAATACCAATTATCTAGTCTGGACAGTTCCTCCGTTAGCAAGGATTGACTATCTGGATGCTTAGTAAAATAAGTCTAATGATCAATGTCTAGTATTTGCGCGCTAAAACCATCAAGAATTTAAAAAAATAGATTTAGTAGTGCTGCTCATTTAAATACTGTGAAATATTATCAGTTTTTATATTCATCACCAGATTCATTTGTTATATCTATTATCATGGGTCAAGTGTACAATACAGTAAAAAAAATCTGAATTCAATTATTTTGTGTATGATATACGCTTATGCTTACCACTTCTTTCTGAAAAAAGATAAAATAAATATGTTGTCGGAGATTTACAAAAAACCACAAAAAAGAAAAGAGAAATCTTGTTCCCGTATTATCTATAATTGGAGCGTGTTGTTGTAAAATGATTAAATTGACTTAAACCTATCGATGTTATGGATAGTTTCTCTTAAAAAAGAAATTCAATGCAATTAATGCACGTTATAAAATTTGGGAACTAGATAGACGTGGGTCATACAATTCATTTCTCGATCCGACCTGGAGTCGGTTTCGAGCCTGTTTTAATAAATTTCGACTCGGCGATCCAGCGGGTGCGTTAGGTTGGAGTCGGAAACAAATCCAACCGGCGGATGCAACGTGTTCGGGTTGCGCTAAGGTAGGTTCAGTCTGACCCGTGTTTGCGTCCAACTGGTCAAAAATGTACAGACGGTTTTACCTTACCGAACAGCACCATATTTTGTCGAAATATTACCACATAATTATTATAGTTACACCACCCAATTAAATTAAATAAATACGAAAAAAGAGCAATATTTTGGGAGAAAACATTGAATATCGACGTACGCTGAAATTCGACACAGACGGTTTCTTCGCGGTCAGTAATAATAGCGATTGTCGGAGACACCCTGTGTGATGAGCTGCACACGGTTTATGCAATAATGCTTTGAATGATCGTTTGCATACTTTTAGGCGTTCCATTGTGAACTTTGTCCAATTCAGTCGTGTCAAACATTCTTGTGTGACACTAGCAGTTGCTGAAGGAAAGGATTAAAACAACGATTACAGAATTCATTTTTTTATTTTCCTTAACGTTTGACTTTCGAGTTATAACCTATTTTCAAAACCTGCTTTTTTATAAAACCCACGATTTATAGACTGTTTCGCAAATCTTTTTTCTGCATCTTAAAAATGTTGGCACATTGCCAACACATTTTGGAAACTATTCAATTATATTGTGGACAACATTTGTGATACTAATCAGTATTTAGTAATAACTAAGCAATCTTCTGTTGTAGTTGGAGGTATAAGTTATCGTCATCAATAAATGATGAGACGGATTCAAGCATCAAAATCATTGGAAAACTAAGTGGTAGAAACCATGGAAACCAGGTATTTCTTTGAAAGCGGAAGATTAAACTAAAATTTGTTTCCGAGCTACACAGTTCACGGCTTTGACAGATTCAGAAAACGGTAGTTTTCTGAGTTTAAAAGTTCTCGGAGAAAATTATACCTTTTTGACACATGGATAGACGACAGTAAAAAAAGTTTTTTTACATCTTAAAACCGTGTAATGCTTCAAACTATATTTACTTTAAGCAAAAATTGTATTAATGTATAAGACCAATCAATTTAATCAAAGTTACTTTTTATGCACAAAAAATTTTTATTTTTGTTGAAAAGCATACAAATTATACGAATATTCGAATCTTCGGTGCGCATTAATGACGTAACTCGATAACAGATTACATCAAATGGGTCAAATTTTCCACAGCAAATTATGAAAGATTTTTTTGTAATTCGTTGTAATTTTATTTCCCTTGGTAAAGTTTTTCAACTAAACGAAAATAAGTGTTTTTATTCAACATTTTCTTTTGTCAAGACTGAGGTGCTATGATGAAACATTTAATGACACTGGTCGGGTGCAGATGATTTATTTGTTTCCATTTCGTGTGCTAGGTTTTATTTTGTTATCGCGATAAGGAATATTTGGAACTTACTTTACAAACCTAAGTGTACAGTAGGACAACCGTGCTGGACCTACGTATGAGACAACTTTATTCTAAAGGCAAAATAAATTAAAAATTGCCAAATTTGGCTAATTACATTCTAGAGAGTCCTAATGCAAACGCTATCACTTTAATGTCAAGTAATTGGTATTCGTCCCGAATCGGGTTCTCGGAAAGGATGTGGCAACCTTTGCATATAGTCTACTTGTCAGGATCTCAATTTGACAATAAGGAGGTGGGAATTGACATTATCGTGGCTAAATGATATTTTAGTCAATAATGGTTGATGTATTGCGATGCGAGCGTAAGAGTAGCGAATATCACGATAGCTGATCATGACCAGTATTTGTTTGGATAGGCGGTTGGTGCTTGCTGCATTGGGTGATATTCTGCTGCGGTCGTTGTCGTGACTGGTGGTGGGCAGCCAACCAAATTGGTGGCATACGCTTGCCCTGGATGATGTGGTGGATAGGACTGACTCCATGGAGTTTCCTGTGGCGCAATAGATGCTGTTACCGGGGCTGCAGGAGGTACTTTAACATAGTTTTCAGCCTGATTACCAGAGGGGCTTAATTTGATGGAATTTTCATGCGCCGGCTTAATATACTCTTCACTCATCATTTTGGTGTATTCTGATGGAAGGAATTCTGTAAATAGAACAACATTTTATCTTACTTAGTGCACTCATGCGATCAATAGAGAGTCAAAGCTTTGTATTGAAAATCCTTAGGAAAATCATTACCTTGATTATTTTGGTGGAAGCCCATATGGTTAGTAGAAAAGTTTTGTCCTCCAAAGTGACCGTGCTGGAAGTGACCAGAGGTAAATGTCGATGGATTTTGTGCAACAAACTCATAGTTAGCTGCTGCCGCCATTTGGTATGAATCGTTCGACGCTACTCCTGGGTGGTATTGCGACATTGGCAAAGAGCCCAAGCTACTGAGCGGTGTGGACATTTGTGCTCCAGCATGCTTGCGTAGCCGTGCGCGGCGATTGCTAAACCACACCTGAATACGCGCTTCGGTAAGGTTGGTGGTGGAGGCCAGTTCTTCACGTGTATACACATCCGGATATTGCGTGCGCGTGAAGGCCTTTTCCAGTGCTTCCAGTTGTTCACTCGTGAACGTCGTCCTCGAACGCCGTTGTTTCCGCTTCAGTAGTATTCCCGGTTCCGATTCGGTGTCGCTAGAGTCCGATCCGCGTCCTAGCGGATGACGAAACAACGATTATATGACAACCGGCACCGAGATGAAAAAAGAGAAAAGAGAAAAAAAGTGTATACGAAATTAGTCACTGATATGGACGAATGGTTGTGCTTGTACGGTAGCATAATGTGGCGTGTAATTGAAATCAATTTAAATTTTAGCCCACCAACAACTCAACCTCAACATCGCCAGATGCCAGATGGAGAGTATTTTAGAAAACAAGAAGAAGAACGCCATACTGCTATTGCAGTTAGTGGATTCTATGTCGTTGGTGAGTGGTTATCCAAGGTAATAAAACTGTGGTAATAAAATTGTATTAAGCTGTTACAGAGCTCGTTATAGTGTAACTAGGAAGTTTTTTTAAATAAATAAAAAAAATTGTTTTTTTTTTAATAAAAAAAATACAAACTACTACTAATGCGATTATGTAAGGATATCTTTTACTATTTGTGAAGCCTCTTATGTTATGTTCTTTTTATTTCCTTATTTAACACGTAGGGCGCGTTTTTACCTTTTTTACCTTAAAGTAAAGACAAGCGTTTTTACCTTAAAGGACACATACACTTATATTGTATTAAAATTTTTGAACGAATAAAATAATACGTAAGACGTACATTCCCGTCGTTCCCTATCACCTGCGCTTCCTAATCTTACCGGTGCAATGTAAACACAGAAGATCATTGATGACAACTATTGAGAAATCACAAATGGTAAATTGCATTCGAGAAAAAAAAAATGTATACAACAATCTTCATTTGCGTGAACATTATATGTTTTGTCTGCATACATACAAGATAATTACAGATATATTTTAACATATGTATTGAACAATCAAGGAACTCATCGTTGTTATCAACAATGTGGGAATGTAGTTGTGAGAAAAACCTTAGAATAGATATTCCTTGTTACCAAACGAAAATTCCTACTAACGTACGAAGAATTTGTAATACGTACTAATTCCGGCTACTACTAGAAACCAAAGACTATGGATCAAAAAGGGATTTTCTGCAGTTATTCTACTTTTTCCTTATTTTCAACATCTTTTTTAAGACTTAAAATTTGATTATCAATCTTCTTGTTTGCTACAAACAACGGAGTTACTGGGTTTTTTTTGGGAATCACGTTATCATGTCGCGTAATCACAATGAATATGAATATGAAATCTGGAGGTGGTCCCGTAGTACAGTTGTCAACTGCCATGATTCATAAAAACATAAAACATATTGTATATGCATATTAAAGCTAAAAGAAGCAAAATGTGTTTGTATTTTTTCCTCTTAAACATACTTTGCGATCGATATTGAAAAGAAAAAAACCAGAAAGATTGGCTTCAGTTAATAACTCATATCAGGGAGATGGCTTGTGAGTTACGTTTTTCCATTCAGGTTAAGTATGTTGGATGTTGATACACACTTGTGATCTGTAAAAGCTCCTTTTTGTATAAGAAACAACAGCAGTATCATTAGAGTGTCACAATATTCATGAATCACCTTTAAAGGCTCTCCGATTTTTATGATCCTTTTTTGGGTGTGATGGCTTTGTTGCAGCCTTCATCAGCGGTCAGGATGGCGTGTTCGTTAAAAAGCTATAAAAACGAGCGGACCATTAGTGTTAGCTGGTCGGTTTACGAAACAAAACAAAATTTAAGACTTTCTGCGTTTGTGGTGCAGCAGTTGCAGCTACGCGATCAATAGCAAATGATCAGTGACAGACAGAACGCTTCCCGCCAACAACGGCCGTTACTATCGTCCTGAGAAGAACCTGAGCACGTTAGAGTTAATCTGGAAGCAAAATAGCTTTTTCAGATAAGAACACTCAAAACAAGCGATAGAAAAGAAAAAACAAATTGGTTTGCCCAGACTGCGTGGCTTTAGGCGAGATGTTAAGAAGTTTTGTCAGAGACGTAATCTATACGCAGCCTGCATCCAAGGACAACATGTGATTTTTACTTTTGGGTTGAAAGAGAGTGGAAAGCTTATGGCTGTCATTTTTTGGTATGTGTATCAAGGAGTGAAATATAGTTACTGGTGACAAAATGGTTGTATAAGAATACAGAGAATACTCACTGAATGAACAGTAATAAATACGATATGCGTTACTTGAAATTGTTGGCTATTTTTGAAACATTGATGTGTACATGTGGATGCAATAACATAGTAATATCATTAAATATATTTCAAAGTATTTAGGATTGTTGTGCTACTAATATATTCAATCAAATTAGAAATGATATTAAAACTCAACAGTTATCAAACGAAAAAATAAAATACACAGATTGAAGATATAAAAGAACTTAGTAATACCACAAACTGTATTTTAAAATATGTAGGATTATTGTGCATCTAATTACATATACTGCATCTAATTACACATACATATATTTAAAATATAATTCAACAGTAATCAAACGAATAAATAAAAATGGTCAGCACATTTTAAAGATACTCTTTCGTTGCTATATTGTGTATTGGCTTCATTACATGAAGTTGAACAACGTATGGGCTTTCGAAATACATAAACATTCGAAGAAACAGCGAGCTAGTCATAATCGGATATTGGATGTCATTTTTCAGTAATCAGTGCAGCAAGTACAGGAAGTTGTGACCAGCCCTGCAATCATGTGAGACACCATCCCGCTCAACACCTTCGGTGTCTGGTCGTTTGGCTTTTTTTATTCTTTGGCATTCTCTTCGAAACATCATCCTTGGCACCAAGACATCGGGTACAAGCGTCACTAGGTCTGACGGTTGGAATCCCCTTAATAAATTATTATAAGGCTAAAAGGTTTCGTTTACCAATTTTTCATTCCATTTCGCCGCGACGGTCCGTCTATGGCGATGGCGGATGAGCCCTCTGCACTTGAGCAGTCTTGGACCTAAGCTTTTGAAAACGAAGTACCTTCATTTATTAGGCTGTTCGTCGGCTCTCTGGCTGGTTCGGACATTCCATCGCGTAAAGTACGAACAATCGAATAGCAGGTCCGAAGAAAGAGATCGCTTTTGAAGTTCACCGCCCAAGTAATATTGGCTTCGGTATCATGTGACCCATTGTGTCGGTTGACACTTAGGTACAATTTTGCGGTATTAGCTGCTGTAAACGCACACTCATTTGTTAGTTGGTTCCTTTCATGAAAGGATTTTTCCTCATTTGTTCAGCATTGGGGGGCAGAAATAGGAGTAGTATCGGTCGGTATGATCAACACAGGAGGATAGATATAGCAAGTGTCCAAGGAACACAATAAGAAACAACGCAGTGTTAGTATAGTTGGAAGTAACGATAAAGGTCGGTATCTTTTGACCTAATTTTAGGAAATGGTTCACATTGGATCGATTGCGGAAGTGTAGTGAATTCTAGATAAATCAGACTCTTGAATTTGTTTAATTATGACGAAATATCGTTAATTTTTTGTTAAAAGTTTTAAAATACACAAAATTTCTATGTTACCTCGTCTGGCACCATTGGTATGAGTTTTCTATGCTTAAAATTTGGTACATAAATGTATGTTATATTTATACTAAGGCCTTTAGGGTCCAAAAATCTGAACTAACATATGTTTTAACGCATGAATTTTATATTTTACAAATTAAGATCACTTCAAGTCTGGTGAATTCCAAAAATAAGTAACATATAACAAATATTGCGATAATAGTTGTTAATATTGAATTGAATAGAAGAAGCTTGATTTTTGAATGAAGTTTGATCTTTAAATGACAAAACAAAAATGTTTTTCACGAAATTTATCGTCAAAAGTAATATTAAAAAAGGTGTTACACGTTAGGGTTAAATATTATAAACATAATAGGTCAAGTATTTATCTTTCGATATGACTATAGCTGTACTGCGTAGCTATCTACCATTATTAAGATCAAAGTTTTTTTTCCCGTCATAGAACGTCATGGTTTCAAAATATGTTACCGACACTCTTCAAAGGGCGAGAATTTAATTTACAACTTTGTTGAATATGTGATCCTGCTCCATAACAGAAAAGGTTGGTTGAGCAACTGGATACATATCCTTAATGCTCGAGACATCAGAATCTACGAAAAAAGCGTGATGCAGGTTGCGATAGTTCGGTTGATGCGCGATGTTGTAGCAGGTGCGGCGAGTCACTCTAAGATTAATGGTTCTACGATTACTCATCAAAACGTCTGACCAAATTCTGTTCTGTTCGCGATAGCTGGAAGATGATACATATAAACATTTAAACTATATATTTGAGTATTTATTGGATGAAAAACAAGAAATTATAAAAATAATTTTAGAGATTTTGTTGAAATAGCCTACATTACATGTGGCCTCACAATCCTGTTAGGAGAGACATGAACTAGTTTATTATCATCTGATTTTTTTCGACCACCAACGCGTTTCTTACAGTAGCGCTTGCTCGTTCGGAGTAGAGCAGTCGTTTTATGCTAGCCGCATCGTACCTTTTGCATTTGATTGTTAAAGAATTCTAGACACAAAACCATCCGTTTGCCGTCATACCGTCTCGTATTTCTATTACAGGATCCTCTTGTGTTACGTTACATCACACATTAGGAAGTCAACCACCGAAACGAAAGTGTAGCCATCGTTCAAGAGTATAAGGCTGTGTTACTGCTCTAGTTTTCAAAGTTATATCTGCGGCAATGCCGCATCAAAGAGGTTTGCCGCTGAAGGATACTATCGGTTACAAAAATCGGGAAATGATGTTGTACGACAACCTTTTGATTATTGTCACCCTTCCCGGGTGACTTTTGAGTAAAAGATCCCTAGAAAAAAAAAACGCCCTAACATCGTTGGAGGTAAATGACGAAAAGAGAAAGAATCGGGCCTTTGCCACAAATCGTTGTTTGAACCAGGAATCCGAATCACGAAGAGTGACTGTTTTCACCGCACAGGAATATTTGAAAAAGGAGATGAAAAGAAAATAAATGAAGAGCATGAAAAGAGAAGTAAAACTTGTCATTCGGGTGTGAGCCTCTTCGTGTACCCTAATAGCCGCTTTGTGGTGTGACACTTTTCGTGTTTTATGTATCGTAGGCGCATTTCATAAAGGGACAAGTATAGTACAAAAGCCAAACATATGAATGTTTGGCAGATAATTGCTACTGTAGTCGGTGTAGATCAATGATCGAGATGCATTGATTGATTATTTTCCCAATAAAAAGGCCTTTTGTTAGAGAAATGTTATGAATATATGGATCAAGAATAACACTTCTTCCTTAACTTCATTTTTTACTCGTATGCTGCACATTCAGTATGGCAACAATTATTTAAACACCCAACCGAAGATACTCGTTCCTGGCTTAGACAAGGAGGATGTTGATTAAAATCAAACCTCGTTCAAACTAGTAACAGTCGGAGCGTTTATCGTAAAGCTCACTCGTTCAGTCGCAATCGACTGGTCGGAAAGAAACCAAGAAACAGTTATAAATTTGTGTGGTTGTAAAAATAATAAACTAAAACTGTAAAATTTAAAAATAATAACTAAAAATACGCAAGTGTTGTGATCTAAGAAGACGGTTATATTATACGTACGATTATGTTTCATTTTGTACGAATTTATTAATAAACAGCCAATAAAACCTAGCTTTATTTTTAATTTAAAAAAATATGTAAAAATTTTAATGATGAAATGTTTGTAAATAATACATTGTTGTACTGAATTGTTTTTTCACTGTTTCTTTGATTTTTTGAGCAGATGCAGCCAGTCGCATCCTCGTATTATGTACAAGGAAGCTGCTTGATGTAGAATGCAATAAAACATTTGTTTTACTTCCCAGCTGTGCCGTACAAGGTTTCTCTTCGGTTTTTATGTTTGTGATACCACCATGATAGGCGAATCATAGTAGGAACCTACACTGGTGTTTCAAGCTGCAACTGTTCGACAAATCAACTTCCGGACATCCGGAGTAAAGGTGAAACAATTCAGAAGGGGAACCGATTTGTTTGAATGAAAAGTATGGTCTCCTCAATTGTTCATCGTGCTTATGTGACATACAAATGCTCTGCGGGAGGGTCGGAAAGAAACAAAGATTAAATGGACTATGAACACAAGCCGCATGAATTGTTTGCCTTCATGCGGCAATAAGCATTGTTTTTCAATGCCATCATAACAAACGAATAGTTGAAATTAGTCAATGCCTAGCCTTTGTCGGTTGATATTATTTTTAAAAGAGATGAAGAGCCTGTTTTACTAGCAGAAGATGTCGATAAGAGTAACAACAATTACTCAGCAATAGGTTGTGCTTATATCCATAAAACCAACAATCAGCTGTGGACCACCCAGGAATCATAAGCGCAAAGACAGTTAAACATTCGATTTTCCATCTTGAGAAACGTGGAAGCGTATTAACCATGTTGAATCAGTTTGAAGATAGCAAAATTGAATATAATTCAAGTCTAATCTAAATCCGAATATAATTAAAACGATCTGAAGTATCTACATGGATTTTTAAAAATAATGTATGTTTGTACGAGAAACGTTGCTTTGAATACTTCATACTTCAACATGTGTTCATCACGTAATGCACAAAGGTATTTATGCAATGGCTGCCACCTCACATGACATTATGGGTTCTATTTGCGGCAAAAACTTTGTTTATCTCAAATCTATACTCATTCAACACTCGTTTTCAAAAGATGCATTCAGCGAGGGATGTGCGGGGACGTTAAGCGATGAACGCAGTTCGTGCTCAGAATTTTAGTGCAAAAGCAAGTATACTGCCGACTAAAATACATATGTATAAGACAGCCTTGAAGAAAATGAAGCGCCACCTAAAGTGCATAATGCTATCACTGAGGTCTTGTCACTCAATGACGTCATAGTGAGGCAGAGGAATGTTGTATGAGTAAGTTTTCTGATTTTTTCTTTATTTTTTTAATACACTTTTCATTCCTCAATAACAACAGCTTTGTATTTGAAATGCTCATTTTTGTACATTTAAAGGTGTATGTTTTATTTTGTACGTTATTTAATAAACATTCACACGTATTCCTAATATTTTTGTACTTTAGGTAAAAAAAATAAAGTATTCTATTGTATTCAAGTACGCTGTGATGTCATACGCTTTAATTTAATTTAATTATAATTATGTTATTAACGTGGTATTTCATAACGTAACATATGTAAAATTGTGTGAACGATCGTAGTTATTTAAAAAAATCATTTCGTAGCCATCTTGCAATTGTGTAGGTGTGTACAACTCATTACACATTTTCTTGTGAAATGTATTTTGGTATCAATTTAGCTGAAAGTGGCATCTTTCATAACGGTGGTGCTATGAATGTTACCTCTATATGACAATAAACACCCTCAGGTAATGTATTACTTACCCCCAAGAATACCGTGTATGCTGTAATCCTTTCGACCATCGTCGTCTTTCCGTCCTGGATCAACGCCACCCCCTCTCAGAAGTCGGCTTATTGAAGAAACACTGGGAGGATCCGTTACTCCTTCCTGAAATGAATCCAACCAAAGGGTAAATCATTAAATCGTTTCAAAACAAACAAGCATGCTACCTATAAAGTTTGTTCTATTTGATTCTCATTATTCTGCTTTCAAATTTACGTATTCTTCAAACTGTTCACGTCAAATCAAATGAAAAATATTTACTTTTTCTTGCATGGAGAATTCTTCACCACACCTAAAAAATGTATTGTTTTACGCCACCGTCCGCGACGAAGTAAGACAAAAAAGAACACTTCCGATTGAAACCGTAAATTTGTAGGTGCTAAACCTTTTCACAGCTTATAATTAAATTTTCCCACTTTTCAACAGCACCATCATGAAGCTGCTCAGGATTGTTTTCCCCGCATATGGTTGGCTTGCTTCCCATTCCGGTTTGTTTCATGTTATGTCTTCAATGGCGTAGGTTTTATGCTTATTATTTACTTTACGAATTATAGACTCATTTTACAGCCATTCTATTTAGAGGGTTTATGATTTTTTTTCTCTTTTCTTCTTAATATTACTAAAGCTATGAATGCTTAGGATGTCTGTTATCACCATAAAATGTTACTGAAATGTAACAGAATAATCTACAGTTATATTTCACTACTTGTGTTCATACTACTGATTCCAAGTAAACGTAGATAGTAACTAGTAACAAAATGTGACAAACAGACAAATTACACATTTACATCTCGTACCAAACGATGATCAAGCATCTGTTTGACTCTTTGGCGGTAAATATTTCAATTAAGTACTACAATCGGGGTTAGAACCGTTGTCAGATTTATTTGGGCCAGACGGCTCTAGGAAAGCGAAAGGATGTTAACCCAACATTTCGAATCCAACACGAACCAAAGATTTCAACCGCGGCACTTTAGTGCTTCTCTGTAATGCGCCTCTACAAAAGAAGTTTTCGAAATACCCCCCGTGCCTTTTCTGTTATCCTTCCGTTTCGATCTCACGTTCGTTAATTAAATGATAGTCACGATAACACCTATTCGATATTCATCGGGCAGGTAGGAAAGTCAATCAATGATGAAAAGAGGAACGAAAATAGCCAACATGTTGTGGATAAAGACACAGAGCAATAAAGCGAAAACGAGACTGAAAGTGTGAAACAGAGAGTTTGAGATTTTAATCGTCTTAAACTCAATTTATAGCTAGAAATTTCTAAAACATGCATGTAGATTAAAATAAGAACACGGTGTTAAGCAAGCCTAGAATACAAAACGTTCTTGAATGAACGCTTAAAACCAATGAATTTGGTCTAATTTTTCAACCATTAGGCTATGAAAACATGAACATGAAAATATTGTTATTTTGTTGTATGATCAGATCAGTTATCTTTAGGAAATGTCTAATCCATCAATCATTATGTGTTAATTACAGAAAAGTATGTTTCAGGTTAATAATTGCAATAAGGCGCATTAGTACCTCTATTTTCACGTCAACACATTGCAATGGTTCATGTTCCTAATTATAGGTCCTTTTTTACGTACATCTCAATCCAAAAAGTATCAGCTGTGGTCAATGCTGGTTAATCCATACCAATCAACTCGCCACTTCTCTTCAAGAAAAGGCTGTACAAGCGTAAGGAAAAATAATTGTTTAATAAACTACATAAATTCACATGGATGTCACAATGCTGCGTGCTTGAGACAATATTGAATTATAATGCAGCATACAACAGTAGCATTCAGATAAGTTTTAATGAACTAATCAATCAAACGGGTTATGTAAAATATAAAATGCTTAAATGAATAAATATATTCATAAATTGCTAAACGAAGGTGAAACATTATTATTTATTTTTGTTGTTCTTTTATGTTGTTATGATTCGAAAAATAACTCTACATTTTAATAAACTTTCTTGATGCTGAAATCTGTAACTTTTAGTAAATGTACGATCGCTAACATTGGTTGACTTACTAATTCAATTAAATTAATTTATAATCACTATTGCTTTAGAAAAATAAGTGAAAAACATGGGTAATGTGAATGAATTGACAATTATGTAGGAGCTAGAGTAAAATCCTAAGGTTGTATTACAGTACAAGATACTGATAAAACAATTACACAAGGCAAAGACGAGTCCAATAACCCAAGTCGAAATCTGTTCAAAGCGACCTACCTAATTAAGTTGTTAATAGTGACAATACTGGCTCAACGGATGAAGGGATCAAAAAGATCGAAACAACAAAACGAAAAAAATATCTCCGGTCTATCTGGCATACGGTGGATAATGTGCCTGAACATGCAGAGCGCGATTGTCATCTTAAATATCTTTTCATACTCGATGATGGAACGCGTTATGAAGGTTAAGTTCTCATGTCGGATTTAATTTTTCTTTGTTTTTGCGTTTATCCCTCACTCTTTTATCTTTGAAAACGCAGCAGCAGAGCATGAGCATGTATTTGAGGAAGAAACATGCGGATTTGCGTAAAAGAGTTTGCTCTACATGAAATATACCGTTTTCCTTCATTCTGGCAATCGTAAGCTGTCCGTAAAATTACGATCGGCGATGAGCACAAACGCGGTACGGTGCACATATTACCGAATGACTGCTTTTTGATGGCACCAGCGAAGCTGTCGCTTAATGTAACTAAGTGTTATTTATTTTGCGACGCATTTCAATAATTTCTTTGGAATTAGTGACAGATTGGCACGATATTAGCAGCAAAACCGTTCTTTAATTTGTGACGGCTTTAATTGCAGAACTAAATTACTTTCATTGAGAATATGCTGGGATAAGAAAGTTGATGTATGCAATTACCCATCCTGAGTAATAGTTCACAATGAAAGATGAAACTGCTATTCGTATATCAAGATCCCATTATATGCAAAGAATTATTTAAACTACAGCTAAATTTCATGCCAAAATATGATAATTTCGTATGACACATAAATAAATTGAGAAATGTGACAGTTTGCAATTAAAAGTCCAATATTTGTTAATATACATTAAAATAGTTAATATTGAAATGCAAAATATTGATTTCCAGTAAGAGGATGGTTTAGAATAAAGAGGCATTTACCTGCCGGTAGCCCACATCAGGTCCTAGTTGACCAGAATGTTTATTATCGCTGGGGTCGTCCGAGCCGGCCGTCTAGAATGGTAAAAGAGCAGAAAGGGAAAAGTTCTATTCCATAATCTTATTTTTTCCTTCATTTTATAATTTATTGTTTGTTGTCTTGCACTGCCTTTCTCTACCTATCCACTTTGGAAGGTTTGATGATTCTTTTGGTGTTGCCGACTGTACGGACTCCCGGCAAAAAAATAAACTCGTGAAGTAGAAGCCGCGAGATTGACATGACAGCTCGAAAAAACTTATCTCACCAGCTTAGATCAATGCAAACCAACGAGACTAAAATACCTTTGCTCCGATTCATCGAACCAAGCACACGAGGAGCCACCGCCAAAATGCTAGTTTGGTGTGTGAATGCCAGCATCGTCGAGGTGTCCCGTTGACGTTGTGTGCCTATCATTTCAGGTTAATAGAAAACAAATTTCCTTAATCGGATCATCGTAGTGTAATTTCTTATGTACACTGCGCGACTCGTGAAACTGGTGTGTGCCTGGTAGCGGTATCAGAGACTTTCTTGGAATGATTGTCAGTAGTCGGCAGATTATGTGTTTGATCGGTGATGTGTGATCGCGACCGTTCAATTCCCATCTGGTTACACACTAAAACTAGCGATGGCAGTTTCATTCATTTACAGGAATTGGAACGGCTTGTAAATTCCTTTAAGAAAATATCAAAAATAGCCGTATAACTAAAGGACGGTATAGATTAAAGTTGAATCTGTTCGATCTGTTTACAAAGATAAGCCTCGCAGGGCGGGCTAATCTATATGCGATGGGAGTGGAATAAATTAAACTGTTCACACAGAATCTCATTTAGAATCAATCAAATTCAACGGATCGATTCTAGTAAGCTCTTCAGTTTTCTTCTCCCATTTTGCCAGCTGTTGTACCACTGATCAATCCTACCTAACACGGTATGTAGAGCGAGTAGACGAATATCGGGATCCGGCGAACAATTGGATGTATGTATTTTTAAACAATCCGTGACTAAAGATCAGATACGCTACCGGAATTTCCTTTGGGTGAGAAATGTAACACGTTTCGGTGTTAGACGTAATCCATCCCTCCCAGGAGATCATTTTAATGGGTCGCATTGACTGGAATTGGTGGAGCTTTTACGCCTTCAGCCCTTCAGACCGAAACCGTGCGCAAAGAATTTCATTCACCACTTCATACATCTGGACGAATGTTACGTCATGATGAGTCACGGTAGTAGATTGAAGTTTCATTGTCGAAACACTTTGCTCTGGAAAACAAATTATGTTTACTTCAAACAGCCGCCACAGGTCGTGTGGCGGGGCACGGCATAGCTCCGGTAGATTGATCGGGTGGTTGTGAATGATGTTTGTATCAGTTAAATTGCAAAAGTCTGTGTGGATAGACGGCAGCTTTAGCTGAAATGATGAGCTTTTTTGTCAATTTTCAGCTCGTCTTACGTCTCATTCTCGCTGTTGTAATGTGTCCCACTCTTTGGGAGCATTTTCTCACCTTTTTCTTCCCTTCGGTAGCAATGATGATCTTCCATATCATCATTCATCACAATTCGCCGGGTAAACCTAATATTCCACATGTAGCTCCAACCCGTCCATTCAAGGAAGGAAGGAGCGTAGTACTGATCAGCCGCCAAAAGGGACTTTCGACTACCGAAAGCGACCCCGAGAGCTATTCATCATTGACGAAAGTCATTAGCGGTATCTGGGAAGTAGTAGATTCGGGCACCCCAGCAAATTAACACTCGAAAATGATTCCTAATTTTGGTTCCCTCCCCGTAGCTTCTTACGCAGCTGAAGCGATTGCTGGCATGATGGCTACCAAGACCTCCAACCGCAAGCACGGAAGAGATTGATCAACAGAAAGCATCATTGGACATTTGTGTGGGGCTTTGCCACGTTTTCTTGCTTCATTGTAATTATATGGTGCAACCTATCTGTTAGACAACATCACGAAAAAAAAAATTACTTGATATTTGGATCAAATGCTCGGTATTGTTGGTAGAATTGACTGTGTTTATTTGAATGGAAATTAAAATAAAAAATATGACGATTAATTGAACTTCTACAAATCTGCACTAGCACCTAAACAATGCAGGTCGATCTGTCCAGTGTAATTTGGCATACCTTAATTTGATAGCAGCCAGGAGAACAAACAAAATGTTTTCCCCTTCTGACAATCTGCATACAAAGCTCCATCCTAATAGAGGGATATCAAATTCAAAATCATAAACCCACCTGTAGTCTTTCTAGCCACCTTGTGACCCCGCATTCAGATAAAACAATATTAATACAGCAAACGGCGAGTTTAGTACCGGCCATTATGTCCAAACAGCTTCGTTACTTTTAAATACATGTGTTGAATATTCGATCAAACTATGTGGAATGGTTTGTTGTAGTAACAAAAGTATCAGAAAAAGATCCAAGGTAACGTTTGCATACTGTGGATATTACTAGCATATTAATTGATGATGAACAAAATGTACTGTTGTGCTTTTGTACCATTTCTGTTACATTTGTGCAACCTGTGTGTTAAATATGTTTTTAACATTATCATATGTGTCCATTGTATGAAGACAGAATCGATTAAAATAGAATAATGACAGCAGCATGACTGGGCTATTCGTATTATTCTAAAAGGCAACTGCTCAAGAATAACCTTCTATGATGATGCAAAGAGTATTACTTTATTTCGGTGCTTTTGTTTTGGTTTGTATTTTTATAACTAACTATCAATAACTATCAATAACTATCAATAGCTATGCCGGTGTTACATTACTGCACGTTATCTTTCTTTATTTTATATTTATGATTAGGAATACGGTTCAAAATAGCCCAAGCTTCTGTTTTTCAAATGGTTGATTTTATTATTCATCATTTTGGTTTTGATAAAAAAATGAAAATTAATGAAATTTAGCGCAAGAAAAACATAAGAAAATCTGAATGTGGTTGTTTTAAGAATGTTTGTAGTTATATATTTTTTATTAAATCAGGAGGCACGGCTTTGCTGTATTGCTTAGTTTGTTGCTATGTTATGTTGTTGTCAAATACTATTTTAAAGACAAATGAATTATAAATGAGTGTCACCAAACACTGAAACGATTTTAGGCGCTCACGCAATAACGAAAATAGGATCCTGGCTGTTAGTATTTTAATGATAACAAAGTTAAAAATATTAGGGGTGTATTTCAAACAACTATAGTGTCCGTGATGCTTACCTTTATCAACTTTTCACGTATTTCCCAGCTGAAAATTCCTGGATTCATTTTTTTCATATCTTCGATTCTAGCTTCCACTTCCGGTGTCGCTACTTTTGGTTTAGATCCCCCTATTACTCCGGGACGAATTGAACCGGTTTCTTGGTAGCGGTTTAGGATTTTAGATACACATCCATGAGAAACGCGCAGTTGGCGTGAAATCACACAGGGTCTCACCCCAGAAGCGGCCATCTCGACGATTTTCAGCCTAATGTGATTTGGCAACGGACGTCCGTTGATAAATACTCCTCCCAACTGGTTCACACGGCCTTGACCTGAGAACGAAAACGAGGAAAGAAAACACACTGTGACTAGAGAAATGTTCAGTGAAAAATGTAAATCGCTTGCAATTTGTGGAGGATAGTTAGGTATGCTAGTTATTTGTGATCCCAAGGTACCCTGTACAATAATTTTAACGAAATATCATATTTTATTCCAGGAGCTCATTAACTAAAACGGGAACGATGGAGCCCTTCAAATAATTATATCAAATTTAATATTTTCATGTATGTTTTTCCCTTTTTTACAATGAGGAGGTATATTCGATCGCACAGGTGTTGACATAGGATTCTTACCCAGTAAACCCCCTCCTTGGACCATTTACTTTAGCATTACATCTCGCTATTGCAACATGGACCACAGTCGCGAGACAGAATAACAGTCCTGGTTGTAAGTATAATAAATTTATCAATTGTTACAAATATTGTCTAGAAGTTATATTATTATTTTGCTTTATGACCTACGTGGCCCGATTCCACAAAGTTTCTACAAACACGCTTAAAGTTCGGTGACCATATTTATAAAAAAAATGATTACACAATCATTCCATCACAATCATTACAATATTACTTTCAAATTGAGATTTCTTTAATGCGGTAAGAAAATGGCAGTTCCTTTGCTTATTTTTTCCCATGGCTTATATCGTTTGATACAGTTTTTATACTGCATACTGTAAAAACAAGTTTGTTGATTATTTAAGCGCTCATGAACATTTCGAAGCTCATGAACATATCAGCAAGCACATTACCTGATTAATTGTAAGTAATATTTTAAGCACCGAAACGGCTTCTAATTATTTTAAAGCATTCTTCGAATGCCTACAAATGCCACCTGAAATATTCTATTGGTGTCTATAAGGTGAAATCTTTTTTTTGTGTACACCAAGAACAATTGGACATCGTGTTATGTTTTCGGTTGTTGTCCTGATACACAGATCGATTAGAAAAAATGGATTAATGCATTTTCAGTATCTCAAATTATTATCAAGTTTTGCTGGTTTTCAGTAAATTTTTTAATACCGAGAGGCATACAGTAAATCGTTTTACTGAAAATCAGTAAAAAAAGTCATTAATAATCAGTACGATTATCTATTAATGAACTGTTCTCTTCACCTTACAGTAACAGGATGAGAAAAGTTGCTATATAGACTTATAAACGGCGGTACTCTGATGCAGTCGCTACGTTGAGAACATGACTTAAAAATATACCCGTCATGGGTTCTTTTCTCATATGGACCGTCCTTCCGTAAGGAGTGAGTATCCAGTTGCGTGTTACTTAATAAGTCTTGAAAGCTGGTGAAAGCACATATGGGATAGTAAACACTGAACCATTCGTTGATCACTGCGGAGAATTGCGTTTTTCTATACACATAAATAAAAAAATCATCCTACTGTATATTACTTTTTACGCAAGGAACGGCTACCACCGTATTTCTCTCCTATTTTAGTGATATTCAAATACTGTTGAGGCAAGTAATGACATATAATTTGGTATCATACATACATACATACTTTTTTAAACTTTTCTTTTTTGCTCAAATCGCAATTGTGAACGCTTAAGATTGAGCTCTAACGTTAGCACGTTTTTAAGATACTAAGCTAATAATAATTCCTACAATCATTTGTGGTAAAATAATACATCAACATTAGGACCAATCTTTTCTCGCTACAAAATTGCGTGCTGATGATCATCGATTAGCAGTTGTTTCAGCAGACAATTTTCAGCTGCCGCACGCCCGGTGTGTAGAAAATTGGAAAATGTATATGCATTCTTCCATGTATTCTTTACATCACATTGTGTCTGTAAAAGCTGACACGAGCGACATGAAAGATGCAAAAGCACTTAATTGACAACTGTTCTATGACGTCACGTATGGACGAGAGAAACTTGGGTCCACATTCCATCTCTTTCTGCTCTCCTATGCACAGTGTGTGAAAAACGATTGTGTATGCGTGTGTAGAAAAAGATGATCTTATTCCAGGAGCCATCATCGATCGAACCGGATCGATCGATGCAGGAAAACATCTGGTCCAAGCGTGAAAAATTTCGATTTTCCGGTTTTCCATTTCTTCTCGCCCCCGGTTGACCGGGTTTGTGTCGGACCGATTCGTCGGAATTCAGGTATGGCTAATTTGTACACCATATGCCTCACTCCGGAACACCACAGCGGCAGTAAGCGTCCGCCGTCCTTTTCTGCGCCTTTGATGCGCCTTTGGAAC
Source organism: Anopheles coluzzii (assembly GCF_943734685.1). Taxonomy (NCBI): domain Eukaryota; kingdom Metazoa; phylum Arthropoda; class Insecta; order Diptera; family Culicidae; genus Anopheles; species Anopheles coluzzii. The sequence continues at coordinate 54,614,726 of NC_064671.1, read as the reverse complement.
TCGCGAGAATACTTGCCGCTGCGTGTGGCGTTGAATACAGAGGATACATGTAGCCAGTTGGAATATTAGAATGGTTACAGTAAAAAAAAGAAACCTTTTTCATTTTTCACATTCTTCATCCATAGGAAGCATTCTTATCGTTCATCGTCTGTTGTTCGGGTGGTGTATATCTCCACGGTGGATTTACGCTTCGACACCTTTACTGATATAAAAGGAAGCACAAGTCGAATAAAGCTTCTCCAACTGGTAATTGGTAGTGATAGTGCACGAATTTATTTAAGTGTTTTGTTTTAACATAATATTTGATATTTTAATTTATATTTCTTCTGGACAATAAGATGTAGTATTATTTAAGATGTAGTATTATCCAAAACTGATAAAGATACGTCATAAATAGAAATGGTGAATAAATGTAATAAATTCAACAATTATAATGATTTTAGTATTATGTTAGCCTGTATGGTGGAATATCACATAATTTTCATTACATAAAATTTTAAAAAAATAATAAATTTGTTTATAAATTTTATGGTTATCAAATTCAATCAATGTTATGAATGAAATAATTAAATGAAATACCAAAATGATGAATGTTACGTTCGTGAATAGATATTTAAACATGCCAATTAGTTATTAGATAGTGCTTTGTGTGATTCCATTATATTTAAAAGTTAAAAATTTAACAATAACGCTTTATTGACAATTTTTTATATTATAATATTGCCTGGTTGGGGTGAACCATGAAGTTGAACTACACCATTCCATTCGTTGTTATTAAGCAGCATATAAAGGAGTGTCTACAGTAACAATACTCTTTGCGAGTATCATGCTGTTTAAGTATAATGCTTTTTCTTAATGCTTTTCTTTAAGCGTTTAGTCGATTCCAAGTATCTTAATTGTCACAAAGCGAATGTTTGTAGATCCTGCCCTTTTGCTCACTAACGTTTTATCCAAAAATCATGTATTCGGAACGCAAATGTTGTTGCTTGCAATGCGTAATTTTGATTATTACGAGCTGTGTAGCGCGTTTAGAAATGCTATAAAAGCAAAAAATAATCTACCAGAGGTCCATCCTTAGTATTTAATTGTCAATAATACTGGAAATTCGGCGGCATTAGGATTTTTTCATTTTAGCACAACAACTGTTGTCGGTCAAGGTCTGCCTGTACGCACTACTGAAGTGGGCTTGGCTTTCAGTGACTTATTGTTACCATAGCACGATAGTCAGTCCTACGTATGGGGGCACGGTCTATTCGGAGCTTGAACCCGTTATGGGCATGTTATTAAGTCGTACTTTTGAAGACCAATACCACCAGACCGGCTAGGAAATTACTGGATACAAAACTAACACAACGTTTGCAAAAATGTATGAAATGAAACATCCTATTTGAAAATATTATCACCACTCCTTAACTTTGGCCATGTATGAGATTCTATAAGTTTGTTCAACAACAGTGGAGTATATTGTTATTTATTAAAATAATAAAATAAAGCGACTTATGATCAAAACACAAATGTTGTCTTACCTTGAAAAGGATAACCACTAAACAGTGGTCTCATGTTGAGCGAATTTGCGCCAGACATATCCATTATGTTTAAAATCGCTGTCGGTTTAGACTATCAAGATTGAAACAGTTTTGTGTTTTATTGTACACAGATTAAGTCTTTGTTTACTTTTATCACAAATAATTCACCTCAACTTCTAATCATCTTAATGCTGATATACTTTCAGTAATACATATTTGGTTTGAGTATCTAGTTGCATTTATTGCATAACGAGTCACTCTACTTCATGTGTGCAACTGCCGTGAAGTCCATTGTTGGACATTATTTTCATTAGCGTAGTTGTATCAGGATGCAAGGATGCCATTATCAGCTTCACTGATCACTATTATTTGCGATTGCATGCATTAATGCACTAAAAACTGCACATAAACAACCGGCATTTCAACAATCTGACAACACTCAGCATTCATTTCACAGTGCCATCCGAAAACGTAAAAACACTTTCATGTGATGCCGGTTCTGAACACTTCTTTGCATTGGTTGCACTCTCATCTACTCTTCTCAACATATCATTCCTGATTACTCGCCACTCCACCAGATCGGTCTTTGATGAAATTAAATTAATTAACATAAACAACAAAATTGCCACCAACAAACACTATCATTAATGTAGCAATCAACTTGCTCGTACTGCTGTTAGGAGTTGCATGCTGCGCAGTGGCCTGAGAAGGAGGCTGAGATCAATACTTATTGCTCTGCGTGAAAGTGCAAACACCTTTACCGTAACTCTCGAAACACACTTTTACGATTGATTTTCTAACGCAAGCGCCTGAATAATCTGTATGGATAGGAAACTAAGGCAACAAATGCTAATGAAAGGCTAACGACTATTTGCGAACGCCGCAGAAGATATCTTTGTTGTTCTTCTGTAACACTTAACAGGAACTTTAAATTTGAACTAAACAAACTTTGGTAAAACACGAAAAGATCCTTGAATGAAGCTAGTTATCACAATTAAAAACACTTCGCACTTAAAAACTGAATCCACGAAACACAACGGAACTTATGATCACGTAAACAGTACCGTCGGTCCACGGTCGTCAGCAAGAAGAATTGAAAAACTCGCGCATACAAATCTTTCGTCACAGAAAACTCGAAGAGCGCAAAAGCGCGTTTACTCAAAGCGATTCCCGGGTTGCGACGGGAATAATGCTTGATCGTGAGTTATTTCCGATCGCGCTTCAAGGCGGCTCGAACGTAAGGCGTTCGCACGAACGCGACCGTTTGCCGAAAGTATTCCCAAGGAACTGGTTGGCCACGGACGAGGAAACAAAAATACTACTCGCTTGTTTCTCGGCGGCAAGCTGCGATTCCGCGCCACACTCATACAACCACGTGTTGTTTGATCGATGGGAGGGAGTTGCTCATGTCGAATGCTCCCACCTTTTGTGAGGCTGTGATGGAGATGAAGCGAGTTCCCTTTCTAACACACGGGAGCTACCGAAAGTAAGGGCGAGTCACAAGTATGCGTTCACCCTTCTTCCAAACGATCTACAGGCTTGGGTCCTACGCGACATGAGACCGAATGCTTCTTGTGCGGTACGGTATTAGCGATACTTTAACTACCAACAGCGAATGAAATATTAAATCGGAACTGGGGTCCTTCCCTTTTGCACGAGTTTAGGAAGGGGACAGTTGAACCCTCGAGCGTGAATCCTATAGCACTGCCACTATGTAGCGCTCCTAAAAGGACCCTTTGCCCACTGTTCCTAAGCATTTGAATGAAGGAAATTGAAAACAGAAATAGTTTTGGCTTACACAGTTTCTACTCTTGCGCGGTGGTTCAGGGTGCGCGAAAGGGAGCCAGAACTGTGGTAGGCGATGATAGGCGACAGCCGGAACACGGCTATCAACGGGATAATATGTTAGTGTAGGGGTAGTTTGGCTGACATCGAAAACTAAAACAAAACATAATGCCCAACATCAGCTAACGCTGGCTAGACCGGCACACACAAGGTAATCACAAGGGGTTGCTATATTGATGGTGCGGCAAAGAGAAGAGTTTCGATCGACAATGACGGTGGTCGATTTTTTGTGGAGGAATAAAAATAAAATAGGAAAAAACTCCGCCTACTTTTCGTAATCCACGGGCTAATGAAAATCGACGAAGCTAGCTGGATATCTTTATAGACGTAAGTTGCTTTACTCGAGTTGATGTTCGTCGGCGTAGGTACGATTTGGAAAGGTTATTTATAGATTTGGATGAATACCAGAGCGATAAGCGAGGGTAGGACCGATTACTATAGATCTTCATGGTGACAACTCTTCTTTCTTATAGCAACAGATCACAAGATTGCATCGAGATCCATTTAGCACAATGATTAGAGAATTTAACAGAGTGATCATTGTATACGACTTTAACAAGTCAACAAACATATTCATAAAAATAGTAGTACTGAAAAAACTAGGACTTGCATACTATATACTACTGTATTTTTTATTGTTCGATTAGTGTGGAGAAACAAATCTCGAGAGAAAGGTGAGATATATATTACAAACAAACAGCCATGCTAAAGGTTTATTGCTAATAATATGTGGAAGACGAATACCAACTGTTGCACGGTGAATGCACACTCACACATGCTTCTACTACCAACATTTTAAAGCAAATGATAATTTAATTTATGATGGCGCACAATTTATGTTTACAGGGTGTGGGACATTCATTCCCTGATTCGACTGTTGCCTATGAGATCTTGTTGCTGATTGTGCTGCCAGATTGAAAGATATTTATGTGACACTTGGCAGGCTGTGGAACCCGTGGTCTTCAACTGCCCATCTTTGTCCTGCTTTTCAAACCAATGTTGCCAACGAGTAGAAATTATGCTGGCCCAAATTTAATGCAATTAGGCTCAAAACATCGAAAAGTTGAAAGATGCATTTGATAGTTGATATCAATTTAATTTTATAACCTCTGACCAAATCTAATGGAATTAAAAAAAAAATAGCATTCATAGGGGTTAAACACATTTATGGATTTATAGAAATTGAGACGAAAATAATATATTTTTGTATCTTTGCTACAAACTCAACAACTATGGCGATAAAATCAGTTAATGTTAGCATTCAGTACGTACTTTCCTTGAGATTGTATGACTGCTGTATAAAATAACCAGACTAAAGCAGTTAAGGATGGTGATCTATTAAATTCGTATAAGAAAGTAATAGATCAGATCTCATATGGGGACTTTTGCCACGTAGCATGGAGTGTCTATCTGGATACTAAATTAAACAGTCCATAGCCACGCATAGGTATTTACTCAAACAAGATAGGTTATATTCATCAAGCTCATTGAGCAGGTTTTTTTTGTTTTTTTTTCAGTTCTAATAAAATTAAATTTGTTAATGTTAATAAGGTATAAAGTTAAATTTATTACAATTATTCATGAAAATAATGTTGGAAATATTATTTACGCAGGATTTGGTTAATTATTAAGTATTATTTATAAATCCTATAGTAGATTTTGAAGAGATTCTCCAATACTAATATTATCACTTATTGCGAAAGTAAACTATCATTGGGGCCCTTTCCGTTTTAAGTTCGTATGCTGAAATTTCAGCCTGTCAGCTGTTTGCATTGTATAGCAGTCTTCGAGCAGATGTCAAAGTGGGTATAATATACAGGTGGGCTTAGCCCTACCTAAAACAGCCCTAAATTGTATGTATTTAGCAGGCCGAATTTTTATTGCTTCTGCTTCAGAATGTAGATTTCAGGAGTGTTTTGTGTACTCGTCATGCTACCAGAAAGCCTGTTTGAGCAAAAGTGTTCACGCGTCCTGTTAATAAGTTACGTTCAAATTTGGTTATAAAAAACATGCTATGAGATCACCTGGACTACATAAACTTTGATTGTAGATTTCACCGCCTGATCTCTTTAATGCACCTTGGGATGAATGAAAACACCACCTTGTTTTGCCATTTTTTCGAGCGAGTACTCGAATCTCATTCTAGCTTTGAGGCGAAAATAATCTAGACTAAAAATTGCAGGCTAATTTTGTGTGTGGTTTTGTATGGAGTGTTTACATGATTTCAACCTTCAACTGTCAAAGTCCATATAAAAAGCTGACTAGAATAGCAATATTTTTGCTTTCATTTCGTTTCGAGCAATTGGACAAGTATTTTTTACAGAATACTGTTTACAATAAGTATAACAAGTTTAAGTATAAGTAAAACTTACATAAGTATAACTGGACAGCTAGGACTGAGGATTGAATTTGAACCACAATATATAACAATAATATTGAAATGAATAACGTGATCTCTGGACAAACTTTTTGATATTACATCATCTGATGTATTTTTTTTATTGAACTGTTACATCTTAATTAGGCCATACGGCCCGTTGAAGAGTAAATAAATAATAATAATAATAATAATAATCTGATCGGAGATCACTGATAAAACCTCGCAGTGAGTTTTTGTGGTTCAAGAACTTTAAGGAGGAAAAATAGACTATTTATCCATACAGGGTTTCTCTAGCCAGCTCAACATCGGAAACGAACAATTCAATCCCGTAATATATATTTTAACAATAAAAATGGAAAATCGAATGATCTGTCATTAGTTGCTCGGTATACGCCCGACATTCATTTGAAAATGTTGAGTAGGAATTTTACGGATTGGAAATTAAGCATACAGTGGTGACCTGTTGCAATTTGCCATCAATGGAAGTAATATGACTACCTGTATTTCGCACAATGGAAGCTGATATTGAGGTAACTTTATTGATTCGTGAGTATACCTTCCCTCGCTTTGATATGCGCTTTGCATTATTCATTGATCAGTTACCACATTCCAACCACTGTTCGAACTGATTAGTTTTTTTCTAGATGCCCTATTCTGACTCTGTTGTCTCCTTGAATTGAGAGGTATGAGATCATCATTCAATTCATTAAAGATCAGATTCTGAGACGAAGGAAACCTTAAACAAAAGCTATTTACCGCTCCCAATGTATCTTGGCTGGGAAGAAAGGCAATGAATATATGACGAGAAGATCTCCTTTAGCCACTGAACAGACAACAGCAGCCATTAGTGTTTTGCGTAATGATCGAAGTAATTCAAGTAGCAACAGCAACTAATGATCCTCCGTTCAAAATTTCCACAACAATAGCGTGTACCGCCAGGGCCTGTGTGGAAGCAGTACGTTGACAGAGCTGATCTTTGATTTCAGAGTGTGTTTGAAATATCCGAACTACCAAAGAAGTAAAAATAATTGAACCAGCAGTATGTTAGTTGCTGTAAACAATTTATATTTTTCAATCTAGACACCTGAAGTAAAATATACAAAAATTACAGACAAAAGCAAATTTGGAAAGTTATAATTCAATATATGTACTTCCCATAAACATATCCGAGACCGTGAGCAGTTTCTATCACTCTTGAAGCAGGCCCAGCCGGCAGAGCGGTAGGAGTACCGGATAAGTAAGACAGAAAGTAACTAAACATGTTCGAGAAAGTTATGAATTAGGTTTTTTTAAATGTACTTATAGCTCAAATATTAGGTAGAGTAACCGATATACTTGAATGAGTTTAAATTATTGTGATTATTTACTTTTTAAGAATCTCATATTTCTTGAGAAAAAACTATACAAAATACCAAAAATAATGCCACCAAAACTCCATTTTCATTTTCCATTCTATTTCGGGCATTTTTCCAATCAATAGATCTGGCCAATCATTGATTGGCAACCATTACGTTGATAGATTTGATGATAAAGAGAAAAGCTCAGATAAGTAGAGAAAGAAACACCACTTCAAACAGGCAGCACAGTAGCTGCAGAACGTTGGGTGTTTCTGAGTAAGGGTAGCTTTTGTGTTGTTTCTTTTGTATTCAGGAAGCGGCTAGAGTGATGGAGTAAAATGTATGCAATGTTCAAAAGAATTTCCTTCCCGTTGGTCGCTTTTGGAATAAATGAAATATACAATAAGAGTGGCAAACGGTCCTATGAAAAAAGTGCTACCAAGTTACTCCTGATACACGTTGCTGTATCATTCACAAAATGGCGTGAAAATGAGATCATTTTCCGCGACTATTTACGAGTTTATTTCAAGAAAAGACTGTTTTGGAAAGAAAAAAAAAACATATTGAAAGAGTTATATGTAGAAATATGCGGGTCTCGTGGCAGTCGTATGACTTAACAACTTGCCCGTCATGGGTTCAAGCCCCGTATGGGCCACCGTCCTCCACACGCAGGACTATTCTGCTATAGGCATTCAATAAGTTACTGATATCTAAGATCATCAAGGGCAAATGGCAAGCTTTGACCGACAAAGTTAGGTGCAGCAAAAATAAAGGAAAGACGGATGTTGAATTATGCAAATATTTTTAATTTATAATTCCTTGTTTGTGGACTTAGTGGAAATTGTCTTGTGAATTGTGAAAATCTCTTGGTGGTCTTACTGAATATTTAGCGAATGATGGCCATAATTTTATTTTTTTTTTTGCTAACTAATTTACCATTTAAATATTTCTATAACAACAAAAACATTTTCTTTATTAAATACAAAACTATGGAACGTTGTAAAAGTATTATTTTTGATTTATGTTTATTTATTTAGGAGCATTTGATGTCTAGTAAAACATTTCGTAAACATAGATCAAATGATCAATCTGTCTATAGACTTTATATTTTTACTGTTATTACTTTTGTTTGAATTACATTTCGAGGCATTAAAGACGAGTAAGTCGAAGAAATAAAAAAAAACTATAATTGACTACTAGGGAATCATCCCTTTTAGTTTATAGTAATAAGATTTATTTTACAATAAATCAACATGAGCCCAGTAGCTAGTAATAGCTAATAGGTTATGAAAAGAGGTTAATCAAGTTATTGTTTATTGTGGCAATGATCTATGGTCTAACAAATATATAACTTTCTTAATGGCACACAACACTACAAAAATCGAAAAAAAACTATCCTCTCAATCAAAAAGCTATCCTCTTCTATTTTACAGCTTTTGGTGTAAATTTGTTTCCAAAAAGCCCTTAACAAACAAATTTTGTTGATAATAAGTAGTTTTTAAACCCTTTTCATTGCTTGGCGATTCACCCTTGGGAAATTGCTAGCGAAGCATTCTCTACATAAGATGCGATAGTGTTGTGCCAGGCAAAAGAAACAAATCAATCATTTGTAATTTGCACTCTATCGATCAGTTCACTGACGATGAAGATGAATTGCATTGAGTGGGCGGTTAAAGTTTTCTATGAAATCTTCAACCACATTCAGATTCGAATGCATTCAAAAGCAGATCCCAAAGTACGGGATGCATTCTTGTACCCGGTGCAGTTTGATGCTACCACTATTCTGCTACAATATAAACTTTGTGTTATTGTTTCGGGCTGTCACCTTCGTGCTACTGTCGTGTCTCTTTTTTGTTCCAACTAGACAGACAACCTGTTTTGAGTGATTGCTTCCCTGGGGAAAATGTTGTAAGAGCTTCTGTAACACTTTTCGGGTGGTCGAGATTTGTGCTTGTAAGATACATTGATTGATTTATCAATTGAATACCAGTGTTCATATTTTGCCTAATTTTTAACAAACTTTGTGTAGTGATACATTTACTATGTCTTTATCATACTACCCATTTTCTTTTTATTAGTACCACACAGTTGATACGGGAGAACAGTCTGGATGGAAATCGAATCAGTTGTGCTTCTTAAAAATTGGTACGCATATCTTATAAACTCTTTTAGAATATGTATTTTAACTAAAACAGAAAAGTCTATCAATTGCTGACAATCAATTGATAAACTTGAATTTGAAAGCTACTCATGAAATAAGATGAAAAAACGAATTGAAAGTATCTTAGTAATTAAAAGGTTATCATAAAATATTGTTATTGTTATGTTTGAAGGGATTTGGTCAGCTTATTTACAGCTCATAGTTTATAATTAAAAATTATTTCACACAATAAACGGTTATTTTGGAGGACAGGAAGTGTAGTAATCTCATAGTATTGGTAATTTACATGATTACAACCTGGTAGTGAAACAATATTTATCATCTAGGGTATAATTTCCATACACAATTGACTGTTACATTCATCCATATTGTATTTCGAAAATTGTGTACAAATAAAGATTGATTTCAAAATCGTTTTGTTTAAATTTGTATGTTTGGAATGAGTAATAACACTTTTAATACGTTTTAAAACAACGATTTAAAATATGTCTTTACTTTATATGTGACTTGCTTTACAAAATAATTATGCAATAAAAACATCAATCAGAGATGAGCTAACCTGTCCGAACATTCAATAAATCGACGTTTGTGTATCAAACAAGTTAATACATGTCGTAGAAGTGAATAGATTGTTCAGTTCGAATATTATGTACTATAATAAATGTGTTTTATTTTATTTTCTTCAAGAGAGCTTGACATAAATCAAATATGAAATATGTATTCTAATACATCTAAATAAAAATGCTAATAATAAGTGGTATTTCTTCAGTTCTCAAATGCAGGTGCACGATATCTTTTACTTACCTCGAAGTCTCTAGCTTAAGAGACAGCTTGATACTTTCTGAAATGTTTATATTAGAAACTGTAGCTATAAATTACAAAACATTTACATGTAAACTAATATTTTCATTTCAAGATATTGTGTATGCCTTTCGTAAGCTCAATTGTGGGAGAAGACTTTAGCGACGATCATTTGGTTCTGCTGTTTTTATCTTCTGCTACTGGACGAATCATTGATGTTTTTTGCAACAGTACCCTTGGCATGAATTTACAATACGTCCACAAATATCAACGGTGCTGACTACTGCGTCACCCTTTGCGAGCCGCCACACTGCGCCCCTTTTTCCTTTGGTCTTACTATTTTGTTACCAGCACTGGGGTCTTTTGAAGGAAATGCCTAATTATCTCATGGCTAATTGTCTTCCTTCATGTTACGAAGACCATTTTTCACTGCTTCGCATTGTGCTCTTGAAGGGAATGCAAGGAACGACAAACTGATTGGTTGGGGCAGGGAAAAAATGGAATGGGGTTTCTTTCCTTCACTGTCGATCGATCATTCGATCGATCGATCCATTCATTCCGATACCCAATCTTTACGCCATTCGTTTTAGTAACACGGTAGCGCTCTAGCAAGAAGACGTGAAGCGGTTGTGCCCAAATGAGTCAAGAAACTTTATCAATAGAAAACCCGATTGCCGTATATCGTGGAGCACTGCCACTACCGATTGCCGATCTTCTCAAGCGCTGGCTTACACCAGGTCAGGTAATACCAGGTAGCGTAATGATTGCAATGAAGGCGATCCCGAGAACGGGGCAGAAATATCGCTTAATGATTTTAAAATAACTCTCACACCAATTTAGGCACCTTCGTGTTCACGGTTCGTAAACTAAACCTGAAGGCGGCACAACGATACAGGTTCCTTCTTCGGTGTATTGCTCAGGTTTTGTGAAGTGAGTAATGGTAAAATGATGATCGCGGTTCAATCAAACAATAAACAACAAACATCCTGCCGCGCTAGCTACACCAGCGTGCCGTTCCGAAATTTATCCGGGTGCGATTGGTCGATATCCGAAAACATAATCAAACGCAAAACCGCAAGATCATCGTGTGGCGAACACTCTTAAACATTTTCGATTGGCTGAGACCCACGATTTGAAACCTACGTTTGTGCAATGCAAGAATTTGTTATTTATCTGTTTTACCGTTCGATGCTAGTGACGCTAGCTGAAAATGTTTGAAAAAGTCTTAGCGGGGAAACCACAACGTTTGTCAAACAATAATGGTCAACAAATTAACAAAAGCCTCGCAAAATAAATTTTGTAATTAGGTGATAAGATATCTTCAGCAAATCTTACAGTTATGCTCATACAAAAAATATTTGCATTCTTTCCACAATAAAAGTGATAATTGGATTATTACATACTGAACTACAAAGCTCACGATGTTACACAGGGCAGACAGCAAAACACCCTTGCGTTAAACTCATTCTTCAATCATTCCACCGTGACATGGCTGAATACGATCATGCTTTCTTTTTTTTTGCTATTTTTTTCCTTCTAACTCATGTAGTGCTACTCTGAAAAAAGAACGCATCAACCTGCCAAACAACACCAACATCGACTGGGAAGGGCGATACCAAGGGTAAAGAAGAATGAAATCGACGAAACCATAAATCGGTAGTGGAAAAAATCTTTAATTAACCATTATCTTGCTACTGTTTTGTGAAGGACGCTCATGAAGGAGAATCTGGATTTATTTCTGTTCATTCGGAAGTTCTTCCGATCAAAGAAGTACTTCGTTGAGAGGACCATTGAGGGAAAGCTTAAGCGACGGCGTCCATGAAGCTTCTGCAAGGAAATTAACATTAGTGATTGCTGCATGTTGCCCCACCCATTTTCATTCACCGTTTGCGGCAGTCAATTTAGGTAACTAAAAGTTATTATCGCAGTCAATGTGAATCGAAACTAACACATATACTTAAACAATGTTTTAAATATTTTTATCTGATATTATATGAGTGTGATGAGCTTTTGCTGTGAAAGGTTAGTTTATTTCTATGCAATAACGTTTTTTTAACATAGTAGAAGCTATATTATAAGCTAGCCAGGCGGCTGATCCATTATATTACTGTGAACGTGTAACCAGCATTTTACAAGCTCTTAATACAGGTACCGCTAAACACTAAATGATATTTTGGTTCAAGAAAAACTTGCAAACGAACTCGATAAAAGAAACTTGAACCATCATTAGCTACTACTGTACTGTAATTCTCTGTTCTAACAGATAATGTAGTAAGTTTAACATTTCATAAGCCCACCTGTTGATTGACTCTGCCAAAATAAGCATAGAATTCGAATAATTGAATTGTTTACAACAAGTTGTTTTCAATGACAAAACCAGAATATCACTCCGACCAGCTGCGCTTAACAAAAAAACACCAGGACTATGCGGTGTCAGAAGCAACCAAAATATGCTACTAGAGCCTTTGCCTTTTTACCCTTCGGTCAACATACAAAATCTACACTGAGTTTCTATGAAAATGGGATACGTATTTGTCCTCGTACCAGCTACCGAGTCGTTGCAGTACATTAAGAATTTCATGCCTCGTCGTCATCGGTAAAGTCAATGTTAGCTTTTTCACCACACACACAAACTTCCAACTGTGCCACGGAAAATGTTCTTGAACAAAATGTCCAAGAGCGAGTTTTATACTTGGTACGACCTTCACGATTGACCAACAGCAGAACACTTACTACTGTCAAAGTGCCTTTGGCAAGCCAAAAAACGTACCAACAATAATGACAGACAAGGTCACTACCCCTACGTCCGAATGCAAACTATTTTACAGATAAATTAAAACAAAGTAGAAACATTGGAGGTGCAGGCGGACTGTAATAGAATAAACAGGTTGATTTGAGTTTTCTAGGTTTTCTAAAAACTAAAACCGCAATAATCCGCAAAGTACGGCTTGCTAATTTCTTTCTCAACGTAACTTCTAAAAAGATTTCCTGGACTGAGAGGTTATATAGTGACTTAATTGTGTTTTATGCTTTGAAATACTGCTTCTGAATTCTAATTTACCCGAATGATCCATGGATTTCAAATTTAGTATGATAAATTAAATGTGAATGTAAAAAGTATTCGAAAGAATTTTAGGATAGCAACTGGTGCTGACAAAATGAAAGAAATTTTTTTGTCTAAATGGTAAAAAACGAGTTGAGCACGTCTCACCAAAAAATGTTATGATTGACCTAATTTTATTTGCAAAATTAATTATTGTACAGTATTTATTTCAATAAAAAAGATTACAGGTTTTCGGGAGCAGTTATACATTGAATGTTTCTTGTTTTAAAGCATCAGCTGTAAAATGTGTTTAACATGTAGCATATTTATTAATATTTTTTCAACTGTATGTCTTGTTCATGATTTTGACTCGTTTACAGTTTCACGCGAATACTTTGTGCCTTCCTGAACACGTTCTTTGATAGTATTGACTTTGATATGATTGTATGTTGTAGAAAACATACAATCATATCAAAGTCAATACTATTTTATTTGACTGGCACCTACCTACTAGATTCTGTTGATCCGTTTTGTCATTGTACACTGCGTTAGTTATTTAAGTTTTAGTTTTAATTCAGTGATAAGGCCGCTTGTTTGGCCAATCACTTAATACAATAAACAATAACAATAACAATAACAAAAAACAGGAGACGTTTATATGATAGACCAGTGCTTTTCAACCAGAGGGAAAAATCATAAAAAATAAAATAAAAATACAATACAATACAATGTAATTCAATTTTTATTCTATTGACAAGCATAAGTCAAAAACATACAATGTAAAATTGTACTAAACAAAAATAGCAGGTTTGAAAAAATCCGATTATATAGAAGAAAAATTTATTATTTTTTGAAAAAATACATGGTTTGGGTGATGATCGTTATTTCGTTTTCTATTGTTGCGAGAATGGATTTGTAAACTATGCTGCCAGTCGTATCTACTTATTTATTTTTATCTGCAAATAACACAGACGGTCATATTTAAATATATTTTTGTAAATTGAGGACTTCCCAGATGGGTCCCCGACGAAAGCTTAGAATGAATTGTAGTGAGAGAAAGTCGTAGATTGCCTCTGGATTCAACCGCATGGTAAGGAACTGATCACGAGACCTTCAATAAAGTTGAAAACTACTGTTATAAATAAAGAAATAAAATTCAGGAAGTCAAACCAGGGTATGTTTTCGTTTGTAAACAGTTCTAATATACAAAAGATAATATTTAGGTTTTTTTGCGATGCAGCAGGGCTAGAAAAGGATTAATGTATACAACTCACCAGATCGTGCTAATATAAGCGAAAGGCACATAACATGTAAAATGGGACAGCAGATAAATGTTGTTGTTTAAAGCTTCGTTCAAAGCACACATAAACATGGCTCGGTTTCTTAGCTTGTTAGAAACAACAAACAGCACAAATTGGATTATACCGTAGATAAACTTTACCTGTCTATGGTCTCAACTTTCTTATCGCTTCTCCTGCTTCAGCTTATCCTTTGGCACACATGACGGTTTCGCCTAGCAAGCTTGAATTTACAAAATTCTGGGAGAGAATCCTTCACACCGAAGGTGACGAACGAACAACAAAAGAAAAGGGGAAAAATGCCGCACGCCGTGAGCTATATTGCAGTTTTATTTGTTTATGAACTAGTCGCAGCAGGCCGGTGGAGGCGGTCAGGGTTGTACCTCTGAATTTGGTACAATAAACACATTATCCTCTGTTAATTTCCCACTGTATACAGTTCTCTGACCCAGAAACTATTCGGTAACGTCATGGGATAACGTTGCCTCTTTATTCAAAAAGGACTTTACAAACAGTTGATTATTGTACATACAATTCCAAGCGATCGGATATGAAACATATACCTCATTTTTGGCTAGATTCCCCAAATTGTGTACATATATAAAGCATCATAAATGGCAACACCTGAACCTGTCAACAGCATACATATGATACCAATCCGCATACAAACATAACATTCTTTGATCGTTTGACTTTAAGAGGATCAACGAAAAAGGATATGGTCAGGATATTTGGAGGGTAGCCCAGGTACGATTCAACTACAAAATAGGGTCCAATATTTCCCGGCATTTCTCCCAGTGGGAGTTTCACTGTGTCTTATGCATCACTAGCTGTTCATCTCGGGCTATACCCGTGTATAAACAATCAAAAGAACACGCGTTTATGATACCGTCGTAAAGTATTCACAAAGAAGATGAAATTAACATATCTTGCGAACAGTAAACGAATAAAATATTTCATATAAAATGTGGTTACTTGTCACATTGCTTGCTTGATACTTTGCTGAAGAATACTGCAGCACGGTATGTGAGCCCTGTGTAATGTAGGAAGGGTGATCGTTTTACTGGACTTTACTTATTATTTTATTTGTACCGCTTTGAAAGATACCTTGGCGAGTAGGCTAGCGAGCAATAAAACACTGAACAGTCATATGTGCTTCAACGAGGATAACTTTTCAGTCACAGTGAAACGCCAACGCGCGTCAGTATAATTGTAGAATAATTATGAAATTATTACGGTTCTATTACGAGACGATATGGTTGGCTTAGCACCGTATTACAACGCATGAGTTGCAATGGTTGACATCCAGACGAGTAAGTGCATTGATAGTCCTGAAGAAATCGGTCATGGCTTTGTGAACTATTTACGATGCTGGGTTACGTTTGTTAAGAGCGTTGTGCGACTTCCTTTGCGAGGCGAAACTGACAACGAGAGCAGCGAAGATGCTGAACAAATTAATTAGAGCCATTACATTAGATGTGCTGTGTTGCCAGTGGAACGAACCAATAATTGTTGTTTTTTTATTTGTACATCATATAAATAAAATGAATCTTATTACATGTTGAGTTCATGTTTATGACACTAATTATTATTTCTACATGTGGCCTAACAACCCAGGACAAAATAACATTGGTGGTTTTCGAAAACAAACAAAATCTTTTTGGTATTAACCATATATAACCGGCTTGATGACTTAAATCAAAACCCTGCAGAATTCTACATTGAATGGTTTGACATGCTTCATAAAATTGTTTCTTCTACGATTTATTATAATAATGATTATCCAGAATAACACAGAATTCAGAGATTCAGATGAAAATTAGTGCCTAAGATAATACATGATATGATATGATATGATGTATATGTGCTTAGTCCTATGATATTATTAGCTCCGCATATTACCCAAGCTAATATAATCAATTTTTCGAATGTTGATTGCTATCTAAACCTATCATTGCATCTATTGATAAAAAATCATAAGTCATAGATCTGTATGTATTATCATACTAAGATGTTGTTTTAGATTAGATCCTTTGTATGTTCCATTTAGGGTATTTTTCGTTCATATCTAGTTTGAAGTCAAAAATCTCGTTGATATTTTGCCTAATTGGGTTTGTCATTTGTATGACATATATTTTTGTTTATTAAGGGCAATTTGTAGGTAAAATAAAGCTAACGTTTATGACCGTTCCTCCTGATTAAAAAAGCTAACATTTAAACTTATTAGAGTTTTCGCTATGGTCTTTGATGTATCTTTCAGAACTTTAGTTGCACTTACTAGAAACGGCAATCTAACATAAAACCAATTTTATAAACCGTACCAATATTTATTACATTTTATATGTTTCGTCATGTAAAGTTTTATTTTTAAATTAAATTATCATAGCTTACAATGCTTGAACCTTATGCAAAACAAATCAGATTGCTCATATTATTTGTAAATTAAAGCTTGCAGAAAAATTTCGATCTAATTTACAAAATTTTAGGAGCTCTTTCTTGAACAAAATCATAAAACTGATCCAACGCAATGCTGTTCGTTCACAGATGATTTGAAAGTACGCTTCTGGGTGGCCGGCAAAAATCAAAGGAATGTCCGATATCTTCACCTTTACTCAAGTAACTTTACCACAAACCGTCAAATCCTATTCCCACAAAAGGAAGAAACCTGCCGAACATCTCACAGTGAATCTTTTGGAATCTATTCATAGCTATGAGAACCCTGGGTTCGCTCTCAATTGTTGTCTTCTGCTTCAAGTATGTGGTGTGTTATTGTGTCTGTAAAGACTCGATTGGTAATGATGCGACGATCCGTGGATAGATTTTATAGTTACATTTTGCTTTTGCAGCTATTTGCTGACAAGAGCAAGGTTAGGAGTTGTGGGACGGGAAAAGATGAGAATAGGCATTTTAGATGTCAAATGTTGATCTATTTGCAGGCAAATTTTCCTATACGCAGGAATACTTTCCAGCGAACGTGGTAGAAGCACGTCAAATGCGAACTAGAAAAGAAAACGCAATCGAGAATAAATAATATTCAAAATGCCATGTAATTATTTGAACTACATATCATTTGAAGTTTTGTACATTATTTTTGATTGTATGATATAGCGACAGGGTTGAATTGCTTAGTTGTCAGGATTCGTGTTTTAAAAAATCTACTTACCTTTACTAGCTGAATGTATGCTAGATGTTATTCCTTATATCTTTATCAAAATTTCGTTAAAGTTAACTAGAAATTTAATTAAATTGGATTCTAACAATTCCTTTGCAATACAATTCATCCTTTGCTTCGAAGTAGCAATTTGATAACATTTCATTTAGTTTAACATTATAACGGCCTTGGCCATATTTTCCCATGCATTTGAATATTTCCCATGCACAGTTGAATTGTAGTTCAGCAAGTTTAAATCATTTAAAACTCATATGTATACTGTTTTTGCTAACTGTGTGTACTATTTGTTAGATAAATGCGTTCAAAATAAATTACTAGCAAAAAAGGATTTGTTCACAAGCATCTGTAAAATGACTCAGACAATTTTTAAAATAAACGTACGTTTAAGTTTCCATTCCTCCTTAAGCAAGCTTCAATCAATTTTTTTTTATGCACAGCATAGCATGAAATCAACACAGGTCATATGTCACGGGGGCTTTGAGAAGCCGCAACAGGTTATGTTGAACGCGCGCCTAGTTCAAAGCAAAATGATACCGACTGCTCATGAACAGGTTTTATGGTCCAGAAATGCAGAGTGGCTGTACGTATTGAACGCTTTTCAACCATCGTTCATTTATGTCTTAGCTCATATTATTCTTATAGTTGACGCATAAAACGATATTTCAATAGGTGGCTTGTTAAACCTAACTATGAAACAGTCCAGCAAGTCCAGCAATAGAAATGCACTTTTTTTTTAAATAAATTCAATTTCTTCAGGGCTTCTTCAATTATGCATCAATTATTATTGCTCAAGTTTAGTTGTTTCCCAACAATTAATCGGCGAAAGATCGCATCAAAGATTAAATTGCACGCATTTCTTTAAAATATATTTCTGTGAAACGTTTTATTAGATAGCTCTGGTGCTGCCCTAATGCATCCAATAAAAATGCATAATAAAAATGCTCGTGTAAGATGCATAGCAGAACAAGCTGGAACCAGCTACTCGTTCTTAAAGATCTTACGGCGGGGTAGCATGCTTCAACGTTTTGAATAGTGGTGCATTGCAATTCTGCTTCGTAGGTGGGATGTACTTTGCCCTTGTTTATGCATATGCCTAGCTGAATTTCTGCAGGGCAGTTTATTGATTTACAACGATGCACCTTAAGCGGATCTTATTTCGCTCTGTGAATTCGCTCGACCACCGAACGTTCATTTCAATTACACAGCTGTTATAGCCCACCTTGTAGGTAACGAGTTAGAGCGTGCAAAAATTGCATGTAAGGTAATAAAACTCGAACCCCCCTGGTAACAGTGCATCAGAATTGCACTGCACATGAGAGTGCATCAGCACACCGACAAAGGATTTCTGCATTAACTAAAGCGCGTCTACTTGAAGCACAGATTTTATTGTTGAAGAAACTCAAGCAATTTGGATCAGGCAAGTGTGCGGACATACTAAAATAGACGCGAACTGAAGTGGTCTGGCTAGGCTTGGATTAGGAGAGTCATAAAACAGGTAAATGTGCTACTGCATCTGTAACACGGCTGACCCAGCGTTATATAGCTATCTAATCCGTCAAATTCGATTTTACGAAACTTGAACATATTTTTCTTGGTGGGTGCTTTCAGTAGTAAATGATCTTCCCGTTGCAGGTAGCCGAACAATGAGTGAAGGTGTGCATGAAAAATTGGATGCATCATTAAACCATTACGTTTCGTTTGATGTTCTCGGTGCATTCATTTCAGTAGCTACGAATGTAACAAATCAGACTCTAGATGCTAGGTTTGAATCAAATCGTGCTTAATTAGAATAAAACACATTGACGGTAATTCTATACACATATAATTTTAATTGATTATATACAGGCGTCCCCCGAGTTACGACCTCCTCGAGTTACGACGATTCGCAGATAGGACGATTTTGATTTTGACAGTTAAAAGTTGTCATTGACAAGAAATTGATGTATTTTTTAGAATATCTGCGCTGATAACCGTTATACAGGCGGTCCCCGAGATACACGGTACCTCTTATACGCGGATTCGGAGATACGCGGTTTTCTAAATTTGACAATTCTTTGAGCAAATTGTACTGATTTGACACATCAATTTCAAATTGCCAAATAATTTCCGTTTTGATCGAATGTTAAAAACTATTTAAAAGGTTTAAAACAGTTATTTTCAGTCAGAATCATATCAAATAATTCATAAAGTGACTAAAACCGCCCCCTACTTGCAAAATTACACAAAAATTTGTGATATTTTAGCAGGAAATCACGAGATTCGACTTACGCGGAAATTCGAGATACGCGGTATTTTGCGGCAGTTTTCGGTCCCCATTAACCGTGTATCTCGGGGACCGCCTGTACACACATTTCCAAAGATTCCACAACTGCCCTATCTTGAATATCTATATTGTGTACGGTTTTAAATATATAGTTATTACACCATCGAACATTATTTTAAATAAAATACACGATATTATAAAATCCAACTCTTCAACTTCGGTTATAAACTTTATATTCATAGATATTCGACATACGACTTTTTCGACTTACACCTTGTTTTGGGACATTTTTTCGGTCCCAAATACAGTCGTATCTCGGGGGACACCTGTACATATCTGCTGAAACTGAGAATTCTTTTGGCCAACAATAAATGATAACAACGTGTTTTTAACCTGTTTAATCATTTTTTAACATCCTGATAGACCAAACTGATTGAGAAATACGAGATCATTGCGTCTAACATTTAGAACTATAGTCAGCAAAGTACGACTCTGGAACTGCATGCGGTTCAATGTTGGTTAGATGGTGACTCTTTTCTCAGACGATTCACTATGACACAATATCTACATACATATATGCTGAGTCTGTAATTTGACATTTTTTAACAAGAGCGTAGTTTTTTTATAGAACACAAAAAAACTGACATCAAGCCACACTACTCATTTTCCTTATGCCATGATGATTGACGTCGAAAATTATCCTTACAATGAAACTGCTGTAACGTTAACATTACGAATGAATGAACAGACAAATCATTGATTTTCTACCTGGTAGAATCAATGGCTCTGGACGATTCAACGAGTTAAGACCAATCCGATGATTGTAAAAATAATAAATGACCGAAACAAACATGATTTCCTTCAGTCTAGTCTACATCTAATCCAAAGATCAATGCTTTCTTCAAACGCCAAAGATCATACTTCGTTATCGAAGCAGTATCTGCCGGAACCTATATATCTATATCTCTATGTCTCTAAAAGTAAGCGATTGAATTTCACGGGGTGTAACCAAAACGAATTAGCGTCCGTACACAAACAACGTAGAGCGACGAATTGTTTCAGTGGCGCCAGCGTAGCCGAGATATTTATGATGAACAAGGTGTCCTACATAAGAATAACAACGAGTTCGATAGCAATACGAGGATGCAGGTAGATTGATTTTGTTCATTTTTCATCATCCTTTAGCGACGCATAATTCCCTAAACAAACGAACCAGCTAGCTGAACCGGCGACTAAAATTGATTATCACGTGGCACGGTAGTTTACAGGTAATGTATAATTTATGTTCGTGCTAGTATACTGAGCTATACTCGTTCATTTAAGACATAAATTCAAATATTTTTCTTCTCATAGAAACATATATATATTCTTCTGATAAACATGAGTGTATTGTTTATCGAACGTAAGTTTTTATGCTATACTGTAAAAGCTTCATGCAGTACTCTGATACTCACAAGATAAATATCTTGATGATAGAGCACAATAAACCCAAACAATTATTATTACCAAACCTTCAATAATGTAATATAATTGTTTTATAAGAATAATGTATAATGTTAAATATGTGACACACACAAAACGTGAAGGTGTCATATATCACGTTCATTGATTTTTCTGCATGATCGACGTAGTACATTTGTAATTGTTCATTGCTATCATCAGTAGCTCAAGCTCTCGGAGCGTTCTTCGCTGTTTCGTATGAAAATAAATGAGAATAATCAATAAATCGTCATACTGATTCGATTTCAAAATACGCCTTCCGTGTACGAAGCAAAAACACACTAAAGCTGTTTCTCTGATTGAGCTGATTGATCGCTTTTGTTGGAAAAACATGGAAGTCCAGGCATCCAATTATGCATCTACGGACTTCTAAGCTTCAACCGACATGGACGCAGGAATTAATATCTAGAAAAACTCCTTCATCCAATCAATCGCACATTATTTCTCTTTGGAGGCAAAAAGCAACTTTCGGTGGGCCAACAAAATGCTTATCTCTTAATGAAAATTACTGCGCATCTAAAATGGAACCGAAATTTAGTTCGTACTTTCAAAAGAAGCACGGACGTTTAAGGTATGTTGCGGGGAAATAATTGAATTGCGGTCGAATAAAACAACCAAGCGAAAAGGGAGCCGCAACAATCACTGCAACAGTTTTCGGTCAGATCCGGTATTAAAATGCGATCGGTTCCAGCAATTTCCTAGTTTTTCTTCTATTTTTAATCCACGCGCTTCCCACCATCTCTGTTGAGAAGGATTAGAGAAAAAGTTTAATCATGTTCCAAAGGCTTAATGAACCTGCTCGAGGAATGATCACTGTTCGAGGAATGCTATGAATGAAAAGATGCTTCAGTTCCTTCGATTATCCTGGTACTTCCTTGTTAGCATTACTGGGCTCACGAAAGCTTCAAGAAAAATTGTGTTCTTAGAATACTTGTTTGAGTAATGTGATATTTACAAATTAAAGAACATGTTTATAGTTCGTTTATTTACACTGATTAATGCACGATTTATTCACAACTGACTCATAGCTTAGCTAAAATTGGTATACTAACTACATGCACAGCTGTTTAAGCCAGTTTTCATTGGCTTTTCTTGAAAGAATTGGCACGTTTTATTATCAATGACCAGCAACGACTTGAACAAGTAAGTCGTACCAAAACGTTATGTCCTATTGTTGTGTTTAGATTATGTGAATTCAAAGAAAATTTAAAGAAACTTTTCTTTACAATAGTACAAAACTAAATCATTTTAAAATTGCAATTCATCTTTCAAAAATGCTTTTCCTGTGTGTTTGAAATGCAATTATTGTTTATTTTCTTATAACATCCCTATTTTATATTGAACACCCGTGAACTATGAACTGAACTGAACTATCAGTAGTTTAAAATGTAACCAGGATAAGATGAAAATATAAAAATGGATAAGGATTATGGTGATGATTAATGAAAAAGAAGATAAGCATTGCTTTCAGTTTTTTAAAGTTTCTTTATTTCATAATCTTAAAACTATCGTAGTAATCAAAAAAGAATTTTGTCCATTTTAAAGAAATCATTTAGCTTATCATAATTGGCTAACTTTCACAGAGTCAAAATAATAATCGATTGATCTTCATATGTCACAAGGCCGCTTAATCATTCCGCACGTCAACACCGATATCTATACCAGGAGATCAAACGGTATTCCGTATGGAGCGGTTCGTTTGACTTCATTGTTCGACACCGCTTGTTTCATTGTGACTGTCTCATAATCTCCTGGCGCTGATAATAGCCGACCAACAGAACAAATGGGTGGCACATTTGTCATTACATTTAGCCGCTAAGAAAAGCTAAGTTGACATTTATTTCCTTCATCTACGATCTTGGTGGCATCGACTGTGTTGGTGGGCGCTTCAATATACGGACCGCACTGCTGCTGATGTTGCACCACAAAGTCGAATCAACATGCGTACATTGGCTTAAAAAAAGTGGGCGCGGCTTCGACGCGCAGCGTTTTGGAACGAGATGGGAAACGTGGAACATGCAGTATTGTACCATGCATCAGAGTGGGACAGACAGAAGAAGGACGATGCACAACGGAGGCCACCAAAGCTTACATCTCGACGAACACGCAGTCTAACCTGTTCGTTCGAGCGATTTCAAAGTTTAATAGAGTTCCAACATCCTTGCGAGCAGCATCTTGGGAGAGATCTTCACCGAAGTTTGCTTCCGTACCGTAGGCGATCGTGTTGAGTAGAAACCACCAAACAAGTGGTGACGGGCGGTGGAATAAGTTTTACGAGTTCAGTGTACCATTTCTGGCTATGTGTAGAAGTCGACGAAGTAAAGAAGTGCGTGTGTATCACATCTAAAAATCGTCTTGACTGTTTATTCAGTTGCATGCTGTTAGAATAGTTTAAGTTATAAAACTATTCAGCAGACGTTTTTATAAAATAAAGAACAAAAAAAATACAATTGAAGTTTGTGGGATTTTAAGTGGACTGCAAACGGTGAAATTTGGCGTTATTGTGAATTGAAAGATTCTTCGATGGCTGTTGCTAGCTTAAACATGTCTCCAATCTTCAGTGGATACCCTTTCCAAGGTAAGTAATGTTATTTAGTGACTCAACAATGAGGTTCCATTGGTCCGACGGCGTTGCCTTTTTATCAGAATCATATTTTGTGATAGTATTAAGTGATATTAAGATATTAAGTGATAGTAAAATGTAGCATTCATTGTTAATACGATTGCCACTACATACGGCGGGTGCGAAATTGATCATAAATCATTCGATACATCTGTGAACGTCGTTGTGAAAATGTAATCAATATCTAAACGTAATTACGATCAAACGCAACAGCTGTGTAGCGTATGTGAGGATCTAGGAGGCGGAATTGATGTTCTTTGACTGGATCTAGAATTTAGTCACTTATGCCTAGATATATTAGCACGGAATAGATCAAACGAATTGGTAGCGATGAGCGGTTCAACTGAGCCCGAAATCGTTGCGTCATGATATGTGTAGCACATTTGATTAAAAAAGAAGACCCACGTAAATGATCTGAAACAACGCTGCGTTACTTTTTGTAAGGTAAACAGATGCGAGAAAGGGAAACTAGTTCGGACGTATTTTGGGATCTATCTTTCGTGTTTTACCTGTAACATCTTGAAATGGTACCGAACATTTCTCTCACACGTTGCTCCTGACGTTCGCAAGATTAATGGTTGTATATATTTTATTGTTGGTTATTGTGCGCTTCTCATGCCACATAATAAACCCTCAAAGTCGAGCCCACACGTTCCATTCAATTAGCTTTGAAAGGGGGTTTCTTCATAAGCGATCATAAAGTAATATGCAGACTATCAGGTTTTTGTAGCGATCAGAACTTACATAAACAATAAGGAAATTTTGTCATTTTGAATCACGACGAAAATTAACTGATAAAAGAATTTCTTAGACACATGAAGGATAGAAAACTTGAAAGTGATCAAGGTTTAAAATAAAATCACCTCGATCAGTTCACCGACGGGAAATTTGTTGAATAGCAACCCATCCATTGGAATTCACACTGACCACGCTTAATGTATGCTGATGCTCCAGGCTGTCATTTTTTCCACGGACATGCGGAGGGCTCCAAAGATCGTAAAATTCGACAGACAGTATGGCGCGCCAGTCAGTAACGTAACGCTTGGTATGGTCCATGCAAAAGTACTTTCCACGTGTGTTGGTCTCTGTACGAAGCGAAGATATACGAAGAGGATGCCGTTGTTGACAGCGAAGATGATGATGATGATGCTGATGATCTTTGGTGTTCGTTTTGGTGTTGCTTTTCAAGCTTCCAAACGCCTCCCGATCCTCTACCAAGGTCTGGGCGGCAAGCTTGCTTTGATGTTATTTTTGTAATTCCTGTTTCTTAACAACACAACAACAGCTTAAGAAGCTCGCGCGTCACATTCCAAACAGCGATGCCCATACGGTTCGCGGGCAGTGGTCTGCTGGACGCTCAGACGGTCTTCATCGGCAATCGTTCAGACGGCTTTAAGCGACCTTAAAGGTGAGCAGGGTGTTCGTTTGAAGCCGCGCGGGTTCCAAAGGAAACCCTCGGTCCTTCATAATGATAATGTAATAGGTGCCCTGGAATATTTTATTACTTTCTTCTTTGCAAGGAAGGCTAAACCACATGCCTCCCGGTTCCTCGAGAGCAAAAGGGCTACGATCAACCAAAAGCAGATCGCTGATCGCCAGAACACGAACTGCACTGTACCGTTGTTATTTCGGTCGTGATCAAACCCTCGTGGCTTCGAAACCTAACCCACGATACGCACTCCGTATCTTACCCAAGTATCAGCCCCAATTCGCGAAGCTGCTTTCAACACGTTTTTTCGTTTTACCCGCAATACGTCATCTCTCCATATGCCACACGTACGCGTGAAATAAATCGTCAGGAATTTACTGACGTACAAGTCGGTACTCTTGCGGATGGAATTCATTCGTAAAGTACAACAATAATGGCTACAATCGATAGAGATAGATAGTAGGAAACAAAGAAAAGGGTAGAGCAGGACAGGAGAATACTTACACTAACGCAATAATTTATGTGGATGCTTAATATATTTATAAACTAAATGATCAATTTATATGATAAAGCACTGGAAGCGATGGCACGATAGACGATGGCGCAGAGTAAAAATCGAAAGCTTAATTTTTTCATCCACTTTTTGCAGCATCAGGGCTTGTCGGCATTTACAGACAAATAAAAAGGCGTTTTCAGGTTGTGCAAGAAATCCCCTTGGGGTCGAGCAATACATTTTAATCAATTGATCAAATTTGGATACAGCTTCTTCGTTTGCAGAAAGTTTTTTAAATATATTCCTTTTCATCTACCCGATTCTTCAATTCGATCAGCGATGATTTTAATGATTTTTTTTCATCTCCATTCATTTGACTGTGTGATAATATTTTGTTAGAATAGTGCACTTATGTTTGTTACAGCGGGCGTACGAAAGAATTCTTATTTTAACGTCGGCTCCATGAAAACCAGATGATCGTGAGAAACGTGGAAAAATAATGCAAGTGTATCATTGTCTTATGCAATGATGACAAAGTTTAGGGATCATTGATGAATTGTGATGTACCAGCTGTTTCTAGGATTGTAGGTCACATTTAATTTCTGACGTTTGTTGTTTGCATTTCAACTGCTTCATACAAAACATAATCCATCTCAAGAGTCCACCTCAACGAATTGGAAATCAAACAACGTGATCGCAGTTATTGGGATGTGTAATTACGATGTATATCAGGACCTGTAATTGATAATTGGAAGTGTATTGATGAAATTGTGCATTCAGGACAAATAAGATAAATGCACGTGTTTTAAGCATAAACTAAGCTTCAAATTATAATGAAACATTACTAGGTTCGTGAACTCTTTTGCATACAAGTTGTTTTTTTATCTACTACAGAGCATTTGCTAGTCGATAATATCTTTCCACAACATCATGAAAATGTTTGTAATGATACCGTAAGGGCAATTAAATTCAAATTAGGCCGGTAGGAATGGCTTCTGTTTCACTTTTGTGAGCATCGCTTAGTAGTGGTTAGATGTTATGCTGTTATGTTATGTTGTTGATTCACAAAAGGAAATGGAATTAGGGTTAACTAATAGTAATATAGGAACGGTCAAACATTGCGGCTAAAACGCATTGTGTAAGAATGATGAATGAATCATTCTGTAACAGGAGCGTTCTAATCAGCGTAACATCTCCAAAGGTGCCATTGTAGGAGAGAAATGGGGAATGATACGAACTTACAGTCAGATCTTGTTTTTCTTTTTGATTGATGGTATCCAAAGATATACTAAACTAATGATCGTTCCATTATTCAGGCTAAGCTAAGTCTGTGTGTATTAATTTTCGATTTACAAAAAAAAACTTCCAAATATTGCCAAACTGCAACTGCGGGTAATTTAATGTCATAGGGAAACAAAACATAGCCAATGCGGGTGAAAAGCGAGATCAATCAAAATGCAAAAGCATATCATTAAGGTTTCATCGATAGATTTAATAAAAGACAAACACGCTAGAAGGCAAACACAGGAAAACTTGTTTTGTTTTTTGTTATAACTAACAATTCCTTGATTTAATCATAGAGCCCTCGGGGCGGAAACGTTTGTGTCGGACGTGTCAGAACGGATTGCTTCAAAGGGAACGGAAGTCTTTTAATTGATTTAAAGTTCTCACCCAATCACCGTTTACGATACACCTGAACCGCTTGTAATCCGAGGGATGGAATGGAAACTTCTCAATTCCAACTTCTCAGCGCAAGGAAGTCGTTAGAGATGGCGAAGGCGGTAAGCGAGTTAGGAAAAAAGGGGCCACTAATGTGACCGAACAATGTGACACCATGCTAGCGCCTTGCTGCACACGAAACACGAGCCGCTATAGTTGTACACTTCACTGCAGCGGTCTTTTGGGCGATCACTTTGATCTGGATCGGAGGGCTTCTCCTCGGGTCCTGGCGCGGGCAATCGCGGCTTCGCTGAGTGTGGTCCTGGGTGTACAGCGTGACAATGTGTCGACGAACATGACACGGCCCATTTGTATTGTAGGCTTTGTGGTAGACGTTTCCGAACTACCTTTTTCTCATCTATTTCTTTATTGTTGTTTCGGCAATGACTCAAAATGTTCCTTTTTTAAGCTTTTCTTTTTTCTTCTTTCTTGTATTTTCACAGGTCAGGGACGTGTGAACCAACTAGGTGGAGTGTTCATCAACGGACGTCCTTTGCCAAACCATATACGTCTACGTATAGTCGAAATGGCAGCATCGGGCGTACGACCGTGTGTGATATCCCGCCAACTTAGGGTATCTCATGGCTGTGTTTCAAAGATCCTCAATCGGTACCAAGAGACTGGATCAATCCGACCGGGAGTCATCGGCGGTTCGAAACCACGCGTATCCACTCCAGAAATCGAAGCACGCATCGAAGAACTGCGCAAAGCGAATCCCGGCATATTCAGCTGGGAAATTCGAGACAAACTGATTAAGGACGGACTTTGCGACAAAACATCGGCACCGTCCGTCAGCTCCATAAGCCGATTGCTGCGAGGTGGGCGGCGCGAGGATGTGGATTTACGTGGAAATCATTCGATCAATGGCATCCTTGGAGAATCATCGTGTGATGAGGATAGCGATACCGAATCAGAACCTGGAATTACACTCAAGCGTAAGCAGCGCAGATCCAGAACAACGTTCAACGGAGAGCAGCTTGAAGCTCTGGAAATTGCATTCAGTCGTACTCAATATCCAGACGTGTACACACGCGAGGAACTAGCTCAGAAAACTAAGCTGACCGAAGCGCGTGTACAGGTATGGTTTTCGAATCGCCGTGCTCGCCTTCGCAAACACATGAGCTCTCAGCAAATGGTTGCTTTTGGCGCTTCGCAATATCCTTCCCAATTCGATCAACAGGCTGCGGCTGTAGCTGCCGCCACTGCATCTTCCGGTTCTGGTTCACCCATGGGAGCGGGTACCTGGTCACAATGCTACTCATCCTCGCCTACCCAAGCCACTACTATTCATGCACCCTCACAATCTTCATACAATCCATTGGCTCAAACTATGATCCATCCAACCTCAGCCACCATGAGCCCTCCGGTTTCTATGAGCCCTCCCAGCTCTGTCAGTCCACCAGTGTCCCATCCAGGAGCACATTCTACATCGGTTTCACCAATTCCACAAGCTTCCAGTGGAGTCACTGTCCTCAACAGTGCAGCACACGTGCCAGGATACAACTACTTCTCTATACTGGACAACAACACCCAACATGTGTCGTTGCACTCACATCACGCCCACGCCACCCATCAACACCCCGGGCAATTTAGTGCTGCGCAATCATATGCAACATCCTATACTTCCGCAACGGGCAGCAACGGTATGGACTCCAACTCGCAGTGGCAACGCGCCGGCAGTGTCTCCAACAAACCCACTGCTAGCGAATGGGACGCTTATAGGTAGGTTAACTTTTTATTTGATGGTATTTGCCTTCCGGGGGCTTTTCTAGTCCCACTCGATCGCCTTTACTGAATACACAGAAATTAATAGCTTATTATCTTTTTTCGTCCTTGTTTAGCTCACTTTTCTCCAACAACATGAGCCACCACCATGCGCACAGTCACCCACACTACACATCGGCAGCTACAGCTGCAGCAGTAGCGGCAGAAGCTAAATCTGGCTATCCATACTTCGGACAATTAGGAGGATTAGAAATGAGTCGGCTGCACTGTTAAAAAAGTACCGAGCGAATGAGTTCAAATTGGTAGTCAGAACAACAAGTATTCGAGAATGAGAAAAGGATGACAGTGCACGCTTTTGTCCAACCATGTGTCTCTTAATTTACAAAGTTGATAATTCACCACAACAAATAAAGTTTTGCCAGGTTGACTTTTTTTTTTGAAAAAAATATTGTAAAACGAATATGTTACTTCTCGCCGTAGATAACTATATTAGTAACGTCTCTACTGGTCTAAAGTTTGTTTTCAACAAAATTACTAGTACTGCTGTCGTTTTCAAACCTTACGAATTGTGTTTTATAAGTCAAATGTTAAACAGTATAGCTACCAATAACGCAATGATGATGATTATTATTGTTGTAAAAGTTTAGATAGCAGGTAGGATAATTTATATTAGTATTAAAATGCAATGACTGTACTGAATACATCTAAGACCATTAGTTAATAAGAAATTGATGCAAATAAATAAACGCTTCAAACATTAAAATCCATATGAATGAACGATGTACTATTTCTTAGTCCAAAAACATATCTCTGATTTACGAGCGAGGTCGATGATGATTTGAAATAAGTTGTTAGTTTTTCTTCCTTTTTCTCATATCTTGTATTTCACATGTCAATAGCGTTTCGTACGTTGTAAACCTATGACATTTGATGTAAAAGATTATTTCTTCCATTTCTTCTATTAGTTCTTTAAATCTGTCCATCATAATTCTTGTCTGCCTTCGAATTTTTTAATTTTTTTTTTTAATTTCATTTTGGTTTCCCAATCCAGGTGATGCATTCATTCGTCCGTCCATGTGATGCAATAAAAATGATTCGAGCACTCTCCACGACGATTGCATTTATTGGCATTTAACATGTACGGTAACAGGACGAGATATCCTTTAATGCTAAATCGTTGTTACCAAAGTCGCATTATTGTTCATACCTTTCATGGAACGTTACAAACTATCCATAGAGTGTTGTCACGCTGGTTGACGTCCTACTGGAGTAACCGCTCGTCAAAAATGTTAGGCGTGAAAAAGTGACTGAAAAAATGTAAAATGTTTATTACAAATCATTCCTACAACGGTGCTCGTCGCACGAAGGCTACTCAAGTATAGTCCAGACATATTTATGGTGGGACTTAGATGGGTCGGTTGTAAAGTGTTTATTCAACCTTGTTATCGCCGCATGGTACCATGGTACTACCCGTAGCTATAGAGAAAGGAAGAAAAAACAGGGGAGAAATGAAACGTCTTTCCACATGGATGTATACCTCTGGCAACCTAGGAGGAAATAAACTTCAATGAATTTTCGGGCATCGTTCCGGAGAAGAAGCCAATAAAATGACTTAAGCAGTATGTAGTCCTTTTCCTTAACTGGTAACATTTTATTTCTTCTTTGGCAAGTCTTGCAACAAAATGAACAGAAAAAAGGACATCCCGGGACATATTCCAATCCCGTACATGTTGGTACAGCTTAAGCCTCATTACCATTCTTCTAGCATGTTCGTTTCTGGTATGTCCTGCTACCGCTATCCTCATCTCGAACCCGAGAGCCTTGAACCATCGCTAAAGCCTTAATTATTTGCTATCACCTCGGGCGGCAATTTCGAACTAGCGTCCCGCACGTTATGGGACCCGATGATGACGGAACGCACACTGTGCCGATGGATTGTTCACATTTCAACACTCACTCGGGGTCTGCAAAGCGTACGGCTTCTGATTTCGTACTGATCGGCGTCATCAGGGAAAAGCAGCGGGGGTGAAAGGCCGAATTCTAGGCCTTGCTCTACGAGCCTCTGCAATAATTTTCTATCACAGACGAAGACCAGAAGAAACAAAGACAACGTGCTTGCCAAAATAATGTGAGCGAGAGAAAGAAAGAACAGCATTCTCTAGAACGATTAAAGCTCGGTTGTAGAGAGTTTAGAGGGCAAAGCTCACGTAGCGAGAGGAGCATAAACTGTAAAAATTAATGAATTTTCTGGTTTCATGGATAATTTTGGTCAGTGCATTCCACGCCGGAAGCAGTGTCGTTTGTTTTTTCTCCATTCTAGCGATTGTGTTCTTGGCTGCTTCAGTGTGGCACTCATTGAGTGAAGGACATTTTACAGAGAGTTTTCTGTTTCTGCAGACAAAGATATGCTGGGGTGGTTTGTATGAATTTAGAATAGTAGCAAAGGACATGATTTTTGGGCATTTCGTAAGAAGCTTATTTTCCCAGTTCAAGTATATCCTGGTTGTGTTTACAATAAAAAGTTTGTATAGTTCATCCTAAACCTACAAACGTTTCATTTGTTTGGTAGTTATTTATCAATTATCAATCATCTCATGTGTTAATGACAATCATTACTTTTATCTACAAAAGGTTAACAATGATCAATTCTGGCAGCATACAAATTATTTCTTTTTCCGCTGTGTCATTTATTCCGAACAGAAGCATCTTTGTCACAGATGATTACATGTTTTATATAACAGTACTGATCCCTTTTTGCAAGCACTTATAAACAAGAAACAACATTCTCACAGAGCTAAGCTAAACAAGACTAAATGACCTATTGTCGAACAAAATGCAACGTCGGATGCAATATTCCGTGTTGTGCTCAAACGCTATCCACGGGTTAAGAGTATCCGTTTCTGTTAAGCCGCTTTGGCTGTTCGGTTCAAGTCCTACAACGGTTGACATGGCTTTGTTTGTTACAATGCGAATTACATACATCCACATATTCATATGTGGTACCTTTATATCGTTGTAAATTAAGCGAAACCAACGCCTTCACATATTATTCGTCTGGTTGGGCAAATTTCAGCGTTTTACTACGCAAAGTTAACGGGTCAGTAGATTCGGTAAGCTGCCTTCACACAACTTTATTCACAAAAGCGCAATCGGCCAAACTGCAAGGCATAAGTGGCTGAAGAATGGTTTAACTGATCCATCGGATTTTTAAGCTTGCTGAGCCTATTTACAAGAGGCTGGAATAGATTCAAACGTATGCACACACATACAGTTTCTTTCAAGCACAATAGTTTCTTCGTTCGGAGGAAAATGGAATTTCGAATGGGAAACAACCAATTGCATTACTACTCCGCATATGTGAGATACATCCGAAGCTCATCTTATGGAATCTACCATTTTTCAAACGTAATCTTCCATTGTTGCAATTCAATTATCTTTTGGACACCGTTACACATTCCTTTGCACAGTATATGCCAAGATTGAGCTTGAAGATGGGCTCGTGTAAGCAAATTATTGCGGACAGCTGTGACATCTCCATTTACTGCACCCTGTAGACGGTCGTGTTAAGCTTTACAGCATCATTATAAAGAAAGACCGGCATCGGTTGAAGTATCTGTATCTTTAATATACCATGACGTCGGCTATCTCATTAAAGTTTGACAAGCTCAGCTATAAGTTCGGAAAAAATAGCTCAAGCATTTATCATTGCACCTGGATGATAAGAATTAGATTTGTAGCAAAAGCGATCCTAGATATTTTTTTTAGATTTAGCTAGAGCGTTTTGTACGACGCATTATTATAACCCAAATGTTCTCATATCAGCAGTATTGGCCTCCAGTGAGACTAATTGGTAGCACCTGGTCCCACAATTTGATGTACACATATATTTTTGAATATACGATTATCGAAGGGTTTTCACTTTTTACTTTTATGTTTACTTTGAATATGATACATATATGTTTAATAAATAAGACACGTGAACAAATATATATATATTAAATTTTGGGATTTAAAAACTGTTGATATTCCCCCTATTTTATGTAAAAAGTAAGACATGTTATCCGTTTCAGTATATGTTTCAGACTTCAGATCCGTTTCAGTATATGTTATGTGTCGTTATGTGGAAAGCTATTTTCTAAATCATTTTTATAATGAAGTTTATGTAATGAAAATAATGATAGAAACAAAGTGATGTTATTATGAATCTGAAATCGCGAACATATACCATTAACTGTTTCAAACAATCATAACATTGAATATTGTAATTAGAACTAGTCGCAGTGCAAGATTCGTCGTAATACAGATCATATCTACAATATTATACAGCAGTCATTTGATGGTTCGAGATCAACTCCGTTTTAGTCGATTCATAAACGGAATAGAATTAAGTATGGTCAGATGAAAAGCATTTACTTTCAACCCTAAATGGGTTACCATTATTGAACGATCGAGTTCCCTATCATTTAGCTTTCGACAGATGCCGAACGTCGATTGATCTTCACCATCCATTCGTCTTCGTCAATCTTAATTCACCGATGTTTGTTCGTTGTTGCTTCAGGGTGGCCTGGAAAGATTTGCACTTAGAGTAGTGACACAAAACATCGGTCGTGTATCAAAACGATATTTTTGAAGACTTAATAAATTAGGTGAACGAGTAAGCGCATGTCGGCATGGTTGTAAAAATATCAATAAAGTCAATAAATCATTTCAAAACAGTATCAAGCACTCTTAAACACAAACTTTTTTCATTACTTAATCTGAAGTATCCAAATCATTGAGAATATAAATAAGCACTTGTTAAAGTTAGTATAAACATTCATAATTTTATCTGGTTTTGGTTTAACATATAAAACTGTGTTTTATTGATACAGTTTTTCGATGAAATTTTGTCGATGAGCAACAGTATAAGCGTAATAAATTATAAGGCATAATTATGACCCTATAATGCAGTATTGTTGATATGAATAAACCAGGTTGTAAATTTTCATAAAAACTTATTCATTTCTGACATCGCCATTCATTATGTTTTAGAATAGAAAGAACTGTAGCGATTATAGTTCTAATAAAATTGTTTCCAGGTTAACACACGAAGAAAAGTAGTATGAATGAGCAATCTCGAAGATTCACAAACCAATTGAAAATAGGATTGTCCCTTGTTGATATGTTTCTTAGCAACGCCAATGAATATGTTTTACAATCTACTGCTCTTTGGGAGCAAATGGAATCTGCGACCTAGTTTAATACCCGTGGTAATTTATTTATATTGTAGAATATTCACAGTATGGTATATGGTATATACACCGTAAACCAGACAAAATATATTGCAATGCGTGATCTTACATCACTTTGAATATATATATATATATATATATATATATATATATATATATATATATATATATATATATATATATATATATATATATATATATTATATAATATCAATATCATTTATGTATTATATAATATCATAATATTGTTACATACATTGTATTGCTAAGCATATAGATTTATTCAAATAATTAAATATGTACTGTAATGAAATACTTCCTTTCACTACAACACCTTTTTGACGATTTTTCTTCTCTAATGTAGTCATGAAACAATATGATCAAAATGTTTCACATTGATTCCGAACAACAATGTTTTGAAGAATTCTTTCAATTTCCGTGGTCTAGCAAACTATTAGCAGACACGCTTTAAATTGTGCCCATAGGCTCTGCTGTGCCGTGATAATTTTTGATGATTTCCGATGACCACCGCAGTTTAGACGCTTCTTTAAATTAGCTTTCATGTCCAAATTCAATGTAAAAGTGGAACGAAACTCATCAACATTTCAATTACATCAAATCTCTAAAACCACAAGCCTGCAAGTATTTGCCTGACGGGTCATGGCAAGTAAACGTTGATGGGTAGAAGAGTTGAAAGGAAGAATATCTGAATTATGATGAACATCGAATCCAATGTAAATGATGATTGATACGATTTGTTGTGTCCCTTACTTAAACATTTCAAAAGCAACTACACAAACATGAAATGAAACATGCTCGCGTCGGAATCACACATAAATGAGTGTTGAACTAATTATACCACTACTGAGTCTTATTTACAGGTCGATGAGAGGTTTTCAGCACTTACGTTCTTCGTTTTTCCTGCCTGTGGGGGAGATAATTTTCAGTTTTTTGCCTTTGGTGGGTCAAATAATTTGTTCAAATGGCCCCGAGGTGTCTACAAGATGCGCCCTTCGTCTATTCAACAATGTTCCTTGGAACACTTCTAACGAATGGTTCTTGTGCATGAGAGAAGCGATTTATCGCTGGTGGACCAACCGCAGACCAATAATGAACGAACGACAAATTCAGAAAATACGCAACACCTCCGGCTTTCTGTTTTTAGCCACAACACTCATGGGAAATCATTGTTCTTTTCGTTCGAGGCAATCGAGAGCGTTTAGTAATTCAAGATTTGATTATTAACTGATAAAATGTATCTGATGGACCTATTTTCTGTTGATGCTTTTTGCATTATGTATATTTGGTTTGATAATTGTATCGAATCCTTTTCATACATTGTTACGAAATGTTCAATACGATACATTTTAACTGTAATGTTCTTGCGCACATGAAAGAGGAAATCTATTAGGAAGAGACAAGCTAAACCCCATGTACGTACCGGTACATAGTTGTTGTTTCATTTATGAGAAATAAGCTACTCTGAGTAAATTTGAATGTTATTGTAAACTACCATCACCGTGGTCAATTGGTAGCAATTCATTTTTATAACCTGTTAAAGATCGAAGCCCCTCTCATTACCTAATGCGCTATGCGATCTTTACAATAATCACTTAGTTTATCAATGTTGACAACCAAATTATCTTGCCTTGAAACTATTGTTTACTATCTTCAATCAACAACTGCTAAGAAGCGTAGAAAATTTCAACGAGTAACTACATATCGGCAATCGATTGGATCCATGCTATAGAACGCAAACAGCCAAAACAACTGCCAATTCATCCGTATAACTTTATCACTTTATCCCTTGCTTCGTGCCACGGTGATCCGCGATAACACACTTTGATCAACCGCAATGGAGCGGATAAATTTGGAACGCCTTTGGTGGCGGACAATCTTTTGAAGGGTTGATCAGTTGACCGTCTTTGACTGGTGCCAGATCACAGCAAAGCCGAAGAAACACAGCATCTCCAGAACGCTGCAAGTTGTTCACAGTGTCAGTGGGAAGAAAAATTGTTCCAACCTTTTCAACGGGGCTGTCCACACTATTTCTTCCCGCCTGTGAGTGATGAGTGTCGACGGTAAACCGTTGCAGGAGCGCCGAAATGCATGAACGTGAGCAAATTACATACCATAAAGTGTTGCAGTATGTAATCAAATTAAGGCATTCGGGCCCTTTAGTTATCTTCGCAGCCGCATCCTCAGCCTCAATCGTAATCGTGTATTGAAGCGCACACCGAATGCACACTGCTGCGGCGGACACGTTGTTCATCGGTTGTTCTTTCCGATGCAGACGAAATATCGCATTCATTGGCAAAGGCACGTAAACCTTGGATGATTTAGAGTGAAAGAAATTGGACCAGCGCAATCAAATGCCACGGATTGCAATGAATAAAAAACAGGAAAAACAATAATATCGAGATATGAATTGTCGGGCGCTGACTATACTCTCTTGTCTTCCACCACTATCCGCTCTACCTATTAGTCTATCGCATTCGTATGTCGTTCATGTATTCTAACAGGCTGTATCATACAGCTCTGACGGAAAAAATATATACGCTTCAAATCGTAATGCGAACATTTTGCTGCAATCCATACCGACTGATACGATTCATCCGACCTATCATTAAATCATTGGTTCGAGTCCTAAAGCGTGGTGATAGAGTGATAGTTTAGACAAACTGTAGTGGAAAAGGTACAAAAACAAAATATTACAATCAAGCTTTGACGAATTTTGTCAATGATAAGTTAGCATGAAAAAGTTTATATTAGGAATTATATAAATATTACCATACTAATTTTATGCAATTTAGTTCTATCATTTGTAAATAGATATAATAGATGGTCTTTTTTATTTTTGGAGTTTTGAAATTGAGCACAATAATACGGCTTACATATAAAGGTAAAATGATTAATTAAACTCTTCACAATGAATCCATATATGACTTTATAAACGCGCTGAACTTACTAGTAACCAATTAATAGGTTATATACGTTACGGAACGTTTAAGTTTAAAGTCTCAGCATTTTGAAAACCACCCACACCGACAATTTTCTTGAACACCGCACCAGTGTTAGGAAACACAGGTTCAGACAGGTTAGGCGAACAGGTCAAACGATTCCAGCAATGCCTGGGTGTTGGCTATGTGTGTGGCAAGCTAAAAACATGACTTCTGTCCTACGGCGCACGCACAGTCCTAAATAGCTGGTTGCATACAGGAGTGCATAGTGCAGGTTTATACCAAAGACATGCTCGAAAGCAGAACAAGTCCCTTTGTCACTTTCAACCGGGTCAGTAGTTCCAAACCTGTCGTCACTTTATTTATTGGTTTCTTTGTACTATTCCGAAATGACGTTTTCATCCTAAACGTATAAACGCTATGTGTGTTCGTTTTTTTTTTTTTTTGCTTGATGGTTGAGCAATGATAAAACACAGTTGGTGTTCTCCACAACGCCTCAGAAAAGACCTTGCGATGTCCTTAAAATCCCCACTAGCCTGCATCTTATCCTGCTGATCGCAAAAAGGACAACTACATTCGAGGGTTCGACGAGAAGGAGAAGACTGTAGAGGCGTAGGGACAAAACGGTTGACCCGAACGATAATTAATTATTTTGCCATAGCTCATTTCGTACGCAAAACGAGACCATGCGTACGGTAGCGTTCGGTAAAACATGAGTATGAATTAATTTGTGCGGTACTTTGTCATGGTTGTTGGTTGTTTGTGCAAAAAAAAACGGTGCCTCTGCCCATGTATTTTGAATCGTAACCAGCACCACTGCAACCAACAAAGGTGCTCGTGTGCTTTTGCGCTATGGTCCGTATTGAAAATAGCAGAAATGCACGAGCGTGTTGTTCTAGTGTAAATGTGTGCAAGTGTTTTCTAGTATTGCACTTCATTAGTCATGGAATAGAAATATAGAAAAATACTTACACGTGATTACGAAATCATAATAAATAGTCCGCTGCAGTGCAAGTTTCACAACCGTAAGGTACATTTGACCATCCATGCTTCTGGTTATAATTAATTACTACGCTTGTTGAACGTTCAGCCATAAGCGTATCCAATTAGTACTAATCGTACTGTAACATTTCTTTTTCTCGCCAAAAACATGAGTCTGTCCGAAGGTGGCAAATTTTTCGAACTATTGCAAACTAATGAAACCGTAAATAACACTGCCAGATAAAGCATTTTGAGGCTAAAAGCATTTGTTATAAGCTTATTGATTAGCTTACAACATTTCAATACTTGCTGCTTATATTATTTATAATTTATGACAATTATACGATAAAAATGACGCGCGCGATTAACGTAAACGTATCAACTGCAAGATATTCCTGCGTAAAGTGGACCTTTCTCTACTCCTTTTGATACGGGAAACGCTAATTCTACAGTTAAATAGCCGGAAACAATCTATTAAAAACCATGACCAGTGCCTCGGGGAAAATTCTGATTATCTAAACATGTTGTCACACGTCACATTGTTTTGTTTACACGTGTCACACATTTTTTCGTTCATTTATTTACTTCTTTTCTAATAATATGTTCTTCTTCTGTGTTTCCTTGTTATTCGTGTTGTCTACGAAGTACGATTCATGCTTCACTCCATACTCTCCTAATGTGAATCTCATTGGAGCCAGCGTTTGTTCCACATGGCTCACGCATATAGACGGCTCACGGGGTGCACCTTCACGTACGGGTCGTGCGAACTTTATCAAATCGGATTTACTCGGTTGAACGTAGCAGAAAAATGTTAATAAGTCATACTTCTTAAGTAGATGTAGATAATCAAATTATGAACGATCGAAACACGGTCAACTCACGGTCGAGGGGTTGACTTAATCAAGCGCATCTTTTACCCTGCGACAGCAAGCCCCGGTGGCTTGCGTGGCTTCATTCATAAACACTAGAATGTACAAGCAGGCCAACAAACTATGTTTTGGATACTCTCTCACACACATTTGAACTCATTTCTTGTGTATCGATTCGTTCTATGGTTCTGTCGCTTCCGATTGGATCGGTTGAAAATCTACTATCGTCTGTTTATTTACGAGACCACAAAGTCTAGCGAGCAGCAACAAAAACTTATAACACGCCAAAACGCAAACCTTGCACCCGAAACGAATAGCCGTACCGAGACCGTGCCAAATGTTGCACGTTGAGAAGGAAACGATTTCCGGATTGCTTGAAATTGGACCACAGCAGAATCGATTATCCGTCGCATTTCGGCTTTCCAAACGATTCCGCTGATCTCATTCATCGTTGATCTTTCGAGATTCATTTAATTAGGGAATGAATATGAGTCTGGAATTAGTGAAGTACATTCACAAGGTATAAGAGGTGAAACAAAATGTATGAAGCATAGCTACTTCACAAACTCATTTTAGCGATCAATTAAAGTATTCCCACCAAATCTTAAATCAAATGTACCGAATGTAGCATTTTGGACCTCATATTAACAAGAGCCATTTCCTTGTCTGCTGTGTGGAATATTACCAAACTTCCGCATGGCCTGCGCTCTGTTTCGATGGCTGTTACTACTGCCTCAAACCACAAATACCATGATAAACTCTGGCAACCAATGAAACCCGGCCGTACCGCACGGCCGTAAGACCCAGTGGCAGCTGCACAAAAATTTGGAAAACTAATTTTCACGGGTCTCAAACGTTACATTCGACTGGAACGAATTTTCTTTCAATAAAATACCGAAACGCGATACAGAGGTGAACGAGGCAACTTCAGTCCCTTTTCTAGTGGTGCTTTTCCAGGCATCGCTACAGAAGGGCCATCTTATATTTTAAGCTGTTACTATGAAAGACTTTTCAGGCGTTTGTGCAAATGGAATTGATGGTATAGCTCTTCACAGTAGGACTTTCTGAAGTTTATTAGTTAGTTGGCTTTGTAGGTAGATAGTTTATGTTTCACGATAGCTATGTAGTTTTGCTTTTATTTGAACGATATGCAACTTTACATCATGTTACTATAAATGAACTATTCAACTTTATTTCTCCTCATGAAATAATATTATGTGTAGTAACAAAAGAATATAACTGCGAGGCAAATAAAAAAAGTTAATTAACAAAACCTTACACATCTCGTGACACCTGACGGAAGGCTGCCTAATATAAATCGCTACCGTTTGGAATGAAATTCTATTTCCGACAGTCTCTCACTGGATAGTCTGACAGGTATGGTGTAGATTTTTAAATTTTCTTTTTACAGCACGCCATTTACGCAGGCTTCACCGTCCTCGATCCCAGCCACGAAGTGCCCGTGAATCTACACGATCGATGTGACGGAACGAGTTGGCGTGATTTGGAACTCATTGATTTTACACTTGTTCCGAAATACAATATTACTTCCATCCCAAACTGAACGCAATGAATGTTAAGGAAATGGGAATAGTAAAACTGGTAGCACCCGAGCGGACTATCACCAATGGTTGATTTCAATCAATCGAAACCTGATCGAACGCTGACTGAAGGCAATGCACAGAAAAAATGCGCTCCATCATCCAATCTTTTGCCGAGCGGGCTGGTCAGGATCATCCTGGCCTACTTCAATGTTCCAAACCTGCTCAAAACCTTTTCTCACGTCCCTTTAAGCGCGGTAAGTGATACCGGTAGGTGTGATTGATGCTGGCTCCCATCGTTTAAGCGATCCCGTTTAATTTCAATTTCAATTTCCATACCAAAAAGCAGTCCATCTGTTGCTAATCGACGATGAAGAAATTACATGCTTTGTGCTTGGGCTCGGGAGCTCTCGTGTATGATAATGTCGATACCGAGCTGCACTAGTTCTCTATTTATGTGAGCTTTTAATGAGAAAAGTTTGGCGATTCTGATGGTAATACTCAACACGTTTTAAATGACCACAATGGCGGGAAATGATCGATTCTTATCCAATGACCATGTTCGTATGCGTAGAACATGCAGTTAGCATATGAATGAAAAAAAGTCACAACGTCCCACAAC
Source organism: Anopheles coluzzii (assembly GCF_943734685.1). Lineage (NCBI taxonomy): Eukaryota > Metazoa > Arthropoda > Insecta > Diptera > Culicidae > Anopheles > Anopheles coluzzii. The sequence continues at coordinate 54,573,207 of NC_064671.1, read as the reverse complement.
TGCACAACGTGGTAGTACAGAGCTAAACCGAATACAGGCGATGTGTTAAAAAAGAACAAGATAAGAAAAAAAGACATACAATTATTATATATTCTCGCATCACGTAATATATATTCGAAGTTTCACATTTCAACATTTCAGTAAAAGTCTCCACACGGATAGACTATCAAAGGTTCAAGCACAAATGAGAATGACGGATTTGAACGCATTACTCAAGAAGAAGCTATCTGCTACCTATGGATTATTTTCTCTATGTTTTACAGTAAATGGCTCAACCATGGTTTGACGTTTCATTAAACAAATTATTTCAAATTCAGCCTGAAGCCTCATCAGCAAAAGGGCAGTGCAAGTCGTTATTTGTTCTCGTTCTCCTAAAACAATGTATCTTTGGCAGACCACACTAGCTACGTTTGCTTTGGCCATTTAAACAGGAAAAACCCATCCCACCAACGCTTAATTAATGTTTAGCAATAAACCATACCATCCCTCATCGAATTATCAAGGTCAATGTTAGGCATACCAGCTAACATGTGAGATGAAATAAAATTAATGGTGAGCAATTAAAACCAATCCTTTGCCATGAAAACATTGATCCTGTCGGTTAACATACATAGTTTGGAATGGGTTTTGATTCGAAATTCCAATACTAATGCAGTACATTTTGCCTTTATGCAGACAAAGATGTTTTTTCGTGCCTAAAAGATGTTTTTTTAGGCATTTTATTGTGTTAATGTTTTGGTCTGCTTGATTAAACCACTGAAACATTAAAACATCAATCAAACAAAGTGATGTTTTACCCGACGGATAGTTATAACGCTCATCTTAGACTGGTGGCCATTGACACTGAGTTGCCCAAATAGTTATTGTAAATAAAATATGAGGTATGTATAATGTATAATGCACTTGAGACATCATGCTTTTATACAAATCACATGCATAGAGTCCATCATCAATATTGAATTTCAATATGAACCAACATTTTATTCTCAGCAATACGCATTGCAAAGAAAACCTTTGCAACCTGTTTGTCCCCGCACTTTAATCTGCATGCTGAGGCAAATCCTTCCAACGCTCGTGTCTGCTGTGTGACGTTTTGCGCTTCTGCTCGTGATGAAGATTTTGTCGGCCTCAGACCAGTAGACAAATATGACAAGGGTAATGGGACCAAAAAACACACACGTCGTTTTTTCCGCTCTGTTCGGCACCCATTAACACATTTTAACGATCTTCGACGATCTGCTTTAAAATAATGGACGTCCCGCGGAGTGTTGTAGCTGGTGAGAAGAGAGACCACACGACGGTCTGGTGACATGTGGACGAAGGAAAATCCGTACGACCCCTCCCTTAAACGGTACTCTCTCCCAGTCGGCATCATTGAAAGCTCCTCCTCGAGGCGGCGAAGGATGGTGATGAATTTATGGAAATCACTATAATACCTGCCGCAGCCGTAGGGTAAACTAGGAAAACTCGAAGGAACGAAACTGTGCCATACGCATCGTGCGTTAGAGCGAACCAGCAAGACCAAATGCATGGACATCATGGACGAAAAGGGAAATAAAACAAAATGTATCGAAAAGGAAAACCAGTAAACGAGGGAGAGTGAGAAAAAAAATCATCATCAACGATGGTGGCAGTCCACACAGTGAGTGAGGACTGAAAACGAGAGAAAATGTTTGATTTGTTTGATTAAATTAACCGTGAAGCGTGCGAAAATTCAGCATGCAGCTGGAGTTGGAGAACGCACAGCTTCCCTACCGTTCCCGTCGTCGACTTTGTAAGCGGCTCGTTCGCCAATCATAGCAAGGATAATAAATAGCTAGCGTGTGTATGTGTGTTGGGATAGGACAAACCGTTGGAAACTCTCAGAAGCTTCGTTTTTTTTACAGGGGTACAGGATCAGCGCTTGCCCAGGCACGCTGCTAAATGCCACCGTGTAAATGATAGCTAAACACAGCTAACGCACTGCGACGTGCCGGTAGTAGCGAACGAATCGGATTGAGGCATAGTGTCATCAATATTTCATAAATGATCGTGGTGGTGGCCTTCATCTTTCCCTTTTCAACCTTTTGCCCATTGTTAGAAGCAGCGGAAAAAATTGGATCTCCGTCGCACATAGTTTTATCTTCTCCAGCCAACTCCTATCGGCCGCTGTCCCGGTTTCAGAAAAGCGAACGGCATACGACAACGAAAAAAAGGACATCACACGACGGACGTAACGACACAACGACGGCCGCTAGGCCGGGTGCGTTTGGTTCGATTAGTTACGGCAGCAAGCATGATGGAACGGTGGCATACTTCATGGCCAATGATGATGATGAGGACGACGACGACGATGACGACGATGACGACTGTGGTACGGCTATCTAGCGCACGAGCGTCACTACATCGCCATTAGATTTGCCTGGTTAACCGTTCGTCCTGCACCGAATGCCATATCCTGAATGCCTGTTGAAGCGAAAGATTTATTGAGTGCTGGCGTTGATCGGTGTAATTAAGTTTATTGTAATTTACAATTCACTGCACAAATAGAGGAAGTTTTTATGTGTTTTAACGATTTATGAAAGTTATTTCAAACAATTGCATATCCGTTGACAAAAATTAAAAAAAAAACATTCTGTTTGGAAACGACGTTGATGTGCGATTGGTGCATTTCAACTATTAAGCTCGTTCAAATGGATGCAACGTGTTTGGCTTTCCAGCGTAACCATAATGCTTAGCGCAATGCTGATAAGCGCATTGCACGATTACGGTTCAATGCTACGTGGCAAAATGACCTTGGAAACAACGTTCTGTTGTTCAGCTTAGCAATAACAGCAACAACGGTCCTACAGCAAGTGCAGCCGCATAAGGTCGATGGTCATACTGTCTCGTCGATATTAACCATATCGTAAACAGAAATGGTGTTTCTTCATTAGTTTTTGTTGCCCTTTTCGCGGCTATTTGTTGCGAAAGGCATCAGATATCATGCATAAATAGTTTCTTGTCTAGACACTTAAAAATATAGCTTAACACGTGATACGCTATTTGTGTTTCGTTTCGTTTGTTTTGTTAAAAAGCGTGTAAATAAGCGTGACAAAAAAACACAGACGATTGCCTTCTGTACTCTGTTTTCAAATGCATTGAACTTCAATACAACCAGTATTGTTTCTTTTGTTTGCGGTCGTTTTATTTTTGCACTTATTGCAAACTTATTTCAATCATGCGTTTACACAATAACTTCCAATTACTCCAGGAACACCAAAAACCTGTGAAATATAGGGAAGGGTGGCTCAAGGTTCCTCAGACACGGGATTTTTTATTGATTTTATGATAAACTTAAGACTCGAAGACCGCTTAGAGTGAACACCTGAATAAACTTCTACTTATCCAGCATTCCGGATATCGCAAGATGATCTGAAAATTATAAATCGTTTCAATTTCTTAAATGTTTATGCAGAAAATAAAACACGCGAATTTCAATGATAGTAATAGAAACATCCATAGAATATAAATCGGGAGTCTTCTAGCTAACCGAACTCATCACAATTTATTACATTCGGCAATTATAAAAATAACCCACATTTGTGGCACGCCTTACCTACACCAACGTGGTAGCTTCTATGAGACCTACTAAATTAGAGCCACTGTGGAGGAAAGCACTAAAAATTACACGGCTTGCACTGTTACCCATCCGGTGAGGTTTGTGAGGGGGTTTGTTTTTTTTTACGCCCAGCTGTTATTTCTCCTTTTCTTAGCATTAGGATGATGAGCGACGCTCTCCATCCAACTTGTTTAGCGCATCCTGCACAAGCAAACGATGCAGCGCAAAGCAAACGATGGCATACCGTAAAATGCACATCTTGAACAGGGAAGAAACGCTGCACTGATTTACGGGTAGCAATGTTCATGCACTCTTGCCCTCCCCCCCCCCCCCCCACCCCCTCCCCACCTCACAAGATCCCGCATGCACATTCATTCTTACATCAAAGGGGTAGAGAAGCAAATGGGTTTGCTGATTCGCTCACTTTCGCTTTTCATCGAGTGTGGAAATAATTAATTAGCATCGATGCGTTTTGTTGCTCGCTGCTCCTGGGCAGACACGAGTAAATGCATTTTTAACAAGAAATTTAGCACCTAAACCATGTGGGGAGTCGCTCCAAAACAGTATCGTTTCGTTCCGCAGTAAATGGGGTGTCGCTAGTAGGGAAAGACGATATTTTATTTTCACGTTGATTCGAAGAATTTAGGAGGCAGCTCTAATCACACGTGTTACGTAGCGTAGACAGGCTCATTTGATGAGGTTTGTTGTAGGGCACTAGTTGTTTGATGTCGCGTGTGTTTGTAAATTTCAAAACACGTATTAAATAATTCATTCTTTGATGGCTTATTGAATATTTACTACATCCAAAATACATGCTACCCAGCCCAGTGAGGCAGTATATAAAGCAAGGGTTTGCGTAAATTTCAAATGCTTGAAAAAGAGTACAGACACACAAATAGATGTGATTTAAATGAAGTTATTCATCGCTAATGAATGAACCTACTCATACGTATGTCATATTGAGTGCTATTCAACACTCTATGCGAATGCTCGAAAGCTTTTTCATACCCATATCGGCAGTACACCGCCGAGAGCCGAGAGCAACCGGGAGTCAAATATTATGCAATAAATCAATTTAAACGAATTCTCGCGATAAGTAACACCGAGTGAAACTTCTACGCCATCCGGAAGAATAAATAGCGACCCTGCCTAGCGGATCCATCCCTCCGACACTTCATCATTCTCATTCAGCTCGCTAAGTCAACATAATCTAAAAATAGTAGGAAACCATCGTCCACGTCCGGGAAATAAAATGTGGGTTCCGGGCAACACAGAATTCGTATCACAGCATAGCAAAAGGATTCAGCTCCATCTAGTTGGAAAATCAACTGCGTGCACCGCATACCACAATCCGTTTTATCGCACCACTCCATTCATTTGCTCTTTCATTTCTGTTGGTGCAATCTGTTGGTATTTATCTTCTGGAAGAAATGTAAATAAGTGTTTGTAACTTTCGGTGTCTGTTTGAAACAGTTTCTTCATCATTTCACTTTAAAACGGGTCAAAAATATAAACACATTTTTTTATTTAAAAAATATAAAGCCTCATGGGTAATTTATTAGCTTTGATTTTGACACAGATTTTGTTGAACACAGAAAAAATTACCAAATTTTCATCGCATCTATTCAATAACTTTTTTTTGAATACCAAATAACACACGGTCTTTTACAACAACCAATGAGTAATTCTAACTCTTGTTATTGACATGTTTATTTGTTCGTTTGTTTGTTTAGATTCAACATACTGTTAATGCGCTGTGTCCTACTGATCTCTTTTCGTTTTTTTTTAAACATATATTATATTTGTAAGCTCTCTTCAAGCTAATCCACCCAAAGTCAGGTAAACCTACCCCAAACGAAAGCTCAAATCGAAAAGCCAACTTGCACATAAAGTTAGCGTACAAGATTGGTTATTTTAGTCAGTTTTCGAGATACGTTTCTGTTAGTTACCTGTCGCGAGGTGTTCGTGTTTTTTCTCTCTCTCTCTCTCTCTCTCTCTCATCTCTTTGTTTGTAGGACTTTCTGGTCGGTAAGCTGTTCTTTTGCGAATTCCTTGGGATCGGCTCATTGACCTAGCCGCAGGATGAAAGGATCAACCCTTCAGATTGGCTCAACAACCAGCAGGCTTACAACTTGCTGCTTGGAACAGCCTCAGGCGCTTCAAACCGAAGGTGTTTTTAAACATGTTTCCATAACACGGTCACAAATGGTAGGCAGTCTAGCCAAACATACGATCCTGATGAGCGAAAAAGTCAACTCCTTAGTCTTCGCAGGGATCAATCGGTTCATTGTACGACCAAATCTCTGTTTCCTTGCATCCTTTCCTATACTTACTGACATTGTACAGTTTCAGTTAAGTTTTTTTTTTTCAATTAAAAATCTCGCATATCTTGCAGTCTTTGGCGTAGTTCTAGCCAGAGCAGACCGTGTTATGTGTAATGTGGTTTGCAGAAGGAATAGCACAGTATGCTGGTATGGTTGCAATGCGTACGAGAAGATGAAGAATAGAATGATAATCTCCCTACATGTTAACATTTCTTGCTGTTTCTAGCATTATGTCGACCGGAATAATGACAAAATCGCTTAACTTTGCAAATCTATTCTTGAACGTAAGCTTTCGTTTGTATTTTATGCTTTCAGTGAAACCAACTAAAAAGGAGAAACAGTCTGGTGGGATCTGGTCTGGATGTATGATACAGCGTGTGCCTTACCAGGTCATACACGATTCGATGATGAATTTGCTGTGTTGCAATCGAAGGATTTGGAGTATTGACCCAAATGATGATTTATCAAGTGGAAAAAATATGCATTGTGAAAAAAAACATACATCAGCATAATGCCCTTTTAATGAAACTCTGAGGGCGTTTAAAAATAGGTTACAAATAAGAAGGGGATATTTTCATAACTTGAGTAGTTATTTTCTGTTCAACGATTGAATGCTTGAAAAGAAATTATCTTCAATTAAGGACTAATAGATTGTATCTGCATATGATTTGTTTCCTGCTTTTGGATAGTAACCAAATCGGTCTCAAACAACATAGCACGCAATTAGCAAAATATTCATTATCACATTTATTTATGTGCTCAATTATAATGTTGTTGAAAAAAGTGTACTTATTTTTCAAACAAATACCATAATCAATTAAATTTATTCATTTTATTGATGGATAAATAACAACCTGACACATTGTAATATACGCGTTAATGTAAGCGAGATGATGATACGTGATAAATCATGATGAGATGATGATCAGGTGTAATAAAATAATTTCCAGAGAGCTAGTTTGCTTATACAGTCTGTTCCCGAGTTACACGGTTCTCGACTTACACGGATTCGGAGATACGCGGTTTTATAAATTTGACAGATTAAATGTCAAATTAGTACAATTTGCTTCAAGTTCGGTATATGGCTAGTACTTAGGTGGGTGACCACTTGGGAAAACCATGTGTCGTTGGCACTTTTTTCAAATGTAGGGGAATACATCCTCACTCACCGAAGAAGAAGAAGAAGAAGAAGAAGAAGTTCGGTATAAATTGCATTTTTCCTAACAAATTGAAACCGCTTAAAAGCCAGAAATATTAGAATTTTCTGCACGAATCATATCAAATAAATGATAAAGTGTATAAAAGTACTAAATTAAATCAAAAACTCCGATTAATCAATAGTTTTTTAGTAAAAAAACGTGAAATTCGACTTACGCGGATATTCGAGTTACGCGGATTCGTCGGGAATGCAGAAACCGCGTATCTCGGGAACAGACTGTATAGACTTGACTTGAAACAAATGAGTAAGCCATTCGGAACTGGTCTAATTTTTATTACCAATAAGCTACGAACAATATCAAAGCAAGAGATTACTAAAAAATATTGTCTAGAAATATTAGAAGTTTTCTGCACATTAAAAACTAATAATTCCGAATTTTTGATTGAATGCACTCGTTAAATATATTCATTGAAATTAACCATGGTAAATTTTGCCATTGTCACTTGAAACATGAGTTGAGGCCGTAAATACCACAGTAGTTCTAGTAGATTACTAGATTTCTATTTAGTTTCTACCACAACTGGCTATGGGTCGAAATTCATTTGAGATACACAGTGGCTGGTATTATTAAATCCGTTCGTAGCGGGGACGTACGGCGCTCTCAAGAAATTCTAGGGATGGCAACACATCTCATGAGCCCGGTCCTACAACGCCGCGGTGAATAACTGTAGCAACCATCTAGTACGTTAGGAAAATGAGTGTCGGGACGTACGCCGCCGCTACGAACGGATTCAATAATACCAGCCAAAGGCTTTAATTTTTAATCAGAATATTGCTTTTTGTACACCAAAAGAAAGTATATTAATTTTTGCAACTATCTAGACTATAAAAAACACATTATATTGAAAAGTTAAATGCATGACAAGGATGGATGGATATACATTAAGCCAGAATCTTAAAACTTGATTTGATATTACTAGATCTTAACTTGGATAAAACACTGATCAAACACTTGATGCCAAAATCGGGGTATGATCAACTGCCAGGAACTTTGAAGGGGCAGCCGATACGCAGGCCAGCGGGCTCCTTTAAAATCAGAAAGGATTGATTCCTACTCGGAACATCACCCGGTATGAAGGACTGATAGTCCAATTGTATGATTCGAATAATAATAGAAAACCTGTATATTATTCGAATAATAATAAGAAAAACCAAAATTATCAGGACTACTAACATTGCGAACAGTTCCCGAAGTTGTCATCTAAATAAGGGGTCTTCAAACTTTTCATTTCGCGGAACGCATTGCATCATAAATATCGTTATTGAGAGCAAATGATACGTTATCTTTAGCTAATGGACGAACGTTAAATTCTCCTTTTAATGAAAAAAATCCAAAATTGTGCTGCTCTATTTTATTATTGAAGCTCTATTTTAAACTTTTTTTTATTCAGAAGGAAAAATCTATTTTAAACTTAAAAATAAACATTGAAAATATGATGAAAAAAACTATACAATAAACTTATTATTTTCTTCTTCTTCTACTACTTTGGCACAACATCCATTGTCGGTAAGACCTGCCTGTACCACCAGTGGGCTTGGTTTTCAGGGATCTATTGATTACCCATAGCTAAATAGATAGTCCTACGTGTATGGGGCACAGTCCATTCGGGGCTTGAACCCATGACTAAAACTTTTGGTTTTAGTCTTTACAAAGTCATCACGGGCCGCGTTATAGGCTCCAGAGCAGGGGTCTCCAAACTAGTGGTGGGAGCTCGGAATCGTACCTTTCGAACTCCGGAATCGATTCCAGGATCGGAATCGGCTCCGGAATCAGAATCGTCTCCGGAATCGGAATCGACCTGGGAATTTGCCGCAATTTGCTCCGTCCGGTAACGGAATCAGGCTTGACTCCAATGGAAATGGAGTTAGCTCCGGATAGAGAATAAGTTTTTGAATTGAAATAAGAGGTGTGGGAAGCGAAATAAGTTCGGGAATCTCCATGTGAATAGACCACTTACAAGTAAATTTTGATACTTTGCCGCTATCAACACGTAGCATCATTGGACCCAAACGCATGCGGCCCTCGGGAGCCTATTATGCGACCCTTGGCGGTTTTGTCAAGGTTAAAAGAAATAGTTAATTATTGTAACTATTTTTAAAGAAAATGTAATTGTTGCTATTCAGAGATGTAGACCAAGCTTAAATATTAGAAAGCAATAGAAGTTTTGTATATCATGTTAGTATTTTCCTATCCAGACGAAATTTAAACGTTCGCATTAGTAACAGGCAACGGAAAGATGGCCCTCAACACCATTATATGTGAAGCAATGCGGCCCGCGAACTGAAAAATGTGTAGACCCCTGCTCTAGAAGGCCGCATGCGGCACGCGAGCAGTGGTTTAGAGTGTCCTCTATAAAACAGATCAATTTTTTATCTTATTTGATATGGGATAGAAAAAGAGATCTACTGCGTAAAAATAAAAACGAGACCTGAGATTTTGAAAATGGTAAAACTGTTGACGCATTATTTGAAACTTTATAGAATGGAAAAAAACTCAAACGTAGGCTAGACGACATAGGATACATTAAAATCAAATAAATCCTTCAAAAAGAGTTCAAAAGCTTACGTTAATTATCAAAACAATTTTGCTGTTCCTCAACCGAAACATAATCTGTCATAGCTGCGAACTCCTGACTCTGACATTACCCATTACTGACATTGCCATTTCCCGAAGATCTGTTGCATAGCCCTGTAACCGGGCCTATATATTTAGTTCAAAAATAAATATTTAGAACGTAGTGCTCAAGCTTATTGTTTTTTCATGTGTTGTTACATTCATTGAAATCAGCTCAATAAATATATTCAGTTTAGTTATGTAAAACACACATATAAGGATAAAGATCAACATATACGGGGGAATCTGTTATGAACTGACCAGGGATATTAAAAATAATCTTTAAGACGAAGAAGCTTTAAATCAGGAAATGAGCATGATGAAATTAAACCGATTTAATATTCGTCACATGATCATAACTT